>NC_137970.1:124471674-125088126 GCF_963924665.1 Micromys minutus | reverse complement strand
TTCTAACTCTTTTGCCTGCTTTTAGAACCCTTTCCCCTTACTGGGATGCCTCATATGGCCTCAATAGGAAAAAATGCCTAGTTGTACTGCAGCTTGTTATGTCAAGGCTAATTGATATCTAAGGGAGGCCCACCCTTCTCTGAAGAGAAAGTGAGGAGGAATGGTTGGGGGAAGGGACAATGGCAGGAAGGACTGGGAGAAGGAAAGGGAGAGGCTCTAGTATCTCTAACATTTTGGATATCCAAGGCAATTTCAACTTTGCAGCTTCTTGTTCCAGTGTCTGAGAGTCAGGCATGATCTTCTTGACTCCTCCAAAGGGCTTGGGTCACTTCTCCATCTCTGACCATTGTAGCATTCTAGGCTCTGATTGACTCCACTCCATTGCTGTTGCTGTTTTTGGTGATCATCCCATGGTACTGGCTAATAATGGATAACAGAGGAAGGTAGTTATAAATACCATCTAAAGCCATATGACCAGTTGCTGAAACAAGGAATATAAGTGACATAGTACTTCTGTTTTATTTTGTTACTAAAATGATGTTTCCATAGGGACATTGACCTATTCTAAATTTACAATGTTTTGTGACTGTACAGGGGATAGTTATATCATGTTAGGCATATTTTGACCTGGTTATTGTTTTCATTTTGACATAAGATATGATTTGTGTCAAGTTGACAAAGGGAGGATTGTAATGGCTACTCCCAGTTGTCAAGTTGACTATATGTGGAATGAACCACAATCCAAAAATGGAGAGAGGGCAGAGCTGTGATCTATATCTTAAGGCTGGAAGATATAGGCTTTTGATCGAGATCTTGAAACATAAAGACCATGAAAAGCTTAGGCCAGACCAGGTGGTCCATGCCTTTAATTCCAAGAGACAGAGGAAATCAGCTCTCTGAATTCATGGCCAGCCTGGGACAGAGCAAGTTCCAAGAACAGCTTAGGTCCAGGAGTGGTTGCACACACCTTTAATGTGCCAAACTAAAACATAGTCAGGCCTATCACAGTAATATACCAGTTCTGGTACCAACTTCTGTCTTAGGTAGGGTTTCTATTGCTGTAAACAGATACCATGACCAAGGCAACTCTTATAAATGACAAGATTAATTGGGGCTGGCTTACAGGCTCAGAGGTTCAGTTCATTATCATTATGGTGGGAACATGGCAACGTCCAGGCAGGCATGGTGCAGGAGGAGCTGAGAGTTCTACATCTTGTTCTGAAGGCAAACAGGAGAAGACTGACTTCTAGGTAGCTAGGAGGAGGAACTCAAGACCTATCCCCACAATGACACGCTTCTTCCAACAAGGCCATATCTCCTAATAGAAACACTCACTCACTGGGACAAGCGTATTCAAACCACTAGACAGATATAGATATGAGACATCATATTCAAGTAGACAAAGCCAAATTTCACTTATTTCAAGTTATCTCTTCACTACTGTATCAATGAGGATATTCTAGATTATACCATCCCACTCCTACCCTAAGCTGAGCAGCTATATGGCTTCTGGGGTAAGGAGAGCAAGTTTTCTTCAGGGACATGGCCTCAAAGAGGTTACCATTGCTCCAATAATTAGTTTTATACTCATGGATATATAGTCACTCTGTGGGTTTAAGAAACAGAGCATATTAACTGAAGTATGTGGGAAAGGGGTATGAAAAAGTAGTGGAATTGCAGTAGGGAGGCAAATTAATTTAATCAAAAATATTATTATAGGTAACATAAAGTCAGAAATTGCTCATTTATCCAATTTATCAGTCTATATCTTTGTCATATTTAAACTGTTGTACTTCATGTGATTATTATGGTCAGGTTTAAATCTAACAACTTGAAGTTTGGTTTACCCCATTTCTTCTTTGGCTCTCCTTATCTCTGTTTTTTGCACTATGTTTAGCAGATTTTATATTATTATTATTATATATTGTTTAATTTTTTACTAACTGGAGCTATTTTTAATGTCAGTGCTTAGAATAGGGTTGATTGTTTATGTCTCTTTTCTGTAACATATCTTAATTTTCAGATCACTTGTTTTAAACAACACTTTTCCTGGGTATAGAGTATCATGTTGGCAGGGTCTTTTCCTTCAGTACTGTCAAAATGTCACTTACCATCATCTCATGTACACTCTCCTCTGATACAAATTTTTATTACTTTAAAAAAAATTGTCTATGATGCACCTTGCCATAGTTTTCATGTTTTAAGATTTTAAAGTAATGGCTTTATTTTATATAAAAATTTACAAAAGGTAGCTAGCCCTTAGATAACTTTTCTCCTTAGATAACTTTTCTGTTGCCTTCCTATTTACAGTGTGTGTGTGTGTATGTGTGTGTGTGTGTGTGTGTGTGTGTGTTTTGCATTCTTCTTTTCTATTTAGATTTCCATTTTGAATGTTCTCTAGTTTACCTTTAATTTTCTTCTGTATATAACTTGTTAATTTTATACAATATATTTTGAATTGTTTACATTATAATTGTTATATGTGAAAGTTCAATTAATTTCCAATAGAATGACTTTATCTTTGCCTCCATGAGAATAAAAATATATTCACTGGCTTTGCTTGCTTTTTATTTGTCTTTTATGCTTATGGAACACAATCATAATAATTGTCTTCATCTTTTTGTCTATAAATTCTGACATTGGTGTTTGGTTTCAGTAATTGTTTCCTTTCTTTATTGCTGTTTGGGTTTTTCTGAGTCTTCACAGCTTCTCTGATGTAGTTACTTTTCTTCGTTTTTTTATTGAAGAACTTTATTTTAAAAAACAAAGATAAATGTACAAATTTTAAGCATTTTTGCATAAAAGTATACGAATACATTTTTGTCAGTGCTTGGCTTCTTTTTTTAAAGTTTGATAGTGTGCGTTAAGATCTTACTAGTGGGAAAAGCAGCTCGTACAGGCTGAGCAACTGCGACCTGGAACAGATCTTAGGAACTCCTGTTCCCACCCGGAGACGACTTCAGGACGCAGAGCGGAGCCTGGCCCAACCACCAGCCTGAAAGGCGGCTCTTACAGGCTGAGCAACTGGTGAGTGGGAGACCTAGGCTGCGGGGGAGCAGAGGGATCTCTGCGGAGTGCACACGGAAAGGGCACCCCCTGCCCTGACCTGCCCTGTCCTCCCCGATCCAGTGACCTGGAACAGATCTTAGAAACTTCTGTTCCCACCCGGAGACGACTTCAGGACACAGAGCAGAGCCTGGCCCAACCGCCAGCCGGAAAGGCAGCTCGTACAGGCTAAGCAACTGGTGAGTGGGAGACCTAGGCTGCGGGGGAGCAGAGGGATCTCTGCGGAGTGCACACGGAAAGGGCACCCCCTGCCCTGACCTGCCCTGTCCTCCCCGATCCAGTGACCGGGAACAGATCTTAGGAACTTCTGTTCCCACCCGGAGACGACTTCAGGACACAGAGCAAAGCCTGGCCCAACAGCCAGCCGGAAAGGCGGCTCGAACAGGCTGAGCAACTGGTGAGTGGGAGACCTAGGCTGCGGGGGAGCAGAGGGACCTCTGCGGAGTGCACACGGAAAGGGCACCCCCTGCCCTGACCTGCCCTGTCCTCCCCGATCCAGTGACCGGGAACAGATCTTAGAAACTTCTGTTCCCACCCGGAGACGACTTCAGGACACAGAGCAGAGCCTGGCCCAACCGCCAGCCGGAAAGGCAGCTCGTACAGGCTAAGCAACTGGTGAGTGGGAGACCTAGGCTGCGGGGGAGCAGAGGGATCTCTGCGGAGTGCACACGGAAAGGGCACCCCCTGCCCTGACCTGCCCTGTCCTCCCCGATCCAGTGACCGGGAACAGATCTTAGAAACTTCTGTTCCCACCCGGAGACGACTTCAGGACACAGAGCAGAGCCTGGCCCACCTGCCAGCCGGAAAGATGGCTCGGAGAGGCTGAGCATCTGTGACCAGGAACAGATCTTAGGAACGTCTGTTCCCACCCAGAGGCGACTTCAGTACGCAGAGCGGAGCCTGGCCCAGCTGCCACCCGGAACCTGGGCTGCCGGGGAGTAGAGAGATCTCTGCGGAGTGCACACGGAAAGTGTACCAGGGACACAGACCAGATACAAGGGAAAGGCAAGAACATATCACTGACAACAAAATGGCAAGAGGAAAGAGAAAGAGTATATCCCAAGGAAACCAAGACAACCTAGCAACACCAGAACCCAGCTCTCCAATAGTAGCAAACATCAGAATTCCAAACACTCCAGAGAAAGAAGACACAGACCTGAAATCATGCCTCAAGACGCTGATAGAGTTACTTAAACAAAAAAGGGAGGAAAAGCAAAAAGATTCAGAAGCTTTTAAAGAAGAAACAAGAAAAACACTCAAAGAACGAGACAAAAACAGAACCAAAGAAATAAAGGAATGGAAAAGAGAAATCAAAACAGAAATTGACACAATAAAGAAAGCGCTAAAAGAGATAACCCTAGAGTCAGAACAGCAAAAAAAGAAATCAGGAGTCACAGAAGCAAGCATTTCCAACAGATTACAAGAGATGGAGGAGAGAATCTCGGGGGCAGAAGACAACATTGCAAACATAGACAAAACAGCCAGAGAAGATGCAAAAAACAAAAAGCTCCTAACCCAAAATGTCCAGGAAATACAAGACACAATGAGAAGACCGAACCTAAGGATAATAGGAATAGAAGAGGAAGAAGAGTATCAACTAAGAGGCACAGTAAATATCTTCAACAAAATCATAGAAGAAAACTTCCCTACCCTCAAGAATGAGATGACCACGAGCATAAAAGAAGCCTTCAGAACTCCAAATAGGTTGGACCAGAAAAGAAATACCTCCCGACACATAATAGTAAAAACATCAAGTGCCCAAAGTAAAGAAAGAATACTAAAACCAGCAAGGGAAAAAGGTCAGGTAACATATAAAGGCAGACCAATCAGACTCACACCCGATTTCTCAACAGAGACTATGAAAGCTAGAAGAGCCTGGACAGACATCATGCACTCCTTAAGAGAGCACAAGTGCCAGCCCAAGCTGCTATACCCAGCAAAACTATCAATCACCATCGATGGAGAGACAAAGATATTTCAAGACAAATCAAAATTCACACAATATCTGACCACAAACCCAGCACTACAACGAATTATAGGTGGAAAACCCAATACAAGGAGGGAAAATACAGCCTAGTAAAAACAAGAAAACTCCTAAACAAGAAAACTAAAAGAAGAAAAAAACACAGACACAACTCAACCCAAAAAAGCAAAAATGGCAGGAAACAGAAACAATTATTCCTTGATATCTATTAACATAAATGGTCTCAACTCCCCAATAAAGAGACATAGACTATCAGACTGGATACATAAACAAAATCCAGCCTTTTGCTGCATACAGGAAACTCATCTCAGAGACAGAGACAGACACTATCTCAGAGTAAAAGGGTGGGAAAAAAACTTCCAAGCAAACAGCTCCAAGAAGCAAGCTGGAGTGGCTATTCTAATATCGAATAAAGTAAATTTCCAACCAAAAGTTATCAAAAAAGATAAAGAAGGACACTTTTTACTCATTACCGGGGAAATCTGTCAGGAGGAACTCTCAATCCTTAACATATATGCTCCAAATAAAAAATCACCCACATTCATAAAAGAAACTCTACTAAAGCTCAAAAAATACATTTCACCCCACACAATAATAGTGGGAGACTTTAACACCCCACTCTCACCAATGGACAGATCAGGGAAACAGAAACTGAACAAGGACACTGCAAAACTAGCAGAGACTTTGAACCAACTAGAATTAATAGATATATACAGAACATACTATCCTAAAGTAAAAGAATACACCTTCTTCTCAGCATCCCATGGCACCTTCTCGAAAATTGACCACATAATTGGACACAGAACGAGCCTTCATCGATATAAGAAGATTGAAATACTCCCATGCATCCTCTCAGATCACCATGGTCTACGGCTGGTCTTTAACAACAACAAAGACAACAAAATGCCCACGTACACATGGAAACTAAACAACGCTCTGTTAAAGGATAGCAGGGTCAAAGAAGAAATAAAGAAAGAAATTAAGGACTTTCTAGAATTCAACGAAAATGATAACACAACATACCCAAACCTATGGGATGCAATGAAAGCAGTATTGAGAGGAAAACTCATTGCCCTAAGTGCTTCCAAGAAGAAACTGGAGAGAGCTCACATCAGCAACCTGACAGCACAGCTAAAAGCCCTAGAACAAAATGAAGCAGATATACCCAAAAAGAGTAGACGGCAAAAAATAATCAAAATTAGGGCAGAAATAGACCAAATAGAAACAAAAAAAAAAAAAACCATTGAAAAAATCAACAAAACAAAGAGTTGGTTCTTTGAGAAAATCAACAAGATTGATAAACCCCTAGCCAGACTAACTAAAGGGCAAAGAGAGAGTATCCAAATTAACAAAATCAGAAAGGAAAGTGGTGACATAACAACTGAAACTAAGGAAATTCAAGAAATCATCAGATCCTACTACAAAAACTTATACTCCACAAATTGGAAAATCTGGAGGAAATGGACGAATTCCTAGACAGATACAAGGTCCCAAAGTTTAACCAGGACCAAGTAAACCATCTAAATAACCCTATAACACCTAAAGAAATAGAAGAAGTCATCAAAAGCCTCCCAACCAAAAAAAGCCCAGGTCCAGACGGGTTCAGTGCAGAATTTTATCAGACATTTATTGGGGATATAACACCAATATTCGCCAAACTATTCCAAAAGTTAGAATCAGATGGAATATTACCCAACTCATTTTTTGAGGCTACAATAACCCTCGTACCTAAGCCACACAAAGACCCTACAAGGAAAGAGAACTTCAGACCAATCTCACTTATGAACATTGATACAAAAATACTCAACAAAATCCTTGCAAACCGAATCCAAGAACACATCAAAACCATCATTCATCATGACCAAGTAGGCTTCATCCCTGGGATGCAGGGATGGTTTAACATAAGGAAATCCATCAATGTAATCCACCATATAAACAAACTTAAAGACCAAAATCACATGGTCATCTCACTAGACGCTGAGAAAGCATTCGACAAAATCCAACACCCCTTCATGTTAAAAGTCCTGGAAAGAACAGGAATCCAAGGCCCATATTTAAACATAATAAAAGCAATATACAGCAAACCAACAGCCAACATCAAACTTAATGGCAAGAAACTTGAAGCAATCCCACTAAAATCAGGGACTCGACAAGGCTGCCCACTCTCTCCCTACCTATTCAACATAGTACTGGAAGTCCTGGCTGGAGCAATTAGACAGCAAAAGGAGATCAAGGGGATACAAATCGGAAAGGAAGAGAAAAAAACATCACTCTTTGCCGATGACATGATAGTGTACGTGAGTGACCCCAAAAATTCCACCAGAGAACTCCTACAGCTGATAAACAAGTTCAGCAAAGTGGCCGGATACAAAATTAACTCAAACAAATCAGTAGCCTTCCTATACTCAAAGGACAAACATGTGGAGAAAGAAATTAGGGAAAAGGTGCCCTTCACAATAGTTACAAAAACTATGAAATACCTTGGTGTGACTCTAACTAAGGAAGTGAAGGACCTGTATGACAAGAACTTCAAACCTCTAAAGAAAGAAATTGAGGAGGATCTCAGAAAATGGAAAGATCTCCCATGCTCATGTTTTGGAAAGATCAATATCTTAAAAATGGCCATCCTACCAAAAGCAATCTACAGATTCAATGCAATCCCCATCAAATTTCCAACCCAGTTCTTCATGGAATTGGAAAGATCAATGTGCAATTTCATATGGAATAACCAAAGACCTAGAATAGCGAAATCCATCCTCAACAACAAAAAAACATCTGCGGGAATCACTATCCCTGACCTCAAGCTATATTACAAGGCAATTGTGCTGAAAACTGCATGGTACTGGTACAGAAATAGGCAAGTGGATCAATGGAATAGAATAGAAGATCCAGAAATGAGCCCTCATGGATATGGTCATCTGACTTTTGACAAAGGAGCAGTAAACATTCAATGGAAAAAGGACAGCCTATTCAACATATGGTGCTGGTCCAACTGGCCCTCAACATGCAAAAGAATGAAAATAGACCCGTTCTTATCTCCTTGTACAAAGCTCAAGTGTAAGTGGATTAAAGATCTCCACATTAAACCAGATACACTGGAACTATTAGATGAGAAAGTAGGGAAAACCTTAGAACACATAGGCACAGGAGAAAATTTCCTGAACAAAACACCAATGGCTCAAGCTCTAAGGTCAAAGATTAACAAATGGGACTTAATGAGATTGCAAAGTTTCTGTAAGGCTAAGGACATCGTCAAGAAAACAAAACGGCAACCAACAGAATGGGAAAAGATCTTTACCAACACCACATCAGATAGAGGCCTAATATCCAAGGTGTACAAGGAACTCAAAAAGCTAGACACCAGAGAATCAAATAACCCTATTAAAAAATGGGGTATAGAGATAAACATATCATTTTCAGTTGAGGAACACCGAATGGCCGAAAAACATCTGAGCAAGTGCTCGACATCCTTAGCCATCAGGGAAATGCAAATCAAAACAACCCTAAGATTCCACCTCACTCCAGTCAGATTGGCCAAGATCCAAAACTCAGATGACAGCAGATGCTGGTGAGGCTGCGGAGAAAGAGGAACACTTCTCCACTGTTGGTGGGGTTGCAAGCTAATACAACCACTCTGGAAATCACTCTGGCGATACCTCAGAAAATTGGATATAATACTACCTGAAGACCCAGCTATTCCACTTCTGGGCATATACCCCAGAGACACTTTAATACACAACAAAGATATATGCACCACAATGTTCATAGCGGCTCTATTTATAATAGCCAGAAGCTGGAAGGAACCCAGATGTCCTTCAGAAGACGAATGGATACAAAAATTGTGGTACATTTACACAATGGAATACTACTCAGCCACCAGAAACAATGACTTAACCAAATTCTTAAGAAAATGGCTGCATCTAGAGAATATCATCCTGAGTGAGATAATCCAGTCACAAAAGAACAGACATAATATGCAGTCACTGATAGTGGGATGCTAACCCCAGAGGCTTGCACTCCCCCAGAAACAACTCACAGACTGTATGAAGTCCAAGAAATAAAGAAAACAAAAAATATACATATATTCACAAAACAAGAAGACTTTGACTATTTCCATGTTGCGTTTTGTTTTGCATGTACTTTACGCTTATTGCAACTAGTACGTTTTCAATGCATACTGTCAAGCCCTTGAAAAAAATCAAGTACTGACTAAAAAACATATTCACATGGTTTTATGTAAAATTTATTTTAATGTCTGAAAAAACAGTACTGACAAAAATGTATAATTTAAAGCAAAAAATGTTTAAAATCTTTACATTTATCTTTGTTTTGCAAAATAAAGTCGTTTAAAAAAAAAGATCTTACTAGTTACAATGAGCATAAAGTATGTGTAAAACAGGATGTAGCCTGGAATTAGTCAAAGTTTTCTTGGTGTGTAAGGATTAAGCATAATGATTTTTTCTTTTTTCTTTTTTCTTTTCTTGAACTTCACACAGTCTATGAGTTGTTTCTGGAGTGTTCAGAGCTTTCTGGGGTTAGTATCCAATTATCAGTAAATGTATATTATGTCTGTTCCTTTGTAGTTACTTTTCTATTGTGATAAACAACATAAAATGTTGGAAGCTCCCTCCTACTATTTAATGGTCATAGTCTACTATGTCCAAACTGGTCCCCTGAGCCTGGTGCAAAATGAAAGACTCCCCTTCCCAGCAGGGCTTCCTCTTTTCTGACTGACTTTATCTGGAGAGCCTGACCCCCCCCCCCATAGTATCTACCTGGTCACATATAGTCCTTGGTGAAATTACAGGAATACTTCTCCATGACAATAAGGCATCCCCAGAACCTTAAGCTTAGGCCAATCAAACTTCACTCTAAGAAGAACCCCTTCCTACTTCCAAAGTTTATATAGTCCTTGTTCACTCCGAAGAGCAGGAGCTGTTTGTCTTATTGAATATTGACTAAGAGGGCTGTTTCACTTAATATCATTTAAAGAGCTGCAACACTAAAATCCTGAGAGAAGACCCCCTCCCATCCCACCCTACCCCACCCCACACCCTGGCACTCATTGCTGGACCTGGATCCTGTCTACCTACATATTCCAGACTCAGATTCATCCTTTCCTGCTTGGTTTGTAGCAAAGTCTGGGCAGCCTGAGGGAGAAAGCAGAGGGCAGAAACACAATAACCAAGACAATAAATCAATTTATAGAAGGAACAGTTTATTTGGCCTTATGATTCCAAAGGAACAAAAAAAGTCTATCACCATCTTGGTAGGAAGCATGGCAATAGTCAAACATGGAAACTAGACATCATCTGTGTGTTCATATCTCAAACTACAAACTAGAAACAGCACATAGCTTTGAAAATTTCAAAACTCATTCCAGTGATACACTTTCTCCAACAAGGCCATGCCACCTAAGCCTCTCTAATCGGGCCTACAAACTGGGGATCAAGAATTCAAATGTACGTGAATTTGGGGGGCAATCATCTCACTCAAACTACCATAAGGATTGAAGTCAGTCTGTATGTTTGTATGCATACATGTCCGTATGTATGTATGTATGTATTTTATACAGGGTCCGATTTCATCCAAGTTAGCTTTGAATTCCATTTATGGAAACCAGTCATTTTTATTTCACTTTGTCTGTTGCTAAATTTATTTGAATTCTCATGTATGAATTTTAACCTAGAGTGAAGCTGAGCTCGTCACAGACAGTATAAACTTTTGGGATCATGTATATAAGGCTTAAGGCAGGAACTACTTGTTCTAGAGCCAGGTGTGAAGCAATAGACTATGGCGTACCCTCCAAGTGCCAAGTGCATGATGAGTCTCTCTAGGTTGGCTGACTGCAGGAGCAGTCTGTGTCACCAACTCTCATTCTTTGAAAGCATTCTTACCCAACTTCCAATAGTTTCCTCATATACACATGATAGTGAAGATATATTTCCAGGTCTCCAAAATTGTTGTAGGTGCAAGTTCCCCCTCTCAGTACTCTGTATTAGGAACTTTTATTCTTTTTGTTGTCCCAGACTCTAATTTTTATCAACTCAGGGATATCATCACATTCTGTCTAGATGTTCTCTCCTTAAATGGTATCACAGACACTTTCAAAACAGTATATTCAAAGAACCAGAGAATTCATAGAGCTCAAAACTTATCTGTATTTTATGGCATCAATCTGACTCTTGACTGATGTCTAGCTCATGAAAAGTATTTCATATATTTTCATGGGAAGTTGGAAGATAAATCTAGTCAATCTGACCCAGAAGTAATTAATTAAATCCACTTAATTATCAATTTTGTTCAATTCAATTAACTATCAATTGTGTTTAATCTAGTTTATCTAAAATCAGATTTACATTTAAACAATCATGTAAGTATTTGAATGGCACCTTAGAGAATTGTAATGTAACTCGTGCAGAAGAAGCAAGCCACCAGCTGACGTTGTCCCATCAAGTTCTGTGCTACTGTAGTTTGTTTTAGTTCCAATAGTCTTTCACACACAAAGATATTTTCCCACTGAAGATTCTTTTTTATCATTGTTGTTACCTTATAACCAGAAAATGCCATTTCTTTTGGTCACTCTACCTAGGTTAAGCCAGATTTGATGTCATTTGGTCTGAGACAGCCATAATAGAGTAAGGGTTTTTTGGACATATGGGAGAGATTTAGAAGTTAGAATCTAAAGCAACTGATGGCAATTCTGTAACAATTGAGATGTCAGGTGATGATTGAAGAGCTAAATAAGGTTTATAATACCAGCTTTAATAGATCAGTGGATGCTGTCATTTTTGAGAGATCAGTAGATTCTGTCATTTTTTTTTTCATTTGAGGGTCAGTGTATAACAAAAGATCTTAAAGGAAGTTATGATTTTGAAAATAAACATATTAGTTTGCAGACACAATGGTCCATGCAATAGGGTAGGCTTAATTTTGCTTTCAAGGGAATGGGCATTTATTAACTGGCTTTACTGACTTTCAGCAACTTACTCATCACCAGCTCTCAACAGTTGCTGGGGACAAATGAAACTCTTGATCTTTTGAATTTTTCCAGTAAAATCCAAAGTCTAGCATCTAGTACTGGTGTCATTTTATGATTTTATATATTTTTGTAGTTAATTCACCAAAATGTCTATACTCAGTGAAGGATATTGCAACTTCAGAGAACAGGGTGCAGATCTTCAGTCTCACAGAAGGAAGATGAGACAAGCCTTGGTTACTGTGGCTCCCTTAATGCATTTTCCCTCATATGTCAATTTTAGCCATAGACGTGTGTAAACATATATAAGTATATCTATAGTATGATATTTTTAGATGAGACTAAGAGTAAGATTTGCTGATGAGAAGGAATAAAATAGAGGCAAAGGGAAAAATGAACGAATATATATTTTCTCTAGTTCTTCACTGTCAGTTTTCCCTTTCCTTTTTCTGTTGTAGATAAGTCCATAAAATGAAATTGATAGTGAAAGTGTAAATCCCTATGTGAATCTATGTGGCTGAGGAATGGCCATTGGAACTGTAGCGAAGTTCACTGAGATGTCTAGACTTGGGATTGGACAGTTGCTGAATGGCTTCTTTAAACTAGCTGTGTGATATTTTTGTTTGTTAGTTAATTAGCAATACATGATTGATTGTATTCTTTAATGAAATCTTATGAGTTATGTCCCCTTTATGATACCATCACAGGCTTTCAGAGAGGAAGCCTCATTTACTTGTACCTTCAGTTTAACAATATTCTCTTGCTTCCAAAGAGTCTCGAGGCTCAGCCTATTCAACAGGCCTCTGTCTGAATGTGTGAGGATTTAGATTCAACGCTGAGGATAAGTCTTATCCCAGAAATCAAGTTGTGGCTTTCTAGTCCTCATCACAGGCTATGAGACAGGTCTACATCATTACTCAAGCAGAGTTGTTAATGATCCAGAAATTGAAACTATTTGAACCTCTGCCAAGTATAGCATTCTGATATGGAAAACTCCTGGTTGTGTCTTAACAGATGTGTAATTCTTTTCCCATATTGCAGCATCATTTATGGGAAAGGTCCAGTTAATCATGTAAACAGCATGGAGCAGAGAGGTAAGTGATTGGCCAACCATTACGGTCCATGTGCCTCCTAGCTTCTACTTTTCTCATTATTTATCTAACATTACAGGAACTGGTCCCAGGTTGAATCAGCCTAGCATAAAAGAACATGGTCTTGATTTATATAGAAAGGATTGTAGTTAGCTTCAATACCACAGATATTTCCAGAGTCCTTTACTCATTATTCTGCTGAGTCATTGCCATAGAACACATATGGCACTTGCTGTATCAGTGATCGCTGTATACCTTGGAAGAGTTGATCATCCTATAAAATTAGTGTGGATCAGATTAAGAAAACACAACTCAGATTACAAAATGACCACACTACAACAAGGTGCTTTGAAAGAGATGGCAGACAAGTGTAGTCTTCTGAGGAACATTTTTATATAGGCAGAAATTTTACCCAAATCATTTCATGAATGACTACTGAGTAGACAAGTTTAAAAAGTGGAAAAGAACTGGACTTGTGTTGGGAATAGTGGATACATTCTGTTATTTTACCACTTAGGAGATTGTGGCAGAAAGACTAAGAGTTCTAGTCCAGCCTGGGATAGCATAATAATTTTGAAACTAGCCTGAGCTACATAGACTTTGTCTTTAAAATAACAAGAGATAAACAGATGAAATGTTGTACGTGAATACAATGGGGATTTTTTTCAACTACGAATAAAGATGAAAGTGTGACATTTTTAGAAAGATAAATGTAACTGGATATTATATTATGCAAAAGAATCCAGGTGATTTTTGAGAGAGTATTTGTGTGTGTGTGTGTGTGTGTGTGTGTGTGTGTGTGTATGTGTGTGTGTGTGTGTGTGTGTGTTTCTGGTTCTTTTTGGTTTGTTATGTTTTTTGAACAGGAAGAAAAGGGGGCGCAGAGTTGGTGAGGAGGTAGGAGAGATTTGGGAGAAGTTGAGAGTTGGGAGAAGAAAAAAACATGACCAAAATATATTGCATGCTTTCTTTTCAATTAAAAAATATAAATTATCTGTTATTTTGGTGATGGTAGTGATTGTGTGCATGTGTGTCTTTCCTTTGTCTTGGTTTTGCTGGTATAAGATTATTTCTTGTGTTTTTATGAGTATAGTTAACTTCCTTGAGTGGGAAATTCCCTACTAATATCTTCTATTGAACTAGATTTGTGGATAAATATTCTTTAAATGTGGTTTTGTCTTGAAATATCATGTTTTCTCCATCTATAACAATTGAAAGTTTGCTGGGTATAGGAATCTGTGGTCTCTTAAGGTCTGCAGGAATTTGCCCAGGCCCTTATGGCTTTTAGAGTCTCTGTTGAGAAGTTGGGTGTAATTATGATAGGTCTGCCTCTATATGTTACTTGGATTTTCCCTTACAGCTTTTAATATTCTTTCTTTGTTCTGTGTATTTAATGTTTCGATTATTATGTGATGAAAAGATTTTCTTTCCTGGTCCAATCTATTTGGTGTTCTGTAGGCTTCTTGTACATTTATGGCAATCTCTTTAGGTTGAGGAATATTTTTTCTATGGTTTTGTTCGAAATTTTTTCTGGGCCTCTGAGTTGGGACTGTCCTATTCCTATTACTCTTAAGCATGGCATATGTAGATACTAATGCTACTATTCCTAGACCCAAAAGGCTATTTCATTTCCCCTTCTGAGTGAGATCCAAGATCCTACCTTGGGCCATCCTTGTTATTTAGCTTCTTTAGGCCTGTGGATTGTAGTGTGTCCTGTATTTTATGGTTGGCATACACTTATAAATGAATACATATCATGCATCACCTTTTGGGTCTGGGTTACCTCACTTAGGATGACATTCTCAGATTCTATCCATTGTGTCAATGTACCACATTTTCTATATTCATTCTGCAATTGAGGAACATCTGGGTTGTTTGCAGTTTCTGGTTATTAACAAATAAAGTTTCTATGAAAATAGCTGAGCAAGTGTCCTTGTGAAATAGTGGAGCATCTTAGGTATATGCCCAGGAGCAGTATAACTGGATCTTGGGGTAGAACTATTCCCAAATGTCACATAAACTACCAAGTTGATTTCCAAAGAAGTTGTACAAGTCTGCACTTCTACCAGTAATGGAAAGGTTTCTATTGCTCCACATCCTTGCCAAAATGTGCTGCCCCTTGAGTTCTTTATCTTAGCCATTATGATTGGTGTAACCTGGAATCTCGGAGTTGTTTTGATTTGCATTTCCCTGATGACTAAGGATATTAAACATTTATTTGTTTCTCAGTCACTAGAGATTCCTCTCTTAAGAATTACCCTCTGTGAGATGTAGGTTTGTGAAGATCCTTTCCTACTCTATAGGCTGCCATTTTGTCCTTTTGACAGTGTCCTTTGCTTTACAGAAACTTTTGAGTTTCACAAAGTCTCATTTATTTGTTGGTCTTAGTGACTGTAGTGTTGGTGCTTAGTGTTCTGTTCAGAAAGTTGTCTTTTGTGCAAATGATTCCAGTGCTATTCCTTGTTTTCTCATCTATTTAGTGTATCTGATTTTACATTAACGTCTTTAATATACAGTGTCTTTTGTCTGCTTTGGGAACCCCTTTCCTCCTACAGGATTACCTCTTCCAGCCTTAGTAGGAGGGAGGTGCCTCAGCCTATTGCATCTTGTTATGCTGTTTTCTGTTGATATTCTTTGGAGGCCTGTCATTTTTTTAAAGTGAAACAGCAGTGTGGATCTAGGAGAAAGGGGAGGTGTGTGGAGATTGTCAGGAGAGGAAGGGGAAGCTGTCATTAGGATGTAGTAAGTATATGAAAGAAGAATAAATAAACATATAGGAAAAGATGATATCTCTGTGTGCATGTAGTTGTCCCAGTGAAACTTATTTGCACAAATGGCATGTACTAGTTGTTATAATATTTAAAGTAAAAGAAAGATCGTAAACTACTGATCTTACACTGATCTACAGTAACTATAAAAGATATAACAAATAACACCTTAATTAGGTAGAAGAAATAAAAATTTAAATTTATCAATACTTAAAGGGATTATACAAACACAAGTGAGTGGCATTTTTCCTAGCAATGCAAGGTTGAACGGATAAAACAAGGAAGTACAAGTCAAAGACAACAACAGTGTACTAACCTCTCCTAGAGAGAGAAAGAAAGGAAGGGAAAAGATAGAAATTAAATTGGTGTGATTGAAAAAGAAAAGGAAAATTATTCACAGCATGACTGCTATATAGCAAAATCTGACTGTGTCTTAAAAATAATCTAAAACTGATGGCTGTAGAGCCCAGTTGTGAAGAAATCTTTTTGCTCTTGCAGAAAACCCAGTTTTATTTCCCAGGAACTATGTGGTAGCTCTCAACTGCCAAAACTCCAGTCACAAGAAATCATAAGCCCTTTTCTGACCCCCGGGAACACCATATGGTGCAAACAGAAAGTACTTGAAGGCAAAATACACATACACATAAAATAAGAATGTCTTTAAAAATAATCTAAAACCAATGATTGAGTTTTGTATGTGGTGTAAAGAGACTATAGTGGTCTCATCAAGAGGTCCATACTCATCTGTACAGCCTATGGATGTGTGACTTTATATGACAAGAGGGAATTATAATTAAGGTAAGAATGTTTAGGAAGGAAAACTTTTCTTGAATCACCTAAGTGACAAAGTATCATGAGTGAGGTAACAGGCATGCTGGAAGAAATACCAGAAGATGCTGTAAGTTAGCTTTTAGACAGAAAATATGGTCATGAGTCAAATAATGCAGGAAGCCACTACAAACTAGAAAATGAAAGAAGTTCTTTTTAAATGCTTCCAGAAAGAATGCGGGCCCATTAACATCTTAATTTTAATCCACAAAGACTAATTTTGTAGTTGTGGCTTCCAAAGCAACCCAGTCATAAATTTGTGCTGTTTTAAACTGTCCAGCTTGTGGGGATTCATTCCAGTAGCCATAGAAAACTAAAGCAGTAAATTTGTAGGAAATAAGATCAATGAGTAGAATTTAAAAGTAAAAAGTGTACATTTATAAAATGGCAAAACTCCCTGTACTGAAATTTCTAAATCCCTTCTATAGTGGTTCCAAAAGACACAAAATACAAAATACAAAATGGAAACAATTATAACCAAAAAACTACAGAAAACGTTTGAGAACAATTTGAAACTAAAATATATAGATTGTGTTTTTCTCAATATGAACAAAATGTTACTTTCCCAAAATAATTCTATAGATTTAATATAATTCAATAAAATTTTCACAAAAATACTACCTGATAATAAAATTAAAATGTAATGGCATATACCTAGAAAGTCAAAATACCTGAATGCAAGGAATTTGATGTCACGTGGTCACCCTGGAAAAAGAATGCTTTAAACTTTGGGGTATCTGCTCCTCTCCAGTTGTTAGCTGTAACAGTGAGAAGGCATAATCTGATACTTTGCACAGTGTGATAATCTGGAGAGCTAGACAGAGACAGTAGTAACTCAAATATGATGCCTCACTGAAAAGTTTCCAAAGTGGAAGCTTCTTATTATAAATTGATTTCTGCCCAGCCATAGTACAGCTTAATCTCCAGGAATGGAGAAACAACTTTAAATCATACCAGGTTACCCAAAATATCTATATCTGCTAAGGTCTGCGTATTCACTGTCAGCCAAAGGTCCATGTGTTACAGGCATTTTCCCAAGGTGGACCCATTAACCCATATGAAATTAAACCTATGACCACAGAAATTTCATATTAGTATCATTCATGTTAGCACCAAACTAGAAAAATAACAAATTTATCAATAGGCAAATTGATAAACAAAACATATACTAATGATCTATATAGTCTGCAACAATGTGAAGGAAGCATGAAAATGTTACAGTCATGAAATGAGTCATATTAAAATATATATGGATTAAACTATTCCATGAATATGGGACTCTAAAAGAGACAAATCAAGTTTATAGTAACAGAAATTAAATTATGAACTATACATATGGATGAAGCAATGAATGGGAAGAAATAAAAAATTATGCTCTGTGTATGAACTGAGTTTTATACACTTAATATTTTTATACTATGTATGTATCAGTTTTTTATAACTGTGACAAAATATCTGAAAGAAATCACTTAAGAGGGGAATGATTTATTTTGGCTCAGTGTTTCAGAGGTTTCTATCCATGGGTACCTGGCTATTTCACTTTGGACCTTAAACAAAGCAAAATATCCTGGAGAAAGAAATATATGGCAGTAGAGGCCACCAAACATCACAGCAGCAAGGAAGCTAAACCAGGAAAAGGAGAAAGAGTTGTAGACACCTTTAAATTGACACTCCCAGGAATTTACATTCTCCAACTAGGCCCTACCTCCTAATAGCCTGTTCAACTATCTTACTATTTAACAATGAAGTTGCTACCTCCATATTTTCATCATCTCTGTACTGGGACTAAGCCTTAAGGACCCAGAGAATGGATGAAATCATGATCAAACCATAACACATGTCTGCATGCAAGGTAAGTCTCAGTAACTTTTAAAAAACAGAAATACATTTTCTCAGAAAGCTCAAGGAAATATTTAATATGTTTAACAGTCTTAGTTATTACCACAAACCAGGCAGTATTTGAAAATTTTTCACATAATTTAATTTAATTCTCACAACTATGAACTTTTGCTCTTTCTGCCTGGATAACCTTTAACAGTTTACTTAGCTTTGCTGAGGCCAAGTATTCATTTTTAAAGTGGAAATATCAATAGTAGAACAAAGCAATTGATCTAGTTTCATATGTAACTGAAGATAGCAGTGTCTGGCATCAGTGTGAGAAGAGGTTTTTTTTTTTTTTTTTTTTTTTTTGTCCAGGGAGGGCCTGTTTAACCAATGTAGGGGAATGACAAGGCAATGGGGTGGAGAGGGTGATATAGAGCGAGTGCACCTTTGTGAAGGCAAATGGAGGGGGAGGGAGGATGGGAGTGGGATGAGGTAAAAGGACAACATCTCAAATGTAAATACAGATTATCTAATAAAAAAGAGAAAAAAAGAAACAGAAAAAAAGAAGGACGGTGACATCTGTGAATGAGGCAAATTCAAGCCTAGTAAAGATCCTGGTTAACTGTAAGAATAGAGAATTTAGTATTATTTTAAATAGAGAGACATGGCTGTCTGCTCTGTGAACTTTTTCTGAAGATGTGTTGGACCTTTTAGGTATCTAGTGATAGAACTGCATTCAGAGAGGAGAGCATCCAGGCTTGTAGTACCCCTAAGGTTTTTGGAAGGAATAAGGATCCTTGCTCCTGCTGTAGACTGGGTAAAATGACCATCATTTGTTCTAATAGCAGATTTGATTCTGAATCGAACTATAAAACCCACTGTCCATTGGAAGGCTTAGGGTGCAGTGTTTCTTTCCACTTGGGGCCCAAGGCTACTTGGGGCCAAACATCCTGCTCTGCATCTGTGCCTGTCTGTCCTATCTCTATTATAGACATTAACTCTGTAGATCCTCCAAGTTTAGATTGAAAGCTGTGGCCCTGAAAGGAACAGACGCTTAGGCAGCCATTTAGAGTCAATTGATTATGATTAAAGCCTCAGAGATGAATGCAGGGTCCTGCAGATGGAGGGTTGTCACTTCTGATCTTGCTCCTACTCCATCATTTCTAGCTGACTCCTTGGAAAGCTCTTGCAGGGATCCTGGAACCTGAGTCTAATTCCTCAATGCTCATTGGAATGTTCTGGGCCTTCATGCATAACAATGATTTCTCCACTCTATATGCAGCCACAATTTTGACTGTCTTGTGCTTTCTTTACATCTTATTAACCCTTTCTTGGACAGTTACAATAATCTTCAAGCTGGTCTCCATTTTCACTTTCAGCCTGTTCTCCATATAGAGGCCAGGACAATTTTGTGTAATTGAAAAAGGACAGCCTCTTCAACAAATGGTGTTGGTCCAACTGGCACTCAGCATGTAGAAGAATGAAAATAGACCCTTTCTTATCTCCTTGTACAAAGCTCAAGTGTAAGTGGATCAAAGATCTCCACATTAAACCAGGTACACTGAAATTATTAGAAGATAAAGTAGGGAAAACCTTAGAACACATAGGCACAGGAGAAAATTTCCTAAACAGAACACCAATGGCTCAAGCTCTAAGGTCAAATATCTACAAATGGGACTTAATGAGATTGCAAAGTTTCTGTAAGGCTAAGGACACTGTCAAAAAAAATAAAACGGCAGCCAACAGATTAGGAAAAGATCTGTACCAACTCCACATCAGATAGAGGCCTAATATCCAAGGTATACAAAGAAATCAAGAAGTTAGACACCAGAGAATCAAACAACCCTATTAAAAATGTGGTACAGAGCTAAACAAAAAGTTCTCAATTGAGGAATATTAAATGACTGAGAAGCATCTAAGGAAGTGCTCAACATCCTTAGCCATCAGAGAAATGCAAATCAAAACAACCCTGAGATTTCACCTCACACCAGTCAGATTGGCTAAGATCAAAAATTCAGATGACAGCAGATGCTGGTGAGGATGCAGAGAAAGAGGAACACTTCTCCACTGTTGGTGGGGTTGTAAACTGGTACAATCACTCTGGAAATCAGTCTGGCAATTCCTCAGAAAATTGGACATAGTACCACCTGAAGACCCAGTTATTCCACTTCTGGGAATATTCCCCAGAGATACTCCAACATACAATAAAGACACATGCACCACAATGTTCATAGTAGCCTTATTTATAACAGCCAGAAGCTGGAAAGAACCCAGATGTCCTTCAGTAGATGAATGGATACAAAAATTGTGGTATATTTACATAACAGAGTACTACTCAGCTATCAGAAACAATGACTTCATGAAATTCTTAGGAAAATGGATGCATCTAGAGAATATCATCCTGAGTGAGATAACCCAGTCACAAAAGAACAGACACAATATGCAGTCACTGATAATTGGATACTAACCCCAGAAATCTCTGAACACCCCAGAAACAACTCACAGACTATATGAAGTTCAAGAAAAAAAATGAAAAACCATTATGTTTAATCTTTACACACCAAGAAAACTTTGACTATTTCCAGGTTACATCCTGTTTTACATGTACTTTATGCTCATTGTAACTAGTAAGATTTTAATGCACACTATCAAACCTTTAAAAAAAAAACCAAGCACCGACAAAAATGTATTCGCATACTTTTATGCAAAAATGCCTAGTATCTGTACATTTATCTTTGTTTTTAAAATAAAGTTGTTCAAATAAATAAATAAATAAGGTGGCTGTGAACATTGTGCAGAATGTGTCCTTGTTATATGTTGGAGCATCTTTTGGGGTATATGCCCAGGAGTGGTAGAGCTGGGTCCTCAGGTAGTACTATGTCCAGTTTTCTGAGGATCCACCAGACTGATTTCCAGAGTGGTTGTACCAGTTCACAACCCCACCAACAATGGAGGAGTGTCCCTCTTTCTCTGCAACCTCACCAACATCTGCTGTCATCTGAGTTTTTTATCTTAGCCATTCTTACTGGTGTGGTGTGGAATCTCAGGGTTGTTTTGATTTGCACTTTCCTGATGATTAGGGATGTTGAACATTTCTTTAAGTGCTTCTCAGCCATTTAATGTTCCTTAGCTGAGAATTCTTTATCACAGTCCTTCTTTTTCAAAATTCTCCAGCCTCCAAGGCTCTCCTGGGAGCAGATACCCATAGAAGGAATGCTTATTCATGGCATTTTATTTTTCTATTTATTATATATATTAACAATAGTTGGTATTTTCAAAATAAATGAATATTTTGGAACATAGTAGGCAACAAAAATTAGTCAGCCAAACCCCTAGAATGGCATCAATATCCTGGCAACAATTCTCTTCAAAAAGAGAAAAATGGCAAACGCAAACCCCTTCCATAGAGAAAGCATATGAATTGTGGTGAACAGGAACTTTTTCAGCAGAATAAAAGGTTCTATAAACAAGAGCTACAATTAACAGTATTGATGCCGCTGAAAATGAAACTTTGCTCTAAGATCAGTGCTATTGGTTATATTTACACTATTAGAAAAATACCCAAACTATTTAACAGCGTAAATGGAGATGCTGAAGTAATTGAGCCTCCCCATTCTTTCCTCCTCTTAATCTGTGGTAACTTCCACATTATTTATAGCTACATAGATTTTTCCCAGGATAGTTAATTCATAGAAGTGGAATCTGACAATATTTATCTTTTTATGTTTTGTTTATTTCTTTTACACAGTGTTTCTAAATTTTGTTCATATTTTAACACATACCTGAACTTGATTCATTTTTATGACCGAACACTACTTTATTATACAATACATCTATCTGTCCATTCATTTGATGAATTCTTAGATTGTTTTTATATTATGACTACTATAAATAATTGTAAGTAATTAAAATCGGTTTATAAGTATTTATGGCCTCCTCCTAGACTTTGCCTTTGATGTATGTTTTGGAGTGCAATGGTTGGTCATATGGTTCTAAATCCTCTCTGGTCCTTTTCTTCATGTTCCCCAGCCCGCTTGTTTGCTTTGATCATAATACATGTTACACTCTATGGCCATTGCCTGTCTATACCTCTCTATCCTTCACAGGATTTTGAAGTCATTTACATGTGTGTGTGTGTATATATATATATATATATATATATATATATATATATATATATGTGTGTGTGTGTGTGTGTATATATATATATGTGTATATATATATATATATGTATATATATATAGTTTCATTGTTATTTCTTCAGTTGAAATTTGCCATTCTCAATACCAACTTAGAAATTATTTGTTAACATGTATCTATAAACAAAATTTTAGTATATTTGTATAATGAAATATTGTCCTATCATAAAAAACAACTAAATATTGATCTACCTACAACTTGGATGAGATTTCAAAAATTATTCAGAAGGAAGAAGAGATGCAAATGTCCAATATTTTTAAATGGTTGGAGTGCTGAAATGTCACTCTTTTCCTAGGAGGGGGCTGTCCTTCTATACATTGTTTTGCTTCTCTGTTATGTTCTAAAAAATAAAGTAGTAAATGTTCAACCCCCTTTCTAAAATTTCTGCTTAGTTTTCTAGTAGACACAGGTTTCTTATCTCCTTGTGGAGAGAGTAAAATGTGAACCTAGGGCATATCCACGGTTGCTAAGTCTTGGGAGACAGAATGAGTCAGCCAGCTCAGGAAAGGATGTGGGGACTAATGGGTGCTTCAATTACTGGACCACTCTCCTGCAAACTTAAAACTGGCATTTTCAAAATTATGGGATTACATAACTCCAAAGACGTGGAACACTCACTTAAGCATTGCAAAGGGCAGTATGTTCTGACATAAGTGGAACACAATATTGTTGAAGAGCCTCTGTCCTCGGGTAGCCACAGCTGTGAAGCCAGCACGACTACCTGAGAATGAAGATGTGTTGATACCTCTGCTTTCACCAAGCCAGGAGGAAATAGCCTGCAGACTTACAAGTGGCAAGGAGTTGAGTGCACCCAAGATTAGCCTGGAAGAAAATCAGCTCCAGTATGAGCCACAGCAAAGCTGGCAAGGTCGCTCTGACCATAACAACAGGACCTTATTCCAGGAGGTCAAAGACTGGCTTTGTGTTGAAATTGCATTTAGGCAGCTTTGGTATCCCTAAATGAGTTTATACCTAAGCCCTACCTCTGAATCTTGAAGCTTCTTGAGTCATCCACATTAAAACAATGTAATTCAACTACATGTGTCAATTGGTAGGCATGTTCATTGTTATCTACCCAAAATCTCCAAATATCTAGATATCATTATATTGGTAAGGATGATGTAACATTTCAAGAGTGTTGTGAGCATCCTGTAAATCATATTTTAAATTCTGACCATAACCCTATGTGACATATTATACTGGGAATTAGAAAAAAAGATTTTTCTAATGTCCTCGAATAATTACTGTCATATTTGGACCTTAGATTACATTATCCATGTCATAGAGCTTCACTGCTTTCTGTCCATCTATCCGCCACTTCTTGCATTCTGTCCATCTATCTATCCCCCACTTCTTCTTGTACTTCATCACATTTCTTTTACCTTCAACAGAAGGACAGAAGCCAAGGGTGCCTTTCATCTCCTCACAGAGCTTTCTGTCTAAAGCTCAGGCCCAAGTTTGATAAGCCTCTACAAAGCAACCAATGGTTGAGGACTGAGTTTGAAAAAGACATCTTTTCACCTGCATGAGACTTGCAGTTTGGTTGCTAATTGGAGGGGGGGAGGTCATCTGTTACTGAGCTAGAAGCAGTGAAGGCCTCAGCTTTGAAGTCATTAGTAGACAGACTCAGATCCAGATCTAGAGCAGATGAAATCTCTGAAAGTGATGAAACATTCTGTTAATCAGAGGCATGGTTATATGGCTTCTACAGCTCTGTAATTCCTGCTCCTCTGAGTTCTGCACACCCTCCCTTCTCTCTGAAGAGGCAAGAATCATGTAAGAGTTAATCACACATAATGGGTTTTGAAACAAGGTAGTCATCTTGGATCTTTACCAAGTGTCAAGAAATAGGTAATGGGTTGATGAGTTAGGCCAGTCTCCTACACCTAGGAAATGAAAGGACATGGTCTAGAGGAATCAAGCAAAGCAGCAATCAAAGCCCTAGTCTCAATAAGCACATTTCTGTAGCTGTGCATTTTTGCCAGCTTAGACCCCATACTGGGATTCTCCCTCCCTTATCAGATTACTAAGCCCCCACTCCCACTCCTGGCAGCCCAATTCTACCTCAAAGGCCATCATCCCAGACATTATTCGCCCTCCTTTGTGTCCAGCCACTGGGGACTTTCCATTTGTTGCCTGTGGTCCTTCACTCCACCCTCCTGTTTACATTCCCAGAATGTACCTCACATTCCTTTGTAAGGCTTGGAGATGCTTGGGACACATAAATCACTAATCACAGTATCAAAGTACTCAGCACTGAGTCTGGCGTAAAGTAAAAAGCCTAGTGAATGTTCATTGAATTGGATACTTTGAATAGCATTTGGGGACTGGCACACATTCCCTGTTCTCCACGGGCCCACTGAGTTTTGGCTCAGAAAGAAAGGAAACATTTGCTCTCCCTGAGTTGGCTACTGCCTACTGCTATTTCATTGACTTCAGTCCTCAGCATGTAGATAAACTGTCTGTTTCCTCAGTTTTAGGCCCTGGACTCCACCTGCCCACTATAGCTTTCCTAATCCAAGCAAGAGTGAGTGGTTCTTCAAGTGTATTTAGTTCAAACACTCAGTTAAAGAAATCTGCCACTTAGGAAAGTAACCTCCAAGGAAAGAAAACTCAGACAAGTGATTTGATTCAGTTGAAGAATTCTTTCTTTAAGAATGTAGGGATAAAAGGTAAGACAAATGAAAATGAACAATACCTCCCAAAAAAATCAGCTTCAAACCTGGTTGAGTATCTCCTTTCTTTTTCCCATCCATAGCAGCCCAGCATGGGAGTTCCACACTGAGGTCACGATCAAATGCCAGTCTCAGAGGTAGACTGACACTCCTCCCAATCATAGACAGTGACAACACATGCTTGTCTTAGTTTGAGTTCTAGCTCTGTGCTGAGGTATGCTAGCCTCCTTTATATCCCTTTAGTCTCTTTACATGGGAATTGACTATCTATTGCCCTGTCTTAGTTACTGGACAGAAATAGTCATGGGTATGTAGCAGATGGACAGATGTAAAGACGCCATCTAACTGGTGCATCATACACATCTGCCCTGTAGAGGCTGTTCACCTCAGCCACAAATCCAATCCATACCCATAGAAACACAGTTTATTTCAGAGATCATTTTGAAATGTATACTGAAGTTGTCTAAAGGCATCTTGTTTATCAGTGCTTAATATTCCACTCCTTTACTCTATTATCTATATTAGACTGTTTCTGTCCATTCATATGTTGATTGGGTTATTTATACCTTTGAATATTCATCTAGATCATATGCTAGTACACAGTTTTCTATAATCTGTGTTATTTTACATCCCCACAAAAAGTGTGTATGAGTTCTCTTTTCTCCACACACTCATCACATGCTTATTTTACTGTTTTGTTAGTAGTCATTCCAGTAAGACTGGTATGGCATTGTGGCTTTGATTTGCATTTTTCCAGTGACTAGTGATATGGAACACTCTTTTACATGTTAGTAAATGTATATATTAATCTACCACATGATATGTGTTTGTGTGTGTGTGTGTGTGTGTGTGTGTGTGTGTGTGTGTGTGTGCCATCCCAGCACTCAAGTGGCTGAGGCAAGATGATTGTGAAGTTTTAAACCAACCTGAGCTGCATTTTAAAGACATATCTTAGAAAAGTCACTTGGCTACAATTCATGACCACAACCTTCATTGTCTTTTACCTTATGCTGAAAGAATTCAGTATTTCATAATAAGTATGACACTAAGCATAAGTTATTACATCCTTCTGTTAGATTTGGCATGTCTTTATGGATATCAGCTTGTTGTTGACTTTTTTCTCTTAAAAATATTTTCTCACATAGTATCTCCTGATTATGTTTCCCCTCCCCCTCCTCATTCTAATTCCTCCCTTCATATCCAGATCCATCTTTTTATGTCTCTAGTTAGTAAACAAACTGGCTTTTAATAGATGATAATAAAATATAAGATTAAAAATTATTATATAAGGAAAAGACAAACAGAAGGAAAAGAGCCAAAGACAAGGCACAAGAATCAGAGATCCACTCATTCACACACTTGAGAAACCATTAAAACACTAAATTAGAAGCTACTGTGTGTGCACAGAAGACTGAGTGCAGACCCTGCAGGCTCCGTCTTAGTCTCTGAACGTTCATATATCATGTTGATTGAGAGGGCCTGTGTTCTTGGTCTCCTCCATCTCAAGCCTGCTTCCTCTTCTGTAGGGTTTCTTGAACCCTGAGGGGAGGGATTTGATGAAGACATTCTGTTTAGAGCTTCTCTATAATGACAACCAAGATACTGTCATTAGGAGTCATTTTATTGCTATACTTTTGATTCTTTTTCTTAAAAAAAAAAACTCAAATAGTATTATTTGGTTTTACATTAGATCTCTGGACTCTCAGCCTCTTGGTCACCCAAGCAAGGTCAAGCATGAATTCCATCTCATCACGTGGCCTTAAGTCAAATCAGATATTGGTTGTTTGCTCCCACAAGCTTTGTGCTGCTGTGCCCTAGCATGTCTTGCAGGCAGGGACCCACTGTAGATCAAGGGTTTGTAGCTGGGTTAATGTTTTCATTGGTTTTTCTTTTGGTAGCATGAAGAGTACCTTCCTGTCAGAGACACTAGAACACAAGGATGAAGGCTATATATAGGCATCAATTTAACTTCTGTATGTTCAGTGGTTATATAGGTGTTATCATCAGCAATGGGGCCTTGCTGTCATTTTGTGGAGAGCAACCTGAAGTCTTGACAAAAGCCTGGGCTATTTGGAATTTCCCATGGAATCTTTTTGGTCAACATCTCAGTTATACTTAACTAACTATGTTACAAACATGCAGGCAAAACATTCTCAATGCAAAATAAACACATAAATATAAAATAAAAGTAATTTTTAAAACAAAGACTATTGTTGACAATTTTCAAATAGGTTTTATGTGTCTATTGAAATATTAATTTGGTTTCTCTCCTTTATAATTTACATTGTGAATTATACCAATTACTTTCAAATGTTTAACCAATCTTAAATCACAAAATAATCCATACTTACTATATTATATCTGTGCATTAATATATAATGTATATTCATATATTTTTTATCAAATTTAATATGTTTTAAAAATTCCATTTTTATGAGGTATACATTCTGTTGCAAAAGTTATGCTGTGGTTTTTCAGTCTTTCTCTGTGCTCAATTTGTAGAAGAAAGGTGTCATTTCTTCCCTAAATGATTGAGAGTGTTTACCAATGAAACCATCTGGGTATGGGATTTTCTTTTCATAAAGGCTTTTAAAGTTAATTAATTTTAATTCATATACAACTATGCAGATGTAGTGCATCATCGTGCATTAGTTTCACTCTTCGACTAATTTCCTATTATTTTTGTTTTGCATTGTTTGTTTTAATTACAACACAGAATCCAACACTGTAGCCCAAGGTGACCTATGTTATGTCAGTAGCCCAGGTTAGCCTCAAACGTGCAGTGATACTTTAGTCTGGGCCTCCCAAATGCTGGACAAACAGGCTCTAATTGTTATCACTATTCCTCCTCTCTCTGACTCTGTATCTCTGTCTTTCTCTCCCTCTCTCTCTCTTGCATGTGCATGCGTGCATGTGTGCGTGCGTGTGTGTGTGTGTGTGTGTGTGTGTGTGTGTGTGTGTGGTTTATGTCCTTCTTTATAATTAACTTGTGTTTACTTTATTTTCTGTAGCTTTCTACAAAAAAGGCCACTTTTTATTTCTAAGAATTGCTTTATTTTCATTAATCACATTTTGATATCTTGCATTTCATTATCATTCAGAAATTAAAACCAATTCTAATGCCAAGTATGACTTCAAAGAGAAGGATAATGTTAAGATTTATATCTTCAGTGGCATTTTTGTCTACTAATCGGTAAAATGCAACTGTTAAAAATGCTAACTTCCAATAAAGGGGAGTTAGAATGATGTTAAGAAGGGATAAATGGGAAACTATAATAAGATTTAATAGGTGTTTGAAAGGATAGAATAAAGGAGGAAATGCAGGGAGTGCAACAAATACCAAAAGCCTTACTGTGGGGGATAGCCAACCATTTTTATATTGAATATAATGTCTGCTCCATGAGGTGGGACAAGTAATTGACAGTAGTAATGAAGATAGTTCAACGGGCTTTAGGAGGAAACCTACTATTTTTCTGTCAAACAAACATGCCAAAAAATGACTCCTAATGCCATATTGTAATACCCATAGATCATCACTTCCTGCAACCCTCATCAGCAAAGCTTTTTTTCTCAGTAGATGACAATTAACAGAGACCTACAACTGGACAACAAGTAGAGAGCTAGAGACTTTGGAGCACTCAGCAGTAAGTAGGATGTCTTTATCACACACCCCTTTCCTCAGAGATTAAGGATCTATGAAGAAAAGGAGGCAGATAAATGTTAGAGCCAGAAATAGTGGATGACTCCAAATCAAAACCTGTACAAGTTCAAGTCAGCCAAAATCCCAGCATAAAGAAAGAAAAACATACATGTTCTCACTTTTAACTACCTGTTTGTAATTGATAGTTTCTGGGAGGTGGAAAAACAGTTTCCTTCAAAGGAGTGACACAGAATATGTCAACCACATTCTAGGGCAGGGCCTGTGCCCAAGAGGAATTAGCCAACAGAAAATAGACTCCATGGTTTATTTGTTTATTTTTGTGATGGTGTGCTTGATTTATCTTTTAAAAAAAGAAATAAAGAACAGGAAGTTTGGTAGGTATGGAGAAGAGAAGGATCTGAAATGAGTTGGAGGTGAAAAAGAATGTGATCAAAATATAGTTCATGAAAAATTTTTAAGAACTTCAACAACTTGGGCTGTGTTTCTCTTTCAATTCTGTTAATCTATGTCTCATGTCTTTTGAATTTCTTTTATTAAGTCTACATATATTTGTGGTTATTCAGGTTATTCAATGGTTCTGTGATTTTATTAATATTTCTCACTCTTAACATTTTCTGTCTTAATACTTATGTTGCTGGAGCTTTCCTTTGGTAACTGTAAAAAGTGCAACTTAAATGTTTATATATGAAGCATATCTATTTTAAATAACATACAGCCAGATATTTCATACACATGGTTTAATAATTTCTACTTTTCAATCTACTGTTTATATCATTAAATTTAACATAAGTTCATTATTTCCTTTTCCTTTGTTTTAATGTTACCAGATTCTCACTTACATCTATTGCCAATTCATATTCTTCTTTACTTTTTTGTTTTGGGGCATGTTCATGCTATACATACATGCAAATATACATGCATATTATATTATGTGTACGTGTATTATATGCCCATACTGGCCTAAAACACATATATATATATGGCATTACCAAATCATAAAAGTCATGACATTCTGTCTTTTGTAAGATTATACTAAGTGAAACAAGTCAGGCATATAAAGTAATTATTGTATTTAAGACTTAATTTTCATTATTTCTGAATTAGCACTAAATACCTCATGTCTCATATATAGATAAAGTAGAGTAATGAAAGGTCAATTTTTTTAAAAAAAAGTTTTGTTTTCTTTCATTCTCCAGCCATAGTTTAAGCAATATGGTTCCACTATATGTTTCTGTAATGATGTATTGTCTTACAAGAGGCTTTAAAGCAGTATGAATATGGACTTAGGCCTTCAAAAGTACATTTTGCCTTTATGAGTGAATTATTTCGGATGTTTGTTACAGTGACCAAAAGGTCATTGACACTGTATTTGGCATTAGTAATTTCTTTCATTTATGCTAATATCTGCCTGACTCTAAAGACCATATCTTAGCCCATATTTCCTAAACACTGTATTAATATGGGGTTTTAATCAAAACAAGTGTCTGGTGCTCATCTAACCCTCAAAAATCATAGTTTAATGCTTTTGACCAGTAAAAAGCACTGCCTACATGACCTTATGGATGGCCATAGCCTTTGCTTCCCCTAAGCTGCCAAATAGCATGACAGTTCTTTTGAAATTTGCTCTCATCTCATCTGGTGTCAAGCCTTCAACTTACACATGATTATGAGTGTCTGTCATGTATCTCATAAAGTTACTTTCTTCAAGCTTCAAATTTTTTTCTTAGCATGTAAATCCAGAGCCAGAGACATTTTCTTGTACCATCTATGTAGCCATATAACTCATACATGTTTCAGATCTTCAGCCTATTTTCCCAAGCCTTCCAAAGAACATGCATAGTACTTCTGAACCTCACGTTTAGACATCACAGTTACAAGAAAGACATATAATTGTAAGCCATGTATTCTCTTCAGCCAAGTAGTCTGAACTCAACACGGCTTTTCTATCAATAAAAGACATGTGCCCACAGACAAGTTATCTTTTATGAACATTAGTTAGCTCATTCGTAAAATGAGAGTAACATAGACAAAGTAAATGAGACAAAGTAAAATGAGAGTCAAGACAAAGTCATGGATAGTTGGCATATACTAATTAGCATAATATATAACTTCAAAAAGGCACATATAGATTAAAGGATAGATAGCTTTTAAAAATTATTGAGGCATAAAGAGTCTCTGGTTTCTTCAGAGCTTGTAGTTCTCATCCTTCAGTCCATTGCTACTCTAGGTGTGGTCCAAAGATAGTTAGTTACCTATCCTTAAGGGTATCTCATGCCAGTGTGTAAACCAAATTATCACTAAATACATCATTTAATACACCTGGTATCTATTCCTAGCAATCCATGGAGGACTGGATGCATCAGTTTACACTCTGCTCATGTATTGAAGGCTTGGTCCTCAGCTGAAGGTACTATTACGGAGGGCACTGGAAATTTCAGTTGGTGAGTCCCCAGTAGATGATTTATGTCATTAGATGACATAATTTTGTCCCTGGTTGTTTCTGTTCTTTTCTTTACTTCTTAGCATCCACAAGTTCATTTATCCTGATTTTTGTTTGTTTGTTTGCTTGCTTATTTGTTTATTTTTGTTTCCTCCAGCTCAAGTCACTCAGGGACCGCCAAAGCTCCCCTAGAACCCACCCATCCTAACCCTAGCTGCCCCTCCTCATCATAAGTCTATCCCAGCCCACATCTCCAGTGGAAGCCCTCAGCTCCACCAGCAATCAAGCCAGTACCCAGAGCACTACAAATTTTGAGTACTTTCAAGCCTCCCTGTTGTACTCAGGAAATAGAAATGACTGGATGTGAAGGCAGACACCCTGATGTTAGTTCTAATTCTGATGTCGGCATGCTATTGATCAGTTATAGATCATGTAAACTCTAAACCTTACATGTCACTCCTTTTCATCCCTTCTTCATAAGTTTTATGTGTCCTAGATAGTTGCAACAGTGGCAGGAAGTAATTTATTGGCATTATCTGGGAACATACATACAATGTAGATAGTTCTTCAATGCTGCAGACAGACCTTGCCAAAAATATTTAGGAGAAAAGCATGACTCTTAGCTTCCTAATACTAAAACCAGGCCTTGTGAATTCTAGACTCAGATTAAAAAGAGGTAACCAAAGGCAACCAAAACCATCATCCATTCTCTTTCAAATGGTGTTTTTGTGTTTGAGCAAAGTGCCTTTCATGTAAAGGGCACTGTCTAATTTACAGGCTGGCAATGACATTGACCATCACATTACTTTAAATTGCCCAAATACACAATATTATTGGTACAAGCATAGAGTGGAAAGAAAATAGTACAAGCAGCTGTGTAGCTAATAGGGAGGACATTGAGGCTCGAAGCACCAAGTGCATGCCCACAGGCAATCAGCCAATCCAAGAAAGCATTGTGTTCATACCCTTACCAGAGCACTAATATAGTCCTTCTCGGAATCAATAATAGTCCAACACTAATGGCCCTGAAAAGGGCCATATTGTTTCCCTAATCATTAATTCCCAGAAAAATGAACTGCATTGAACTTGTTACTGTTTTAACATACTCATTAGATGAAAAGTACAAATTAACCTTCTCAGAGAAAGGCAGAAATCTGACCATATGAACACTGTCCTCACCTTCTCTATCCCAGAAACCTTATGGCAGCAACTGTTAATTTTTTGCCAGGAAACAGCTTAGATCCACCTGATGACACTGACGTCTGTACTTTATTGCTGCCCACTTGCTTAGGGAGTCTGATAGACAAGAAGAAGACAGACAAAATGAAGGCACTGAGAGATGAATGGGTACAAGGATAAGACAAAAGAGGAGAAGAGATGGGGAAAGAAAAGGGAGAGAGGAAAGGGAAAGAATTTCTAAGCAAAATAGCAAAAAACAGTGGCAGGTTACAGTGTGTGTCTGGCTCCATAGAGGAATTTTAAAATATACAATATTAATAGTCCCTATAAAAATACCATTATTAATCTAATTGGAGAGATTGGAAGGGAAGGAAGGTACCTAAAGGAATACCAGGAACAGAGACAATATGAGTACTAGATTCAAGGGTACATGCTTTATAAATTGTAGTGTTCTTTTGTGACATGCTCTGTCATGCCCTTTGTATTGGCTGAAGCTCATGAACTTCTCAGAAGAATGTTGTTAATGCATAATATACATACATAAGATTTTTAATGATATGTTATTTCCAAATATTAACTAAAGCTGGTGTACATGACAGCATGAATGCTTCCTTATTGATGCATAAATTAAAAATCTAATGTCATTCCTAAGTAATGTCTACTCTAAAGGCTATCTAGAGGTAACTATAACAAAAATATGCTATCAATATGATTTTTCTCACTAGCTAAATTTTGTGTATTACTAATGTTTTTATGTTTCATTGCCTATGCTCAAAGAGGACAAAATTAGAAATTTTAGTTTGACCTTCAAGAAAACAGAAATTCGATTTTTCTCTTCCCAAGACTGCAAGGCCTTCATTGACAGACAAGACAAATTCCTTAGCCTTGGACTGCATTAAGTGGGGAGTGTGGCCCAGGTTTCTTCTCATATATCTTTGAAAGTGGCCTCTGACTCCTGATGACAAACTCCCAGATACCCTTCTCACCTCTTTGACAAAGAGTCGCAAACACCATGCAAGGACGTCCAAATCTAAGTCTAGTGTTCTGGAAGCCCTCACATTCAAGGAACCATTCATGCTACATGTGAAATGAGATTCCCCTGAAACCTTGTCAATTGGTCAAAAAGGCATTCTCACCAAGGTCACCACTATTCTTTAAATGATCCCGATGCACAGCCTCAGCGTCCTCTGTAAAAGTGCACACATTTGGTTAGATAAAACAAAAATGTTTATTACCAATTATGCTTTTATAGTAAGCCCTGATGTGATTGGTAAATAAAGCAAATGGAAAAAGACTGAGCTTGTTTGTGGTGATGTAATTCTGTAATCCAAGCACTTTTGATGCTGAAGTCAAAAGATTACCATTACTTTGGTGCCGACCTGAGCTATTAAGTACCAGGAAACCTAAGGCAAGACCCTGTACCAAAATAAATAACAGTAGTAATAAGAAAGTGAGAGAGCAAGAAGAGAGACAGAGGGAGAGAGAAAATGAACACAGATGACTAATTAAATTCTAGCAGAAGACAACTGGAAAGGGCCTTAAAGGCTGGTCTCAGTTGGCAGTGCTTATTCCCCAGCGAAGCCCAGAATACTTTACTGTTGGATATAGCTCTTCTGGTCTTTTGGCCTCTGGAGCTCTGCCTATCTGAGAAGAGATGATCTGATTGTTCTGGAAGATGATCCTCAAAACTCTATTCTTCTAGCTTTGCCTTTATGTTGCTGTAACTCTTGGGTCAAGAACTCAAATGTTTTCTGCAGTGGTTATCCTTTTGTGCATATTGGGGCCAACAGTGGGTGCCAGACTGTTCTGTCTGGCTACAAGAACAGGTCTTAAACGATGAGTGGCAACTGAAGTGTCCTGGAATCTATGATCCTCTTTCCTGATTTCCAGAGGAGCTGAGTTCTCGTCTTCCTCCTCCTTCTTCATAGCCATCTGGTAATGGTTCCTATTGTCAAATTGGTAGGAATTAGAATCATCATGGAAACATAGCTCTGGATATACCTGAGAATCATTCTCTACAATATGTTAATCGAAGTGGAAAGATCTGTTATAAATGTGCACAGCATAATTTCACAGGCTGAAGTTCTAGACTGAATTTAAAATATTCTAACAATAGGAGCAGGGCTGTCTCTGACTCTGTAGCCTGTGGACTCCTTTCCCTAACCAGGTTGCCTTGTAAATCCTCAATAGGCAAATTGATATGCCAAGGCAGGTTGATATCTACAGGAGGCTTCCCCTTCTCTGCTGAGAAACAGAGGGAACATGATTGGGGGGGGGGAGAGAGTGGGAGGAGAGGAAATAAAGCAAATTAATTAACAAATAATAAAAAAACCAAGAGAGTGAACCATGCACAAACATGTAGCTCTTTGCTTCCTGACTGCAGATACAACTTGACTGTTTTTTCATGTTCTTGCCACCATGATGTGGAAAGTGGGCCAAAGTAAACTTTGTCTTTCTTAAATTGCTTTACTCGGCACTTTATCATAATAATGAAAAGAAAATAATACAATTGCCATCATGGTTATTATAGTCATCATCATTGTCATATCATCATCATCAATTTGCTCTTTCGGTTTTTAAACTGGTTGGCAGGTACAGATTTTAACTCACAGCCAGGATCAAATGAGCCACTTAATTTTCAGGACTTCAAGCTGTGCCTCAGATTTGAGTTACATCTCTGCCTCTTCCTGATGGGTTAGATGACTTGAAGAAATTCTCAGTCTTTCTCAAGTGTAGCCTCTAGTTTGCAAAATATGAGACCCAGCCTTTAGATTTTTAGCTCTCATTGCTGTTGAGAGGATGTGTGAGCTGACGTCAGTCACAATGTGCTTCTGTTGCTTTTCAGCGTTCTCCCTCTATCCACCCCTGCATCACTGAAAAAGCAGGGTCCTTGGCATCATGCTGCTTTCGTCTTTCCAAGAGGGAGCACTTGACAGAAGCACCAGCATATTGGGGCAGTGAAATCTTTGAAGAATGTAATTTTCTATTTTTCTTCACACACAAAAGGAAAAATGATTTACTGCATTTTCTCTGCAGAGTTTGATGTCAGACAGCTGTAGCCACAACCACATTAGGGAGTGACAAATCTGGAGCTTGTTGTCAGACTTGATGAACAATTTATGAGGCTGAAAAACACATGGAGTTCTAACCTTCTAGGCCATGGATCTGTGGCAGGGCAAAGGCCATAAGCTACCCAGCCAGCCTCCTGGCTCTGCCCATACAAATTTCAGCAATATAACAGCAGTAAATGACAGCAGCTGAGATGTTAGTGTAAGAAGGATCTTGGGACACAATTCACAGACCATCCTCCAACCAAAGGTGCAGCTTTTACAGACCTTACAATAATTTCCTTCCCTTTTCTGAGTAGAAGTTTTCAAATAACCTTAAAGTCAGTCTGCAGCCATGACCTTTTCTCTATTACTCTCACTCTATAAGTTACTTGAGCCTTCTCTGAATTTTTTCAAAACAGTTCCACTTTCCTTTCTTTACTCATATATCCAGCAAACTGCTGTCACTCTGCATGGACAGGTCTTAGGACAGCCACCGATGCCCTTTCGCCTTCTCCAGACTATCACTGCTCTATGCAATGTTCTTTCTCCAGTGGATCATCTGTATTGATAAGCAAATATGGTTTATTCTTCAAAGCCTTAATCCTCATTGTCTTAGAGATTCCATTGCTGTGAAGAACACCATAACCATGGAAACTCATTAAAAAACTATTTAATTAAGGCTGGCTTACAGTTTCAGTGGTTTCTTTTCCATGACCATCAAGGCAGGAAATATTGGAGCACACAGGCAGCCCTGGTGCTGGAGAAGGAACTGAGTGTTCTACATCTTGATCCACAGGTAAGAGAAGGAGAATGCTACACTAGGCCTAGTTTGAATTCAGGAGACCTCAAAACCTGGCCCCACAATGACACAATTCTTCCCACAAGTCCACACCTACTCCAACAAGGCCACACTCTATGACCCAAGGATTCACACGCTTGCGTCTACGGGAGCCTATACCACACCCATTCTCCTCCAGCTATCATTGTCCTTAACTTAGGTAGAACCAATATTCACAATTTCTGTTTTCAGCATTTCATACACAATGGAGGACTGAAATATTTAGATCTTTAAATATTCCCAAAAGCCTATGTAATTACACCTTGGTTGGAGATAAGCCCTGCCGAGAGGAAGTTAGATCATGGGAGGTATGTATGTCTTTGGAAAGGATATTGAATTCTAGCTCCTTTCTGTCTGTTTCTTTGTCACCATCTTTCCTGAATATTTTTGCCCTCTTGCGGGATGGGCCCAAAATGAGAGATCCAAAAGACTACGGACTGATGCCTCTGAAATCACAAGCCAAAATCGCCAGTGTTTTATTTTTAAATTTATGATCTCTTGTACTTTTCACAGCAATGGAAACAAAATGCCCTCTATGTTACAGGCACAGTTTCACTAAAATCTTTCTTATCAACTCATGAAATAACTACATCCTGCTGAAGCTTCTGATCATTTCTATGCTCATCAATTTTGACCTTTCTGCAGCACGTTCCTTTAATCCTAACATACTCTCCTCTATGGATAGCACCTAGATTCCCATCAGTCTGGTTGTTATTCCCACTTGCAATTGTTTCTGCCTAGATTTCTGTCTAGACATCTTTCCCACTTTTGCTCTCTAAATGCTGAATTGCTGCAGGCTTATGGATCTCATCCACCATTAGGTAAGGGGAGCTACCAAATTTGTCTCTCCACTGACTTCTCCCTTGAATACTGAACTAACCTGTCAAAAGCCACTCATTTGTCATCTCCACAAGGGTGTATATTAGGCATCACAGATTTGAAAGTATACTTAATGAACAAGATAATATTTTTACCAAGTGTACTTATCCCCATCCAAATAAGGCATCAGCAGCCAAAAGTTTAGTGTAGTCTTCCTCAAATTGAAAAGTCAGACTTGACTTTTCTCTGTGTACCCCATAACCTAGCATTGATAAGTACAATCATACAAATCAATATTACCATTTAGCGTTTATCTATTTTTCACATTTACTAACACCACTGTACCATACCCCAAGCCATCATCTTCCACCTTTACCAATAAAAATCAAAGAGTTTAAATGTGCCCATTGTCACTAATAACTCTATCACTCCACTATGGGGCCCACATTATTACCTCAACTGGTCATATATCCGTTTTAATTTTGTTTCATGTTTCAGGAGCCATGGGAAGGGGAAATAAGAAGCTTGTGTGGTGTCCTCCATATCTCTGAATATTTATTGTCTATTCTTTTGGCCCTTCCTTTATTTCTGCACCTAAACTTTTATTTCTAGTTTATACTAGAGCTCTTAGCTTCCGACTGTCTACTAAGCATTTCCACTTTTTTAGATTAGTAGCAATTCCTATTGAATTTCTACTATTTCTATAACTAGTGGTACCCCATTACTAGAACAGCACAACTATCCACCCTTTGCCAAAGTGATAAGGCTAAATGCCACAATTCACACCTCCCTGTCCTTGACTCACCATCCAGTTAGTCCCCTTGTCTCATATATGCTACCTTTCAACAACTGCTCACTTTTCCTCCTTTCTCTCCAAATTCTCTATTAGCATTTTAATACTAAATCACTATATTATCTCTCTTGGAAACTGCCTCATTCCTGCTGTCCTTTTCCCTACATCTGCAGCTAACTTGTAAAGTAGTAAAGGAGATCAGAATAAACTCAGTCGAATCACAGTTCTCCCCTCCTCAAGTCCAGCCCCTACACTTTCTCCCTTATTATTGTTGAATCAAGCTTTTGAACTCTGTATTCAAGCTTCTATAGGTATTGACCACTGGCAACCTTGGCCTGGGTTTCTCTCGTAACTGCTTGTGTGTGAGGTCCTACCCTCATAGGAAAACTTGTTATTCCCAAAGTTTTGCATACCTTTGCTCACAGTGTCCCTTCTACCTTGGGTAAACTTATTCCTTCTATCTGTGACTATTTCTACTTACTTTTCTATTTTTAATTCAAGCATCAATTACTATAATCTTTCTCTGCTTCTATTCTAGTGACACCCCCCTTGCAAATATCGGCTTAGAAATTTTCCTCTAGATGCCCCCATAGCTTCTTAAGTTTTCTGTTCTTTATCCTTTTAATAGCATATACAATCCAGACCTACCTGCTACCATGATTGGGGATGCTTGAAGCAGGGACCTTTTTCTGAATCATTCTACAATCTCAGCTCTCAACCTCTGCAACCAGGGGCACCCACAGTTGATGGCTCTAAAGCTGAATGCAAGTCTGTTCCTTATGTAAGGATCTATGACCACTGCAGCCAGAAATCCTGTCAGAAATGTGGCCTGCTGGGTGCTTTCCTAAGGAGTAGCCTCTTTCAGATGGAGAGAGACGATCACACAAGAAATGCTCTCTGTGCACAATTGAAGGGGTGAGCATTACCACCATGATTTCAGTTCACATTCAGTGAAGACCAGAGCCAGGGGCATTAAAGCTTCTGATCTACAGCTAGGTCTACAGCAGATGTAACAGTGAAGCTCCATCATACAGAATGACTCGCCTGACATGAAAGGAATCAGCCCTAGTTCAAAGTTCCACATGAAATCTGAAAATCTTACACCTGCTTCTTTTTCCCAGTTGGTTTTTCTCTATCATGTGTGCCTTCTTAGCCACGTTAAACCAATCCTCTTCTTTCCCACAATGGTCAGAGGCAAGCAGATTTGGGAAGGAGGGTCCTTATCTCTCCAGCTGCCTAGGATATTTAACAGAGGCTTTAGAGACCTCTCATAAAGCAATAGTTTTGCTCTTCCAACAGTAAAGCAATGCACAGCCTAATTCCTGAACCATCATGAAGAACTATGCTCTCATACCACACTTCTAGTCACTTTTCCTTCCTCCAAAGCAGTCTCTGGAGCCTCTGTAGTGTCTCGGCACTCCATTTCCCTTCCTGCCACAATCTCAGAGCAAAGCTCTCCATCAGAAGGTGATTGCAGCCAGGGAGAGTGCTTTCTTTTTCCCCAGATAATTGTTTCTTAATTCTTTTAATTTCATTTCCTTTAAAGATTACAAATGACAACAAACACTTGATAAACAATTAAGAACACACACACACACACACATGCACACACAAATATATATGACATTTAAGAGCGCATCCTCAGGGATTGCCCGAGTCAACTCCAACTTAAGACCCGAGGAAGCACAGACTTTTCTGAAATATACATGAGACTCTCAAGACATCAGGCAACCCATACAAGGGCCCCTACAGACGACAGAAAAAGAACTTATTTCTTGCCTTGCCTGTTCAAAATTTCACTGAGCATGTTCTTCCTCATTTTTCATTAATTTGGGCACTTATCTGTGTAGCAAGTAGCTCAGTCTTGCTCTGCCTGGGCATTTTTCACTTACTATCTTAGACACTGACAAGATTACACTTTCTCTCTTGTTCCGTGTTGCTCACTGCTTCACTAGTGTTAATTCATCTTGCCTTTTTATAGCCACCATTGGTTCCCCAATGATTTTATAGATATTTTCAAATGTACTTAAGTGTTTTAGGAAAAATAAGAGCCTTTATTATAATAGCCAGCTTATCGCACACTACATAAGAGTTTACATGAGCCAAAGCAGAAATACATAGACGGCACAGGCCATGGGGCGAACTAGCTTATATTCAGTATGGAAAAATAAACTTTTTCCACAAATGCTTAGTTTTAGGAAAATGAAACCCCAGAAAGAATGCACTTTATTTCTAGAGAAAGTCTACAAAGATGCTTCCAGTTGAGGAATGCCTTTAGCATGTAGACATGCCAGGGCAAACATAGTCTTGACTTCACCAAGTTCAAAACTCACAGGTAAGGAACAACATGATATCTCATTGCTGATGACCTAATATTACAATAATGGTGCTCATTGAAAATGTATAAAGCTGGCCATAAACCTTGAAGAAGGCTCAGAACTTTGATAGAAATGGATGGGAAGAGGATATAGGACTTGTGATCAATGGTTAGAAAAGACAAGGTGTGTTTAGAGGGTTGTAAATGGTTCCATTTTACTAGAAGAGGATTAAATAATATGACTTAGCACTCAGGTAAGGTTTTTAAATGCCCACTTAACCTCAGCTACGTGGATAAGAGGAGAAACAATTGATGGTTCTTGAGAGAAGTTTGTTAGGATTTTAAGTAGGCTCAATAAGTGAATTTGGGAATGAGATTTGATGTATTTGAACAACTTAGGGCAAACAGATTCTTAAAGGAGTCCACAGAGTACTCAGTAATAGACTGAGGTAGGAAAGGAGAAGGGATGCAGAAGCAAAAACAAACTGATGGTTGAGATGGTAGCTGAATCAGCAAAATTAACTCAGTGCAAAGGGCAAGAATTAACCACTCAGAGATACTTAAGACATGTTTTAAATGGAACACAAAGTGTCTGGCAGTACATAGAAACTAATAGAGAAGACAAAAGAAAGAAGATGAGGGCTTCATTGGTGGATATATTGAGGTGCCTGGTAGTTAACTGGAGTGGAAACTTAAGGGTTCTTTGGAAAGTCAGTTATATTGGATAATATTTTGCTGTGGCAAACACAGAAAAGAACATTACTTTGAAGCTGACACAGGTGATAGGCTAAGGCAGACTCCCGAAGGAATGTTTTGCTGAAAAGTAAACACAGGAGAGAGGATGTTTAGTTAAAGCAACCATTCTCGTGATGTGCTACAGTTTCTTGTTGCTTCCTAGGACTTGTGCTGATTGACAGAGTGATAGCAGCTGAGACAGATTCATATGCTGTGGCAAGACACTTGCTGATGCAAGATTCATGGAGGACACATGAAGTTTGGAGGGAGATAAATAGGACTCAACAGACAGTGACAGACTGAGGTTGGCTTGTTTATAGAGCTAGCTGGGCAAAGCCTATGGGTCTCATGTCCTCACTCATCTTCACTTCTGCACAGTCAAGAACTTCTGGTGCTCCTCCTGGTCCCTCCTGCTGACTTGTGCTGAGGCCAAAGCCTGGCTCTCTCTGCAAGGTCATGTCACCATGGTTGCTAACCTGACTCTACTGAACTGGATTACTGGTGTATCTGTGAGGTGTTTGTGAGTGGATCCAGCTGCCCCTGCTGACCTGTGAACTGAACTGCTGATTTCCAGACAACACAGTTGGGAGTTGCTATAAAGAACCTTGCTAAACAGGTCCAATTCCCCTGTATCCTTTCTTTCCCACTACCTCTGGTAGATTATTTGTTTAAAGTGAGGTTAAAACATTTAAGAACCATCATTAAAATAGACTTGTAAAAAATTAAAGTTACATATAACCAGAGAGAAATGCACAAAGCTTTATTGTAATGCCTATTAATTGTGCAAAACAGTAAATATTATGTTATTTATCAATTTGACACAGTGTAGAATCACCTAGGGAGAGAGTCAGAGAGTCTTGAAGAAAAGAGACAGAGAGAGAGAGAGAGAGAGAGAGAGAGAGAGAGAGAGAGAGAGAGAGAGAGAGAGAGAGAGAGAGAGAGAGAGAGAGAGAGAGAGAGATATTTTCCTGGTGGTATGTGTGTGATGGCTTATCTCTTTTCACTATGGATTGAACCATTCCCTAAGCAGGGCACTATTTGTGGAGAAATCCAAATCAACATTAGTAAGCAAGCATTCATGGATCTTTGTTTCTTAACTATGGATGTAATACAATATAATATAACCATCTTCCCAAGCTTCAATCACTATGATATCCCAACTGTTATAAATTGTAATCTGGAACTGTGAGCCATAGTAAACCTTTTCTACTTTGAGTTACATTTGTGAGGGTCATTATCTACTGTAACAGGTAATAAAACTAAAATAGGTACTTTAATCCTGTTCACCCCTCTCTAATACATTCCATTATCTCCTTCACCCCCTTCACTCACAGTATTGTTTTACTTCATGTCTTTATAGAAATGTTTCATCCCAACCCTAACTTGAGAGAACATGTATGATACTTATCTTTGAGAATCTGGATTTTTTTTTTCACTTAAATTTTTACACTCCCATTCACTTTCCTGGAAAAATCACATCATTTTATTAATTTTTATAGCAGAATAAAATGTAATTATATATTATATATGATGTAAATACAGTCATATGTATGACAAATTTTTAAAGATTGTAAATTAAAATAATTATAGTTTCCTTTTGTAATATTTTATTAATTCTTTAGGAATTTCATTCAGTGCATTTTGAGAATATTTATCCTCACAGATCTTCCCTGATTTAAAGCTTAGAACTTTACAGTCTTTTGTTCTTTGCATGTAAAATAGCTGGAAACTTAGTGTTAATTGTCATTTACTGCAAGGAGAAGCTTTCCTGATGAAGACTGAGAGATGCTCTATTATATAGCAATAGCAATAAGTCATAAGGAATCATTTTAATACTATTTCCATTCATCAGAATAATAGTATTGGGTTTCCCCATAGGGCTTATGACCTAAATCAAGGTTCCTGAAACATTTGGGTCCCTTTTAATGTCAAGTATGGATTCTGTCACATGGAGCAAGCACTTTGTGTGTTTTGTTGTAGCTATAACATTCATTCCACCATTGTACCAGTGGGACTACCTTGGGAAGATGGTAATTGTTATACTTGGCAGAATTCACAGCTGGGTGAGTATGAATCTTACCACAATTTGGTTATGAATTGGGCCAGAATGAGAATAGTTATGCATGTATCTATATTGTACACTGGATTTCATTTCTTAAAGTATGTACAAAAGACTAGATAGCTGGATCATGTGGCAGTCTGGCCTTTGGTTTTGTTTGTTTGTTTTTGAGGAACCTCCATATTTATTTCTCCAAAGGCAGGAACAATTTACAATGACAGCAGTATATTTTCAAAATCATCATCATATAAGTTTACATGTCCATTTGTTGACTGGAATATTCATTTGTTTATTAATGTGTGTCTTCTCTTTTGGTTAATTTAGCTAAAAGACAGGAATATTATATATCTCTTTTTTAAAAATATGAGCAATTCTTTTACATTGGTCTTTATAGTGTTCTTTTATTTTCCAGTGTTTTCATTTAATTAATTTTAACATTGATTTTTAAAATTATTTTTCTTTTATTATTTTGTTTTATTCTTGCTTAACCATCAGTAGGCTTTTTATTTAAGTACACTGATATTTTAATGCAGACAGTCATAATTAAATATTTGACCCTTAGAATTATGATCCTTGTATTATGCAAATCTCTCATAAAGTGTATTATCATTCTAGAAATTTTTAATTTCATCTCTAATTTCTTCAATCACTCACTGATTGCCCAAAAGTGTATTGTTCAGCTTCCTCCATGTGTTAACATAGGTTCTTTTGTAGCTTTACTTGTTATCAACCTCTAGTTTGTTTTTTTTAATTTAGTAAGATACAAAAATATTTTGATTCTGTTTTATTTTATTGCTTACTTTATGACTCAGAGTGTGATTTATTTTGGAGAACGTTTCCTGAACTGCTGAGGAAATTGTATATATCACTTACAACTGAAAGAATATTTTGTAGGTATCTGATTTTTTTCTAATTTTGGCACAAAGGATAGTTTATCATATCTGAGTATAGGTAATAATCTTTTCTTTTAGGTCCATTGGCTTGGGATATATCCTAGTTTGACTTTATTGCTGTGATAAACATGATGATAAAACACAACTTGGAAGGAAAAGATTTATTTACTCTTACAACATATAGTCCATCATGAAGGAAAGCTGTGGCAGAAACTCAAAGCAGGAACCTGGAGGAAACATCTGAAACAGAGGCCATGGATGAATGCTCCTAGTAGCTTTCTTCTTGTGGCTTTCTCAACCTGCTTTTTTATGACACCAGGATCAGCTACCCAAGGGTGGGACCATCCATCATCATTAGCTGAACCCTCCCACAACAATTATCAATAAAGACAATGTAATACAGACTTGTGCAGACTCTAATGGAGTCAATTCCTCTGCTGAGGCTCCCCCTTCCTAGATGACTCCAGCTTGAGTGTAGTTGACAAAAACAAATAACAACAAAAAAATAATAATATCACTTGAATCCTTCCTCCGAAAGTTTGTGTATGTCTCTCCCAGGGTACATTACTTGAAAACTAAAAACAGTTGAATTTTTTTCATTAATCAATTTTTCAGCCTTGGTATTTGATTGCACTGTTAAGATAGTATTTTAAAGACAGTTAAGGCATGTAATAAATTAGGTGCATATTAATTCATAATTTTAAAATTTTCCAGTTGTTTCAAATATTCTATATTATTGAAATTCACATTGTTCATCTCAGAAAATTTAATGTTTACTGAATCAGTTCTTTCTCGCTCTTGTTTATTTGTTTCTTGTTGAGATTTATTTTTCCCCATGTTTTCATGAGTGTAGTATTTCTTTTCTTGTCTCTATGTGTCATTTATTAAAATATCTTCTGAAAATAGTGGATTAGTACTCAAGAATTGCTTTAGTTTATACTTATCATCTTGAAAATTTTTTATTGCTCCTTTGTTTGTAGAAGTTAAGTGCAGGAAGTAGTAATCTTAGCTGGATGTTATTTTCTTTCAGGTCTTGTAATACATCATTCCAAGATCTCGTTCACTAGGATTTCTGCAGAGAAGTCTGCTGTTATTCTAATGGGCTTGCTTTTATAAATGATTTGACATTTCTCTCTGTTCTTTTTTCTGTACTCTTCACATCTTAATATAACATAATATGAATTAGTTATTTTCTGAGCATAACCTTTTATGATGCTAAATATATATGCATATTCTGTCTGTATATTATTTTCCATACCAAATATTCTTATTTCCTTTTAATAGTGTCCCAAGTATTTTAAAGATTGTGCTCAGAATTTTCAACATTGTGCCTTTATTAGTAGCCACATAAAATAATACATTTTCTTTGTTTTCAAGTCCTGATATTTCACTTGATATAACTTATTTGCTTGCTTTATTGAAGTTTTAATTTCTCAGTTACACTTGTTCTGAATTCCTCATTCAATCCTGAACTGTCCCCATGCTTTGTTCAGCAACTTCATTTTTAAATTACACTTTTGAACCATTTTGTTCACTATTTAATCTCTTTTGATATCATTAGACTCACTTATTGAAGAGCTATTAACCCTTGGAGTATTTGTGTTGCCATCGTTTTGCACATTTCTTATGATTTCATGTTGAAATTTATGTATTTGTAGGTACCACTGTCACTTTTATATTCTGATCATCTTATAGAAGAGGCTTGAATCTTAAAATAGGCAATGTAAGCAATGCAATTATCTCTGTTAATCAGTTCTTCTCTTGGGGTCACTGGAATTCATGAAGAGGAAATATGACTAGAGTGTTTCATTCTTTTCAATTGGAAATAAGCAGATCTTAACATCTTATTAGGTATTCTCTCTGCAGTTTGAACCCCCACCCAGCACAATTGATGTTGTCTGACTTACAAGGAGAAATATGCGACTTGCAATGACTATCAATTTCTCTTTTGCTCTGTAGGGATTTGGTGAGTCTGTTGTGTCCTATGGGAGAAAACCTAGCCTGATTGTTCCTTACCCAGTACCTACCAAGGCTCCAAACTGTAGGTTGCCCTGTCAGACACAACCACAAATCAGGACTAGCTACATCATTTGTGGCACTTGTTGTACAATAAAAATGTACAGTTTCTTCTTCAAATTATTAGAAATCTCAAGAGAAATTACAGGAAAGTATTTTATTTAACACAGGGCTCTGTGTAACTAACCACAGTGGTCATATAACCTATGAATTAAGTCCTGATGCAGAACCAACCCCAGAACTTAACCTTGCTAATAAGAATTTCAAAGCAAAGCTGTGTTTGGCTCAATAAAATGTACACTGGAAAAGATACCTTTACATAAATAGCTCACTTCAGATTGTGTCAGATTGTGTCTCCCAAGAGGTCTTTTAGTAGACATGAAGGGATTAAGCTACAGTTCGAACCCTGAAGTTCAGACTCCTGCCAGTGGAGCACAGGAAACAGTGATGCTTCCGTACACTATAATCCGCAAGCACTCACTTGTATCCTGCTTGCATTAGTGAGTCTTAGACTACTTTAAACTAACGAGGATAGGTTCCTTTTGAACCACAGTCTCATAAGATGTAATTCATGGATGGTCGGCTCCATTGCTTGGAGCCGAAACTGAGATAACACCCATGCGTGAAGAAATTAAATGAAAGTGACAGGAACCCACAGTTCCCTTCGAATGTGCAATGCTTTCAATGAGAATGCCCTGTAAACATAGGATCATATATTCTTTTCGATTTTTCTTCTATCTTATTATTATTTTTAATTGGATATTCTGTTTTTACATTTCAATTGCCATTCCACTTTTTTCCACTGCCATCTCCCCTTCCCCTCCACTTGCTTCCACAAAGGTGCTCCCTCTCCCAACCACCCTCTCTCACCTCTGCACCTTGGCATTCCCCTACACTGGGAAAAGGAGCCTTCACTGGACCAAAGGCCTCTCCTCCCATTGATGCCAGACAATGCTATCCTCTGCTGCATATGCAACTGGAGACATGGGTCTCTCCATGTGAACTCAATGTGTTCTAGTCCATGGGAGCTCTTGAGAGTTTGGTTCTTCCTATGGGGTTGCAGACCCTTTCATCTCCTTCAGTCCCTTCTCTAGTTCCTTCATTTGGGGCCCTATATTTTAATGTTTGGTCCCCAGTTGGCGGAACAGTTTGGGAAGAATTTAGAGGCTTTGTATTGTTGAAGATGTTTCACTGTGGAATGGGCTTTGAGATTTCAAATGCCCACCCCATTCCAAGTTGGCTTTCTCCCTTTCTGCCTAGTAACTGCGGAGCAAGATGTAAGCTTTTAGTTACTATTCCACAGCCATGCTTGTCTGCGTGCTGTCATGTTCCCTGCCACTATGGTCATGAATTCACCCTTTGAAACTGTAAGCCCCCATAAACTATCTGTTCTATAAGTTGCCTTAGTCATAGTTTCTTACTATAGCAATAAAGATTTTCTGAATACACTAGATGGCTTTTATTCCCTTAACAGTACATAACTGCTGTGTGGCCCAGTTGAGCCTAGGAACCCACCTCCCTCATTCTAGACCCATTCTGTAACCTTCATCCTTAGCAGTGGCTCCCTAGTGATTTGTATTATTTGTAAAATTTGAAGATTGTGTTTCTGGATTTCTAAGCAATGTAAGGAAAGGACTGAAGTAGAAAAATGAAAGGTTACATGCATATAGAACAATGGTAAAGAATATGGAATCCATGGACCATTGCCTGATCATACGGAGGTAAGAAGAGATATTAACAATAAGTACTGCTTCTGAATTTTCAGAGTAGTTTGATAATGATTCTTAAAATTTAATAATAACAATAATAATAATAATAAAACAGTGTATGGCTCTATTTTTAATCTTTTGATAATTCAATTTTATTAATTTTATTCATTTTCATCAAATATTAGTTGACTCTGTTTGGAAATTTAAAAACTAAAACAAATCAAAAATAGGTAGTTCACAGCACAGAAGAGAGATACAAAAGGTGGTTGTCAGCCTTAACACAGCACATCTGACTTCAGCATCCAGACCAAGTGCTAATTTGGGAATCAAAAAGTTAGGGTTATCTTCTGACTCTTTTCCTCTGACAAGTTGCTTAACCACTTAACTTCCTTTTTCATATATATATATATATATATATATATATATATATATATTATGAAGATCAATATGATCTTAGGTAAGAAAGTCCTTCACAAGCAATAAAGCATATAAGCAATAAAACATAGGGATTACACAATTATGTGGTCTCCTGATACCCCTTCCATGAAAGTTGTCCTTATTCAATGGGGAATACACCCTTTGCAGTGATGCTGTCAAGCTTCAGAGTCTACTTTCAAGACTGAATGAAGGAGTGAGGAAGCTATCCAGCGTCTTCATTTCCTGATCTGCAGAAGAGGAGCCATTTTGCTATCCACATGAAAATGTTGCAATAAATTCTCTCAATTCTGTCACTTTACCATTTTAAAATTTACCCATTGTGTTTGTCGTTATCAATTTGACCAAATATTTGAGATAAACAACATTCAGGCAAATTTATTTTGGCCATTGTTCCAAAAGTTTTAGTCCATGGCCACTTAGCTTCATTGTCTATGGACCCAGATGAGGTGGAACATCACAGGAGTGGCTGGAAATGGTAGAGGAATCTGCTTATCTCTTGGCAGGCAGTAAGTACCTTTATTTTTTTAATTTTCTTGATGTGGAATATACTATTTGACTCTCTTACATGTGATGGGTCTCAAGTTGGGCAGTCATTATTTGGTCATTCCCTCAGTTTCTGGTCCACATTTATCCCTGAACATCTTGTAGGCAGGAAAAATTTGGGGTCTAAGGTTTTATGGGTGGCTTAGTGTCCTCCACTCTCCACTGGAAGTCCTACCTGGCTACAGGAGGTGGCCACTACAGTCTCCATATCTTCCACCACTAAAGAGTTTCAGATAAGGTCACCCCAATAGATTCCCTAAAGCCTCCCACATCCAAGGACTCCAGTTACTCCCAAAGATGCCCCTAACTAATTTTAATTCTCACTCCCTGCCCCCTACCACCCTTTCCCGACACCCAATTTCCATCCCTATTCCTTTCCTCACCCCATTGCCTACCCAATTTCCCTCTCTCCATCTACTTCCAATGACTATTTTATTTTCCCATCTGAGTAAGATTCATACATCTTCCATTGGGCCCTTGTTATTACGTAGTTTCTTGGAGGTCTATGGATTGTAGCATGGCTGTCTTGGACTTTATGGCTAATGTCCACTCATAAGTGAAGACATACTATGTGTGTTTTTCAGAGTCTGGGTTACCTCAATCAGATTGATATTTCCTAATTCCATCCATTTGCCTGCAAATTTTATAATGAACTTGTTTTTAATAGCTGAATAGTATTCCATTGTGTAGATGTGTCACCAACCAAAGAACATGAAAGTGATGAACCTCGGTACCCTACATATTGGAGCTTAATCTTCATGTGGGTAGCCTAATAACTGGGGCAGAGGCTGTCTCTGACTGTGTTCCTGCCATTGGATACCCTCCCCCTAACTGGACTGCCTGGCTGGGCCTCAATGGGAGGGGGTATGCCTAGTCCTGCATTGACTGCATGTCTCAGGGTGGTGTTGTAGCCAAGGGGGGCTGGGGGCTTTCCCTTCTTCTCAGAGAAATGGGTGCGGCAATCAAGATGTAAAGTGAATAAATAAGTTAACTGATAAAAAGTATATACTCTCGATATGAGAATATTGATTTTTTCCCCTCTAACAAACATGTTGGACTCTGCTTAGTTCTAACCATTTGTGTAGTTCTCTAATCTTTCTAAATAAAAATAAAACCATTTTGAAATATACTTGCTTTTGTTTTTCCTGGGCAATTGTCATATAATTTCTTTCTAATTATGAATGACTTAATGCTTGATTTGACAGCAACATGTCATCTTACTTCCTTTATGAAGGACAGTTGCTATTGGTTTTTGTTAGAGGTAAACATTGTTATTTTCATTAAGAATTTAATGATGGGACCAGGAACAGCTAAGATCCAGGGACACAGGCCTGGTGTGACTGTGCTGCCAGTAGCCAGGGCGCAGAAAGGTCTGGACAGAGCACCAGAAAGCACCCCCTACCCGATTGGTTCAGGGGAGCAGGAACTCTGCTGTAGGGTCTCGGTTTCCACCCTTAGGGCCCATGTGCGCAGGACAGGCACTCAGGCCATCTGCCAACAGGAACAGTGGAGATCAAGAGAAACAGGCCAGGTACACAGGAGAGACAAGAACCAATCACTGACAACAAGACCACATATAATCACAGAAAACAAGCTGGCAAGAGGAAAGCAAAAGAACATTCCCCAGGGAAACCAAGACAACCTGGGAACACCAGAACCCAGCTCTCTCATCACAGCAAACAGCAGAATGCCAAACACTGCAGAAAAAGAAGACTCAGACCCGAAATCCTACCTCAAGATGATGATAGAGATCCTTAAACGAGAATGGGAGAAAAAGCATAAAGAAATAGAAGCTTTTAAAGGGGAATCAAGAAAAACACTCAAAGAAATCAAAGAACTAGAGGAAAACAGAACCAAAGAGATGAAGGAATTGAAGAAGCAATTTAAAATGGAAATGGAAACAATAAAGAAAACACTAAAAGAGAAAACACTGGAAGTAGAAAACCTAAGAAATCAGGAGTCAAAGATGCAAGAATCCTGAACAGACTACAAGAGATGGAAGAGAGAATCTCGGGGGCAGAAGACAACATTGAAAACAGACATAACAATCAGAGATGTTGCAAAAGCCAAAAAGCTCCAAACCCAAAATGTCCAGGAGATCCAGAACATAATGAGTAGACCAAACGTAAGGATAATAAGAATAGAAGAGGGCGAAGAACATCAACTAATAGGCACAGTAAATATCTTCAACAAAATCTTAGAAGAAAACTTCCCTACCCTTAAGAATGAGATGACCATGAACATAAAAGAAGCCTACAGAACTCCAAATAGAGTGGACCAGAAAAGAAAATCTTCCCGACACATAATAGTTAAAATGCCAAGTGCCCAAAGCAAAGAAAGAAATACTAAAAGCAGTAAGGGATAAAGGTCATGTAACATATAAAGGCAGACCAATCAGAATCACACCCAACTTCTTAACAGAGACTATGAAAGCTAGAAGAGCCTGGACAGACATCATGCAGACCCTAAGAGAGCACAAGTGCCAGCCCAAGCTGCTATACACAGCAAAATTCTCAATCACCATCGATGGAGAGATGAAGATATTTCAAGACAAATCAAAATTTATACAATATCTGACCACAAACCCAGCATTACAATGAATTATAGGTGGAAAACCCAATACAATGAGGGAAAATACAGCCTAGTAAAAACAAGAAAACTCCTAAACAAGAAAACTAAAAGAAGAAAAAGACACAGACACAACTCAACCCAAAAAAGCAATAATGGCAGTAAACAGAAACAACTATTCCTTAATATTTGTTAACATAAATCGACCCAGTTCCCCCAGTAAAGAGACATAGGCTATCAGACTGGATACATAAACAGAATCCAGCATTGTGCTCCATACAGGAAACTCATCTCAGAGATAAAGACAGACACTATCTCAGAGTAAAAGGTTGGGGAAAAAAACTTCCAAGCAAATGGACCCAAGAAGCAAGCTGGAGTGGTCATTCTAATATTTAATAAAGTAGATTTTCAACCAAAAGTTATCAAAAAAGATAAGGAAGGACAATTTTTACTCATTACAGGGAAAATTCGTCAGGAGGAACTCTCAATCCTTAACATATATGCTCCAAATACAAGAGCACCCAAATTCATAAAAGAAACCCTACTAAAGCTCAAAAAATACATTGAACCCCACACAATAATAGTGGGAGACCTCAAAACCCCACTCTCATCAATGGGCAGATCATGGAAACAGAAACTGAACAAGGACACAGTGAAACTAGAAGAAGTTATGAACCAATTGGAATTAATAGACATCTCTACAGAACATATCATCTTAAAACAAAAGAATATACCTTCTTCTCAGCACCTCATGGTACCTTCTTCAAAATTGACCATATAATCAGTCACAAAACAAGCCTCAATAGATATAAGAAGATTGAAATACTCCTATGCATCCTATCAGATAACCATGGACTAAGGCTGGTCTTTAATAACAACAAAGAAAAAAAAAGGCCCATATACACATGGAAACTAAACAATGCCCTCTTAAACGATAGCATGGTCAAGGAAGAAATAAAGAAAGAAATTAGGGATTTTCTAGAATTTAATAAAAACTAAAACACAACATACCCAAACCTATGGGATGCAATGAAAGCAGTACTGAGAGGAAAACTCATAGCTCTGAGTTCTTCCAAATCAGTAGCCTTCATCTACTCAAAGGACAAACAGGCTGAGAAAGAAAGTAGGAAAAAGATACCCTTCACAATAGTCACAAACAACATGAAATACCTTGGTGTGACTCTAACTAAGCAAGTGAAGGACCTGTATGACAAGAACTTCAAATCTCTAAAGAAGGAAATCAAAGAAGATCTCAGAAAATAGAAAGATCCCCCATGCTCATGGATTGGAAGGATCATCATTTTAAAAATGGCCATCTTACCAAAAGCTATCTGCAGATTCAATGCAATCCCCATCAAAATTCCAACCCAATTCTTCATAGAGTTGGAAAGATCAATGTGCAATTTCATATGGAATAACAAAAGACCTAGAATAGCCAAGTCCATCCTCAAAAACAAGAAAACATCTGCAGGAATAACTATCCCTGACCTCAAGCTATTTTACAAGGCAATTGTGGTAAAAACTGCATGGTACTGGTACAGAGATAGGTACATGGACCAATGGAATAGAATAGAAGATCCAGAATTGAGCCCTCACATATATGGTCACTTGATTTTTGACAAAGAAGCTGTAAAAATTCAATGGAAAAGGACAGCCTCTTCAACAAATGGTGTTGGTCCAACTGGCACTCAGCATGCAGAAGAATGAAAATAGACCCTTTCTTATCTCCTTGTACAAAGCTCAAGTGCAAGTGGATCAACGATCTTCACATTAAAGCAGATACACTGAAATTATCAGAAGAGAAAGTAGGGAAAAACCTTAGAACACATAGGCACAGGAGAAAATTTCCTGAACAAAACACCAACAGCTCATGCTCTAAGGTCAAATATCGACAAATGGGACTTAATGAGATTGCAAACTTTCTGTAAGGCTAAGGACACTGTCAAAAAAAAAATAAAACGGCAGCCAACAGATTAGGAAAAGATCTTTACCAACCCCACATCTGATAGAGGCCTAATATCCAAGGTATACAAAGAACTCAAGAAGTTAGACACCAGAGAATCAAACAACCCTATTAAAAAATGGGGTACAGAGCTAAGCAAAAAGTTCTCAATTGAGGAATACTGAATGGCTGAGAAGCATCTAAGGAAGTGCTTGACATCATTAGCCATCAGGGAAATGCAAACCAAAACAACCCTGAGATTTCACCTCACACCAACCAGAATGGCTAAGATCAAAAACTCAGATGACAGCAGATGCTGGTGAGGATGTGGAGAAAAAGGAACACTTCTCCACTGTTGGTGGGGTTGTAAACTGGTACAACTACTCTGGAAATCAGTCTGGCGATTCCTCAGAAAATTGGACATAGTACTACCTGAAGACCCAGTTATTCCACTTCTGGGCATTTACCCCAGAGATGCTCCAACATACAACAAAGACATATGCACCACAGTGTTCATAGCAGCTCTATTTATAATAGCCAGAAGCTGGAAAGAACCCAGATGTCCTTCAGAAGATGAATGGATACAAAAATTGTAGTATATTTACACAACGGAGTACTACTCTGCTATCAGAAACAATGACTTCATAAAATTCTTAGGAAAATGGATGTATCTAGAGAATATCACCCTGAGTGAGATAACCCAGTCACAAAAGAACAGACATAATATGCAGTCACTGATAATGGGATACTAACCCCAGAAAGCTCTGAACACCCCAGAAACAACTCACAGACTATATGAAGTTCAAGAAAAAACAAAGGCCAAAAAAAAAAAAAGCCAGAAAATAAAAAACCATTACGCTTAATCTTTACACACCAAGAAAACTTTGACAATTTCCAGGTTATATCCTGTTTTGCATGTACTTTATGTTCATTGTAACTAGTAAGATTTTAATGCATACTATCAAACCTTTAAAAGAAAACAAGTACTGACAAGATGTATTCGTATACTTTTATGCAGAAATGCTTAAAATCTGTACATTTTGTTTTTTAAAATAAAGTTGTTCAATTTAAAAAAAATTATGACTAGGTTTTTTGCTTTTCCAGATAAATTTAAAAATTGCTCTTTCCATGTCTTTGAAGAATTGTGTTGAGGTTTTGATGGGAATTGCATTGAATCTGTAGATTGCTTTTGTAGGATGGCTATTTTCCCTGTTGTTAACACTACTGATCCATGAGCATGGAAGATCTCTTCATTTTCTAAGATCTTCAATTTTGTTTTTCTTAACAGACTTTAAGTTCTTGTCATACTGATCTTTCATTTGCTTGGTTAGGGTCACACCAAGGTATTTCATATTGTTTGTGACTATTGTGAATGGTGTCATTTCCCTAATTTCTTTCTCAGCCTGTTTATACTTTGAGTGGAGGAAGCCTACTGATTTCTTTGAGTTAATTTTATATCTAGCTACTTTGCTGAAGTTGTTTATCTGGTTTAGGAGTTAGATCTCTGGTGGATTTGGGGGTCGCCTATGTATACTATCATATCATCTGCAAATTGTGATACCTTGAGTCCTTCTTTACTAATTTGTTCCCCCTCGAACTTTTATTAGTGTAAATGATAATACTAGCGGGGAAAATTCTATTTCAATGATATAATCTTTTTATTTATTATTGGTTTTAGATGACAGTTTTAGATGCATTTCATTTTTTGTAATAATTTTATGGTCCTTTCTTTTATTGTTCTGTTAACATTATAGTGGCCCATGACTTGAATGAGCACCTTCCTGGTTTTACCTTCCTGGTCTCAACAATAACTTACAGAAGACCACCATTACCATTCCATGGAACAGCTAAGAAAGTAACCAAGTTACCACTCATTTGACTTGAAACCAGTGCTTTGAGGGAAACTGACCTTAAAATCACCACCCCATTTTCAAATGACCATTACCCCCTTCTGCTTTATCAAATCCTTTTTGCAACATTAAGTCACGTATCTGTTTTATTAATATTATTATTATTATTATTATTATTATTATTATTATTATTATTATTATTATTATTATTACTTTCCTTCTCAGGATCCAGAAATTATCTCAAATTTGAGTCCTACTCCTTACTACTAAGACACAGCAAGCATCTAGGACACTCTGTCTTCATTCACTTCCATTAATTACATATTACTTCTCTTCAGAATTCATTGTGGTTTGGGGATTTGGTGGGGTTTTTGTTTGCTTGGTTGGTTGGTTTTGTTTTATTTTTTAAAGAGGAACATTTTGTCTCTTATGTTTTATTGGATGGAGAAGATTGTGACTTCAGCATAATCATACAAGTGGAAAAACGAACTACAATTAGAACACAACCAGGCTTGTCTGATTAATGAAGACAGAGTCAGCTCTCCTGCCCTCCCACTCTTAGACTTGGGTTGAAAGTTTCAGGGTCTTTTTCCCTGAATTACAGACTGCTACTCTAATTGAATGCACTCATTTGTATTCAATCCCAGCACTTCCTGTGTCTCTCCTTCCTCTGATCCTTTGTAAATTAGCAGCAGCAGGTAACTGAAGGTCTCCTGTAGCAATGTCCTCCAAGCAAATCACAGATTTGTGACTCAACCACATTTTTCTCTGCTTGTTCTGAATGTTTAGAAGCACCTTTCTCAAGACATTTGCTATTTCTATTTAGGCAGAAATGCTTGTCAGAGGAAATTATGGGCTGAGTCACTGATCAGCACTTCAGTGGAAAGAATGATGGTGAGACTTTAAACAACAAAAACCCATCCATGTTCCACCTCAGACTGACCTGGTTGCTCATAGATACCTAAAAACCAGAGCCTGCTGGGCATCCCTCCTTATAGGCATAACGGTCTCCTCCAACATCCAGCAACCTGGACAAGTCTTATCTCATTTGGAGTCTCTTGTTATTCCGCTTAAATATTGATCGAATTGGCCCTTGGTGTTCCTTGGCTATCCTGAGAGACAGGTCTCCCACTGCGTGCCTGGAGGTTGTCTTGGGCATTTGTTATCATATATGAGAAATGTGTTTCCATATTTGGGCTGACTGACAGCTCAAGTAGCAACTCTTTGGCCATCTCTGTATTCCTGGCCTTATCTAGACCTATGGAAAAAGAAAAGAGACTATGAAGAGGGGGAAGCATTGTTTCCTTCCCATGCTTAATGGTGTGACCTTTGTGAACTTCATTTCATTCAAAGGACTTGAAGTAGCCCACAAAAGGAAATTATTTACAAGACTAAGAGCTCAGTGGGAGCATTTGGTCAGTAAATTTCTAAAATGGTCTAGGAGGCCATTAATGAGATTTTGAGATTGTGGTTAAGGTTCCAAGCCAGTAACTAAGATACAAAGCTATCCAAGCTGCTGTGTTCTCTAGTGGATAATGGCAAGGAGGAGAAAAGGAGATACAGAGTTTTAAAAGGCTTTAGTGAACCCTTGCTGGCTTTGCAGCTAGACAAACCATTGTGAAAGCACAAATGTATGTTCTGTAGGAGCAAAAATTAGTGTTCAGTAGACAGCAGCAAAGAGCCAAGGCCTCCATTCTATGACTAACCAGACTGTGAAAGTAACTTGAATGTAACCAGGAGAAGATTCTCCCCCAAGACTCCACCAAGAGACCAGTTAAGCTTTTGCCTACATGTGACACAAGAAAATTGCTGAGTTTGTAATATTGTAATACCCAGCAATAGACTGGTGTGAGGCACCCAATTGTTGTAAGATCCCAAGGAGTCTTATCTCAGGAGCACCACCCACAGAAAACAAGTAGGCAACAGACGGCTGTAATAACAAGAGGTTTTTATCCCATGTACATGGGTTGCTCATCCTCTCAGGGAGAGTCAACCCAGAACTCAAAAAGCACACATCTTTTACACATTTTTGTAAGGGGGGTGAACTACTATTTTACCATTATTAGCAGTATAATTTTCAGAAAGAGGACAGGAAGGGGGAGGAAAGGGGGGAGAAACTTTAGCAGTAATGTTGTTGACAATTTGCATTCTCCTTGGAATTCAGTACAGGGAGGGGTAGGGGAGCTGTTCTTAAAGCAGTCATTTATGTTTTGTCTTAACTCAGCTTGGTCAGTATAGCTTGACCTGTTCACTAAAACTTTGTTTTTACATTTTCAGAACCTTATTTATATACTTCAAAACTTTGAGGGCTTTTGTCCTTGTTTTGTTTCTAGGCATTGGGTGATTAGAGCATGAGTTAATATGACATGCGTCAGGACCCTATCTAGGGCTTTCTAGAGGCCAGGTGGCTATCAGTCAGTACATTCTGTGTTTTTTTTTTCTGAGAATTACTCTGGGCCATTGTTTTTATTTGTCAGGCATATGTGGGAATCTCACAGCCTTGGGATGACTGGAAAATCTCTGAGTCTGATTTTAACCATTTCTGTGTCTTTAGGGTCTCACATTCTAAGAATGGGGTGTTTTGGAAAAGCCTCAGGGCCCCTAAAAACTTTATTTTTTACATCATAATCTGTCTTCACAATGTCAAGACTGTATCACAGTACTCTGTGTGCCTTCAAGCAAGAAGGGAATTCCTTAGTCTATATACCCTTGTAGCAGTCTCTGGTCTCTCTTGCCCCAAGAGCTATCACTTCTCTCACATAATGGAGCTTTCAAGCTGCTGTCTGCTTGCTGGGGCATTGGAGGAGAGGCCAGTAACTCACTACATCTACAAATCTCCAAGAACAGTAAGTCCTAAAGTCATGCTATTTCCATAGTCACAGCCACATGAAAGATTCACAGGGCGCAATTGATATGAGAACCAGTTACAGCCTCATTGCTCATTAAAAAAAAAAAAAAAAAAAAAACCCACAAACAAACAAAAAAAGGCCCCAAAAACAAAACAACAAAAAACCTAAAGACAAAATAAGCATGCAGAGAAGCTCACACGGTATAGCAAGATTCATGTCACTCATCAGTTTTGGGATTTGGGCGTACCAAGTTGCTTGCTCTTTATCATTGTGTGTATCACAGCAGAAACTATAGTGACACAGCTCTGTCTGTACACTTGGCCTAAAAATCTCACTGTTCAGGTCACTGCTTGACACTATCTTTTACTTCCTCTAGGTTTTTATGCAGTGGAGTCTCCCTGCCTGATCTAAAAATGCCAACTCCTCATCAGCCCCACCTGATGCTTTGTTCTTCCAATCTACTGAAAGGATCCTGTGCACAGTACCTTTCCTCAGTAGCTGTCTTCATGGCTTTTCTGGTTGTTTACACTAAGTATATTGGCTGGCATGGAAAAATGCTCAATAAAGTGATGTTTTTAAATCAGGAAGGAGTTAGTATAGAATCCAGGTACACACACAGCAATGCTGTTTCTCTTGCCTGTTACCTTTGATCACCGAGGTACCCTGTAGGGACAGTCTTCTGTCCACAGGGAGGAAAGCTGTCTCCAGGAGTACAGAAGGATATTCCCTTTGGTTGATAAAGTGCTCAGTACCTTTTGGCTCATAGCTTTACATCAGGTGAAAGAGAAGCAGCTTTTGCTCAGAAATGAGGATTCTTCTGAAAGGACTGGAGATTTCTGTGCATACTGAAGTGGTATTTTGAGGATGCTGGCTTTGCTTTAGTACTCATCCTTGACTAATGTTAGGTGTTCTACCTGAACGCTGCTCCCAGGGCTCTATCCCTGAGAACTTGCACGTGCGTGTGTGTGTGTGTGTGTGTGTGTGTGCATAAGTGCTTGTGTGGGCTGTGCATGCATGCACACACCGGAACACGCACACATACACAGAGCTGCTTCATCCTACCCTTGAGCTCAGTTCTTCCTCTACCTCTTGCTGTATTAACTAACGCCTTTAAGTTCACAAACAGCCATCAGGAAATAAAACTTATATTACAAATATATCTGATGAAGCAGTTTTGGTCCCCTTAGGTGGAGACTGTTCATATGTTTTCCCTTTAAGAGGATAAAACTAGGGCAGTCTGTTAGATCAGAGTAAGTCTAGGTCAGATCAAATTAGAGCCCACACAGAAAATCATTTGTTGCCACATTATCTGTAATAACAAAGAACTGAACACAATTGAGATGTCAGACAATGTAGACTTATTGAAGAAAATTGTTCAGCATCATCTCCAAGGAATATTATGCAGCTATTAAAATGACCATTATGAATACAATGTTTCAACATATAAAAGGCTGGCAATTTAATGTTAACAAAAAAGGCTGACTATAAGACTGTAAATATACTGTAATTACAGGAACATTATAAAAAATACACACAAGTAACCAAGGTCTGAAAGACAATAAAGGACAGAAAATGAGGTCTTATGGACTCAGATGTAGAGATTATAGGCTATTTTTTTCTTTGTAAGTTTCTTGTAATGCTGTTTAATGGTGTCAAGATATTGCTGTTACAGTAAAACAACTGCTGAAAGGGACAAAGCCTGAAGCCCTCCTGGATCATGACTGTCACAGAAAAATTGGACAGCTGCTGCACAGTCCTACCTGGTTCTCCTTGTCTCTGGTCTCCCCATCTCTTGCCAGCACACCAGAATAAACTGTGAGGGAAGGATCAAGGAGGACAGGCTATGGGATCCGGCAAAGGCTCTTACAAGCCCTTTTTCTCCATAAGCCTGGTACAGGGCTATGCACACGGCTGGTGCTATGGTCTAAGAGATAGAAATCATCAGAAGCCACTCTTCTCTCTGCAGAAAGATTTAGAGTAGCTCCTGGTGCTTGCTATGAACCACAGTCCCTGCTTAGCTATCTCTCAGCCCCATCAGAATTTTAGATATTTTCTTCTATGTATCTCTACTGTGGTCATTATCTCACACCTTCACTGACCTTACCTGTCTAAGCCCTCACCTTCCCACATGCTGAGTGGTCCTGTTCAATTTCGAGGTGAGCCAAAAATGTTCCAACTTTAACTTTACTTGAGCCTTATCTTACCATCCCCCTTGGTATTTATGTGGACAGTGTGACCATGTGCTAGACTTAATTATACTTGCTTAGCCACTGGGGAATCTGCTCACAAAGACATTTCATTGAAAGGAATATATATTAGTTTCTTTTCTCATTGCTGTCTCAAAACACCCAAAGAAAGCAAGTCTAGGAAGAAGGAAGGGGTTTTGGCTACTGGTTTCAGGCAGGGAAGTTATATCAACAGAAACAGCTCTAAGTTGCTGACACAGTCAGAAATAAATGCTGGTTTCAGCCAACATTCTCTTTTTTACTTGGTCAGGGACAATGGCTCATGGGATACTACTACACACATTCAGAGTGATACTGAGTTAGACTGGGTTTCTCTAGGGGTCTGAAGAGGTGATCACACACATCATACACTTGAACAAACTCTTTTTGGAAAGCCTTGATGCCAGAGGCAAGAAGTACAGGAATCCCATTGGATTACAAGGAGAGACTTGTTTTCTGTTTTGCAATAATTACTTACAGCATGTACCATTTGCTCTAGTAACTCAGTGCTCAATATAGCAATTTGGAGTCATGTTAAATAGTCTCCCTAGAAGTGGCTATGGTAGCTCATCTTGTAATCTTAAGAATCACCCTTAAGAAGCTGAGGCAGGGTGTTTTATGGGAGTCTGAAGCAAACCTGCTCTACACAGTGAGTTCAAGTCTAGTCTGGATTACATTGTAAGACCCTCTCTCAAAAAATGTATTTGTAGCTTTTTAAATTGTAAATTGTATTTAAAAAACTAATAAAAGGGGGGCTTCCCTAAAAGAGTCAAGGCAAAAGCTATTTAGAAAGGCAGGCAGGGCAAGTCAAATTCCATCCATCCAATACCAGTGCAGCAAGGAAAATGGCATCTAAGGATGATCCCTATTCCCACATGCCTCGAAGAAGAGGAAAGCACTATGAACAAAAGCTCTGTCTTCTGGGTACTATCAAAACCTTTACCAGCAGGGATGCGCAAGAGATACTGGGCCTGTTTATCTTCTTGGAAAGTTCATGGAATGAACATGTTCTTTCACAAAAGCTTATGACAGCTAGCTTCAGAGAACCCTAGACAAGGAGACATAAAATGAAGAGAATGGGGAGGGAAGGAGACTGCTGTTTTAATGGTTGAATTGCTATTTTCCCACGTGGGGGAGGAGGGAGAGAGGAAAATGGGGCTTTATGGATGTAAGAGGACAAAGTAGGTAGATGTCATATTTATTGGGTATAATGACCCCTTTCTCATCCCAAAATATGATAGGTAAGATTTTCTTTTTACAATATTTCTTCCATGACCCACTAGAAAAAGCTACAAAACTAGGAGGTAAAGAATGCTTTCAAAAACTCCAATGTAAGTAATATAATAATGAATCCAGGCTCTTTTGAGGATATTTCCACGTGTTAGTTCATCTGTGGTTACTGTTAAAGGGCCCTAGAATCTTAGTTTCTGACACAAGGGGAACAATTTCCCTGCCATTTCAAGGTTATATAACCACAAAGGTAGCATTCCAACCATCAGAAGATAAGACTACTAAAATGCAGCTGCAGTTTCACTTGGTTCCCTGACATCTAACTCACTGCCTGCATCAGGGATTTGGACAGTCAGCATGTGATGAGCACCTCTGATAAAGCACATAAGAAAATCAAAACTAAAGCAAAAAGGGGAGGAAAAGGCGTATTTTCACCTGCTCTTGTTAGCTCTGGCCTTCAAACACCAAGCACCCATCTTCGTCCAACTCTGCTGCCACAATGATTCCAAACTCTTGCTGGACCAGTAAACACAGAAATATTTCAAAGATTTTAAATAGGTAAATATACATATATACATACATGCATGCATATATACATACACACATATATGCATATATGTGCACACATACATACATATGTACACATGTACATACATGCATATGTACATGCATATACATGCATACATACATAAAAAGATACATATATACACATATACACATACATATATACATATATACATTCACACACATGCATATATACATGCATACATACTTATGTACATACATATAAACATACATATATACATAGACTATAGGTTTTATCTTAAGTACCTGGGGAGAGTCTGGTGTTTTCTCAACCATACAGATAGAGCAGAGGTCACTAGATTATTATCCATCCCCTTTTTATAATAATCTAAAGGAGCTTCTGTCCACATAAGTAGCACAGAGGTCACCAGCCTTTTAACCACATCCATTCACAGCCTCTGAGAAATTATATATATGAAAACAACTTATACATCTCTGTTTTTGAAGAAACAACCCTGTTTATTTAACATTCACGAATCGCCCAGTGTTTATCTGTGAGCACAAGAACTTTGTGTGTGTGGCAGCGGGGATGTGGGGAGACAGAGAAAGAAAGAGAGAAAATGTGTTTTTCTTTTGTTATTTATTTTTTAAGCTTTACATTTTTTTTACCAAAATAAAATAGAAGATAAAACAATAGTCATTACATTGAAGGTTGGACAAGGCAAACCAACAGGAGGAAAAGAGCCCAAGAGAAGGCCACACGTGCACACATTCAGGAGCTATAAAAGTACTGACTGAAGGGTACAGCGCACTGAGGGCCTGCTGCACACTCATGAGTGTGCCCAATGCTTCAATGAGTGAACTGCTTCTCTATAGAATATATCTGATCATGGTTTCTCCACAAATTCCTCCAAGACTATTCCTACCTCCCCACCCACTCAACTCCATTCCATTGCTTACAAACAAGAAACCTTACCAGAATAAAAGCAAAAGGTATACACACAAACTCCATAAAAACACAGAATGACAAAACATAAATTACAAGCAAAAACCCCACATAAAACAAACAAAGCTTAAAGCAATATGAGAAACAAAGACAATGATTCTTTTATAAAAATATTTATGGTGTGAACGTGTATGCGTAGCACATGTGTGAAGGTCAGAGGACAACTTGTAAAAGTCAGCTCTCTGCTCCTCTGTACGATCAGGTCCTTAGGCTCAGCAGTAAGCATGTTTACCCACTGAGCCACCTTGCTGGCCCAAGGTGGAAAATTTTAAGGTTATTTGATTTTTTTTCCCATGAGTGAAAAATATATATTCTCAGTGAAAAAAAAAAAAAAAAACTAAACCCAGAAGAGCACATATTGTAGAAGTGTTTGGAAAGGCTAATCTATATAGACAGAAAGATGGGAAGAAGAAAACTGTGTGGAATAGCTCATGCCTATAAAACCTGGAACTTGAAAGGCTGAGGCAGGTTGATTGGTGTAAGTCTGAAGCTACTCTGGGCTACACTAAATTATAGGCCACCCCAGGCTATGGGTGAGACACTTTGTCTCAAAGGTATTAGTGGTTATATATTGCTATACCTATAGATCAGTTTCCTATTGCAGTACATAAGAATTAACTCAGAGCTCATAACTGGGGAGTGTGCAGAGGAGGAGAGACTTTGGAGTGCTAAGCCCAAAATGGCATGTGTGTATCACACCACTCCCTGCAGGGCACAGAGATCTATGTAGAAGAGGAGGCAGAACAATTTTAAGAGCCTGAAATGGTGGGGGGCTCCAGGGAAAGAACATCTTCCAGACACAGCTAAGCTGATGCACATATGAACTCACAGAGACAGTGGCAGCACACAGAAGGCCAGCAAGGTTTCAAGTAAGATGAGGTTCTAACACCGAGAGGAAAAGTTGACACAAAGTTCCACCCCTACCCCAAAAGCTGTTTACATCTGAGCACTTCTGGGAAAGGGAACTTCTGTTTTCTCCAGTGGAGTGGCACTTAGTATGTCAGCCACATTTCAGGGCAAGACCCATGCCTAGGAGTAGTTGGTCACCACAAAAGGACTCCGGAATTTTTGTGTGTTTTTGTTTTGTAATGCTTGGGGTAGCTTTTGTTTGTTGTTCATTGTTTTGTTTTGATCTCTGTTTCTTTTTTAAGAGAGAATGTGAGGTTGTGTGGGTAGGAGAGGTGAGAAAGATCTGGGAAGATTTAGGGAAGGAGAAATAATATGATCAAATATGTTGTATGATTTAAATAAGAAGTAAATTTAAAATAACAAGTATTAAAATAAAGAGCTACCTATTGTGGTGACATTAAGCACTCAATAGAAAGCCTCTACACGATTGCAAATTAATAAGTCATTATAGGAGAAATGTTTAAAGGCCTTTAAAAACTCAAAGCTGAAATATTAGAACCCAGAAATCCCACACATACCAAAGAAATGACATTTGTATGTATAAGAGCCAGTACACAAATGAATAAAGAAAACATGGTACATATACACAATGAAATCATGAGTATGGCATTAGATGAGTGCAATGCTGTCCTTTGGAACAATATGGAAGAGACTTTAGAGCATTTTGCTAAAATGAAATAAGCCAGGACCATATTGACAAACACTACATGGTCTCACTCAAATGTAAATTTGAGAACACATGTTTATAATATCATGGAAAGCATATGAGTGTTTGTGAAAGACCTGGGGAGTAAGAAGCTAGAGTAAGAAATAACTAGTTAGTGTGCAGAGGTCTTCTATACAGTATGGTGACCACATTTACCAAATATATAACAGGCATCTCAATACAGCACAAAAAGGGAATTTCAAATAGTATCTCTACGAAAAATGAATAATGTTTGAGGTGATAAACATGCTAATTACCAAGATTTCATAATTTCATGTAACAACAGAACACATTTTACCCCATGTGTAATTATTGTGTCACCATGAAGGTATAGAAAGGCAGCAGTCATATTACAGCATTTTTTTAAAGATTTATTTATTTATTATATATAAGTACATTGAAGCTGTCTTCAGACACACCAGAAGAGGGCATCAGATCCCATTACAGGTGGTTGTGAACCACCACGTGGTTGTTGGGAATTGAACTCAAGACCTCTGGAAAAGCAGTTTGTGCTCTTTACCACTGAGCCATCTCTCCAGCCCTACAGAATTTTTCATTTGCCTGTTAGTTGCATACACATCTTTGAGAACTCTCTATTCAGACCTATTGTCTACTCCATAAACCCAGGCTATTTGGGTTTTGTTATTGAGTCTTAGCGTTTCTTATGTATTCTGAGTATTGACTCCCAGTCAAAAATACAGGTGTAGGCTTTTTTCAATTATGTACATTGTCCCTTTTCTGTTGCTTGCTTCCTTTGCTCCGAAAATTTGTCACTTGAGGCAATCCCCTTTCTATTTTGGGGTTTGTTGTCTGTGCTTTTATGGTCTTATCCAAAATATTCTTGTCCCATTGAAATGTTCAGGATCACCCCTCCCCACATTAAGCCTGCCATGATCTGACTCCCTTCTGCCGGGAATAAGTAGTGTCAGCAATGTTTTGTACTTTTAGAGAAGGAAGGAGTGCCTTCCAACTTCTCTTTCTTCTGATGTCTGAACGTTTTTAAAACATAGCCCACTTAACCGGCTTTCTTCTCATCCTCCCCAGGAAGAACCTAAACTCCCACCCCCACTCATTGGCAGATGCATATACAGGGTCACTTTGGCATAGGAGGTGAAAAATTAAACAGAGCTGCTTCTAATTACTTGCACTGTCAGTACCCAAAGTGCTTTATTGACCAGGATGGCTCTTGCTTTCTTTCTCAGTCTGTCTCGGAGTCACTGTGACTGTCAATAATAATACTACCAACTAGTTGTCTTAATGACTGAGGCCGATGGACTGTTTGCTGACCTGATTGATTGTCTGATTTCCAACCTGAATCAGTCTGAAAACATCCTCTTCCAAGGTGTGTGTGGGCTCACTTCCTTTCTATGCTGCACTTTTCCTGTCTAGTTAATAGGCTTGTCGGTGCATGAAGTTAAGTTGAGGCTGAGGACAAATACGCCACACTGAGCAAGCACTGCTGGCCAAAGGCTGCTCCTTGAGGCTTGCTCTGTGTCTTTGACGAGTCTCCTTAGACCCCCAAGTACAGTAGAGTAGGTGAAAGCTAGAGCAGAGACCTGTGGCTCCCCTGAGAGTGTTCTCTCCTCTGCCATTGCTAAGGTAACTTGGACCTCAGCCTCCCCATCTGTTCCTCAATCACATGCTGCCTAACCTTCTGTCCACAGCACCGAGTGATTTTCCTTTTAGCTCAATTGATAATAAGATTTGTTTCTTTGACCATTTGTTTAAGGTATGTCTATCCCACATCCACATTCCACAGAGGTATAACCACAGCCCTTTCTCTTCTTAAAACTGTACACAATCCAGCAGGTGGACACACTACTATGAAAACAGAGAAAAGCTGCCACTTTTAGAGCACACTACCATCCCTAACTTCACTGTACCTGAATTCAACTCACACATATCCATAGTACTTGATTACACACACATATGCACACACACACACACACACACACATTGATCTATAATTTTGAAAATTAATCTTGTGGCTGGAGAATTGGGATCTGCAGTTAAGAGGACTGGCTGCTCTCCCAGAGGACCAGGTTCAGTTTTCAGTACTCATATGGCAGCTCACAACTGTCTGTCCAAGAAGATCTGACATCCCTTTCTGGCCTTTGTGTGTATTGTATACATGTGGTACATATATATGCAGACAAAAAATTCTACATCCAAAATAAATTTTAAAAACAAAAGAAAATGGACCTTGAAACCCTGAAAGAATGATATTTTTTCACTAATTGCTTTAAAGGGAGTAGATTTTGCTTGTCTGTTTTGTTTTGTTTTGTTTTTCTTTGTTCAAAAAATACTTTCATCATTTTATTTTTTTGAACAACTTTATTTTAAAAAACAAAGATAGATCTGCCACCCAGAACGGCGGCTCGTAGAGGCTGAGCAACTGGTTGGTGGGAGACCTAGGCTGCTGGGGAGCGGAGGGATCTCTGCAGAGTGCACACTGAAAGTGCACCCCCTCCATTGCCCTGCCCTGCCCTGCCCGATCCAGCTACCAGGAACAGAAATTTCGAACTTCTGTTTCCACCCGGTGGCGACTTCAGGACCCAGAGCGGAGCCTGGCCCATCTGCCACCCGGAACAGCAGCTCTTACAGGCTGAGCAACTGGTGAGTGGGAGACCTAGGCTGCTGGGGAGCGGAGGGATCTCTGCGGAGTGCACATGGAAAGTGCACCCCCTGCCTTGACCTGCCCTGTCCTCCCCGATCCAGTGACCTGGAATAGAACTTTGGAACTTCTGTTCCCACCCGGTGACTCTGAGCCATAGAACAGGGCTCCACCCATCTGCCACCTGGACCAGTGGAGATCCAGGGACACAGACCAGATACAAGGGAAAGGCAAGAACGTATCACTGACAACAAAATGGCAAGAAGAAAGCAAAAGAGTATATCCCAAGGAAACCAAGACAACCTGGCAACACCAGAACCCAGCTCTCCCATAACAGCAAACATCAGAATTCCAAACACTCCAGAAAAGGAAGACACAGACCTGAAATCATACCTCAAGATGCTGATAGAGATACTTAAACAAGAATGGGAGGAAAAGCAAAAAGATTCTGAAGCTTTTAAAGAGGAAACAAGAAAAACACTCAAAGAACTCAAAGAACTAGAGGAAAACAGAATCAAAGAGATGAAGGAATGGAAGAGGGAATTTAAAACGGAAATTGACACAATAAAGAAAACACAAAAAGAGATAACCCTAGAGGTAGAACACATAAAAAAGAAATCAGGAATCACAGAAGCAAGCATTTCCAATAGAATACAAGAGATGGAAGAGAGAATCTCGGGGGCAGAAGACAACATTGTAAACATAGACAAAACAGCCAGAGAAGATGCAAAAAACAAAAAGCTCCTAACCAAAAATGTCCAGGAAATCCAGGACACAATGAGAAGACCGAACCTAAGGATAATAGGAATAGAAGAGGGAGGAGAGTATCAACTAAGAGGCACAGTAAATATCTTCAACAAAATCATAGAAGAAAACTTCCCTACACTCAAGAATGAGATGACCACGAGCATAAAAGAAGCCTTCAGAACTCCAAATAGGTTGGACCAGAAAAGAAATTCCTCCCGACACGTAATAGTAAAAACATCAAGTGCCCAAAGCAAAGAAAGAATACTAAAAGCAGTAAGGAAAAAAGGTCAGGTAACATATAAAGGCAGACCAATCAGACTCACACCCAATTTCTCAACAGAGACTATGAAAGCTAGAAGAGCCTGGACAGACATCATACACACCCTAAGAGAACACAAGTGCCAGCCCAAGCTGCTATACCCAGCAAAACTATCAATCATCATCGATGGAGAGATGAAGATATTTCAAGACAAATCAAAATTGACACAATATCTGACCACAAACCCAGCACTACAACGAATTATAGGTGGAAAACCCAATACAATGAGGGAAAATACAGCCTAGTAAGAACAAGAAAACTCCTAAACAAAAAAACTAAAAGAAGAAAAAGACACAGACACAACTCAACCCACAAAAGCAAGAATGGCAGGAAACAGAAACAACTATTCCTTGATATCTATTAACATAAATGGACTCAACTCCCCAATAAAGAGACATAGGGTATCAGACTGATACATAAACAAAATCCAGCATTTTGCTGCATACAGGAAACTCATCTCAGAGACAAAGACAGACACTATCTCAGAGTTAAAGGGTGGGAAAAAAACTTCCAAGCAAACAGCTCCAAGAAGCAAGCTGGAGTGGTTATTCTAATATTGAATAAAGTAAATTTCCAACCAAAAGTTATCAAAAAAGAGAAGGAAGGACACTTTTTACTCATTACCGGGGAAACCAGTCAGGAGAAACTCTCAATCCTTAACATATATGCTCCAAATAAAAAAGCACCCACATTCATAAAAGAAATCCTACTAAAGCTCAAAAAATATATTTCACCTTACACAATAATAGTGGGAGACTTTAATACCCCACTCTCACCAATGGACAGGTCATGGAAACAGAAACTGAACAAGGACACTGCAAAACTAGCAGAGACTTTGAACCAACTAGAATTAATAGATATATACAGAACATATTATCCTAAAGTAAAAGAATACACCTTCTTCTCAGCATCCCATGGCACCTTCTCGAAAATTGACCACATAATTGGACACAGAGTGAGCCTCAATCAATATAAGTAGATTGAAATACTTACTTCCATGCATCCTCTCAGATCACCATGGTCTACGGCTGGTCTTTAACAACAACAAAGACAACAAAAAGCCCACATACACATGGAAACTAAACAACGCTCTGTTAAACAATAGCAGGGTCAAAGAAGAAATAAAAAAAGGAATTAAGGATTTTCTAGAATTCAACGAAAACGAAAACACAACATACCCAAACCTATGGGATGCAATGAAAGCAGTACTGAGAGGAAAACTCATAGCCCTAAGTGCTTCCAAAAAGAAACTGGAGAGAGCTTACATCAGTAACCTGACAGCACAGCTGAAAGCCCTAGAACAGAAGGAAGCAGATATACCCAAAAAGAGTAGACGGCAAGAAATAATTAAAATTAGGGCAGAAATAGACCAAATAGAATCAAAAAGAACCATTGAAAAAATCAACAAAACCAAGAGTTGGTTCTTTGAGAAAATCAACAAGATTGATAAACCCCTAGCAAGACTAACTAGAGAGCAAAGAGAGAGTATACAAATTAACAACATCAGAAAGGAAAGTGGGGACATAACAACTGAAACTGAGGAAATTCAAGAAATCATCAGATCCTACTACAAAAACTTATACTCCACAAAATTGGAAAATCTGGAGGAAATGGATGAATTCCTAGACAGATACAAGATCCCAAAGTTAAACCAGGACAAAGTAAACCATCTAAATAACCCTATAACACCTAAAGAAATAGAAGAAGTCATCAAAAGTCTCCCAACCAAAAAAAGCCTAGGTCCAGACGGGTTCAGTGCAGAATTTCATCAGACATTTATTGGGGATATAACACCAATACTCTCCAAACTATTCCAAAAGATAGAATCAGATGGAATACTACCTAACTCATTTTTTGAGGCTACAATAACCCTCGTACCTAAACCACACAAAGACCCTACAAGGAAAGAGAACTTCAGACCAATCTCACTTATGAACATTGATACAAAATACTCAACAAAATCCTTGCAAACCGAATCCAAGAACACATTAAAACGATCATTCATCATGACCAAGTAGGCTTCATCCCTGGGATGCAAGGAAGGTTTAATATAAGAAAATCCATCAATGTAATCCACCATATAAAAAAACACAAATATCAAAATCACATGGTCATCTCACTAGGTGCTGAGACAGCATTTGACAAAATCCAACACCCCTTCATGTTAAAAGTCCTGGAAAGAACAGGAATCCAAGGCCCATATCTAAACATAATAAAAGCAATATACAGCAAACCAACAGCCAACATCAAACTTAATGGCAAGAAACTTGAAGCAATCCCACTTAAATCAGGGACTCGACAAGGCTGCCCACTCTCCCCCTACCTATTCAACATAGTACTGGAAGTCCTGGCTGGAGCAATTAGACAGCAAAAGGAGATCAAGGGGATACAAATCGGAAAGGAAGAGATAAAAACATCACTCTTTGCCGATGACATGATAGTGTACTTGAGTGACCCCAAAAATTCCACCAGAGAACTTCTACAGCTGATAAACAAGTTCAGCAAAGTGGCTGGATATAAAATTAACTCAAACAAATCAGTAGCCTTCCTTTACTCAAAGGACAAACATGTGGAGAAAGAAATTAGGGAAAAGATACCCTTCATAATCATCACAAAAACTATGAAATTCCTTGGTGTGACTTTAACTAAGCAAGTGAAGGACCTGTACGACAAGAACTTCAAACCTCTAAAGAAAGAAATTGAGGAGGGTCTCAGAAAATGGAAAGATCTCCCATGCTCATGGATTGGAAAGATCAACATCTTATAAATGGCCATCCTACAAAAGGCAATCTACAGATTCAATGCAATCCCCATCAAAATTCCAACCCAGTTCTTCATGGAACTGGAAAGATCAATGTGCAATTTCATATGGAATAACAAAAGACCTAGAATAGCTAAATCGATCCTCAACAACAAAAAAACATCTGCGGGAATCACTATCCCTGACCTCAAGCTATATTACAAGGCAATTGTGCTGAAAACTACATGGTACTGGTACAGAAATAGGCATGTGGATCAATGGAATAGAATAGAAGATCCAGAAATGAGCCCTCATGTATATGGTCACCTGATTTTTGACAAAGGAGCAGTAAACATTCAATGGAAAAAGGACAGCCTATTCAACAAATGGTGCTGGTCCAACTGGCACTCAGCATGCAGAAGAATGAAAATAGACCCTTTCTTATCTCCTTGTACAAAGCTCAAGTGTAAGTGGAGAAAAGATCTCCACATTAAACCAGATACACTGAAACTATTAGATGAGAAAGTAGGGAAAACCTTAGAACACATAGGTACAGGAGAAAATTTCCTGAACAAAACACCAATGGCTCAAGCTCTAAGGTCAAAGATTGACAAATTGGACTTAATGAGATTGCAAAGTTTCTGTAAGGCTAAGGACATTGTCAAGAAAACAAAAGGGCAACCAACAGAATGGGAAAAGATCTTTACCAACACCACATCTGATAGAGGCCTAATATCCAAGGTATACAAGGAACTCAAAAAGCTAGACACCAGAGAATCAGATAACCCTATTTAAAAATGGGGTACAGAGCTAAACAAAACGTTCTCAGTTGAGGAACCCCGAATGGCCGAGAAACATCTGAGGAAGTGCTCGACATCCTTAGCCATCAGGGAGATGCAAATCAAAACAACCCTAAAATTCCACCTCACACCAGTCAGATTGGCCAAGATCCAAAACTCAGATGACAGCAGATGCTGGCGAGGCTGCCGAAAAAGAGGAACACTTCTCCACTGTTGGTGGGGTTGCAAGCTAATACAACCACTCTGGAAATCAGTCTGGCGATACCTCAGAAAATTGGATATAGTACTACCTGAAGACCCAACTATTCCACTTCTGAGCATATACCCCAGAGACACTTTAATACACAACAAAGATATATGCACCACAATGTTCATAGCGGCTCTATTTATAATAGCCAGAAGCTGGAAAGAACCCAGATGTCCTTCAGAAGATGAATGGATACAAAAATTGTGGTACATTTACACAATGGAATACTACTCAACCACCAGAAACAATGACTTAACCAAATTCTTAAGAAAATGGCTTCATCTAGAGAATATCATCCTGAGTGAGATAACCCAGTCACAAAAGAACAGACATAATATGCAGTCACTGATATTGGGATGCTAACCCCAGAGGCTTGCACTCCCCCAGAAATAACTCACAGACTGTATGAAGTCCAAGAAATAAAGAAAACAAATATATATATATATATATATTTACAAAACAAGAAGGCTTTGACTATTTCCATGTTGCGTTTTGTTTTGCATGTACTTTACGCTCATGGTAACTATTAGGTTTTCAATGCATACTGTCAAGCCCTTGAAAAAATCAAGTACTGACTAAAAAATATATTCACATAGTTTTATGTAAAAATTATTTCAATATCTGAAACAACAGTACTGACAAAAATGTATAATTTTAAGCAAAAAATGTTTAAAATCTGTACATTTATCTTTGTTTTGTAAAATAAAGTTGTTTAAAAAAACAAAGATAAATGTACAAATTTTAAGCATTTTTGCATAAAAGTATACGAATACATTTTTGTCAGTGCTTGGCTTTTTTTTCCCAAAGGTTTGATAGTGTGCATTAAGATCTTACTAGTTACAATGAGCATAAAGTACATGCAAAACAGGATGTAACCTGGAATTAGTCAAGGTTTTCTTGGTGTATAAGGATTGAGCATAATGGTTTTTTCTTTTCTTTTTTTTTCCCTTGAACATCACACAGTCTGTGAGTTGTTTCTGGGGTATTCAGAGCTTTCTGGGGTTAGTATCCAATTATCAGTGACTGCATATTATGTCTGTTCTTTTGTGACTGGGTTACCTCACTCAGGATGTTATTCTCTAGATGCATCCATTTTCTTAAGAATTTGGTTAATTCATTGTTTCTGATAGCTGAGTAGTACTCCTCTGTATAAATATACCACAATTTTTGTATCCATTCATCTACTGAAGGACATCTGGGTTCTTTCCAGCTTCTGGCTATTATAAATAGAGCTGCTATGAACATTGTGGTGCATGTGTCTTTGTTGTATATTGTTGTGTCTCTGGGGTGTCTGTTTTGTTTTTTGAGACTGGGTTTCTTTATGTATCCCAGGCTGTTCTGGAACTCCTTATGTTGAGAAGGCCAGCCTTGAACTCACAGATATTTACCTGCCTCTGCCTCTCAAGTATTGGAATCAAAGGCATGAGCCACTATGCCCTGCTGAGGGAGTTGATTCTAAGGTGAGCTAGCAGGATGGGCCATGAAGGGAAAATGAACAAATGAACACAAAAGGCATCTGAGAGGTGAGTATGGCAGCAGGAGCTGCAACTGAAGACAAAGGCTTTGTGCTGAACATGCAAGGGCTCAGCATTGCTTTGAACAGAAATGTGGCACAAGAAAATCCATACTTTTATCAGTTCTGTTTGAATTCGGTGTGAAGAACAGACTCTAGGAGAAAAAGGATGGTGTTTGACATATCACTCAGGAGGCTCATTTGAGCACTCAGATGATATAGTAGACCAGATCAGGAAGTAATCAAGAAGATAAGAGAAAGGCATCGAACATAATTCATGGCATAAAGAGCAACCAGAAATGTGAGAGTTTATGATCCTGTGTAGTTCATTAGAATTTATTAAAATATAAAATAAAGTATTGGTACTTACTGAATATTAAGTATAAACACAATTCTGTTTGTGAAAATAAGAACGGAGAAGGGCATCAAGCATGACTCACATACTCTGTTCCAGCTCCAGTACAAAGACAAACAAACAAATGAAACATAAAATGAGTGGGTATGGCAAGGGAGTATTCAAAGACACAGAGGAGGGGCTTGCTTCAGAAAGCTGAGAAGACTAAAGGGGAGATTCTCATAAGAGTTAATCACTGAATCAAGCCTTGATGGGGACCATGTGAAAGGGAGGGAACACTGATATTGCAAGCAAATGCACAGCATATGTGAAGGCACTGAGGTATGAAACAGTATGGTGTCTATTTGGAGCCAGGGATGAACTGGATGCTAGTAACATTAGCTGTGATCTGAGACACAGACGGCAGAACAGCTTGTGGTGGTAGTGGCAGAGCAAGGAAACATGGCTGAGTTCTGTCTAAGACATATTGTGTTTGGGGTGCCTGAGAAATAGTTAAATAATGTCTGCAAAGTGCTGACTTATAAAGATAGAGCAAGGCTTAGGAGGAACAGTGAGCTGCCCACAGAACTGCTTATTTGTAGGACTCCACAGCCCTACAACATCGTGTTGTTCAGGATGGGAATGTTGAGCTTCTGTGAACATCTTTCTATCTGCTGAAAACCAACCCCCACTGCTGTCTGGATTGCTAAGACCTCATCACTTGCACTGTTGCGTTTGCACTCTTAGGGTGGTTCTTAATTCTCTGTCCTAGATCTAGCCCTATTTTGTCTTCCTAGACTATGGGCCTTGTCTGACGATGTTTATATTGTTGCTTTTACTTTTTCATACAATTCTGCCATTAGTATGTTGGAGCCCAAGAAGGAGCAGGGTCTTTCTGTGTTAAAAATCTTCCCATCTTGCTGCTCTGGTCCTTACCCAGAGAACCAGTTCTGCAGCAACACCTTTTGGTCTTGTTCAAACCAAGTTTCTGCTCCCTCATCCCATATATTTAACAGGGATGCTAACACTTGTCCAGACACACCATCCTGACTCTGTGCCTGGAGCTTCTTTTCTGTTACATTGTTTCTATTAAGAATATACTTGAAGATGTCCAACGTGTTTCCTTTACATTTTAATTTGTTATTTTAATGAATGCACAGAAGTATATTTATTATCTTTGGTAAAGAGACAGTGGACACAATGAAGTATCATTAATGATCATGAATCTTTCTGTTTTTCTTAAGCACACCATTACCTTCATACCATTTAGTGGCATTATAAGGAAGGTGTCAAATTGGGGAACTAGAAACCTGTTGAGGAAATGAAGTGTCAAGAGACCCTGTGAAAAAGTAGACTCTGCTACTCCTTGTACTTGGTGACAACTTTTTCTTACATAAGCCCCAGTAGTCAGAAGATGCCCTCAGACAACACACCAGCCAGTGTTCAGGACCATTTATACTGGGTTTTGAAGAGTTTGAACTTTATCTGGGAGATGATGATCTTTTTTTCTTTTCTCCTAAACTTAGCTGTTTTTTAAACATTTATATTCTTCTAAAATAGGAGAAATTTTCTCAAAATAGAAAAGTTTAAAGATGAAAATTTTAAGTGGCTTCACCCTCATAACTATTGTTAGTAGAAGGTACCTTTTAATTTTGCTTTTATGATTATGCATAGACATGACAATAAACAGAAAAGGCTGGGGAAGGGTGGGTTTTAAATGGCATGCATGTATGGATGCTGCCTTGAAATATACATATAAGTTCAATTACCCTTCAATCTGTATAAGTGGCGGTTCTTCATGAGAAAGACATTATCAGATCTCTCTGGCAACTAATGTGGAGGTTGAGAGGAAGGATAGGGGTTCTCATGATCATCCAGGCCAAGAACAGGAAATAGCAAAGGACCAGGAAGGAAGCTCAGAGAGTGTCTGCACTCCAGGAGCACACTTTCTAGAACGTGCTATCAGGTGGAAGAAGCTCCACTAGATGAGTGACTCATAGGTCACAAGCCTTAGTGACTAGGAGGTGTTGCTGCCATTATCAGAAATAGGCTAAGCAAGCAGAGCAGGTTTTGTGAGGAAGAAAATCAGTGTTTTTTCTGATGTGTGAAGGTGCTTCATCTGACAGAACATCCAGCACTCATGTGGAGATAGCAATCTGGGGTTCAGATCACAACAGGTCTGAAGATAGAGACCCCAGAACCATCTCTGCCATACTGAACATAGAAATGGAGATTGTGTATGTATAGAGAAAACATCTGTCAAGATGTTGGGGGAGGAAGAGGAATGGAGAACAGTTAACAAGGTTGGCAAGGGGGCAGGAGTTCTGCCTTGTGTTCTTGTCTGTGAAGTCCTTGGAGAGTTCCTAATAGGCTCAAGGGCATGGTGAGTTTAGTGAAAGAAGAAAATAAAGCATTTGTTTCATTTAAAGGGAAGACATGGAGTGGGAAGTAACTTGGGATGATGGTTGGATAGATGGATAATTGAACCAGTATCAGAGAATTTGGCTCAGTGATTGGTCTGTGCAACAGTTCCATGCAGAGAGTTTGGGAAATGATGTTGCCAGCAAGGCACCACTGAACTTGTCAGTTAAGTCTTCAGTAGTCTGGGCAAATGTCTGGAAGCTTTACTGTCCAGATGTTGGGAGTGAAAAATAAGAAAAAATGGGTGTAGCTCCAGAAGTCTAGGAAATACCTGAGCATTTTGTAGATTACAGTACAGGATATAATAGAACAAACAAAGCTAGGAAGTAAGCGTTGCGGATGATGACTCAGAACACTGGGGCCTCAGGGGACTGTGACCAGAGGAAATGAGAAATACTAAGATGAGAAACTGTCAACATGTGAGGTTCAGGAGAAGAAATCATACAGATTGAAAGCAGCAACTTTCAAGGATACACTGTGCTATACATCAGACTAACAGCCCTGCAGACAGTATCATTTAGTGCCATTTTCACAAAAACCCATGAGGTAGATGTAATCATTACCTACATTCTGCAGAGGAAGGAAATGAAATGCGCAGAGATCAAATATCCTGCTTTTGGCCAGAGGAAGAGAGGCCCGAAATACATGTTTGTGGAAAAGCAAGATCTGAATCTTTATTTACCACATTGTCACATGTTAATGGATACATGTGACTCAAAGCAGGATGTTAGTCTTTAGCAGGTGATGGGGGTAACTGATCACAATACAGAAAAAAACCATGATTCTCTCTAACAAATGAAAACCTAAGGATCAGAAACAGTCTGTGCTTTTCTTGTCAGAGATGATTAAGCCAACTCTGGAGCACAGAGCTTTTAATTCTAAGGCACTATGAGTTCTTCTAAAGTGGCAGGTGACTACAAAAAGTTGACCATCAATGCCAATAAACACCTTATCTTGCCAGCAAAGGGAAACAACATGGCTCAGGAACTGTGGTTACAAATAATCATCCTCAGGAGCTCAGAAATTATGCATATAAATGCCAACTCTACAATTTATTAACCATATATCCTGTGGTTAACTGCTCAAAAGCTTTAAAGCTCTGAGTATAGGTTGAAGTTATAGCTCAGTGGTAGAATGCCTAGAATACATAAAGCTCTGGGTTCAATATCCAATAACCCCCAAAAGGAAGTAAGGGAACCCCTAACTCCTTTCTGTGTGGCACAAATAACAAAATTGTTATTAGTTAAAATATCATTGGAGGATAAGAAGAGTGTGTCAGTGAGGAAAGTGTCTGCCAGGCAGAGGAGCTGAGTTTAACCCCAAGAACCCATGTAGAAAGCCAGACATGCGGATATGTCTGTAATCATAGCTGCAGGAAGGCATAGGAGCAGAACCCTGGGACAACCTCACCAGTCAGCCTTGTCTAATCAGTGATCAATAGGCCAATAAGAGACCTGTCTAAAAATTCATTGAGGGCATTGAGTGTCCTGAGGCACACTCATGTATACATTACCCAAATAAAACATGGTAACCATGGTATGCGTGCATCACACATATGGCACTGAAAAGTCAGTAAATGCTTGTGGTCCGTGGCATTTGTTTCATTTATAAGGTTGCTGATTGTGGAGAGGACATGAATTAGTGGCAGGTAGCCTGGGTTCTCATCCCTGGTTGATCACTTAATTGCTCTGACCTAGACAGGTCACTTTACGTAGGAGACAGTTTCCTGTGCTCTCTAAATTGAGGATAATTCACAAGTGGCTGTAGAGATAAATTAGGCAGTAGATGGTAAAGTGCTGGGAAAACTGCAAAGTGCTCCACAAAGGTTAGTTATTTAATTCCACCTTGGAACTAAAAGATCAGCCTTCTTGGGAACCAAGCACAAAAGATGAGAAGAAAAGAAAATAACCAAGTTAATGAATTCCATAAATCAAAACTGAGAAAGTTTGGAGGAAGAAAAAAGATTCTTACTTTTTCTTCTCCTAGGTAGAGAAATGTATTTCACTCCACTAAACTCGTATCCAGAAGCTGTTTCAAGCCAGGATTTGGGCAGGCACTGTTGTAGAGACTGGGTTGAGTCTGGATTTGGTCATTGATTGTCATCATCTCCCCTAGGTCCATAAACAGACAGGACAAGCAATGCAGCATGTGAGTAACATGACAGAGGAACAACACTGGTCAAAGAGCCCAGAGACCCAGACTAGCAACTGTTCATCATGTCAATGGAGTTGTGGAGGATGGATCTGTTCTAAGAACCAATGCATTCCCATCAGTGTCCAATTTATTGATGAGACATATACCATGGTTAGAACTTCAAGATGACTGTTTACACCTGAGAACTGATTGCTACTCCAAAGGGCCCGGTGATGATCTTTGCAGCTCAGGGAAACAGTTCTTTATACAGATAGCTCCAGAACACCAGAAAGACTAGGCTCTGCCATATAAGACAAGGCTAGAAAGTGAGTAGCCATGAGTACAGTGGAAAGTGTCCACTGAATATTAAGAATAATGTGTCCTAAATTGTTTTTCTTCCCACTTGGTACCTCTAGTGTCAGACACAGCCTGATATGTGTCAGATCTGAGGCTGGTACTCCACATGATGTAATTTATCCTTCACCTCTGCCAACATGCCAACCAACTATGCCTTGCCAACTATTCAGCATCCACCACACTTGGAAGCACAATGAACAGGTAAATCTGTGCCACCATTCAGAAGTGCCTTAGTTGTGTCTTTTAACAAAGATTATCTTGATGGTATTGAGGAGTTGCCCTGTCTGGCAGGTCAGCCTTTTTCAAACCTGACAATGACTAATCTGTCAAGTGACTGCTTCATTGTTGAAAGATGCATAGCTTTGTTCAGAAAAGGTCATATTCACTGGGTTTAGTCAATACAGAATAATGTATTACTTCTTTTCTTTCTGTGAACTCTAAGATCATATATGGAATATTAGCAAAGGAAATTAGCAGTTAGTGTTGACCATCATTAAGAACATAGCTACCTTCTCTCTACACCAGTGTTCCTCAACCTTCTTAATGCTGAGATCCTTTCATGCAACTCCTCAGTTGTGGTGACCCCCATCCATAAATTTTCTTGCTACTTTATAACTTTAATTCTGGTAGTGTTATGAATTGTAATATCTGATATTCAGGAGAGCTGATAAAGGACCCCAAAGGGATCCCAACCACCATGTTGAAACCTGCTGCTCTACATTATCCTGTAATTATTGGTATTGTCACTAGGTACTAGATATTAGAGCTCTAGTTATGTCTTTCTAATATAAGTAGATCCATAAAGTAACTAGTCAATTTTGGTACTCAAATTTAGATTTAATAGAGACTGCATTATTTACACAGATCAACAAAAGATAAACCACAATGGATATTTAAACTAGATATGCAACTAAACCAAGGTTTAGAGGAACAACATCCCTTAGAAAACTTAGTGATACTTATCTGCATTCATCAATCTTAGTATCTTCCTTCCATTTTTTGCTGTTTGAATTCACTAGTGACCACAGGAGGCTTATTCTGAGCATGCTTCAAAGGCTTAACTATCTGATGACTCAAATAACCTAGGGAAATAGTGTGACATTACTATCTCTCTTTCTTTTTTTTATCACCGCCTTTACCTTGTCATGAGCCATGATATGGAAGAATCATTGTTGTGAGTCTTTTCTAACAGCCATTTACTAAAGGCATTAATCAAAGGTGTCATTCTTTTCTGATCATGGTGCTTCTGTCTTCTGAGATCTGCAAGGTATCAAGAGGGAAAGTAAGATCTTGCTGTATATGGGTTACTTCCCAGCATGAAATCCTATGAATATATTTTCCTGAATCAGGGAACTAAATGTTCCTTCTCTAAACCCAAAGCCAGAGTGTATGGTATTCATAACATGCTCCATGGTCTCTTAGAAATTACTACTCCCCAGACTATTTTTCTTAGAATTTGGACTTAAGAAAGTGAATTATGCCAGAATGGAATGTTTAAAAGAATATTTCAAGACCATAAGCAGATTTCTAAATAGGTGTACATAAATGCTTTTTCCATATGGTTTGCAAAAAAATCACACCCAACCATAGTCCTCATTGCAGCTCTGTTTGAGCACAATAGTAACATTTTCCACAGACTAATAATACAGACTCAGAGACCCCGGAGTTGTTTGTTCTACAAACTCAAAATAGGAAAGGCTCACTTGCTTCTGATTGGGAGATAGACATCCATTGTTTTCATTTTGTCTTTAAACCACAGACTAGAAAGATGGGTTTGGAGGCAAGAAAACATTAATCCATGGGATGAGGAAGCTCTGGGAAATAAAATATCAAGATTCACTTATGGTGCTATAGTACAGAGATACTAAAGCATGCTACACTGAGCATGGTTACAGAAGAAGCTGGAGAAAGAGGAGGACATAAAACACAAGGCCAGTGAACAGTATTTCAATGTTCTTAAGAAGGGCTTAATACAGGGAACTGTGACTTTATTTGAAGAATGGAGAAGATGAACTCAAGGAACAAAGGGAAGGAAATGAAGCAGACAGAGGCTGGGGATACTAGGAGAAGAAATGCATGCTAGAGCTATTACCTCATACAAGGCTATGCTTTACGAATTGTATTTTGTTATACCCTATTTGTAGAGTGGCCTGAGATCCCACAAGTTTATTTTCAACTGAGATGGCATTTTTTTCCATGACTAGTGTGACAGTGTGCTCACTTTGGGTTGGCCACTAGTCAGCCTCAATTAGAAACTTGGAGCTCTTTTTGCTCTGTGACTCATAGTCTTGACCACTGGCTGGACCCTTTTGCTGATTACTTGCAGACTTCAGACTGAGCCTCTGACTCCTGGATACTTTCCATAGTGCAGGCCCCAGCCTAAATGTTGTTGCACAGACCTCTGCCTCTGCTCTAAATATTCTTCCCAGTTTTCTGTTAGGCTATATAGTTGTCAACACAGAAAACACTAGAGAGGCCTGGCTTACAAAATACAAGTTATCTAAATCCTTTATTACAAGGCTCAAGAACTGAGTGGATAGAATGAGTAGTGGAACTTGAAGATACAGGAGAGTTCTGTCTTAAGGTTTTATTGCTGGGGAAAAGATACCACGGCCAAGGAAACTCCTATAAAAGACATTTCTTTCTTTTTAATTGGGTTATTTGGTTTGTTGAGTTCTCTATATATTTTGTATGTCAGCCCTCTGTCGGATGTAGAGTTGCTGAAAGTCTTTTCCTAGTGTGGAGGCTGCCATTCTGTCCTTTTGAAAGTGTCTATCTCAGAGAATCTTTTCTGATTCACGAAGGCCCATTTATTAATTGTCAGTCTTATTCCCCAAGCTGTTGGTGTTCTGTTCAAGAAGCTGTCTCCTGTGCCAATGTGTTCAAGGCTATGCCCCACTTTATCTTTTATTATCTTTTATCAGGGTCAGTGTATCTGACTTTAAGTTGAGGTCTTTGATCCACTTGGAGTTGAGTTTTGTGCAAGATGATATATACGGTTTGATTTGCATTTTTCTACATTTTGACATCAAGTTAGACCAGAACTATTTGTTGAAGATGCTTTTTCCCCATTGTATACTTTTGGCTTCCTTGTCAAATATCAAGTGTCCATAGGTGTGTGGATTTACTTCTGGATTTTCATGTTGATTCTATTGATCAACCTGTCTGTTTACATGTCTATACCATGCTGTTTCTTTATTACTATTACTTTGTAGTACAGTTTAAGTTCACAGAAGATGATACCTCCAGAAGTTTTCTTATTGTACAAGGTTGTTTTGTTTTTCTATATGAAGTTGAATACTGTCCTCTCAAGGTCTATAAAGAATTGTGGTAGGATTTTGACAGAAATTGCATTGGATCTGTAGATTGCTTTTGGTAAGATGGCCAGCTTTACTATATTAATCCTGCCAATCCATGAGTATGGGTGATTTTTCCATCTTATAATATCTTATTTAATTTATTTCTTCAAAGTTTTAAAGTTTTTGTTAAACGGGTCTTTCATTTTCTTGGTTAGAGTTACACTGAGACAAAAACAAAATAAAAATCTAAACAATAAGAAAATGCTTAATTGGGGCTGGCTTCCAGTTTCAGAAGTTCAGTTCATTATTATAATGGCAGGAAACATGGCCGTGTGCAGGCAGACGTGATGCTAGAGAAGGAGCTAAGAGTTCTAAATCTTGATCTGTGGACAGCAGAAGGACTCTGTGTGCCACACTGGACATAGCTTGAGTATGGGAGATTTCAAAGCCTGCCCACAATGACTCATTTCTTCTAACAAGGTCATATCTACTCTACCAAGGTTATACCTCCTAATAGTGCTACTCCCTATGGGCCAAATATTCAGACACATAAGTCTATGAAGGCCATTCCTATTCAAACCACCAGAAGCACTTTCTGTCTGGATAATCATCACAGTGTTCTCACTCTGCATTAGAAATAAAGCCAATAGGAAAAGTGCATAGTATAAAAGAGGGATTATTAAATTCTCTCTCATACTATATTAGCTGAGTAGCCCAATAATAGGCATATGCCTTCTAGAGAGCCTGATAACCAAGTGACTGCTCAGTTCAGGTGCATAAGCTATCCCAATCTAACACTCAAAGCCAGAGCCAGGAGAGTTTATGGAGAGCTGCTGGTCTTGGGTCCCTGGTGGAAGACAGGCAAAGGACAGCAGCAGCAGCAGCAGCAACATAGTGGTACTCACTAGTACAAGTGAAATTAGGTGAGCAAGCAGCACTGCTCTTCCTTTACATTTCTTTCTATGAGAGGCGCCACTAGAAAGTGCTATTGTTCTATGAATTCCTCCATAAAATAGTTCCACAGACCCACCAGACCTGCTAAGAAATAGAAGGGGCTTGATTTTTGGTTATTTTGTTATTGTTATTGTTATTGTTGTTGTTGTTGTTGTTGTGGTGGTGGTGGTGGTGGTAATGGTGGTGCTGATGTTTGAAACATGCTCTCTCTACATAGCTCTGGATGTCCTGGAACTTGATCTGTAGACCAGGCTTTTAGTAAACTCATAGATATAGATCCACCTGCCTCTACACTCTGGGCGCTAGGGTTAAAGATGTACATCACGATGTTCAGCTCATACCTGTGTCTTTTAATTGATTACAGATCCAAAAAAAATTGACAACCAGCGCTGTGTTCAGTAAGCTCATATCCCAGGAGCATCATGGCTGAGGGCTACAGCCAAGAAGAGATAAAAAAGGGGCTACTCATAAATACCATCAGTAAATCTGAGCATTAAAGGGCATCTAACAACCATTTGGTATCATGGCTCTGGAACTGATGACCTTACTGTTCAGATGAATAATCAAAATCCCTATCCTCAGGCACAAACTTAAGCAGAAAGCAAGGCTGCTGATAATCACAGTTGCTCCACAGTGACCAGCAAACCACAAGCCTTTTTTCTAATGGAACTCCTGAGTAAAGAGTGTACAAATGACTCATGGATAACATGCACATGCACATATGTGTTTACACACATACCTGCACATGATATAGCACCCACATGGAAGTCAAAAAGTAATTTTCAGTAGTTGACTTTTTTCCTTTCATTGTTAGTTCTGAGATTCACACTCAGATCTTCAAGTTTGCCTTTAGGTGCCAAGTTCTAGAACTGACCATAATGACTTTTATTTAAAAATTGAAAATAATAAAATTTCTAAATTCCAAGCTATCATATTTATATATAACCTATTCCAAAAATAGTTCCTGGGGTGGAGGGATAGCCTTTATACATACACCTTTAGCCCCAGCACTCAGGAAGCAGGGCAGGTTGTACATCCAAAGCTATTCTCACCTAGATAACAAATTCAAGACTGTAGAGTGAGACGCTGTCTCAAAAGGGGGGGGGGTCTGACCTATAAAATGGAAATAACCAAAGTGAAAATAGATCATATTATATTTCCACAATGGTACAGAGTTCCACGCAAAACTAAACATACAAGTAAATTGGTAAATAAAGTTAAAGTGGACTATTAACATGTAAAAACATTAGCTAGAAATCTTTTTCTAAAAACAAATAGGGACACTTATCTTAATGTATTAAAATATATTCTAAAGGTATTTTACCACAAGTTGTGACAGAAGAGACATATTAGTGTATGGAATGTGCCTCAAATATATGCATATTTAGTACACGACAGGGGATGCATCACAAATCAGCATCCAAGTGTGTTGAGATAAATGGGGAAAGTTTTGGAGTGAAAATTAATTCACATCTTTTATATGGAGATAAAAACAAGGGAGAAGAACCACAGCCTGCTACTATGTAGTCACTTTCACCCTCACATCTGGAGAAGGAGAACTATGAATTTAAATCATGCGATTTTTCTGCATCTAGTGTGAATCTTATGAGAATGATCCATGTTATTGCATGTACTGTACATTGTTAGATAAAATGTCAAAAGTGTATTTTCATGCATTCTACGCATGTTCTATTGAAGGGCATCGGACTTGTTTCCAATGTTAGGGTCTTGTTAATAAAGTTCACTCAAGCATTCTCATCAGATACTTCTTTAACATGTGTTTTCATTGCTCTTAGGTAATTGCTTGGGGGAATAATGACTGCATGAACAGTCAGTGGATGCAGAATTTGTAAGAAAGTGCCAGGCAGTTTCTCAGACAGGTTATTCTACTTTCACTATCTCATACTCTGCTCACCATCTAGTATAGTCAATCTTTACTTTTAACTACTTTGTTAAATAGTGACATTTTCTAGTCATTTTAAATCACATTTTAGGAAGTATGTGATGTGAGAAATCTTTCTTGTGTTTATTAGGTGTTTGTAATTTTATTTTGTGAAGAGTTCATTTGATATTTTTGCTCATTTTAATTGAGTATTCATCTTTTAACTAATGAGTTATAGAGTTTTATACATATTTCCATGGTCATAGCCAAACGTATGACTTTTAAAATACCTTTGCCTCCAAATATAGCTTACTTACTCATTTTTTCATAAGAGGGTTCTTTTAATGATTAAAAGTTTCTAATATTTATGATATATATATATTCTTTATTGCTTCTGAGCTAAAAAAATCTAACTGTAAGTGATGAGAATGTTCTCTTGTTTTTCCTTTAGAAGGTTTATGGTTTTAATTTTATATTTAGGCCTGTGATTCATACTTGATTAGTTTTGTAGAAGGTATAAGGGTAGAGTCAAAGATCATCTATTCATGTGGATAGCCAGTTATTGAATTGACAGTGTGTGAGCATAATTTTCCTTTCTAATTAGATGGTTTTGTTACCTCTGTCACAAATAAGATAACTGAATTAAAGTGGATCTACTTCTAGAATCTTTAGTCACTTTAATATATTACTCAGTACTTATACCAATAGCATAGCATCTTGATTAATATCACTGTAAATAAAAACTCAGAGTTAGGAAAGTTTCATACTCCAACTGTGCTCATCTTTCTCAATATTCCTCTTGCTTTTGTAGGTCCTGTGCATTTCCACAGACTTTAGAACAGGCTTATCAACCCTCCCAAAACATGGCATGACTGTATTGACTTTATAGATCTTTAGTTATACATATCTATAGATCAACTTCTGGTAATGGACTGTCATACCACAAATAACATCATCCTATTCATATATGTGGAATAGTTTTTCATTCCTTCAATAAGATTTTAATTAAAAAGTATCTTTGACCTAGATGTGCTTTAGGAGGATTAATTTCATATCAATATGCAGTATAGGTTGAACTAGCAGCATGGATATTTCTTGTGGTAGTATCATGGCAAGCCATAAATAGGAAATATATGCTGGAGTAAATGTATCTGTAGAGTGGCAATTAGGAAATGCATTGCAGTATTAAAATCACCAGGAGTTGGTGAATAGCTGTGGAGAGTAAGAAAGAAAGAAACTTATTACTTATTGCTTATTAAAAGAAAGAAACTTATTAGCCTGGGTTATCTAGAAGAGAAATATTACTCTAATATAACCTAAGGGATTAATATTTCACTGAAACTAAATTCTCTATCACCTCGAACTATGTATTTAATGCATATTATTTAAGAGTTTTGCTTGACTCTAAGAACACAACAACTTAAGCACACAAGGTCTTTGCCTTATAGAAACACTCCACAGATGATAAAGGCTCTTATTAAACAATCACAAGAATGGATACAAAATTGCAGCTATAAAAGTACTCTTACACAAGTGTATGTAGCATCTAGATCTTGCTTTCTGATGCTATTCTTCAGTGAAGACAACCAGAGCTCTTTGAACAGTTTAGTTGTAGAATTACAGCAGAAAGTATGTAAAATATGCTAGAATATCTTGTGACTACAGAAAGCCAAAAAATAAAATAAGCACAGAAAACAAACAAAGCCCCCAAATGAATAGATCCTATTGCAGTTAATGAAACACATGGAAATTTCTCAATGACCAAAGCTGAAATACTGTGAACAACAAAGTAAATGAAACAACGATGGAATATAACCCGGAGTGTTATAAGTCCAAATTGATATAAAAGATTGAATTTGAATAAATAAATTTATAAATGAGACACACTAAGTAACCTTCTCTTTTATTGCAATTTATAATTCCAACAAATTCTATAGAATCCCCGGCCTAAGAGGCTCACTATCCCCTTCTCAGCTCTGGCTTCTGCATAGTGAATGCTTTTTGGAAAGTGAAACATGGGAGTAGAGAAAGTAATTTCATAGTGGAGAAATTGGACACATGCTTTTGACATGATTAAGGTGACAAATTAGATTTGTGTTATATTAATTTTATTTGATGTCATTTTACTTCTGTAGTTTCCCACCTAAAAATTTTTATGCCATTCTAACAACAAGGAAACTATCAAGCAAATCTCAAAAGATAGTCATTCAATAAGCTGTATAACTAATGCCCTTCAAAACTGTCAAGGTTAAAAATAATCAAAACTGTGTGAGAATATTTTTTCATAGCTAATAGAAGTCAAAGAATTTTAAACCAGTGTGGCAACCTAAAATTCAATAATGGGATAAAAACAGTAAGACCACCTGCACAGTGATACACTTTCTCCAATAAGGCCACGCTTCTTCCAATAAGGACTCACCTCCTAATAGTGCCACTTCCTATGGCCAAGCATTCAAACACATGAGTCTATGGTGGAGGGAAACCTATTCAAATGACCACAATTTCAGTCCATTGCCCCCATAGGTTTGTAACTATAATATAATGCAACGTGTATTTAGTCCATTTCCAAAAGTCCCTATAGTCTATTACAATTTTAACAATGTTTAAAGACCAAATTTTATTCTAAAATGCATGCAATATCTTAGCTGTAATCCTCTATCAAGTCAAAAAATTTTTAAAAAGATGGTATAATTCCAATACCTCATGGTACAGGATATATATACATTATCTTCCAAAATGTCATTACAAGGAAATACTGGACCAAATCAACACCAAACACCAGCTAAGCAAACTCCAAACTCTGCATCTCTGTGTCTGATGTCAAAGTGGTCTTCAGATCTTCAACTCTTTTTCATCTTTGTTGACTGCAACAAACTTCTTCTCCTGGGCTAGTTCCACTCCCTGTTGGCAGCTTTCCTCAGAAAATAGCCCATGGCTCTAGCATCTCGAACAGCTTGGGTTTTCCAAGTCAACTTCAATGTTACAGCTTCTTGTTTCAATGTCTGGGATCCACATACCATCTTCTGGGCTCCTTCAATGGGCTGGTGTCACTTCTCCAGCTCTGCTCTGTAGCTCTCTCAGCTCAGGTTTATTCACTCACCTGATGCTGCTGTTCTTGGTGATCATTCAGTGGCACTAAAATCTACTGTTCCAACTAGACTGCACATTCACCAATCGCCTCTCATAGGCTCTCTTCATGGTACCAAGCCTCAACTCCCTTGAATGACACCTTCAGTACTGGGCCATTAACTACAACCAAGGCTGCATCTTCACAAATAACACAGTGCCAAGCCTCCACTGCTGATTCTTACACATTACCAATTCCAGCTGCCAGCATGAGGCCTATCTTTAGACCACAGTTTCATTGTGCTCTCAGTCCACACTTTCCAGATTTCACAACAATGATGTTGGTTTCTTCTTAATCACTGCTAATTTCTTGGCTCCAGATAGCCAGCATCAATTTTCCCAGTAACCCCTTCTCTTGACTCTAAAGCCAGAGATACATGGCTGAAGTTGCAGAGCTCTGTTGCTTACTAAGGCTGTAACATATCCCCCTTATTTTATTGTATTACCATCAGATTTCTGTTTTCTAACTCCTTCTCTGCATACACATTACTGTTTGGGATCTTGCTCTGTGGACTGCCCTTGAACTCAGAGGGATTAAATGCATGTACCACTATACCTGGACCTAAGCTTTCTTAAATTCCTCTTCATAATATGGAAGCTTAATTGGGTGAGACCTTGCTTTGAGGTCACCATTCCCTTTATTCCATTTAATATCTTTAATCTGATATTTTCCCTTGAACACAGGGGTTTAATTCCATTCCACTTCCTGGTGCCCCCTTAATTCTTGAACCATACATTTTGCATTTTTTCCTCTCTAAGTTTGCTAAGCTTGATCAAAACTCCTCATAAGTATGCAGGACAGAGACTATGATAGGGTTTTTTTTTTTTTTTTTTTTTTGAGATTTTTTTGTCAGTACAATTAATATAAATCTCTTTACCTTAGCCTCGGGAAGACTTTATGGACAAGGGCAAAGATACCACATTCTTCACCAAACTATCACAAGAACAATCTCTAGGCAACATAATAAACTTCTCCTTTAAAACTTTTTGACTAAAGCCTCCACAGTTCAAATTACCCTCAGTACAACAACTATCTTTCATGTTCCTACTAGGACGGCCCATTAAACCCCAAATAAAGTATTCTACTGCTTTCCTAATCCAAAGACTCAGAATTCGCATTTTCCAAACAAAACAGTCAGCCCTATCACAGCATTACCCCACTCCTGGTATCAACTGTTTCAGTTATGGTTTCCATTGCTGTGAAGAGACACACTGATCACAGTAATTCTTACAAAGGAAAAAAATGGGCTGACTTACAGTCTCATAAGTTTAGTCCATTATCATCATGGCAGAGAAGCATGACAGCATATAGGTAAACCCAATATTGGAAGAGTTGAGAGTGCTATATATAGATCCACAAGCAGGAAAGAGGAGGCTATATTCTACACTATGAGGAGCCTGAGCCAAGTATTCAAACACACGAATCTATAGGGGCCATTTCTATTCAAATAACCACATTGTGGTTTGGGATGACTTTTTAAAGAGAATAGAAATAGAAAAATTTACATTTGGGTGGACTGGGAGGTAGAAAGGATCTGGGAGGAGTTGGGGGAAGAAAAAAAACATGATCAAAATATATTATAAGAAAAACAAAATGGGGCACATCAAGTTGTATGTATACATTCATATTAATATATGTAATAATAATAAAGAAAAAGAGGCCATTGATTTGACAGGTCAAGAGGTCAGGACATAGGAAGGGTTAGAAGAATGGAAAGTAGGGGTATTTAGAAGGAAGAAAGGGAAGGAAGGATTAAAAAATATTTTGAACTGCTTCTGGAATCTTTATATACAATTATTTCTTTATTCGGACTGCTCACAGACAACTCATATCACATGTGCAAACGGGTTTTCTGACCTCTTCCAGTGTCTTGATTTCAATGAATTCTGCATCAGGCTCTGTGCTAGTTGAACAAAAATTTAGGTGTCATTGTTTACTCTCACCACCTCCCACACTCCGCCGATTAAAAGAATTATTCTTAAATAAAGATATAACAGTTTGAGTAACTTGTGAAACCTTGTACACTGTGTTCTATCATATTTACCTTGATCATACTGCATAGCTCATCAGGCAATTATTTCTGGTCCTTGAGCATACCACACCTCAAGGGCTTCTGTATTGGATGCCTTTCCCCTGAGATCTTTACCTGCTCGTGCTTTCCTGTCTTCCTTTCATGGCAAATAAAGTGTGATTTTCTCAAAAAGCTCTTCTCAAGTTTCAAGTTCCCCTCATATGGTGTACATTACAGAATGCTTATTAATTTAACGGGCTTTGTACTTAAAACAGCTTAGAATCACCAAAAATCTCTATCAAATGGTTTAGTGTGTATCCTCTACCCCCAAAACACTGCCATTATTGTATTGATATGATATTAACAAGACTCAACTATCTATTCAGAATTACTGTTTTTATCCTGTTCTTGAATTTTAGGTTGCCACACTGGTTTGAAATTCTTTGACTTCTACTAGCTATGAAAAAAATATTCCCACACAGTTTTGATTTTTTTTAACCTTGACAATTTTGAAGGGTATTAGTTACAGTTTATTGAATGGCTATCTTTTGAGATTTGCCTGATAGTTTCCTCATTGTTAGAATGGCATAAAAATGTTTAGGTGGGAAACTACTCTCAGCTCCTACAGCACCATGTCTGCCTGCACACTGTCATGTTTACTGCTCTGGTGATAATGGACTAAAACTGAATCTGCAATCCAGCCCCAATTAAATTTTTTCTTTTGTAAGAGTTGCCATGGTCATGGTGTCTTTTCACAGCAATGGAAACCTTAACAAAGACACCTACAAAAATAAAAATCAAAACAAGCAAAAGACTAATAGGACAAAAAAATGTTCAAAGCCAAATAAAATACCTACAACATACACACACACACACACACACACACACACACACACACACACACACACACACACAAAATCATGGAGGTTATATATATATATATATATATATATATGCCAATTCTTAACATGGAACCTATCCTAGAATATGGTTGATATTCCCAGTGGTACTCTATTAGATAAAATAGATTTTGATTTTACCAGTGTGTATAAATTGCAAATAGGTACTTGGTTAAGAGTGAAACCATCCCCCTGTAAGTGCTAGGATCACATCTGGCTTAAATCTGTGCAGATCTTGTGCATGCTGCCAGTCTCAATGAGTTCATATTTTTAACAGATCTCTTTGTAAGATACTGTCTCTTTGGAGTCACCCACCATCTCAAGCTCTTACTATCTTTCCACCTTTCTGTCACACAGACACATAAGCCTTGAAAGGTGGGTTTTGATGAAGACTTCATATTTAGGACTGACTGCTCCAAATTCTCTAATGCTTTGCACATTGTCCATGTGTGGGTTTCTGTATTAATACCCATCTCTGCAAAAATAACTTTCTCTGATGAGGTTTGAATGAACACTAGTCTCCAAGTACAGAAATATGATAGGAAGAGTCATTTTGTTGCTATGTTCCTTTAGCAAAATAAAACAAATAGTTTTTCCCAAGACCTATGACCTATTTTGTCTCATATTTTTGTCCAACTTTAACAGTGTCAGGTTTGAGTTCCATCTCATGGAGCAGGTCTTAAACCCAATCAAAAGTGGTTGGCTACTCCCACAATATTTATGACACTATTGTTTGAAGTCACTGATTTAAGTCATAAGATTTGTACCTAGTTGAAATTTGTGTTTAACTTTCTCTTCAGGTAGTGTGCTGAGTATATTTCAGCAACATGTCTGTAAAGGCGAAGTTTCTAGTTAGGTACCAATCATCTTTGTTGTGTTCAGTGACAAAAATAAGTTGTGTCCTAAGCAATGGGGCCTTATCATCAGGTTGTAGAGAGCAACCAATAGCCTTATTAATTGCCTGTGGTGCTTGGAAGGAGCACTTTGGCCAATGACTCAATAAGATGTTATCATTTCTAGTACTGAAGGTTTTCTTAGGTGGCAAAATATGTCTACTTGAGGGACTGTCACCCCTATTATTTGGTGACCTAATTTAAATACTTGTCGTGTAAGTATTTAATTTACAAGCCTTCTACAGTAGTATGCTGGGGCTCTCCAGCTACTGACAGGGTAGCCTTGAGAGGAGGTTTGGAGTCATTTAGGAGGAAGTGAGTCAGTTACAGTGGTCAGGAGAATCTTGCAGCTCTGAATGACTAGCATCAGGTTGTCTCTATTTATACAGTTTCACAGAACAAAGCCAAACGAATGATTATCCAAGAAGTACAGACAATATCATTTTGTTTCTGGAGATGTGTTTAATTTTTCATTATATGTCAAGGGTTATGAGTTGGGTCACAATTAGGAAGTATAAATAGAACAGATTTTATTATTATTATTAGGTTATAACTTCAGTTAAAATCTAAAGAATGTCTCTGCCAAAGCCAACACATTTATTATATTGCAGCTTGCTTATGGGGAGCAGTATTTGCAGTTCTAAAGCACTTCAGGCAGAAAATATCTGAATGGGTTCTTTTGATGAATAGCAAATATTAATATCTAATTCCTTTTACTATAATCCCATCGTCTATGCTAGAATATAAAGAGAGGGGAATACATATTCATACCTGAGGAAAGTACAGGTTCATGCAGCACTTTAGACACTGTGATTGCTTTTAGGTTTTGGTCTCTACATGTTGCATTCTCAGGAAATTTCTGCATTATGAACACTATTGTTTTCCTGAGAAAAATTATATCTGACTCATTTTTTAGGAGAAGTCCAAAATTTACTATCCCTTCTGTTTTTAAAAAATAATAACCATCTGTCCCTATTTGGAAGTCTTCCTTGTGCCCTGGAGATTGTGATTAGTAAGCACTAAGCTCCAAATTTTAAATGAGTCCAGGACTCCAGGAATTTTGTTAGAGTATCTTCCCCTAAACAAACTCTAACAATATAATTGGTACAGGTAATACAGAGACAACCGACAAACTATGACTGGCCAGGAGAGTCAGCATATGCTATCATTTTATTGATCTGGACCATTTTGATTGATGTATGATAAAATCTCAAAGTAGTCTTGATTTGCATTTTCTGGTGGTTAATGATGTTGAACATCTCTTTAAGTGTTTTTTTTTTTTTTTTTTTTTTTTTGCCATTTGTTTCATCTTTTGAGAATTCTCTATCCCAGTTTTGAATTGGGTTATTAATTTACTTGATATCCAGTTCTTTTAGTTCTTTATGTATTTTAGATATTAGTCCTTGTGGTGGTTTGAATAGAAAATGCCCCCATAGGCCCATAAGGAGTAGCACAATTAGGAGGTATGGCCTACTTGGATTAGGTACAGCCTTGTTGGAGAAAGTATGTCAAATAAATTTTCTTCCTGCTGCCTGCTAATCCAAATGTAGAACCCTCAATTACTCCTCTAGCACCATGTCTGCCTGGATGCTTGCCATGCTTCCTGCCATGATCATAATGGACTAAACATCTGAAAGTGTAAGCCAATCTCAGTTCAATGATTTCCTTTATAAGAGGTGCCATGGTCCTGGTGTCTCTTCACAGAAATAAAACCTTAAGATATTCCTCTATAGGGTATGTTTCTGGCAAACAACTTTTCCCATTCAGCAGCTTGACATCTTGTCTAAATGACAGTGCCCTTTGATATTTAGAGGCTTTTCATTTTTATTAGGTTCCATTTATTAATTGTTTTTAATTCCTGTACTATCATTATCCTGCTCAGAAACTTTTTCCTCATGCCAATGAATTCAAGCCTATTGCTCACTTTGTCTTCCAGCATACTAAAGGTATCTGGTCTTACTTTGAGGTCCCTGATACATTTGGAATAAAGTTTTCTGCAGTGGATATGATAGATATATTTCTCCTTTCATTCTTGTACATGAAGCCATCCAGTTTGACCAGCGCCATTGTTTGAAGATACTTGTTTTTTCTGCTGCATATATTTGTGGTTCTTGGTGGAAAAAAAGAGATGATACCCTTACAGTGTATAGAATTATATCATGATCTAACTGAGTCTTCAATTCAATTCTATTGATTAACATCTTTTTAATGCCAATACCAGGCTTTATTCATTACTACAGCTGTGTAGTACAACTTGAGATTGGAGGTGGTGATCCTTCCAATGGTCTTTTACTGTTCAGTGTTCTAATAGTTATCCTGAACTCTTTGTGTTTCGATGTGAGGTTGAAAATTGTTCTTTTAATTTTTGTAAAGAATTGTGTTGTAACTTTGATGGATATTGCACTGAGCCTGTAGATTTCTTTTGATGGTGTGGCCATTTTTACTATATTAATCCTGCCAATCCATGAGCATGGAATGTCTTTATGTCCTCTGATTTTCCTCAATTTCTTTTCTGAGTTCCCACAATCTCATCTCCCCTCCCCCAAGACTATCATTAATAGCTTAGAGACTATTTAGCTAGGTCACTGAAACTGAATCGGAACGGTTGTATATGTACATACTTGTGACTCTACTCAGCTTTGAAAAGACATCTTGGTTTATCCAACTTTTGACTCATCTACAGGAAAATAGTTCGCCCATTAAGACTTGCATTGTGACCTAGCTTGGATATAACCATTGATGGGTCTGCCTGGACTTCACTCTTCATCTCTTTGTAGAAATATGGATATATTTGGTTTCATTATTTTCTATGCTGTGTGGATTAAAGAGGACAGATTCAGGCATTTTGTCCACCAAAAAAATATTGTTGAGGTACTTTAATGTGTCAGGCAAATGGAGTGTAACAAACACATTTATTATAAAGAAATGATCTTGGATTCATGAGATTTACCAGCTATTGAGGAGGTGGACTTAAATAGATGCATATTATCACACATTGGGATCATAGCACGAGGTCTAGCAGATCTCTGGAAATTAGACAGAGCTACTTTCCTCACCATTACTTTTTACCAGATATGGTCTACCCAGATTTCAATGTCCTCTATTCTTTTTACATCTTCTGAGTGCCTGATTAGTGTGAGGTACTGAAGATACCAGAGCCAAGGCAACAGTGACTTATACCCATGGATCACATAGCAAAGTAAGAGATAGACAATAGTGAAATAAGAAGTGTGTATTCAAGAGACACTATTCAAAGACACTATTCAAAGAGTACTTTGTGAGGCTGCAAAGATGGGTCCATGGGAAAAGTAGTTCCCACAAAAGCACGAGGACTTGCAATTAGATCTCCACTACCTACATAACAAACAAAACACAGTGGCATGTGTGTTTAACCCCAATTTTAGGGGAGAGATCTCACACTTGATAAACTGGTAAATTTCAATCCAGTGACAGACCCTGTCTCAATAAAATAAGGCAGAAAGTGACTGAAGATGATACCTGCTGTCAGCCTACCCTTACATGTAAGAGATACATGTACACTCACACTAACACCTGCACACACTAAAGGGTTGATAAGAGCCATATTAAGGAAAAACTTAAAGTCATGTGACATATCCCTGTCTTTACTTTCTGTGATTTAGACAAGGCCTCTAAAGCAATGGCACTGGAGTGGAAACAAATGAACAAAGGAAAAGCCAGTTATAGAATGATTTTAAATACAGGGGTTTAAAGCAAATGGAATGCAACTGATATGGCCCTACAAATGGATTGAAGTTTGTCATTTGAAGAAAAAGAAAGAATGAAACCGGACATGGTAGCATACAGAGAATAACATGAAGATGGCACCATATTAGGCTGATTTAGTGAAGAGATCCAGAATCCTGAGGACCATGGAATGAGACAGATGAATTTAGTTCTTTCTATTATGGGAATCAATGTGATACTTATGAGCAAGTAGCCAAATAGCTTGAGTCCATATTTTGATGAATGGTGTACACAGGTTCTTAACACCTCAAACTTACCAGCATAGCTTTTACTTTTTTCTTTAAATATTTATCAGTAAATGAATGTTCACAGTGAAGGCATATATATACACAATAGAATTCTATTCAGCAATTTTTAAGAAGGGCTAAGGAATGAATCTCAATAGCAGAAAACATGTTTATCATGTGCACAAGTTTGATCAGTAACACCAAAAACAAAGTGCTGAAAATTTCCCTGGCATTGCATTATATGCTTAGGATCCCAGTACTATGGAGGTGAAGGCAGAAGGACCAGGATTTCAAGACCACCCTCATCTATATAGTGAGTTGGAGGCCAAACCAAACTGCATAGAAAAAAATAAATGACTAATATTTAAGTAGATAATATTAATTTCTCATTTGTATTATTATATAATGCCCATATGACAAAAGCCATTAAACTATATTCATGAAATTTATAAAATTAATGTTGATTCTAAATCAAAGTTAAAGCCCCATGTCATGTGTGGGTTTCTTTGCCCTCTAGTTAGTCTGGCTAAGGGTTTATCAATCTTGTTAATTTTCTCAAAGAACCAGCTCCTAGTTTTGTTGATTCTTTGAATGGTTCTTTTTTTTCTATTTGATCAATTTCTGCTCTGAGTTTAATTATTTCCTGCCGTCTACTCCTCTTGGATGTATCTGCTTCTTTTTGCTCTAGAGCTTTCAGAAGCTGTGGTGGCTCTGACTCTTCCTATCAGGAAGACATAGAAAGCCTACGAAGAGATTGGGCCATGTTGAAGACCATGTTCTGAGCTGGAATCTAAGCATAAATCTAAGCATAGCTTTCCAGACTCCCAACTCCATGCATTTTTTGTCCCACAGTGCTTGCTATTGGCCATTCCAAAAAAATATATCAAAACATCAAGCAATAGTTTATGAATGGCTCTGGAGCAGGAAAGCACAAAACCTCTGACAAGCTCAGATTCCCAAAACATACCCTTTCATCTCCCTGTGATTATAGTGCAGAGATACCTAAATCCTCTTTGGACACCTGTACTCGCTTGCACAAACTCACACACATACCACATGCATACGAATAGTTTAAAATAATAAAGATAAATCAATATTAAGTGAACAAATATACCTACTACATTTACCTGCTGTTGACTCTGCCCTCCTCGTGAAAAAGGTTGTTTCCTATCTTCAGGCCTAAATTTAAACCTTCCATACCTTCTAATCTGCCTCACATCTAGTGCCCTATGTCAGTAGGACTTGAACTCTAAAGCAGTAGAGGTGAGTCACAGCACTGGCTTAATTTCCTTAAAGACCCTGGCTCGATGAGATTCCTCCATATTCGGCCTCCACAGCTCTGAGATTATGTGCTGTCCTGCACATTGAGCACACTGTGTTGATTTCAGTAAGAACACCCTCATAGGCTCATATCTGAACGCTTAGTCACCAGGGAGTAGCACTGTTAGAGAAGGATTAGGAGGTGTGGCTTTGTTGGAATAAGTTGGAGGAAGTATGCCACTAGGTGAAGGCCTTGAGGATTTAAAAGCCCACATCAGGCCTAGCCTCTGCCTCTCTATCTCTCTGTCTTTGCCTCTGTTTCTCTCTTTCCTTCCCTCCCTCCCTCCTTCCCTCCTGCTCCCTCAGCTTATGTATTAACTCTTAGCCAATTCTCCAGCACCTGCATGCCACTATACTCCCAGTCTTGATAAAGGACTAAGCCCAATGAAATTGTAAACAAGCTCTTAGTTAAGAACTTTACACTATTAGAGTTGCTGAGTAAGTATCTGTGGAGTGAATGTGAAGTCCTTTGGGTATATTCTATGACAGTAGTTTTCAACCTTCTTAATGCTACAACCCTTTACTGCAGTTCCTCAGGTTGTGGTGACTCCCAACCATAAAATTATTTTGTTGCTACTTCATGACTGCAATTTTCCAACTGTTATGAATCATAATGTAAATATTTGTTTTCCAATGGTCTATGGAAACTCCAGTGGAAGGATTTGTGGACTACCAAAGAGTTTCTCTCTACAGGTTGAAAACCACTGTAAAGAATGTCATAACCGGGTCACATGGTAGATTATTTTTAGCTCTTTGAGAATTCTCCGTAATGATTTCCTTAATGGCTGCACACCTTGAAATTCTACTAACAACCTGGTCATGGTCTCTACCTTATTGTTTGAACCTGCCTCTCACTAAACCTGAACCTCTCTAATCCAGATAAACTATCTAGGGGATAAACTAGCTGGGGATCTCATGTCTATAACCCCCTCTCCCCAATGCTAGAATTAGGTTTATGTGCAGCACTGCCTTCATTTTTATATTTATCTAGGGATTCAAACTTGGGTCTTCATGGCTATACTAAAAGTTTTTCACCAGGACGTTCTGGAACGTGCTATATAGGAGAGGAAGACCTTAATCTCCTGATCCTCCTGTTGAGATTACAGGTGTGTCCCACCACACGTGGTTTATGTAATGCTGGGAATTACTGAAACCCAGAGTTATCTTGCTACAGCCCCAAACTGAAACCCACTGCTTTACAGGCCAACTTTCTCCACATTGGCTGACCAGGCTTGTAACACCTTTTTTTATGTAGTTTCAAGATGTAATAGTCTTCATGGCACACCCCTTCTGTGGTACCATGTCCTTTAAAAGGGTGGTATTAGCATCTGGCTTAATCCTCCAAATAACAGCTCCAACAGCAAATGCACTGATAGTTACTGAAGCATTTCACTGAAAATTTCCAGGAGAGACAGGATGATATGTAGGAAATAGCACTTCAAAATATCTTGACGTTTTTCTGAGAATTCCCCTTCAGTGCACGCCACAGCTCTCTTACCAGCTCTGCCATCATCACCTCTTTCTAGCCTCTTCTGTTGAAAGGAGGTGCAAGAAAATATAGTCCTATATTTTTTAGCTATGTAGTTATTTACACAGCATCTGCATTGTATTTGGGTGGATAAGTAACTCAAACATAAAGTACACAGGAGGATTGCAGGATTGCATAGGTGATGTGCCAACACTGTGATTTGATATAAGGAACTGGAGCGATTCAGTACATTTGTTATTTATGGTAGGATGGTCTTCTTGAATCAATCCGTGACAAATAACAAGAAGATGGCTATCTATATGTGATGAAGGCAGTTATTTCCATAAACCAATCATAATACTATTTTTGTCTTCGATTTCCCAAAGTTTATAACAGCAAGGAAAGAAAGATCTGTTGTTTCAGCTACCAGTTTGTGGCATTCTATTCCAGCATCACAAGCTAACATACCTCTAATAAGTAGCCAAGGCTTTGCCTTGTACATCCATGTTTATCATCAGCTCTGCATCCCAGAAATCAACTATAGTTTGGACCTTATTCTACAGTGAGTAGCCAAGTCCAGAAAATATCCAGAGTGATGCTGGACAGATTTGTGACTCACTTCTACCACTTTAGAGTCCAAGTCCAGAATCTTAGCCCTGCTTTACCAAAGTATGGCCTAAGACCATCAAAATCCTCTCAGGGGATCTTGTGCAAGTAGATTTGAGGCCTCATCTCAGGCTTGCCAAATCTCTACAATGGAAGATGAACAAATGAATCCTCATTTTAACTAGCTGCCAATTTTCAAATCTCCTCTCAAAAAGTTTTTGCTTTCTTCAGAGAAACATGCAGAGTGCCACGAACCAGAGTCTAAAAATAAACACCACATTTACAGAGGCTACAGGTGGAAAACCATGGCAGTGGCAGAGTTGTTACTTACAATGCCCATGTCCTTGGTTTGCTGTATTTAAATTCTTGTATCTTCATATCTCTCTTTGTGACCTAATCCATTCTCATAACGACAGCAGCTACATTAGCTTATGGCCCATGTTAACATATTCATTTTACTTTGATCACTACTTTATAAACACCATTTCCAAACACAGAACTTTAATATAGAAATATTAAGGGAACAAAGTTCAGCTTTTATAAGAAATATTAAGCTAAAGCATAATTCTTAAGCCATTAAAGCCTAGTGAGAAGCAAGTCATTTCCCTTTTCCTCCCGTTTTTCTTTTTTAAAACCTGGCCTAAGAAAGGAGTCCTTACTCCTGTTTCTGTACCTCTGAACCCTAAAAGAGCCTTTGGCAAGCCTTAGATTGCTGTGCCTAGCCTTTCGTCCATGATGTGTATCTGTAAGTAACATATGGCAAATGACCTGATTACTTGTGAAGAAAAGCTCTTGCCCTCATATGTGTAAGTCAGGTCCATCTGCATGTGTTCTAGAGCTGTTATTAACCTCAAACTAAGAGGAAGGCTCACTTCCAGAAGTAACTAAAAATCAGCAACAACTGCCCACCATTTTGATACTCTACCTCCTGATTGCCCAAGGCTACTGCTCCAAGATTCACATTTTCCAGTACACCTAAATGTGAAAGCATATGTATACTTGACCATTAAACATCCAGGAATCTCAGGAACATGACAGAGTGAAAAGGGCAGTTTTGAGGAGCTATAGTGCTCAAGCTTGAGAAGTTACGTGTGAGCTCCTACATGCTGCTTATCCAGCTGCTAGAGGACCTTGCTACTACAGTGCAAAAGCTAGCTGGCAGAGCTAAAACAGCTTCTAAATCAGCAGGCAGAAAGAGGAAGGAATGAGGAAAAGAAATAAGAACAAAGAGGATGCCATGGAAACTCTGCTAAACGTGTAGTGTGCATGCCCGAGGAAATAAAAGCTTAGTTAGAGACCTCTCTGCTTCCTGAGATCACTCTGCATATTTTTGCTGGCCTATGACCTGGAGGTTGCTCTGCAGACCTGGTTCCTGATCCAGATGAAGACCCTCATTATCAATTTGATGATAGAAATAGAAGACGGTGATGAGGAATCTACCTTGAGTGAAGGTTTCTGAAGAGGGCTTATGCATGCTTCTGAGATGCACCCCAACCAACTCACATGTAACAGAATGAATATAGCCAGCCATGAAAGCAGCTGCTGCAATAGCATCCCTGGAAGACAGCTGTGTGTCCCAGTGAGGATGTGATGTCATCCCCAAGGCATCTGGGATAGGCTTTGACAGCTCTCTTCACCCTTTCCTGCCTTTGCCTTATTTATGAGCACATCTGAGTTCTTCACTTAAGTGAAAGCCCTTACAGCCAATAATTACATCTAATCCCTGTTTCTATCACACTCAACCTACTGCTTACATCCCAGAACCTGGCTCTGAGCACATGCTGGTTCAATGTCCACAAGGATACCCAGTAATCCTAGAAGCCGACAAGGAGAGAGTGTGAAGTCAGCAATGTAGATATGGGTCAAGAGATCACTAATTCTTGGACAAGCATCCTTTCTCCTGGGACACAGAAATTGGTTAGCCCTGGGGCTGGGGCTGATATGAGAGTTATATAACTCTTTTGAAAGGAGAAGTGAATTTTTTTAACTAAAATGTAATTACATCCTCCCTCTCCTTTAAAGTTCTCCCATGTTGCCTCTTCCTCACTCTGCAAATTCATGCCCTTGATCCCCTCCTTTTCTTTCTGTTTCTACACACACACACAGACACACACACACACACACACACACACACACACACACACACACACACACACACCACTGAGTCCATTCAGTATTGTTTGCCTGTATGTATATTTAGGGCTGGCCTCTTGGTATTGGCCTCATTTACAAAGAATTAATGACTGCTAAGAGAGGGAGAATTAGTCTCCCTCAGGGATGAGCTCTATGTTTCTTGGTTTTTTTTTTTTAATCCAAAGAACTGGCTGGCTGCTGTCCTCCACTCAGAAGTGATGCATAAAGCCATCCAAAGAAGCATCCAAAATATTCCTATACTTAACACTGGCTTTTCAGGTGTCCTTCTACTTCCTCTTTATCTTCTTCTCTACCATCTTCCTTCTGCTACTTTTCCTCTCTCTCTATTCTTTATCTGCTTCTTACTTCTCACAGGTATTGATTTCCTTCAACTTACCAGCAATGCACTCTCATTAAGGAACCTTTGAAACATTCTAAATAAGAAAAAAGAAGCGGATGTCATCTACAGCCTCAGTACCCAAAGAAAACCTCAGTTAATATTATGAAATGCTATGTTCCTGTTTCCTTTGACCCTCCTGAGCACTGAAAGTTTGTCTGGTTTACTTTATTTCTACTTTTTAGTGACAGATGGCAACCAGGTGAAGAGGACAAAACAGAATAAGATAATGAAAATGTCAGGCAGGCTGAATTTGGGTCACAGCTGCTCTACTGACATGCTTCATAGTATTGAACATACATTACCTTCTCTGGGCTCGGTGTTCTGATCTATATAATGGGGTTGTGTGAGTTCAGAGCCTCTACCCATCATGAAGTAAGAAATGTATCAATGTATCTAAGAGAAGGTATTGTCTGTATAGAGACTAAAGACGTCTGGTTTGGAAGAGAGCTCTGTAAGATACATCTATGAGTAGGGTTGAAAGGGAGCAGAACAAAAACGCAGGTGCAATAACCAAAAGAAATCGGAAGACAAAGTTGCCCCTGGAGGAAAGTTTGTAAACTTGGGAATGTGGGAGGCGTGGAAAATGATACTTAGTCTAGACACTAGACACTTGGAATCCCTTCTGTCAAAAATCACCTGGTCAAACATCCTCTTACTCTAAGATTGTTTCTTTTTTTTTTTTAAAGTATCCATGAGCATGTAGTACGGAATGAGAATGGGATGAAGGTTTAAAACAAAAGAACAAACTATGACTTATTTGATGGCCTTGACTTTGACCTTGACACACAATTTCCTCTCCCATTCTGCTATGGAAACACAGGTGAGAGTGACCATATTCCCAGAAAAACTCAAACTTCCCAGGAAAGAGTATGGTTGGGATAATAATCTGGGCATTCACTCATTCACTTATTCAAGAAGTATGTCCACAGGGTCAGTCAGTGGGCAGCCCTGGAAAGATCACTACTAAATTTTTAATCATCCCCTCTAAGACTTAAGTTTGCAAAATGAACATATCACAAAAAGTGAAGTATTCCCTGTGTTTTGTTCACTTTAAAAAACTTTGAGGAAATGATGGTGCTTGGATTACTGCCTCTAGGTTTGAACATTTTGGATTTTTACAAACATGAAATAGATCAAAAGAAATGTAGCCCGTCTTTCCATTAATTCATAGCACTTTATTTTAATAAAACAGAATAAATGAATTTCTGGGTGGAACTGGAATATGAAAGCCATTTAGTCCAGAAGCATTGCTGAGTTAAACAGATCAATAGACACATTTATTAGCTACCATTGTTCCTAAAGGGGGGCAATTTTCTAAATGAAAGTGGTTCCTTACCCACTCACCTCCTACTATTTGTCAGCAAACAAATTACACAGGCTTAAGTGGGTGGCCCTCAAAAGCTACATCTGGAAGCCTTATGGTCTCTAACAAGTTTTGCCTCTTGTTATATCCTCACACAACCAGTAGCTAATAGCACAATTTGGATAAAAATTTTTTGATAGCCCCAGGAACTGTTTTCATCTCAGCTGTATCCCCCCCATGGTGAATAAGAACCTTTAATATGAAACATGCTTCATCAGAAAACTCTCACCTTTGGCTTATGTATCTCTTTATGTTTTATTGGTTTATTTCATATACATTTCAAATGTTATCCCCCTTCCCAGTTTCCCTTCCACAATCCCCCTATCCCCTCCTCCCTCCCACTGCCTCTATAAGGGTTCTCCCCCCACCCACTTCTGCATCATTCCCCCCATCCTGGTTCATCAAGCCTCTACAGAACCAAGGGGCTCCCCTACCAGTGATGCCAGATAAGGAAATCAGTGTTGCCATGGGTCCCTCCATGTGTACTCTTTGGTTGGCGGTTTAGTCCCTGGGAGCTTTAGGGGATCTGGTTGGTTGATATTGTTGTTTTTCCTATGAAGTTACAAACCCCTTCAGCTCCTTCAGTCATTTCTCTAATTCCTCCGTTGTGGTTCCTGTGCTCCATCCAATGGTTGGTTGTCTGCAAGCATACACTCTGTATTGATCAGGCTCTAGCAGAGCCTCTCATGGGGCAGGTATACTGGGCTCTGGTCAGTAAGCACTTCTTGGTATCAGCAATAGTATCTGGGTTTGTTGTCAGCAGATAGGGTGGATCCCTAGGTGGAGCAAGTGATTCCTTGTTGCCCATCTTGCCTAATGATGGGGAGAGAGTAGGAGGAACAGAAAAACTAGAGTCTACCTTAAACATTTCATAGGGGACTTTATCTGAAGGCAGCTACATTTGGAAGCTTGAAAAACATACCCATATAGAAGGGGGACTCTAGGTTCTAGAATCATATGTGAGTCTATTTCCACACAGCCCCATGAAACTCGGAGACTTGCTGATCCTATGGCCTGTGAACCAAGTTTGCCATGTCTCAGTTACTTTCTAGAAAGGACTGGTAGTTAATCTGCCTCTGAATCTGTGGAAATTCTTTCATTGTTTCTCTTAAGGATACTGGGTGTAGATACAAGCATATCCTGGTGAGTACAAACAACCCTTGTGATGGCCTTTGCTAATTGCTATGGCAGAAGCATGAATTGGCAAGAAGGAGGTGGCTTGGCATGATAGAGTCACTTCTGTTTATCCCAGAAGGCTCTCAGCCCTGTCTCTAGCCCCATACTCTTCCTATCCCTTGTACCTGATCGCATGCCTGCTGCCATGCTCCTTTTAAATGCAGCATAGCATATTGCAGGACCCATAGAAGTATGAGCTTTTCATGATCATAAAGTTACTTTTATTATCACCTACCTTCATAAGACCAGCTATGGCTCCTCCTTTGCCTCTGTCTATAGCTATCAACATACCTACAGCTCAGGCTACAGATTAAAAATTATCAGGGTAATAAATGGCAAATGCATCAGGGGCATAAATGCCAAGCTATCTTAGTACAGACAGTACCAACTGATCCAGCAAGGTCATTCTGGTGCGGGGAGTCCAGGACCTGAAGAAATCATTTCCAGATCTGTGGAAGCACACTCAAGCTTACTTGTAGCACAGCACTTCCCTGAATTCTCAAAAAGGAGGAGATCATGGAATTCAATCGATACTATGAGATGCTGGAGTTCTAAAATAGCAACTTACAACTCATTTCCATTTAATCCTGGACAAACATGGGTGTCACCACAAAAACTTACATAGCCAGCCATGCTGCAGCTTGAGCAAGACAGAACATCACATAAATGGTTTAGGTGAGGGCCCAGGGCTGTCTCTACAGGATCCACACCAGTGGAAAGAAAGAATGTAACCCTATTGAGATGAAAACAAATAATGGAAACTTCCATATTTGTGGGCTTCTGCTGCATCCATGGTAACCAAATATACTTCCATCAGAGTAGATAAATTCCCAGATAAACAGTAAGAAATACTGAACATCTGTGCTGTTCAACAACTATGGAGTCCACCATGAATTGCCTGCTTATAGGGGTGACTCCAGGATGTTTCCAAAATTCTTCATGCTCTAAAACTGAAAGCTTCCGGTTGTGAATGTTCCTGGGACCACACCATAGTAATTGGCAGATTTATCTCTGAGACCTTTTCCATCACTGCAATCTGCTGATTCTCACACTTGATTAATCACACTTCCTTGAGGGAGGGCTCCCTGATGTCTCTGTTGCCTGTGGTGCCACCAAATCCACCACGGTTCTAACAAAGTAGAGGTGGGAGAGTAATGCTGCCAGTATAGTGATGTGAATCATGATAAAGTCACGACTTGATTCCTGGCCTGCTGTTGAGCATGGATCCCGTGGGGCTCTTCATCCCTTCTCAGAATCATCCAACTACCCTAAAGGCATATTTCTTCCACCTCTAGCATGGGTAACTATAAACAGAGAAAGAGCATCATGTGCAAAGATTTCTCTGTTCTCAGGAAAATCTTACTAATGCATGGCTTTAAGGTCGTTGAAGCCAAAGAAAGCTCTCTGGCCATGAAACACCTTATGGGCAGGATTTTCTTCCTGAATGAATAAGTGAGTCAATAACCAATAAATAAAGCAAAGGAGTGAGCACAGCATAACCAAGACTCCGAGAGCTGCACAATCCACAGCACCTTCTTGTCTAGTCATCTGGCAACATTTTCTCCAGATTCCATTTAGAGTAGCTTCAGAGAGTATTCCAGACTATTGCTGGTATCTGGGTCCACTGAAGACATTTTCTTTTGTATGTTGACAAAAGTCTAGCCTTTCAGTATTTAACCTCTTCCACTACCTCAACAATTGATAGCTCCTCTTAGAGTTTCTGGGGCTCACAAGCAGATGAGCTTCCTCTTTAGAACATATGGTCAATGACCTCCAGAGGGTGGCCATGTTGCTCCAGAAATTAACTCTTCATTGCACTGAATATGTCCTACACTTCCTTTCCCATTTTGTTTGTACTGGTGGCTTGCATCACACACATTAGCCTGTGTTCTACCTAGTCAAGTGTACAGTCCAGAACTGAGCTCTAGACTCTGGAGGACACTCATTACTTCCTACGTTCTTAATGGTGCAATGAACTTGGATGGCAACTAGTCCTATAAAAGTGCACTATGGGTATGGGCCTCTTTTGAGCCTTAGGATCTCCCAAACTAGGAACAGTTTTATGCCTTTCTTCACAGCCCTTTTAAAAATCATCTTATTGAGTTTGGCTAAGGTTCTGCAATGGGAAATGGTTATATCATCCTCTCCAAGACTTTATAACTTCTGTGCCTCCACCAAAACTACTCTACATCTTCATTTGATCATTTACACTAATTTAGGACTGATTAAGTTCAAAAGCTAAGTTCTGAAACATGTCTTAAGACATATATATACCTAGTGTCTTATGCCTGGAGAGCCTTTTAAAATTGTTGCTTAGTAAAGTGTGAGTTCAGTCACTGGTATAATCAGTGATGGTACAGTTCCCTGAAAATGTCCGTTGCACTCAAAGAGACTAAATTTTTTCTAGACCTTGCAGCCAAGTTACTAATATACTAATATCCTTTAAGACTATGTACTTAACACACTATGCTACTATGTACTCAGTCTATTATAGTTTAATATGCCTCTAAGAGAACAATGTGATCAACCATACTATGCCTTGGATTACCAAAGCAAAACAATCAACCTAACATTAGAAGTTAAATGCACATCTTTAATCCTAAACTATATACTATACTAGTGTGTGTGTGTGTGTGTGTGTGTGTGTGTGTGTGTGCAGGTATGTCTGTCTGTCTCTGTCTCTCTCAGTCTCTCTGTATCTGTCTGTCTCTCTCTCTCTGTGTGTGTGTGTGTGTGTGTGTGTGTGCAGGTATGTCTGTCTGTCTCTGTCTCTCTCAGTCTCTCTGTATCTGTCTGTCTCTCTCTCTCTCTCTGTGTGTGTGTGTGTGTGTGTGTGTGTCTGTGTGTCTGTGTCTGTGTATGTAGCTGCGGCTGTGGTTGTGTGGCTGTGTGTTGTGGTAACAATTTGTTGAAAGCAGTCAAGAGGTTGAAAACAACCATATACAACAAACATCCCATAATGTTAGAAGCAATATGTGGGTGTAACATCTGTTTGTGGTTTTGAGTGTTATTCTGGGTCAGTAAAACAATTGCTTTTCATGTAAAAACCGAGGTTTCTATAAAGAATCCCTTGCTCCTTTCCCATACCATTTTCCTATGCTGTTCAATAAATACAGAGCAAAACAATTTGTTTGAGACACGGATTTACACACACACACACACACACACACACACACACACACACACACACACAACATAGGCAGCAGGACCACACATATCAGGCTCACAGTAGATAAATTACACCTAGGCCAAGAATCATAGAGTACAGATCAGATGGAAGACACTGGGAGAGATGTGGGAATTCAAATTTGGGCTCACTCTCGGGCAGCCATGGGAAGCCAGAGAGTTTATATCCATTTTTCTTCCAATAGGATAATTTCGCTCCTTTTCCTTCTTGAAATGGGGTCTTCCTATGTAGCGCTAGCCTAGAACCTGGTGTGTAGATAAGGCTGGCCTTCAACTCACAGTGATCCTCCTGCTTCTTTATTTGTATTTGGAGCTGGATCCCTGGATGCAGTGATGACCCTAAGCAAACTGAGGTCAGGGTCACGATGACTGGAGCTAAGTGCTGGTGGCAGGATCTACACCATAGGATTCCTGGTGAACAAACCTTTTGGCAGGTATTCATACTGCCATTAACTATCTAAGGCTGAGACACCTCTACCATTGCCTTTTATGCCATTTTCACAGGATGGACATGAAACAAAGAACTGGATAGGTACAAAAATATTACTGGTAAATGCCTTAACTAGATAAGAAGCTTATTTTCCACCTGGCTTTGTTACCTACCTACTCTCACCTCCCTAAGCTCCACCTCTAGACCTTATATAACCCCTTTCACTAAAAAGAAGTCAATGGACAGAGGATGAGGAAGCCAGCATGCTATATGTAACAAGCTCCTGAGAATGCTTCTGAGCCTTCCTCATTATCATCATCTCTCTGTGCCTTCTTGAGCCTCACCTCTACAGCTCAGAACCCCAGTGAGTCTCTGTTTTTCTTTCATCACCTTAGTACATATTCTCTTTCTCCCTCTCCCCTCCCCTCTCCTTCTTCCCCTCCCCCTCCCTCTTTCTCATTTCTGTTTCTTTTCACAGTGATCTGAGGACCTGAAAACCTGAAACCTGCAACTGAATATTTGTAAACTCCTCTCAGAAGCGCTAACAGTTTTCCTTATATATATATACATATATATATATATATACTTTAAATTTTTAAAAATTATCAGTGTATGTATATGAGTGCTTTATCTACATAGATGTTTGTGGAACACATACACACGTGAACATGTAGCATTTCCAGTGCCAGTGGAGGTCAGAAGAAAGCATTTGATCCTCTAAAACTGGAGTTACAGACAATTGTGAACCTGCATGTTGGTACTGGGAATGTAAGCCAGGTTCCTTGTAAGAGCAGCTAGTTCTCTTAATCACTAATCAATCCCTCAAGCCCCCAGGTTTTTTTTCAGACTTGCCTTCAGTTGCCTAACTTTTAACAAGAACTATTTTTGCAGTATTTGGTGTTGGCAATTTCATACGTGCATCACTAGGAACCAAAGGAATTCTCCTGGGCTTCAGTAAGTGGAGAGAAAGATCAGAGAAACACAAGGATTCCTCAGGTCTTGCCCTGGAATATGAAAATGTATCTGTGTTTTGGGGGTGAACTATAATTACGGGTTCCATTTGATAGTTATTTCTTAGATATCTAGTATGTACCAGACATAAGTCCTGTATTGTAAACACAGTTTTAAACAAGGCAAAAATTTATACTATTTGAAAATAGTATATGAAATATACTATTATTATATATTAAATAAAATATGAAAACTATAAGCTTTTTCATAAAATATGAAAAAGAAAGAGGCAGATATTAAGCAATAAAAGTAAAATGACATCTGGACTAAAGGCTCTAATTCAAGGAATCCCTCTAAGAGAAATGTTGGCCTATTCTAAAGTACAGAATTCCCTCTTGTAGTGTCTAAACTGAAAAACAAAGATAGCATGGATTGGTTGGATCTCATCCAAAACAATCAATATGTGAATAAGCCTTTCAGGAAGAGACAACATCTGTGTTTGATGACCAGCAAGGGAATCAGTATAGCCAGAACCTTGCAGAGTAAGGGGAGAGATGCAGAAGATGATGCCACAAGTCTACTGAGAGTTTGAGGCTCACTGAAAAAACTGCGATTTGTTTATCATTACATGGAAAGTGACTAAAATGTTCTAAGAAGCAAAAGCTACAAGATTTTAAGATTCCACAGGATTATGTGCAAAAATATGACTCAAAATATAGCAGGGAGACACTTTAGGAGGCTGCTGCAGACACCTATGAGAGAGAAGTGGTGATAGCTGAAAGCAAAATGGTGGCAGAAAGAATAGGGAGGAGATAGTTAAGAATTTGAGATGACATATTAGATGTAAGGCCCACAAACTTATTTAGCTGCATGGCTGATGAGGTCATGGACATAGAGGAAAACCTACTAGTGTCACTTTCCTAAACCAACACAATTCCTAACTCGATTCTAAATACCTAACCTTATGTTCATATATAAGTTTAGCCATCACAAAACCTATTGTGTCTATTGTTAATTTAAAACAACACACACACACACACACACACGCGCACTACATCTCTGAAGTATAACATTTTATATGATAGATAGATATATAAATAAATAGTGAGATGGACAGGTAGATATATGACTCAACTTCATAATATGGGTCATAAAAAGGCATGTGAGAAACTCCCAAATAGGGGCTGACACTGAAGCTTTGAGGGACACTTTTTTTAAGGTCTCACGGCTGTCCAGCTGAAACTCACCCATATTTTCTAGGAAAGTTTTGCTTTCTTCATGTTGACAGACTACATGAGCACAGCTATGGGACACCTGCAAAACATCATATGGATTCGTTTTTACACACTTGTAAGTGATAGCCTGGCTAAATTGCACATAAAATTAGTCATTGGTCCCAGGCACCCAGGAGAATATGAAAAGAAAAAAACTTTCAAAAAATACAGAGTGATCCCTAGGCACTGTGAATGCAGTTGTAAGCAGGGCAGATTCTTGTGCTTCTAGAACTGACAATGAAAGCAGGTGAAAACTTTGCTGCTGTTGTTCCATTAGGACTTATTGCTTCTGACCCTCAACTGCATTGTAAGCTCAAGCTCAAGTTGAAGCCAACTGTGATTCATTGCTGAAACCTTTCACCCAGGGCTTAACATGGGAACTGGCAGCCAGAAGATGCTGAGTAAATGGATCATAACATAAAGCTGCCCTGCTTTGAGAAGATGCACAGTCAGCATCTTATCCAGCACCCCTTTCTCAACTGTGAAACCCTGAATAAGACCAAACTCCTGCAATCAATGGGGCACATTCCATTCCTTTTACTTAAAATGACTCATTTTGTTCATACTATCTCCCTTTGGTGTGCCTTGGGAGCTTCACGCAGCTGTTTCTTCACAGTCAGACACACCCAGACACCCCTCCACCCCTTTGGACTCCAGACCCTGAGTGTTGCCAGGAAAATTGTGGCTCTGGTCTGAGGATTCCAGTTTGGAAGCTACAGGGGTGAGCTTAATCATCACTAACTCAGTATAATTTTACTTATCTCATAGGAAGCAGACTTAAAAGAAAACAATACAATGTTTATGAAAATATCACTGGTTTTTGGACCTTCAGAGGCAAGTTTATGAGATGCTGTATGCACATACAACAGGAATATAGGTTCAAAGACAAACATAAGGCAAACTCTGTTCTCAGTTGATAAAGTAAGCTAGAGGAGTGACAGAAGAGTATTAGGCAACTTCTAGATAAATGGCTCTGCAAACCCAAGTCACTCCAAGTCTGGTGCTGGTAGTTAAGTAGGAGATAAATACAGCAATTAGATTATGTATACATAGTCTCTGACTTAACAATAGCTGAACTTCTACTTCACAGGATTGCAAAAGCAGCATGCATTCAGTAGGCACTATTCAACTTAGATAATTTCTAAGTTGGGCTAGTAATATATATAATGCTGGGAAGTGAGTAGCAACTGTAGCTTCCAGTCTGCCATACTGTCACAAAAGAATGGTAGATACTGGCAAGGTGCTATGCTACTAAACTGTGACACCTAAGTTAGGTTATTAACAGGAGCCTATCTTGACTGCCCTCCAAAAGGCCCAACAGGCAGCTGAAAAAGGTCACATGCAGATACTAGCACTCAACCAGTGGACAGAAGCCTGGGATCCCTGTGGCTGAATTAGGGAAAAGCTGAAAGAAGCTGAGGAGGAGGGTGACCCTGTAGAAGGACCAGCAGTCTCAACTAACCTGAAACCCCAAGATCACTCAGACACTGGACCACCAGCCAGGCAGCATACACCAGCTGGTATGAGGCCCCCAACACATATATAGCAGAGGGTCTAGACTCAGTCAGAGAAGATGCACCTAACCCTCGAGAGAGTAGGGCGGTCTCATGGGGTGGGAGTTGGGTAGGGACATCGTCTTGGAGATGGAGGGAGGAGGTATGGGATGAGGAATAGAGAGTGGACCAGGAAGGGATAAAGACTAGACTGTAAAAGAAAAGATTAAAGAATAAAAATAAATAATAAAATGCACTTTTAATTTACAATATCTTAACCTTCGATAGATTAACTACACCACAATACCTCTGAGAGGCTTTAGCAACAAGACACGGCTGTAGTGCAAAAATGTATGACTGTTTTACAAAAGTATAGACGTAACAGAATGAAAATGAAAAACTTAGTCTGTCCATGTCAAGTCAGTTAGCAAATGCTGGTACTGGTTGAGGGAGGACTGAGACCAGGATCTGTGTTTTAAAGACATTGCCAATATGATCCCCAAGTAGACTTGAGAGTAAGAATGACCTAGATCAAATGAGAAGCACAAGCACAGCCTCAGAATTCATTTAGCCATCAAGCACTCCTTGTCTTCATGGATAAAGAGCATCCACATTCTAAACAGACATTAGGACTGCTTTTACTGAAATGCATTGCCTTTGGTCCTCAGCTTGCCCAGAGATACTTTCACTTGTAGCAGGAAGCTAGTCTCCCAGACTTCCAATCACTTGGCACATAGCACCCAGCTATGTGATGACCTTCCATGGAAATATATATTGGTTTTCAACTTTTGCCTCTTCAGCATGACCTCATTATGTACTTGTTCATGTTCTGTATATCCGGGTGACGGCATGTCAATGATTGGTATCTATGGTTTGTAGTATGATTTGTATACCCTCCTTGAACAATTTGTGCTAACATAACATGACAAAGACCAAGGGCAGAGACTCGAGATACCTGGTTCTCATGTTCCAACAGTGTTAGTAATCACTATGTGCATAGAGAAAGTCCCATCTCTCTTGGAGCATCAGTGCACTCATCTATAAAGTAGGTCTTCACTAAAATTCCTATTGCCCTTCTAAACTTTTATTGAAACTTAACAACTATTGTAATTCTCTTGGGAGGTGAAGCGATTCTGTCATGAGGATCCTAACCAATCCAATAAATTAATAACATTATCAAAGAAGTGACTTGGTTATCAGAATTGTTGAATAAAATAGTGATTAAGAACCCAGATATGATGATACATATTCCCAGCACTTAGAGAACTGGGCCAGATGTTCAAGGCCAACCTCAACTGTATAGTGAGGCCCTGTATCAAAAAAAGCAAATTAATTTATTTAGTTAATTATGCCACATCAATATCAATGTCATGAGCTTTCTTATACAGAAATTAAAAAGAAAAAATTAAATAATATCAGCTTTAAAATAGCCAAATTAATAAGAATGAAGACCCAAAAGGAAGAGCAAAACAAAAGTAATATTTATGTATATATTTTTCAGCAATGATTTGGGAAAGGAAGAGTTTGGGCTATGTAAACATTCATTTCTGATAGAATCAAAGCCTAAACATAAATTTATTTAAAGAAAATGTAAGAAAAGCTTTATTCCCTTGTAGAGGGCAAGGATCAGATTGAAACTAATCTTCCATACAGCTTTACAGATACTACCGAAGTAATGAACTTTTACTAAATGTAACAAAGAAAATGAAAAGACAAGGTAAGTGGTCATTAAAATCATCAAAAAGAAAAATCCAAGTCCACAACTGCTGCTAAAGCCCACTGCTCTATCAGAAGCCACCCAAGTATTCAGATGAGGTCCTGCCTGCTGACCACTAATACTTTCAAGACCTAAAAATGGAAATAGAAGAAATTTCTAAAAGGAAAACACAAAGTGAGAATTTTGTAAATGAAAAACTTAGGAATTTGAACAAGAACTATAGAGGCAAGCTTCACCAACAGAATATAAAAGATGGATGAGAGTATCTCAGGAATTGACAGTACAATAGAAGAAATAGTACACTGGGCAAAGAAAATGTTAAATCTAAAAAAATTCTGACATAAAATATCCAGGACACTACGAAAAGACCAGACTAAGGATATTGGTAAGAAAAAAAAGAAGAAGAAGAAGAAGAAGAAGAAGAAGAAGAATCCCAGCCCAAAGGCCCAGAAAATAGTTTTAACAAAATCAAAAGAAAGTTTTTCTAACCTAAAGAAAGACATGCCTATAAAGCTACAAGAAGCTTACAGAACACAAATGCATTCAATCAGAAAATCAAGTCCATTTGCCACATAATAATCAAAATAGTGAATGTTCAAAGAAAGAAAGAACATTAAGATCTTCAAGGGAAAAATGCCAAGTAACATAAGGGCCTGGGCAGATGTCTGGCTGACTCTAAGAGACCATGAATGTTAGCTCAGACTACAACACCCAAAAAAACTTTCAATCATCATAGATTTGATAAACAAGTTATTCCAAATTCAACCCTACAGAAGATACTAGAAGGAGGTTAGCTACACTTATGAAAAATACACCTGCCTGCAAAATCGAAAGAAAGGAAGTACACACACACACACACACACACACACACACACACACACTCCCATCCATCACCAATGTCAACAACAAAATAAAAAGAATTAATAATCAATGGTCATTAATATCTCTCAATATCAGTGGACTCAATTTCTCAATTAAAAGGCACAGAATAACCAAATGGGTGAGAAAATAAAATACATTCTTCTCTTGCATACAAGAAACACATCTCAACATCAAAAATATGCATTACTTCAGAGTAAAGGTTTGTAAAGATATTTTCCAAGCAAATGGACTCAAGAGCAAGCTGGTATAGTTATTCTAACATCTAACAAAATAGACATCAATCCAAATTTAATCAAAAGAGACAGGGTAGGACACTTAATAATTATAAAAGGTAGTATACACCAAGATGATCTTTCAGTTTTTAACATGTATTCCCTAAATACAAGGGTACCCACATTTTTATAGAAAACATTACTAAAACTGAAATCACAAATTAACCCTAACACATCGATAGTGAGAAAATTCAATACCCCACACCCACCAATTGACAGGTCATCCAGACAAACACTATTCAGAGAATTACTGCATCTAAAAGAGGCTATGAACCAAATGTACCTAACATACATCTACAGAACATTCCAAAACAAAAGAATACACCTTCTTAGCACCTCATGGAACATTCTCATAAATGTACTACATACTTTGTTATTAAACAAGTATCAACACATTCAAAAATTGAAATAATTCCCTTTATTCCATAAAACTATCACAGATTAGAACTGGATTTCAGCAACAAAAGAAACAACAGAAAGCCTACAAACTTATGGAAACTGAACAACTCTCTATTCAATAATCACTAGGTCAGGGAAGAAATAAAATAAATTAATTAAAGACTTTCTATAATTCAATAAAAATAAGTGAAAAGATATCCAAACTTATGGGCACAATGAAGAGTACTAAGAGGAATGTTCATAACACTAGTATCTTTATAAAGAAATTAGAGAGAGCTCATATTATCAAGTTAATAGCACATCTAAAAGCTCTAGAAAAAAATTAATCAAATATACACAGGAGGAGTATATGGCAAGAAATAATCAAACACTTGGCTAAAATCAATAAAATAGAAACAAAAGGAAAATACAACAAATCAATAAAACAAAGACTTGGTTCTTTGTAAAGAGCAATATGATAGACAAACCCTTATCTAAACTAACTAAAAAACACAGAAAGAATATCCAAATTAATAAAATCAGAAATAAAAGCAGGGGTCTAAACAACAGATACTGAGGAAATCAAAAGAGTAGTTAGGTTATACTTGAAAAACTTGCACACCACAAAATTGGAAAATCCAAAAAAATGGATAATTTTTTGATAGATACCACTTACCAAATTTTACATCAAGATTACATAAGCAATTAAAATAGACTTGTAACCCCTAATGGACTAGAAGCATTTATTAAAGTCTTCCCCACCAAAAATAAATAAATAAATAAACAAACAAACAAACCAACTTACTTTCAGGGTAAGAAGGTTTAACTCAAAATTCTGCTAGACTTTCAAATGAGAACTGATTCCAATACTCCTCAAATTATAACACAAAATATAAACAGAAGGAACATTTCCAAATTCATTTTATGAGACCATAGTCACCTGGACATCCAAAACACACAAAGAATATTCAAAGAGAATTACAAACCAATTTTCCTCATGAACAAAGATTCAAAAATACTCAATAAATTACTCACAAACTGAATCCAAGAACACATCAAGATCATCCACCATGATCAAATAGGCTTCGTTCTGGAGATGCAGAGGTGGTTATCCATTAATGTTATCTACCATATAAACAAACTGAAAGAAAAAAGCACACATGATCATCTCATTAGATAGTGAAAAGGCCTCTGCCAAAAATCCAACACCCCCTCACAGTGAAAGTCTTGGAGAGATCAGGAATACAAGGAACATACCTAAACATTACAAAGGCAATTTATAGTAAGCCTATAGCTAACATCAAATTAAAGGTAGAGAAACTCAAATCAATTTTACTAAACTCAGGAACAAGACAAGGTTGTCCACTCTGTCCATATCTATCTAATATATGAATCTATATATCTAATAGCTTGAAGTTCTAGCTATAGCAATAAGACAACTGAAGTAGACCAAGGGAATTAAATAATTGGAAAAGAAGTCAAAGTATCGTTATTTGCAGAGAGTATAATAGAATATAGGCAACCTCAAAATTCTATCAGGGAACTCCTATAGCCGATAAATACCTTTATCAAAGTGATTGGATACAAGATTAGAACTTTTATATACAAATTATAAAGATACTTGAAAGAAATTAGGGGAAAATTATCTTTCACAGAAGCCTCAAATACATAAAGTATCTTGGGATTACTTTAACCAAACAAATGAAAGACCTCTATGGCAAGAACTTCAAGTCTTTGAAGAAAGAAATAGAAGATACAGAAGATGGAAAGATCTCTCCTGCTTATGGATCGGTAGAACCAACATAGTTAACAAAAAAAAGGTCTTTCTTCGGGTTGCATATCATCTATCCCACTGTCGGAGTCTCAGCTCAAGTCACCCCCATAACTCTCTAAAACCTCTCCCATTCAGGGACATTGGAACATCCTAGAGATGTCCCCCACCCTGCTTATTCCCAATTTCTGTTCTCTTTACCCAAACTCCCCACAGAATTCCCTGGATCTGTTCCCCTCCCCATCCTCTCTTCTACCTTATTCATTCCATCCATCCACCCTCATTGTATGTTTTATTTTCCCTTCTGAATGAATGTGGTTATCCTTCCTGTACTTTATGGCTGATATCCACTTATATGAGAGTACCTTCTGCAGCCAGGCAGGACTCCCAGTGGAGGGATAAGGACAACCTACAAAACTTTCAACCAGAAAGGTATCCTGCCTGCAAGATGTACAGGAAGAAAGATGGGGCAGAAACTGAAGAAATGGCCAACCAATGACTACACCAGCCTGAGAGCCATGTGATCATGGACAAGAACCAATCCATGGCATTATTAATGATATTCTGTTATGCTTGCAGACATAATCCTACCATAACAGTCCTCTGAGAGGCTCTACCGAGCAGCCAAGGGAAACAGATGCAAAAACCTATATCCAAACATTAGATGGAACTGGGGAGTCTTATGGAAGAGTAGGGGGAAGGACTGAGTTATCCAAAGTGTGTAGGGACTCCACAAGAAAATCAACAGAGTCAACTAACCTAAACCCTTGGGGCTCTCAGAGACTGAACTACAAACCAAATAGCATACAGAGGCTGGACCTAGACCCCTGTACATATATGTAGCAGATGTGCAACTGGTCTTCAAGCAGGTTGTCCAACAACTGGAGCAGGGGCTGGCTCTGACTCTGTTTTCTGCCTGCGGATTCTGCACCCTTAACTGGGCTGTCTTGTCTGATCTCAGTGGGACAGGATGTGCCAGGTCCTGCAGTGATTTGATATGTCAGGGTTGGTTGGTACCTAGGGGACCTCCCCATCACAGAAAAGAAGAGATATGTGGAGCAGTTATATAATAAGGGGGAGCAAGGAAGAGAGGGGGTTGCTATTGGGATGTAAAGGGAAAAAATAAATTATTGGAAAATAACAACAAATTCTGTCTTATCAAAAGCAATCTACAGATTCAATGCAATCCCCATCAAAATTACAACAGAATTCTTTACTGGCCTTAAAAGAACAATATTCTACATCAAATAGAAAAACAAAGAACTTAGGATAGCTAAAGCAATACTGTAAAATAAAAGACTTTCTAGAGGCATCACCATCTTTGATTTCAAGTTGTACTACAGAGCAATAGTAATAAAAACCACATGGTGTTGGCATAAAAACAGACAAGTCAATCAATAGAATTAAATTGAAGACCTAGATGTAAATCCACACACCTGTGGACAACTGAGCTCTGATAAAGAAGCCAGTATGTTATAATGGAGAAAAGAAAGCATCTTCAACAAATGGTCCTTGTATTACTGAATGTTTGAAAATAGAAGTATTCAAGTAGGTCTATATCTATCACCTTGTATCACCCAGCACAAAAGTCAATTACAAGTGGATCAAAAATCTCAACATAAAACCAGATACACTGAACTTGATTGAAGAGAAAGTGGGGAAGAGCCTTGAATACATTGGTACAATGTATTGGCACAAGAGGATTACTTTCTAAACAGAATACCAATGGCTCAGGCTCTAAGTTCAACAACTGAATTAAACTGAAAAGTTTCTGTAAGGCAATAGGCACCATCAACAGGACAGTAACACAGCCTACAAAATAGGAAAAGATTTTCACCAACTCTACATCCAACAAAAGACTAATTTCCAAAATATATAAGGAACTCAAGAAACTAGCTATCAACAAGCCAAATAATCCAATTACAAACTGAGTACAGATTAACACAGAGAATTCTCAACAGAGGAATCTCAAATGGCTGAGAAACACTTTTAAGAAATGTTCACCATCCTTAGCCATCAGGGAAATGCAAATCAAAACAACCCTAAGATTCCGTCTTACACCTGTCAAAATAGCTAAGGTAAAAACCACAAGTGACAGCTTATGCTGGTGAGGATGTGGAGCAAGGGGAAGAGTCTTCATTGATGGCGGGAGCACAAACTTGCACAACCACTTTGGAAATCAATTTGGTGGTTTCTTAGAAAACTGGGAATTGATCTGCCTCAAGTCTCAGAAACAGCACCTGGGGCATATACCCAAGGGACCCTCCATATCCTTCCACAAGCACCCTTACTCAACTATATTCATAGCAGTTTTATTCAGAAAAGCCAGAAACCAGAAAGAATCTATATGTTCTTCAACCTATGAATGGACAAAGAAAAATGCATACTTACAGAATAGAGTATTACTCCACCGTTAAACAATAACATGAAATTTGCATACAAATGGCTGGAACTAGAAAATATCATCCTGAGTGAGGTAACTCAGACCCAGAAAGGCAAACACTGCAGGTAGTCGCTTATAAGTGGACATAAGCACTAAAATGAAAGATAATCTACAGTCCACAAACTCAGAGAAGCATCATAACAGGAGGGTTCGATGGAGATACACGAATATCACTGGGAAGGGACAATAAAAGAGATTTTGTGGGTGAACTGGAGGTGAGTGGGAAAGGAAACAGGGGAGAGCAAGCACATGATGGGGGAAGAAAGGGGAAAATACAGGAAGAGATAACTCAAATTAGGGTGCATTTGGGGATTATATAGAAACCTAATCCAGTGGAAACTCCCTAGAATCTGTAAGAGTGACCTAGCAAATTCTCCAAGTAATGAGTAGTAAGGAGTAACAAACTGACCATCTTCTAGAACCAGGCAAGGCTCCTAGCACTGGGACTGGGACGTCAATCCAGCCACAAAACCTTTGACCTGCAATCTGTGCCTTCTTCAAGTAGTGCTGGTACAATGGTGGCACAGAATTTGTGGAAGTGGCTAACCCATGGCTGGTCCAGCTTGAGACCCATGCCAGAAGATGGAATTAGATCGCATGAAGCTGGAGTTACAAGTGGCTATAAGTAGCCAGATATGAAATCTAAGAATGAGTGTCAATGTTGGGAAGTGAACTTTTGTTCTGGAAAAACAGTAAGAGATCGTAAATTCCAGTTCATCTCTTCAATCCCCGTATGTACTGAGACAATTTTCTCCTATGTAGTCCAGGCTACTGAAAAACTCTGTGTATAATGCAATTTAGCTTCAAACTCATAGAACCACTTCTGCCTGTGTTTTGTGAGTTCTAGTATTAGGGATGTGTGCCATCACATCAAACATTTACATATCATTTTGAATATAGTACAAGCCATTGAAATGTCGACTTTAAAACAGTTCAGTAGCTAGTAAAAGGTAAGAGGGGCTTCACTCTGGACTTCTTGGAGCTCAGTCTGCTCCCTTGTCTGCTCTCCTCATGGAAAGCCTGCTTCTGGTCTCTTGGCCCTTAAGGTCAGCTTTCCAACTGCAGTATGGACTACATGGACTGTAGTAATCAGAGCTAAAGTTGTGCTATCCTCCTGTCTCTCTACCTCTCTGGTAGCTAACTCTAGGGCTATTTACCTCACAGATACATTGTGACCACTGAGTGGGCTGATGGATGAAAAACAGCTCAATGCCTAACAAAGCACAGCACAGCATGAAGAACTGTTGAGCATATTTCTGACCAAGTTGAATTGTTCACAAGGCAATTTTCTCTCCCTCATTCCTTTTCCTTTTTTTAATTAAACAACTTTATTTTTTAAAAAACAGAAATAAATGTACAGATTTCAAAAGCATTTTTGCATAAAACTATATGACTATTTTTTCAGTACTTGATTTTTTTAAGGTTTGACAGTATGCATTGAAAACTTACTAGTTACAATGACCATAAAGTACATATAAAACACAACGTAACATGGAAATTGTCAAAGTTATCTTGGTGTGTAAAGATTAAACATAATTTTTTAAATACCAAGGATTGCCACAAGGCTGCATTCTTAGCTCTTGAATTATTAATGATTTAAGGTCTAGGTGTACCCCACTCTGAGAGGGTGCTATACACTTATTTTTTTTCTAAGAAGAACTGAGGCTTCCACATTTTGGCCTTCCTACATTTTGAGCTTCGTATGGTCTGAGAGTTGTTTCTTGGGTATTCATCCTTAATCCTTTTCTGACATGGCAGCCAATTTCCATTTCTCTGACTTGGGGTTTTTGAGGAGGCAACATTGCAATCATTCCTTTGTTCCCAAGGCATGCCAAAAATTTGGTCATCCCTCCTAATGTCAAATTAAAACAACTGACAGACCTACAGTGTGTGGTGGTAGTGATGGTGGGGATTAAAATTTATGTCTCATACATAAATGACTCTTCAAATGTCACTTTCCCCCAAAATCCTTGATAGAGACTCTTGTTTCTATTGTTCACATCTCCTCTCTTTTCTTTTTTGCTAGAAAAACACAACCTCATTAAAACCTTGTGTGTGTGTGTGTATACATGCGTGCATCTACACATGCAGACACATTGGTGCATGCATATTTGTGTGTACTTATTCATGTGAAGACCAAAAGTCAACCTTAGCTGTATTCCTCAGTCACTTCCTACCTTATGTTTTAAGATAATAGTTCTCTCTGAACATTGAGCCCATCAACTCAGCTAGAATGGCCAATAAGTCTCCAAAATCCCCTTATCTCCAGTTCCTCAGTGTTGTTTGCATGATATAGGCATGAATCACCATACCAATATTTTATATGAGTGTTTGGAGATCCAAACTCAGATCCCATGTTTTATGATAAGGATTTTACTGAGTCATCTCTCCAGACATAAAAAACAGTATTTAATTGTGTGTGCTCTCTTTATCCAAACACTGTAAATAGATAACCTACCAACAGATAGATGTTGGTTGTTGTGATAAAAGTAACCTAAGGGTAAAAGTGTTTATAGAATTTATAGATCTAAGATAGTCTATCATCATGGAGAAATCAAGATATCTGGAGCTTCATCAGAACCAGCATTCTGCCCTCAGGTTGCTAGGCACTAAGAAGATTCACAGGAGAGCTCTCACTCCCCACCGCAGGGGTGAGTCCATGGTCCCTCCCCACTGTCTATACCAGGACAGGCTGCCCATAACGCTCAGAGCACAGGTGCCAGTGCTACCTGGAAACAGACACTTCCTGGCCAAGGTCAGAGCTGGCCCCAGTTACATCAGGACTGGGCACTGCCTTTGGAACTCACAGCCTACTCAAAGAGCCGAACACCCAGGAACAATCTCTCTCTGGAGACCACAGGCCCACAGACCCACAGGAGAAACAAGTTCCAGTAAGAGACAACAAGGTCCCCCTAATCACAGACAAGAAGATGGCAAGAGGAAAGTACAAGAATCTAAGAAATAGAAACCTGGCAACATAAGAATCCAGATCTCCCTCCATGGCAAATGGATATCCCAACTCACCAGAAAAACAAGATTTAGACTTAAAATGATACTTCATGATGAGGATGGAGATCCTCAAGGAACACATGAATAACACACTTAAAGAAGTACAGGAAAGCCAGGAGAACACACACACAATTTGATGACCTTAAAGAGAAAACATAAGAAACAAACAAACAAAATCATGTAAAGAGCTACAGGAAAGCACAAACAGGTGAATGAACTGAAAACAGAAATAGAAACAATGCAGAAATCACAAAAGGAGACCACTCTGAAGTTGGAAAACCTAGGAAAGACACCGGGAGTCACAGATGCAAGCATCACCAACAGAATACAAGAGATGGAAAAGAGAATCTCAGGATCAGAAAATACCACAGAAATCAGTGACACAACAGTCAGAGAAAATGCAACAATCAAAAAGCTTCTAGCCCAAAACATCCAGGAAATCCAGGACACAATGAGAAAACCAAACCTAAGGATAATAGGCGTAGAAGAGAGCGAAGACTGCCAACTAAAAGGCCCAGGAAATATTTTCAACAAAATTATAGAAAAAAACCTTCCCTAACCTAAAGAAAGAGATGACCACAAACACACAAGAAGCCTACAGAACCCCAAATAGATTGGACCAGAAAAGAAATTCTTCCTGACACATAATAATCAAAACAACAAATGTTCAAAACAAAGAAAGAATACTAAAATCAGTAAGAGAAAAAGGACAAGTAACATAAAGGCAGACCAATCAGATTTACAGTAGACTTTTCAACAGAGACTATGAAACCTAGAAGATCCTGGACAGACATCATACAGACAATAAGAGAACACAAATGCCAGCCCAGGTTACTATAACCAGCAAAACTCTCAATTAACATAAATTGAGAAACCAAGATATTACAGGACAAAAACAAATTTACACAGTATCTGTCCACAAATTGAGCCCTACAAAAATGATAGATGGAAAACTCCACAAGAAGAAAACTTCATCCAAGGAAAATTAAGAAAATAATCTTCTTGCAACGAACACGAAAGAAGGAAAGCACACAAACATAATTCTACCTCTAACAACAAAAATATCAGGAAACAACCATCATTATTCTTTAATATCTCTTAATACCAATGGACTCTATTACCCAATAGAAAGACACATACTATCAGACTGGATATGTAAACAGGATCCAGCATTTTGTTGCATATAGGAAACTCATCTCAGCAACAGAGACAGGCACTACCTCAGAGTAAAAGGCTGGGAAAAAAACTTCCAAGCAAATGGTCCCAGGAAATAAGCTGGAGTAGCCATCCTAATATTGAATAAAATAGATTTTTTTCAACCAAAAGTTATCAAAAAGAGATAAGAAAGGATGCATTTTACTCAACAAAGGAAAAAATTTATCAAGATGAACTCTCAATCCTGAACATCTATGCTCCAAATACAAGGGCACCCACATTCATAAAAGAAACTCTACTAAAGCTCAAAGCATATATTGCACCACACACAATAATAGTGGGAGACTTCAACACCCCACTCTCATCAATGGACAGATCATGGAAACAGAAACTGAACAGAGACACAGTAAAACTAAAAGAAGTTATGAACCAAATGGATTTAAGACACATCTATAGAATATTTCACCCTAAAACAAAAGAATATACCTTCTTCTCAGCACCTCACGGCATATTTTCCAAAATTGACCATATAAGTTGGTTACAAAACAGGCCTCAACAGATACAAGAAGATCAAAATAATCCCATGCATCCTATCAGATCATCATGGACTAAGGTTGGTTTTCAATTACAACAAAAACAACAAAAAGCCCACATACACATGGAAACTGAACAATGATAGCTTGGTCAAGGAATAAATAAAGAAAGAATTCAAAGAACTTTTAGAATTTAACAAAAATGAAGGCACAACATACACAAAGTTACTGGTTACGATGAAAGCAGTGCTAAGAGGAAAGCACATAGCTCCGAGCACCTCCAAAAAGAAACTAGAGAGAGCATACACTAGCAACTTAACAGCACAACTGAAAGCTCTAGAATAAAATGAAGCAGATACACCCAAGAGGAGTAGATGGCAGGAAATAATCAAACTCAGAGCTGAAATCAACCAAATAAAAACAAAAAGAACTATACAAAGAATCAACAAAACCAAGAGCTGATTCTTTGAGAACATCAAGAAGATTGATAAACCCTTAGCCAGACTAACTAGAGGGTGCAGAGAGAGTATACAAGTTAACAAAATCGAAGTGAAAGGGGAGACATAACAACAGAAACTGAGGAAATTCAAGATATCATCAGATCCTACTACAAAAGCCTATACATAACAAAACTGGAAAATCTAGAGGAAATGGGCAATTTTCTAGAGAGCTACAAGGTACCAAAGTTAAATCAGGATCAGGTAAACTCTCTAAGCAGCCTCATAACCCCTAAAGAAATAGAAACAGTCATCAAAAGCTTCCCAACTGAAAAAAAAGCCCAGGACCTGATTGTTTAGTGCAGAATTCTATCAGACCTTTATAGAAGTCATAATATCAACACTCTCCAAACTATTCCACAAAATAGAAACAGAGGGGAAAGTACCCAACTCATTCTTTAAAGCCACAATTGTGCTCATCCCTAAACCACACAAAGACCCTACACAGAAAGAACTCTAGACTAATTTCCATCATGAACATTGATGCAAAAATACTCAATAAAATTCTTGCAAACTGAATCCAACAACACATCAATACCATCATTCACCATGATCAAGTAGGCTTCATCGCTGGGATGCAGGGATGGTTTAATATACGGAAATTCATCAATGACATCCACTATATAAACAAACTTCATCCACTATATAAACAAAATCTAGGAGAAAAAACACATGATCATCTCTCTAGATGTTGAGAAAACATTTGAAAAAATTCAACACCCCTTCATATTAAAAGACTTGGAAAAGTTAGGAATTCAAGGCTTATACTTAAACATAGTAAAAGCAATATACAGCAAACCAGTAGCCAATATGAAACTAAATGGTGAGAAACTTGAATCAATCCCACTAAAATCAGGGACTAGACAAGGCTGCCCACTCTCCTCCTACCTATTAAATTTAGTACTAGAAGTCCTGGCTGGAACAATTAGACAGCAAAAGGAAATCAAAGGGATACAAATCAGAAAGAAAGAATTCAAAGTATCACTATTTGTCAATGATATGGCAGTATACTTAAGTGACCCCAAAAATTCCACCAGAGAACCTTTACAGCTGATTAACACCTTCAGCAAAGTGGCCGAATATAAAATTAACTCAAACAAATCAGTAGCCTTCTTCTACTCAAAGGACAAACAGGCTGAGAAAGAAATTTAAGAATCGACACTCTTCACAATAGCCACAGAGAATATAAAACACATTCATGTGACCCTAACGGAGCAAGTGAAGGATCTGTATGACAAGAACTTCAAGTCTCTGAAGAAGGAAATTGAAGATCTCAGAAGATGGAAAGACATCTCATGCTCATAGATTAGAAGAATCAACACAGTGAAAATGGCCACCTTGCCTAAGGCAATCTACAAATTCAATGCAATCCCCATAAAATTCCAACTCAATTCTTCATAGAGTTAGAAAGAGCAATTTGCAAATCAGTTTGGAGTAATATAAATCCCAGGATAGCAAAAAATAATCTTGACAATAAAAAAAATATTCTGAGGAAATCACCATCCCTGACCTCAAGCTGTATTACAGATCAGCTGTGTAAAAAACTGCATTGGTACATAGACAGGCAGGTAGATCAATAGAATAGAATCGAAGACCCCAAAATGAACCCACACACGCACGGTCACTTCTTTGTCCAGAGTTTGGGGCTCATGATGAAACTACCTGGATCTCTCCATTTCTCCTGGGTGGGATCCATTTCATATGTACAGTTCAACTTCACAGAAATCTCTAGCATCTTCATTATTTTGGAGTCTCCATTACAACTGAAACTTCACAGCTTCACATAGCTGCTTACCTGGACTTCTATTGGTCACTTTTCTCTTGCTCCTGTGAATATCCAGATTCACACTGCCCCAACTACTCTCCATGGCATTCTCAACTGTGCATCTTTCATTCCTTCAAAATCAGTACCACATATGTGACATTGCCAAGTTGTGCTGCCAACTTGAACTGGAGACTGGATCACAGCTGTATCACCTATGTTTACCCCAGGGAAGCATTTTCCTAAGTAGTTGCTTTGAAGAGCTGCACAGCACCTCCAAGTAAGCGATTCAGCAGAAATTTCCTGTAAGCTCTGCCTGTCAGATGTTGCCCTGGCTTGAGAGGTTGTCAATCCTGGTATTCTTTGACAATGAGCTATGAGGTTAGGTTTCCCCTCCATGCTTCCTAGCTTCCTCTCTCTGTTTCTTCCATTTTCTTTGGTTTTACCATGCTTCCATCTTTTCCTTACTTTCTTCACTCAGAAAGGACCATATAGCCTTACCTCTTCTCCAAACTCTGAGCCCCAATTTTGCATTGGAAACAATCAAAGAGAAAGAGACAGAGAGACACTGAGACACAGATACACACACACACAGAGAACAGCCTTCTGGCTCTTTTCCAGCACCTGTAGTCCAAAGAAATGTCTTCTTAGATCTAAGCATGGTCCCTGAACATGAAAAAATGTGGTCTAAAAATCACAGAAAAAATTATACAAATCAATATAGATGTTTCTCAAAATTTAAAAATAAAACTCCCTTATGATCCATCTTCTAGACATACTACCAAGGATTCTATATCCTAGTTTATTCATTGTCTTCATAATAGCTATTGGAATTGGAACCAACCTGCTTGCACAAACTGATGAATGGTCAATTAAGATGTGGTACATATACACAATACAAATCTTTCAGTTGTAAAGAACAATCAAGCATGACACATGCAGGTTAATGGGCAGAACTGGAAAATATTATATTAAGGTAATCCAAACACAGGAAAAGAACATCATGTTTCTCTCCTTGTACGCAGATTTCAGCTGTGTGTGTGTGTGTGTGTGTGTCTGTGTGTGACCACAAGAGGGGAAAAGGGATATAAAAGTGCACATGTGATGTGAAAACAGAAAAGAATGGAGGGTTGAAAGAGCCAAGGAAAAGGGTGGTGTGGGAGAAGTTGTAAGTTAGTTTAACAAAAACAAATTATGTATAAAAAACACCATAATGAAACCTGATATTTGATATAATTATTTAACAATAAAAGTATTTTTAAATTACAAGCAAACATATTAACACATGAATATGACTTTCAGAGCATTCAAAAATGATCCAACCCATGACGATATTTGAGAACACACAAAAAACAAGTTCAAACCAGCTTTATATCATAAGTCTCAAATGTCTGCAATTGAGCTTAGTCTATGTGGCTACAACTGCGTTAACACCTCATCAGAAATCTAGGTCTCAGGCTCAAAATAAGAGGCTGCTGATACTGTCTGCAGACTCAAAACAGTTTGTGGGTCACACATCCAAGGTTGTCCATTTCACAAATGCATCATGGGCTGTCCGCTCTCAGCCATTTGGACCGTCACTACCTTGCCCACACTGCCTTTGCTCAAGAAAACCTGTACTCAGAACATAAAAGAAGGGGCAATATTGGACCTGCAAAATGAACTGTGTCCCAGCACTCTTTGTAGGCCTGTTTCTCCTTTCTCATACTCTGTCACCCTCACTGGCCCACATCAAGATCTCATCTATTGCCTAAATGATTTCCTGTTGTGGATACAATTTGTTTCCTAAAGACTATATTTTTATTTTATAAATGAAATGGGAAACAGGCAAAACTACACACTTAGAAATCTAGAGGTCAGCAAGATGATTCAGAGGTACAAAGCACCCGCTTCTTACCTAAGGACCTGAGTTCAATCGCTAGAACCATGTGATGGAAAGACAGAACCAGCTTCCAAAAGTTTTCCTCCACATGTGTAACATGCCTTCCCCCAACACACACACACACACACACACACACACACACACAAATAGGCACGCAGGCACGCATGCACAAACACACACACTCACCACGCACGCACGCACACACACAAGCACGCATGCAGGAACGCTTGTAAGCACTCACCACGCAAGCACGCACGCACGCAAGCACATGCTCACTTGCACGCACGCGCGCGCACACACACACACACACACACACACGCAAGCACACACGCAGGCACGCACGTAAGCATGCACACGCAAGCACGCAGGCACGTAAGCCCGCACTCAGGCAAGCACGCATGCACGCACTCACACACGCACAAATGCAAGCACGCATGCAGGCAGCACGTAAGCACACACGTAAGCACGTACATATGTACGTAAGCGCGCATGCACGCACTCACTCACTCTCACGCACGCACAAACGCAAGCACGCACGTAAGCACGCGCGCACACAAGCACGCAACACTCAAGCGCGCATGCACACACATACGCAAGCACGCACGCAATTACGCAACCACGCACGCACATACGCAAGCATGCACGCAGGCAGGCACCACGTAGCACACACGTAAGCATGTACGGTATGTACGAAAACGCGCATGCACGCACGCACTCACTCTCACGCACGCACAAACGCAAACATGCACGTAAGCACGCACGCACACAAGCACGCAACACGCAAGCGCACATGCACACACATACGCAAGCACGCACATACGCAAGCACGCATGCACGCACGCACACACGCACAAACGCAAGCACGCACACAGGCACCACGTAGCACGCATGTAAGCACGTACGGTATGTACGCAAACGCGCATGCACGCACTCACTCACTCTCACGCACGCACAAACGCAAGCATACACGTAAGCACGCACGCACACAAGCACGAAACACGCAAGCGCGCAGGCACGCACATACGCAAGCACACACGCAGGCACCACGTAGCACGCACGTAAGCACGTATGGTATGTACGAAAACGCGCATGCACGCACTCACTCTCACGCACGCACAAACGCAAGCATGCACGTAAGCACGCACGCACACAAGCACGCAACACGCAAGCGCACATGCACGCACATACGCAAGCACGCACGCACATACGCAACCACGCACGCAGGCACCACGTAGCACACACGTAAGCACGTACGTACGTACGCAAACACGCATGCACGCACTCACTCTCATGCATGCACAAACGCAAGCATGCACGTAAGCACGCACGCACGCAAGCACGCAGGCACATGCGCAAGCATGCACACTGTCTCACACGTAGGCACGCAATTTTGCAAGCACACACACACACACACGCAAACACACGCAAGCACGCACGCAGGCATGCATGTAGGCATGCTCTCACACAAGCAAGCATGCACGCATGCAGGCATGCATACATGCAAGCACGCGCGCGCGCGCGCGCGCGCACACACACACACACAGAGAGGAAACATTTGCGGGCATCTAAATCTAACCAAGCACCGAACAGATACAGACAATAATAGGCAGCTTAATCAAGTAGAACTCAGAGGAATTTCTGGAAAATGAAAGCACTGGGTAAAGGTGGAAAGGCATGAGCCCTAACTGAGGCCTGTAGTGAAGAAGCAATACTCCTGGACCACTGATGCTGTGCCCCATAGCTTGTTCCTCTTTTCAAGGAGGGGCTCCAACCCGCAGCAATTTTGAAGCTCATTGCATATCCTAGTGCTCAAAGCTAAAATCGATCTGCAGCGGTGACTCAGAGGCAGACAGCTAGTGAAGTCACAGATCTCTGTCTGCATTTCCAATTTGCCTGCTCAGATTCTCGCCTTGTTAATGTTATTTACCAAGCCCTATGGTCCTAATGCCTGTCCCCAGCCCTTGCAGGAGCCCTCCAGCCATTGTCCCTGTATGTATGTCACATCTTGTCACTGCCTCTCTGAATTCAACAGGTCCTGGCAGCCTGTCTGCAGACCTGCCTGCTCACTCTTGCATCCCAGGAGCCTGAGATATAGCCTAGAGTCTCCAATTCTACTCCCCCAACTGCAGACACCAACTCTACCCTTTCCCAGAGCACACCCCAACTGTACCCCTCCGCAGAAAATATCAGAGAGGCATAATGTCCACAGCTGAATAAGCCCTCTGTTCTAGGACAAGAAATGGAACGGCTTGTCACAAACAGTGTTACAGCATGGTTTTGTGATGCTAACATATGTGGCCAGAGATCCCAGTAGTGAGAGCATGGGGGAGGGAGAGGGGCAAGGAGAAAAACTGTACCACGGGAGACACTGGCATAGGGAGATTCAAAGCCAACATTTGGAAAACGTCTTCCTGCTACACCTCGGACTTGTATCTGTTCTTCCCGAATGCTTCGATAACTAAGGGTCTTAGTGAAGCCCCTCTGTGAAATCCAGGTCATGCAGAAGGGCTCCCAGGAGCTGGAGATCTGGCAAGGGCTTGGAATCTGCTGCGGCAGGCTCTACTTGTGGCGCTAGAGCGCCCCCAGTATACTCTGCGGCCAGAAACAGAACAGCACAGAGGATAGCTTTCTGGAGCTTAGAGCTGCCTGTAAACTGTGTGGTAGTCAGCTATTTGCAGGACCATAGTGGTTTTTGGCTACATTCACCCCACCTGGCTTGATCTCTCAAGATTTGTACTTCAGTACCAAACAAACAAGTAGCATTTTAGTTATGTTTGATCATTTCCCACTGTTCCAGAGCCTGAGTACTACTAAATGCCAGAGTCTCTAGAGGGTTGCACACTAAGCAGGAAAACAGAGGCCATGACATAAGGCAACCGAACTTCTGATTAAAAGAATCTTATTACTTTTCTCATCCAACCCTGATCCTAAAGCCCTGGAACCACCTACCTTAATTATATGCCTATACCACAAAAGAGAGCTGGACTAAGTCCTATAGACTTCACCCCCAATATCCCCAGGATACCTATTCCTCTAGCCGCTGTCTGGTTCCATCATTCCAGGGGAAGTTGGAAGGACTTGTATGTGGCACAAGACCAGGTTATGAAATCAAGTTGGCACTTAAATGACCTAACAACAAATTGCTCAATTTAATTTGCTTACTCAATCCAATAAAGGAGAAACAAGAAAACCCATCTAATTAAAAACATTGATCCACAGGAACTGGCAACTCCAAAGGCCTTGCTGGAAGTTATCACTTCAACAGTGTGATATGAAGATTCAGGAGAAGACAAATAGATTCTCTTCTTGACTCCAGGAGGGCTGCAAAGGACCCTGACAAACTCTGAGTGCAAAAGACAAATCAATTTGTTCAGGTCAAGCAGGGAAGCAAAGATAATTCTCAGATCTGTGAAGTCCAAGCAGAATTCATGTTCTACCCTCCCACCAGCATCCACAGGCCCAACCCATTCCCAGCCACAAACAGGGACCCTTGTCCTTTTGTTCCAACACCTTTGCTCAGCTGGTCTGACACTACATCTGGTTTGCCAAACTGCATCTTTCTCAGAAACAAGTAAATCTGCCCACAGAAGAAAACAGTAGCATTATTGGAACCTTTTAGAACACTATCTACCTTGAGCTACCATGCTGAAAAACGGGGCTAGATTGTCCTTCCAGGGGCAACTCAGAGAGTAGCAAAATCATTTAATATCTGGCAGCTCAATCTCTTTCAGAGGAATAGTGACCTACAAGTGAACCCATGGACAGCATGGCACGCCATTCCTCCTGCTGGGACCAGATGGCATCCCAATCCTGTTTATCCCAGCTCCTTGCTCTTCTTGAAGAACTCTGCCATCAGCAGATCCCTCCCTAGAATAAGTAAACAACACACACACATACACACGACAATATACACACACCACAACACACACACATACACACAGCACATACACACAGCACAATACACAATGAAACAGGGTACATGCAAGCAATATGAAACTCCCAGAGATCTTTACTTAAAGAAGAAAAGGGAAAAAAGCCAACAATACCCATGAGCACTAGTGAGAGGAATATACATCTACTTTTAAGAGATAAAAGGAAGATTCTGGGAGAAGGCGACTTGAAGAGATGACTTTAAAGAAAGAGAATATTTCAGGGAAAGATTGGAGGCAAGAAATAAGAGTGAGATAGGTTTCTTGTAAAAGAGTTCTTGGATAGGAAAAGAAATGTTCCTGAGTTATGTGTGGATAAAGTATACCAAGGACTAAGAACAAGCAGAAAACTGAGGCCGTGAGTGTAGGGTCCAACTCAATGGAGATAGGAGAGGAAGCTACTGCCTTAAGACTAAAGAACACTAACACTAATGGCTGCTATAGATGTTGCAGATGCAGTAGGAAACCAACAAAATACCTATGAAAAGTGTGCCAAGTACTAACAAGGAAAGTCAAACAGGCCTTTGAGACAGAACAGCATGGGTTCTTTTCATGCTTGATTTCCAAAGGATCCTATAGAGTTCTAAAGACAAAAGAGCCAGTCTTGACAAGATCTCTGAAACACACAGAGAGAGAGGGGGGAGGGAGGGAGAGAGGGAAGGAGGGAGGGAAAGGGATAGAGAAAGAGAGAGGGAGAGAGAGGGAAGGAGAGAGAGAGTGCAAGTGTGAGGCTATGGGGGAATAAAGACACCTGGTGTGTGGGAAATCAAAAGGAGACTTGAAGAAGCCAGGGGTGGAAATGAATAGGTTTAAGAAGGAGTCAGCAGAGCCAGAGACCCTGGCAGGCCCATATCTTTTAGGAACATAGAATTGGAGCCATAGGTTTGAGCTTTATCATCAGAATGATAGAAACCTACTGGGGGATTTTAAGTAAACTGACAGAATATAATTTTCTTATAAATAATGGACTGTGAAGGACAAGGTCAGAAGCCAGACATCTTTTTAGATATGACTGAAGCTATCCAGCAGAGACCTGGTGGTAACCTAGGCCAGAACAAGAGGAATAGAGATTGTAAAGGTCCTGAAAAAGAGGCTAAGCAACAGCCATATGAGGCTCTAAAGGTGCCACCCAACTGCTAAAGCAGGGCCTGGTTGCTCTGTGTGTGTGTGTGTGTGTGTGTGTGTGTGTGTGATTGTGTGTGTGTGTGTTGTAAAGACAGTATCTGTGTTTTTCTGTTTCTGTGTGTTGTAAAGAGGGTGTCTGTGTGTGGCTGTGTGTAAAGGGGCTGTGACACAGAAGAACCCACCCTATTTTCTTGATGCCAGTGTGCCCTCTGGTGGTTGGGTTCCTTTTCTGTGCCGTGAAGACTTGCTTGTTCCTGGACTAAACAGTGGGGAGATTTCTGTATATTAACCTCCCTCCAAAAAAGGATGGGAGAAGGATTTATCTTTCAGCTTCTGGCTACGAAACAGATTGATTAATGCTGCTGTGAGGCTGGAGCTCAGCCTGAGCCAGGACGGGAGTGGTAGTCTGTAAGAGAAGCAGTGGCTAACAAGGGTCAGACAGAAAGGGGAGAAGTGGGAGGCAATGGGGGCTTTTGTTTTCTATAGGTCACCAATACAAAAGAAAATTGATGGCCATGAACAAATGGGGCAAATTACCTTCGGTGGATATTTCCACAAGAAAACAAAACCATTCCAATTTAAACATTTGTAAACTAAGAGCAGAGAACATCAGGTTGTACTGAATAAACACAGTACACAATGAAAAATGTATTTCAGATCTTACACTACAGCCAGTTACAGAGAGAGGCGGGGGTGGTGGCCAGCAACAAGCAGCAGAGAGTCACGATCTTGCTGAGAGAACAGAGGAAAGGGGGTGGATGGGGCTTGGTCAGAAATAGACACTGTCTGACTAGGCTGACGTCCAAAGGCTCACCGGATGTCTGTGCCATGTTCCAAACAGACGCACAAACATAAGGCACATGCACACAGACGCACACACAAAGCCTCACTCAAGAGAAAGAGAACATAGATGTTTAATGCACAGCAAAACATTGTGGAAGATGAAATACAAGGATATCTGGGGAAATGGAAGCTGAGCCTTAAAGTCTGTGTTTTAAACCTAGAGAGCCAGAGGGATGCTCTGCTTTGTGAAAGCAAGCAGCTGTGACTTGGTCGAAGGTAAACTAGACTCCATAGAGAAACTACCACTTTCTTGCTGATAGGAAGGTAAGCGGTTCACCTGTTTCTGGCACCAGTGTTCTAAGCTTGCAAGAATAATGTCTTGTGCAGGTTCCAGTGCTTATAAAAAATTAATTCAGTGCAGCCTTAGCAACAAGAATCTTGGCAAGCAGCTGTCCAGGGCTACAGATCCAGGGCCTTCTCCTCCTATTGGCTGGACATCACTCTCTCTTTTTTTAAGACATCTCTTAAACTGAAGGGTGTACAGTCTTTTATCCAAGTACGTAGAAAGCAGTGAACCACCACCAGTGCTAACAACCTACTGTTACCACCTTAGGCCCAAGACCTGAGTGTGAGATGTTACAGATCTCTCCAGCTGAGACTTCCTCTCCTGAAGGCTTTTGACTGTAAGCCAGGGAATGAGAAAAAACTACATAGAATTTTAAAGCACAGTTAAAATAATTTAAAAATCATACATTGAAAGACACAGTCAAGAGAATGAAAAGGCAACTTGGGAGACAGGAAATATGTTTGCAAATGTGGTAAAGATATCTATAATACATAAATAGCACTTACGATCTGCTGACTTGAAAGTGGCCAAAGAATTCAACAAGATATTTTTCCAAAGAAGACATAAAAATGGCCAACAAACGTGAAAAATGCACAGATTCAAAACTCATAAGAGAAAGGCAAGTCAAGACCAAAATAAAGAATTGTCTCACACCCAGGAAGGAGGGCTCATATCCAAAACTTAAAGTAAATATTGGCAAGGATATGGAAAAAATTAAAATTGAACAAAACAGTGTGGCAATTCCTAAAAATAAAAGAAACCATGGGACCAAACAATTCCACTTCAAGAAATGTGTGTCTCCTACAGAACTAAAAACAGGATCCTAGGATATTTGCATATCCATGTTTATAGCAGTATTTCAATAGCCAAATCATAGGCAGAAACTGAATACTCATCAGTTGCTGGCTGAATGAGTAAACTGTGTCATATCCATACACTGTAATATTATTTGGCTTTTGAAAAGAAAAGGAACCATGGCATGTGATGCAACATGGATGTGTTTTAATGATGCCATGTGAAGTAAGAACTGATGTTACAGAATCCTGTTTATATGATGTTTGTAGAAAATCAAATGCCCATTGTCATGAACTAGGTGGGTGGAATAGGGAGTTATTAATGGATGCTGTGTTTCTCAATATGAGATTGATTTTATACAATGTTTAAGATACTAATTTTCACAAATGCTTTCCTATGGGAAGTGGATGAGAGAGGGAGGGAGAAAGGGAAGGAGGGGGAGGTAATAGCATGCCTAAACAGGAAACTGGGGTCTGTATGGAGAAGGTATTCAGTAGCCACTGCAACTCCTGATTATCTGCCAATACTCAAGTCATGCCTTTTCCTCTAGAGTCAGTATTTCTCTGAAGATGTGGTCACTTGTATTCCTTCTTTCCCATACTCATTCACTTGAGCATTCCCATACAGTGAATGTCTTCTCTGTGGAAGGCATGTCACCAACAATGCTGCTAAAACAGTAAGGGAGACTGTTTTGACCTTACCTGCACAAAATCCACAGTGTGGAAGTAGAACCAAGTCTGCCAAAACTAGACACACAATATAAGATCCAGGAAAGGGGGTACTCTGTGAAGTGTGGGAGCTTCTAGAATGGAAGACTGTCTAATGGGAAAGTGGGTGTAGGTAAAAGGATTTTCTACAAAGATCTGGTCCTAAAATAGCAGTAAGGCTCAGGCAGGCAGAAGATGTCTAAATACATGCCAGGGGGAAACTCTTGGATGGAGGGAGGGAAATGTGAAGAAAAAGAGTTGAGCAATAACCACAAATAGCTGAAAGGAATTTATTAACTTTTAAGTGCCTCTAATTCACAGTATCTCAGCCTTCACAAACTCTTCAGAACTTGTGTGCATAAAGGTGTGATGGCCAAAGCTGCCAGCCACCTCCTTCTCATAGTGATATTGTCTGACAAGGAAGTATAGCCCTGAGCACACATACTCAAACCCACCCTACCACTCCCCTCACAGTCCTTGTATGCTTTGGGAGACAGGGTAGGGGGCCCAGTGTTTGCAGCCAATCCTTAAATTCGTGCATGTGCATGGGAACAGGCTGTTTGGAGAACACATTAAAAAGGTATTTGGGGCAGAATGTGATAGGGAGGGGCTAGACATAAAGAAATTAAAAGGAGTCAGGCATTGTGGTGCAATGTGCTCTTCAGAGATCACCGTCTAGATATCTAGTCCCAGAAAAGCCCCAGGAATGACAATTTAGCTATTCTGATTCCTTTCCAGACTTAGGAGAACAAGCTCTTGGAAATTCAACCCACATGATCTGCATTGTCCACAAGCTTGGCTGTTAGCTGGACTTGGAAGGGGACTCCAAGATGTAGCCAAAACCTTAAGCCTCAGCAAGGCTTTGGAGAGAGTTCAGAGGGACGTGAGCATAATGTGTGTAAATTTGAAGCTCTATGCAGCACTTCTAACTCCTGGGGTCAAAGCAAGGCTGGATAGGCACCTATGGCTATTCAGCAGCAGCTGGCTCAGGGGTGTTTATCCCATCTGATAGGAAATCATCGCCATGGTTCTGTTTCATCTTGGTCTCCAGCACTGTGATGCGCTGCTTGAGTTTCTGCTGAGCCCCAGTGTACTCAGCAAGCAGGCGGGCAAAGCGAGTATACAAGGTCTCCATGTTTGTCTCCAGCTGCTCCAGCTTCTCCTGAACATCTACCTCCATGCTAGCTGCCACTTCATTCTCATCCAGGAGACCTTCCTTCATCAGGATCTCCCTACCCCGTTCTTCCAGGACCTTCTTGGCATCAGGATACTCAGTCACAGCTTCCATAAGATCATCCTTAGACAAGCAGAAGAGATCTGAGTAGCCCAGACTACGAATATTAGCAGTGCGCCGATTGCCCATTTTGCTACCTTTAATGTTAAGAATACTAATCTCACCAAAGCAGCTCCCAGCTGAGAGCAAGGCATACTGGGTCACACCATCATCAGCTACCACTGCCAACTTGCCCTCCTTGATGATGTACATTTCCTTGCCAATGTCCCCCTTACGGCAAATATAATCTCCAGGACTAAAGACCTGAGGACGAAGCTTCAATACCAGTTCCACCAGCAGGCCAGCTTCACAATCCTGAAATATGCGCACTTTTTTCAGAGTGGACAAGTGAACATTAATGGCTATCTCAGCCCTGAGCTTTGCTGGAAGGTTCTTGAGGACTTCTCTTTCATCTACTGTCTTCTTATTGGTCCACAAGTAGTCAAACCATTTGATGACCTTGGCTTCCATGTCTTTGCTGACCTTTCGGAACTGCATGTAGTGTTTGACAGCATCAATCTTGGCCTGGAACTCTGCTCGTGTGGCATTCATGTTGGAGATCATGGAGCCCACATTTCCCACAATAGTGGCAAAGATGAGGACACCAATCAGGAAGTCAAAGATGACAAATAGGTACTCCTCATCCTTCACAGGAGGTGGTGTCTCTCCAATGGTGGTAAGAGTCAGTGTCGACCAGTAAAGGCAGTAAATGTACTCCCTAGCCAGGTAGCCATATTCAGGGTCAGTAATGTTGGGGTAAACCCAGGTGTCAACCCCAAAGCCAATGGACTTAGAGATAGCATAGTAAATACAAGCATTCCAGTGGATGATGACCAAGATGTAGAGGACCAAGTTGCTGATTCGGAAGATGTTGGGGTAGCTGGTGCGTGTCTCAGTGCGGTCAAAGAACTCAAACATACGGGCAAAGTGTAATAGACGATTGAAGCGCACCTCAGGACTGTGGATACCCACAGCAAAGTAAATGAGGTCAGTGGGGATGATAGAAGCCACATCCAATTTGAACTGCAAAGTGTGGATATAGTTGTCTCGTAATTTCTTGGGGTCTTTGACCAGGAGCCCCTGTTCTAGAAAGCCTGATAGAGATATAAGCCAACATGTCACTTTTATCCTCAGTCCTATGTCTCCCTATAAGATAACTCTCAACAAGGAACAAACTGTTCACTTAGCCTTCCTTCCCACATTTCAAGGCAGATCAGAAGAACCCTAAGAAGGCCAGATTTAACCTCTATGAGAATGTGAGGCTATACTATTTAAAAAGGATTCTAGTCGAGGTCTGTCTACCTTCTTGGGTTTAGTTCTTTAAACTTAGGAGTCCAGCTGCTACCTGTGCATTCCCAGTGCTCACTCACCTGTGCGCAGCCGAATGACAAGGTCTGCGATATAGACAGTATCTGAGAAGTAGTCCAGCACCAGCCACACCACAAAATAGTTTCTCTGTAGATCACTGAAGCAGGCTCTGTAGGAGGACAAAGCTGGCCTTATTAATAGACCCCAGTAAGACGCTCTAGTGTCCTATGTTGTATACCCACATCTGCAAGGGAGAGTTTCATGAGACCACCAGGGATGTGGGGGAGTCACAGCTTAGTGACAAGAACTAGTGACTTCTACCTCACCTCATTACTAAATAGATATCACTGCATGTATATCACCAATAACCATTGCTCATCATCCTTGTGCTCTTGACTGAGCTCCAGAAACAGAAAGCATCTTTGTCATGACTACATGTCACGTGCCTGGTTCAGGTCTCCAGAATGAAAGTCATAAGTGGTGTAAGTTTAATAAAGAAAATGGGCATTAGAAGAACAACTAACTGGCTTTTGTATTCAGTCCTTCAGTAGAATCCTATTGAACACATAAAACCAGGATGAGACAGACTATAGACAGGAGTGGGGTTTAAACTAGAAGTGATGATACCAGAAAAGGTTTAGTGGCTATAGGGGCCTTGTATGAAGAATTGGCAAAAAGGGTTAATGAGTGAGAAGGGTCTAGGGAGGGGACAGAGGAAGGAAGAGATTTTATTATGTATTAGTCCAAGGGCAGAATGGTCACGTTTAGAACCAAACTCCCAAACAATGTGTAGAACAAACTGGACCACAACCTTCAGCCATACTGGGCCACCAAGAGATAGGGGCCTCTCTCCTGTTATTCCATTTGCCCAGAATGCCCTTTCTGCCAACTTTACATATTTGAACAGATTACTACCTCCCACCAAGCTCTCACCTAAGATCTCTGACAGACCCATTGTGATGGTTAATTTTCTACTAAGTTGCTACCTAGAGTCCCTGGTTCTACGTTGCTCATTTCTTTTGTTGCATGAATGTTTACATTCAGTCTATCTGATAACACTGAAAAAGCAGCGATTATGCCTGTCCTGCTTATCACCATACACAGAGTACTAAACCCAGTAAGTGTGCAGGCAAGCCTTGCTGAGTGAAGGACTGCCGTAGGGTAGCGTGCTGTGGGGACTGCTGTTCAGTCCAAGCTTAGTCGGCCTTGAAAATTAACCTTAGAGCTCTATCATTTGAACAATGGCAGCTATTAAATGGTTTTGAAAGAAAGAGTAATATAACAGGATCCTGCTTTCTACATAGAATATCAGTTGCAAGTGTGGCAGATGTGCTCTGTAAGAGTCAAGTGTACCTCCAAGGCACAGAAGCAAGACTCTCCAGAGAGAGTCTGGGAGAAGGCTTTGCCAAGGACTGCACTGCCATAAAATAGTAGCTAAAGATTCCATTAAAAGACCAGGTAAAGGAGCAACATGAAGACTTGGTGGTATTGTGACTAATGGAGAGCACTAGTGTAACAGAATAGATAACAGAATTGAGCAGGAGTCAACATTTAGAAAGAGCGCTGGGTTACTGCATACTCTCTGTCTAGAATTGAGATTGCTGTGATGTTAATCCTACTTCCTATGGACTAGGCATTGGTGACCCTCCCATCCAGACCCCTCCATGCTCACCTGGCCACCAACAGGCACCAGTTGTAAAGAACAGGCATAGCAATGACAAACAACCAACGGTAGTACCAGTCTCCGGCTGGGTCCAAAACAAACAGTTCGAATTTCTTTCTGAGGAGACAAAGAGAGTCACCAGGATGCTAGAACTCAAGGTTTCAGAAGCCAAAATTCTCCAAAATAAATAAATAAATGAATTAAGAAGATGTGTAGATTGAGGAGTATGTTGTGTAAAGGTTTCCCACAGCAAAACATCAGGCCTCTGATCCATTCTGATCACTGGAAGTTTCATTGCCTCCCTGTCTTCTGAAAGGGCCTTGCCCAGAAATCAAGCTCACAGATGGGCTGTCAGGGGTCTGAGGAGTATGTACCTCAAAATGGTAAAAGTGCTTTAAGTCTGTTCACAGTGTCCCTTTGTTTTTGGGAAAAAAAGAGAGAAACTCTAGGCTAGTTACTGTATGTGCTTCCTCCCCAGCCTCGAGTTCTGTTCTCTGGCTTTTAGCCCCCAAATCACTTTCACAGACGCTTGATCTCAACTTGGCAAGAACATTTCCCTCCACTAACCAGAAATGGTGAATGTTGGCCAGATTTCTACTATCATCTACTTACTCCTGGAACATTAGACCCTCCAATTCTACTTTTTACTTTACCCACCGTCCTCTTCTCAATAATCTGAGTCTCATATGCCTGGCACTCATACGTCTGATTTGGTAACTGCGGTGGAGCTGGGACGGGCATGGCTTCAATAGTACTTTGTGACTATGCCTCCCTGCTTGATCATCATCTACTGACTTCTGAAGCTAAGGCCAAGGTGGCATGCCCTTGGCTGAGCACCTCTTCTGCCCAAATTCACTCCATGTGCAAAAAAAGACTGTCTGACAAGGAAATGCCTATGGTGAGAAAAATATGTTCCAGTTTCCCACAGTAAGGAGATCACTGCTGCTCTGGAGGCCGAGGGTGGGGACAATGGAAATATTCAGGGTAAAAGGAAACATAGGAAGCCACCTCTCCCCAGTTCTTTATCTACTATCACAGAGCTGGGCATAGCCCTATACTGGTCCTGCTAATGGCTAGAATCTTCCATGGCAGATGTGGGAGCCTTTGGAGCCTCCTCCCCCCGTAGGCTAGCTAAGATGTACTTGGTGCCCTTTCCCTCGCCGTCCTTGTCGCCTTTGCCATCCCCCTGATGGGTTGTCACAGTCTGCAGCTCTGGCCCACGAAAACGCTCTAGGAAGGAGTCAGGCCTTGGTTCCTCCTCACGGAAATTCTTGTTGGCCCAGTCTCTGATGACCCCCACCAGGCGGACAATCCTAGAGGGAAAAAAGGAGTCTGTGCCAAAACAAACAAACAAACAAACAACAAACCAACTTGTGCTGTTTAAACAAGATCTATACAAATGTGTTACTGCCTATTGAGGGAGAGGAGAGAAGAGGGAAATAGATCAGGCCATGATTTCCTCCTGTATGCTAAGATCTGGAAAAAGGCCAGCATTGTGGGCAAGTCTTAGGACTCCAGCATGACCTGAAGTGCATCCTGTGGGGGGAGGATGGCCTTCCAAAGATTTCCTGTGTAATGTGACTTTTCAGTCCACTGTGAGGCACAAACAGGAGATCTTCAAGGCAAGATAGAGATTGTAAAAAATATCAGGAGAAGCCAGTACAAAGCCTGTCCCAGGCTTCCTGATTTCCCTACAAGGCCTACTACTTTGAGACCCTACATATAGGTCCTTCTACTGTAAAGAATCTGCTCTTTCCAGTGCTAAGACAGCCCAATATGAAGGGAAGCCTCTTCTTCCTACTCTCAGCTTCCCTTGGAAGAGCAACTCGGTCAGTGCTTTCCAACCTTCCTAATGCTGAGATTGAGACCCTTTAACACAGTTCCTCTGGTTGTACAGACCCCAACCATAAGATTATTTTCATTACTACTTCATAACTGTAAGTTTGCCACTGTTATGAATTGTAATATAAATATCTGATATGTAGGAGATCTAATGTAACCTCTGTGAAAGGGTCTTTCAACATGCCCCAAGGGGTCTCAACCCACAAATTGAGAAGCACTGCTCTAGAGTCTTATTTAAAAATCTAGTGCAGCTAACAGGACAGGCCTAGTAGCCATTTGACAGGTCCCAGGAACAAAAGCAGGTCAGTTTAAGTGGATGACTTACCTTCGGAAGCCACCCCTCCCCCTCCGTGGGGTATCCATCTCCGCCAGCCTTTGCAGTTCTGAGGAAGTGTCATCATCAGCTGCCACAGACTGTGGTCTGCAGAAAGAGGCACAGAGTTGAAACAAGTTCTCTTGGTATGAGTTGTCTTTCCTCTTAGAACATGCCTAATCATCTTACAGTCACTTTTGAAGATACCCTACAGCCAATGTAGCTTTGTTACTAAGTCAGAGCTCCAAGGAGGCAGTGTAGACGGTGGGTTATTGACAGTGTCAATTACCAATCTGAGCTGAGAATGCAGCTCAGGAGTAGAGTGATTTCTTATGATATACAAAATCCTGAGGTTCCATCTTAAGTCTGGCAAAAGAAAGAGAGAAAGAGAATGGGATAGGAAATGGGAAGAAGGGAATAAGGAAGGAAAGAAAGAAAGGAAGGAAGGAAGAAGGGTCTACGGCCATACTACCCTGAACACACCCAATCTTGTCTGATATCAGAAGTTAAGCAAGGCTGAGCCTGATTAGTCCTTGGATGGGAGACTGCCTGGGAAAGAAGAGAAGGAAAACAAAAATCACTCAACTTCCGTGGACTCACCTGCTACCTGCCCTGTGGTCATCTTTGCCATTGGCCTTGATAGAAGGAGGAGGGTGATGGTTATGGTTGTTAGCTGGAGAGCTCTTCACACCATTGGATTTTTCAGTCATCATCCATGTACATCCAGGGCTCTCACCTGACAAAGCAATAACCAGTGAACTCTAGTACCCATAGAGAGCAAGGGAGCTAGAGGGGCATAGAGTGAGAATAAAATAGAACCAGGTCCACTGACCTTAGTAGTTCATGTGTCAAAAAATTCACTAGGGTATAATAAAGAAAGCTACATTATGTAGTTTAGCATGGTTTAGATTTTAAATACCACACCAGAATGAGGGAGTATTCCCTTGGCCCTTACAGGCTAAAGAAATGCTGAGTTCCATGGTATAGCAATAATTATTCAGGGGGTTATAAAGTTTGTTTAAACATGGGAGAGTTGACATATCCACAGAATAGAAGGCATGTCCACAAAATAGGCTGAGAAAAAAACTGAGGAAAGGGCCAGCCAAAAGTTGTGTTTCTCACCACAGTTAAGAGGTCAGAGAACCTTAGAGTAGTTTTTCTGTTCTGAGGTTGATCTATATATACATCCCACTAGATGTGGACAGATGTAGTCAATATGCTCCCAGATTTCTCATGGCTTCTACTGCTGGACTCACAGCCATCTCTGACTCCACAACACTGCTGTAAATTCTCAGACCCTAGAGAGTTAAGTAAGTCAAGACTCCCACGATGAAATCGGGGACTGGGCAGGGGAAGGCTTTCCTTCATACTTGGATATGAAGGAAATACCAGGGGACAGGGGACATGGAATATCCTTCACAGTACAGGAGCCTACATGTAAGATACCAACATTGTCATCACATAGCCAAAGCTCCACTTAGAAATCAGGATGTGTGTGTAGGGCCCTATCCCTCAACCAGGGGCTGTACCTAACCTCTGGATATGGTGTCTATAGGTTCTCTCTCCCCTTTGTTGGGTATTTCAGCTAATCTCATCCCCGTTGCCCAGAACTGCTCCTGTCTAAAAGAAATGCAGAGACAAAGATTGGAGCAGAGACTGAAGGAAAGGCCAGCCAGATATTGCCCCACCTAAGTATCCATCCCATTTACAGACACCAAACCCAGATATTATTGCTGATGCAAAGAAGTGCTTACTGACAGGAACCTGGTCCCTGAGAGGTTCTGCCAGAGCCTGACCAATACAGAAGCATATGTTCATAACCAATCATTGGATGGAGCATGGGGACCCCAATGGAAGAGTTAGACAAAAGACTGAAGGAGCTGAAGGGGTTTGCAACCCCAAAGGAAGAACAACATCAATCAACCATAACCCCCAGAGCTCCCAGGGACTAAAGCACCAACCATTGAGCACACATGGAGAGACCCATAGCTCCAGCTGCTTATGTAGCAGAGGATGGCATTGTCTGGCATCAGTGGGAGAAAAGTCCCTCAGTCCTGTGGAGGCTTGATGGTGTAGTGTAGGAGAATGGTATGGTGGTGAGATGGGAGTGGGTGGGTATGTAGGGGAGCACCCTCATAGAAGCAGAGGGAGGGGAGATGGGATAGAGGGTTTGCAGAGAGGAAACTGGGAAGGGGATAACATCTGAAATGTAAATTAGTAAAATAACCAAATAAAAAAAATCAGGATGTGTAGAGAAACCTTTGTGCTGGCCTAGCCTGACTTAACACAACCTCCATTTTCCCCCGAAGATCTTTCTCTTGTAACACGGGAGATCTTGTGAGGACATATATCGCCACAGAATGTACTCTAGATCATGCCTGAACCCCAGCACTTGCCCTCAACTTTGACTTCTTTCCAGCCTCTTTCACCTCTTCCAACATCTGAAACTGTCACCAAGGTGATGGCAGTCACGTCAAGCAGTCTCAGAGATGCTCTCCTGGTGCTCTCTGTGGGACTATGGCATCAGGATGCTAATGAGGATACCTGAGGGAAAGAAACCAGCATCCACAAGTACTTGCATGGACCCTGGAGGCAGCAGACCATGGAGACAAAAAAAAATATTCCAGGCAATGGAAACAAATTCAGAGCCACTCACACTGATCAACTTCAGGGTTGGTTGTGTTGAAGTGCAAGCTTGCCTATCAGGTCACTATAACACATATCTCCCCTCTCTATGCTTTTGACATTAAAAAAGTATTCCTGTCCTGTGACTCTCTACAGATTCTCTACCCAAAACAGGCCTCCTATTTTTCTGACCCCCTTATGACTTCACCCAACCACACATGGTTTCATCAGAACTGTTCATTTTAGGGGAACCAGGGCAGGCAGTTAAACATTGCCTCAACTCACACAGTTAGCCAGGTGGTTGTTCTCAGTGGCACACTTTACAAAAAAAAAAAAAAAAAAAAAAAAAAAAAAAAAAAAACACCATCTACTCCCAAGGCAATTGTTCCCAACAGGTCTCTAATCAGCTTCCACACCCATATCTTTAGTTGCCTGCTAACCAGTCCCTCTGAGGGATGTCTAACCCTCAAAGCCCATATAACCCAAACTACATCTGCCAGATAAACCTATAAATTCACCAATTTTTCAGTTTATCATCTCCTAACAGGGCTTTCTTTCTGTCAAGTGATTCAAGTCAAAATACTGGATTTCACCATAATTATTTGCTTCCTTGATGACATCCAAACAGCATCTCTCAAGAGTTAATGCCTCTTCCTTCAAAGTATCAAGCATCTGCCCTCACCATGACTCCCAAAGCCTGTTGCAATAGGCTCTTAGGTCGACACTCACTGGGGTCTGGCCTAGACTCTGTCAAAGTTTGCCTGACAAACTCTGACAAACAAGAGTTACTCTTGTGCAAATTCATTTTTACATCATGAATGGACAAAAATGGAGAATAGTGACAGAAATCAAAATGGCTACATTTATGGATATCTCAAGTAGCTGACCAGAAGGAAGAGAAAGATGAGTACAGATAGAAGGCTTGAAAAGACACGAGAAGAGAGTTCCCGGGAAGACAGATGTCTCAAGGCCAGTGCCCAGTGGACTTCACAGAGAGTCTATGCTTCTGCCCCCGGAGATGAGAAATGGAAGGAAAGCTGGGGGAAAGATAGGTCCTTTGTGGGAGAACAATAAGAACAGCATCGAGGAATTATGTTTTAGGGGGTGATGAATAGGAGAAAAGGGACAAGAGATAGAACTGGGACTGTAATTGCAAGTCTGCAATTTTGGCTGAGAAGGGACAGAAACAGTGGGAAGGGAAAGAGGGCATAGGGTTGAGAAAGGTTCTCTTGTTAAAATTTATATTTGTGTTACCATTTTTGTCATCCTTTTTTTTTTACATCAAGGAGTTAACAAAGTAAGCTCTTATCAGTTTTGAGTTCAGTAGTAAATTGATTTTTGTGCTTGAGACCAATTCTATTTAGAAGTAGAGCCCATGTTAGGTGGGGTCAGGTGCCAGAAGAAATGAGATTAAATTTAGCAAGTGCATCAGGAAAGGCTACCAAAGGACAGTAAAGAAAGTAAGTCCTAGCTGATTTAGGTGTAAATGGAAAACAATGCACTTCTGCAAACTCCAGCATTGTAAGTGGAGTAGGAGAGGACTCCATGTCCAGAGGTGCCAGGCTGCCTTAGCTACAAACTTTGGAGAAGGCAAGATTTACAGTAGGAATGAAAAAGAGAATTCAAAGGACTTTAAGGACAAAAGTGAAACTCGGCAAGAAAGACATAGTTGCTGCAGAGGAGATAGTTGGACAGGGAGTCCCCAAGATCCTCAAAGAGTGGGATCCCCAAGAAAAGTGCTTTATAAACCTAGAGTAAAGCACATTGATGTCATTTTCAAAAAAGCCCAATTTCAATGAAATTCTTCTTGGTCTCTTCTCTACTACTTTGCTAGCTGGGTAACCAGGGTTATATAGATAACCAGCTTGGAACAAAGAATTTCTTAAACTTTGGCTGAAAGTATTTATAGAATTTCTTCAGAGTATGCAGAGTGATGTGAAAGCCAGAAAGACAGTCTAAATCCATCATAAACCAAGGCTAGAATGTTCTGGTTCATAGCTCACTAAAATACTCTCTACTGTTTAATTCTTTTATTCACGTATTTAGCACATACCAGTCACCCACTAGGAGACAGTCCCTATGCTGGATGCTAAAGCTAGAGAGGGTATTCTAACAGAGTCTACAAAACATCAGAGTTGTTCTGAGATGAACTAAGGAGACAACAAAGGAACACAGTCCATCTTAAAAAGTCATTCTGTTCCTGTACTATTCTGTTTCTGAGCAACATATCAGTACTTATTCCCTCTCTCCTTGAAATAGTAAGCTCTCCCAGCTCCTTTCTCTCCTCCTTCTCTAACCACTGAGTCCCACATTCTTTGAAGAGTTGTCTCCCTCTTCTCAACACTAAAGCTTCAGTTGTTGTGAGTTCAGCCCTTCTTCCTTTCTATCATTTCTTCCCCAGTATGGTGGCTTTTAATATAGCTGAATGACAGTGACTTGAAAACCTCTAATACTAGCTCAACCTCTTCTCTAAACTTCAGTTTGACCACCTTACATAACCATTTTGATGTGGAAAAGGCACCTCAGGATCAATATGTCTAGAATCAAGCTCTTGATCTTTCCCTCCAAACACTATCTTCTCATATGAATCTGCATCTCAGAAAAGGGAAAGCTGTTCTTCTACTAACGTGGGTCCAAACCATTTATGTTTTGTCCATTCCCTTGTATTTTCCCCAGTACACATTCAAACCATACAAGATCCACATTCTAAGCATCATCAGCTCACTATTTCTATCATGATTAATTTAATCCAAGCTACCAATTTTTCTTGGTGCTTGGCATTGTGGGTAATCAATGAATGAACTTTAGGTAGGTCTATCTCTCCATCTCTCATTTATTCACCTCATGCTTCTTTTACATTAGATACATTACTTTAAAAGAATATACAACTCTTTTTTGGGTGAGATGGAGTCACAGAGTTTGAGTATACCCTCCAGAATGCAATAACCATAATTAGAAAATACAAGATATGAAACAACATTTTGCAAGACTTTAAACATTAGGCAACAAATAGCAGTAATTCTTGGGAGGAAGGAAACAAATAAAATAAGCCTTGTAGTCAACACTCATTTTGCCTGTGATCTTTTAGGCCATTACAGAGGAAGAAATGAAAGTGAACTTTAATGGATTCCCCGGGTCGAGGAGAGAGCAGACTCTAAAGAGACCAGAATAGCAAGGGTTTGCAGAGCAGCATGTTGTAAGAGGAGACAGACAGACAGAGACAGACAGACACACACACCGAGAAACACAGATAGAGAGACATAGAGAGATAAAGAGGGAAGATTGTAAATAAGCTGAATATGGAGTCCTAGCTACAGGTCTTAGTTTTCAGAACAGGAATAATGCCACCTGTCAGATTGGAAAAACCTAATTGCTTGCAGTATCTTGGTTACAATGCCAAGAAAATCCTTGATTAGTAGTAAGGAATGTGTAGTCCCTACCACTGAGTAATGTGATACCATTGAAAATTCTTAAAAGTAAAATCCAAATGCCTTATATTCTTCCCAAGCAACTAAAATGCAGTTTTAAAAGGGCCCCAAAATGTTATAAAAATAGCCAAGAGTCAGGGACACACCTGCTCCCACTGTTAGGAATTCCAGGAAAACACCAAGCAAACAGCCATAGCATACACGCAGAGGGCCTGATGCAGACATATGCATATCCTGTGATTGCTGCTTCTGCCTCTGTAAGCTGATGTGAGGCCTGCTTAGTTGATTTTTAGGACTTTGTTCTTCATGTTTCTCTGACTCCTACAATCTTTCCTCCTCCTCTTCAGTGCAGTTTCCCCAACCCTGAGGGGAGGGACCTGACAGAGGCCTCAAATTTATACTCTCTCCACATGGTGTCGGGCTGTGGGTCTCTGAACCCCCTGCCATGCGCTGCCAGAGGACGCCTCTCTGATGACTGGATGAGTAGAGCAGAATGTTATTTAGAATAATTTCATTGGCTATTTGTGCTTCATCCAGCCTTGCTATGGGAGAGTTGCTTTCTCTTACTGTATCTTGTTTTGTCCTAATTGGCTATCTCTTGCAGGTGTGCCTTTTTCTGAAGAGGAAACAAGGTAGTAGTAGATCTGAGAGAGAAGAATTGGAGGGGAAACTGTGAGAGATGTACTGCATGAGAGGAGGATCCATTTTCAATATGTGTGTGCATATGTATATATGTATATGTACATATATATATTCCAGTGTTCAATAAGGTAACATTCATAATGTATTGTATCTACATTAAAATGACAACATATGCCAATAATTTCTTCCTAATGAGAAGTAAACAAGTAATTCACTGGAATAAAAATTGGTGAATTAACAGACAACATTAATCGAAATTGCATTACCTGTATTCAAAAAATGTATGTTTTAATATGAAATATATGTGTTAAAGTTCTTATAGGACTCCTAGAGATTTAAAATACAATTTCTAGAATAAAAAAGCACCACAGTAGTATTTCAATGCTCATGGGTGATTGGATCCAGGGCCCTATTGACAGAAATATGATAATGCTTTTCAGGAAAGGTCTAGCACCGAAGTTGAATATAAACCATGCAGATTCTCCCATATTCCTTAAACAGTATTATAGCAAATTGTTGTATTGTATTTTATTTCACTGTATGTATATGGGTGTTTTGCCCGCATGTATGGATGTGCAGCACGCCATGCGTGCCTGCTGAGCACAGAGGTCAGATGAGAGTGTTGCAACCCCGGAAACTGGCATTACAGATGGTTGTGAAGCACCACGTAGGTTCTGGGTACTGAAGCAGGATCCTCTACAAGAGCAACAAGTGCTCTTAGCTGCTAAGTGACCTCTTCTGCCCCTTCACAACTTTAAACTGTTTCCAGATATTCTATAATAAGTCATGCAATGCCAATGCTATAAGAATCCAAGAAAAGAGCACAAATCAGTGGCCATAAAGTTTCCAGAAGGGAAGAAGTTTAAGAGATAATTTGAAAATTAGTTTCCAACTTTAAAAGCAAAGTATAGTTAACTTGTCCAAATTCATCGATAAAGAGAAATTCTTAAAAGATAATTTGTGAAATTAGGTATATTAAACACCGAGTGACAAGCATAAAGAATAACATTATGTGTCCAGTCAGTACAACACAAGCATCTCTGCTAACTTCAGGTTTCCCTTCCAACTTCCAATCAACATCTTTTCTCTGGTTGCCTGTAGGAAGGTATAATCTTGTCCCAAGTCACAGTGAATTTGATCATACCCCTCAGCTCTTTGATAGGCAGACATTTATGAGTAGCCAGAACTTCAAGATTTTTAACTGTCAGCCTTCAGAGGATGGCTTAACGTGCAACTTTCTCTGTAAAGAGATGCCCAATCTCTTCCTCTGTATGTCCAGTTTTCTACCAAGTTTCCCAGGCCCAATAGAGGCCATATCAAGACCATACTATCCTTATTGAAAGTACCGTTAATGTACTTCCTGGAGGCAAACAGCCTTACTTACCCAATGCTAGAACCGCCTCCTGAAAAATAGTGGTGAGAGGAAGGGAGAACACAAGAAGTGTCCTCAGTGGTGAGCAAGGGACGGCATCAAGGGCTGTATAATCATTACACTATAAGCAGAGGGGCATCAAGACAGGCTGGCCAGCACAAAGCAATATGGCGAACCAAGTAGAAGCAATGGATTTCCCATCAGGCAGCTGAAATCAAGGTCACAATACTGTGCATTTACCTTGTGTGGAGCCATTGACTTAAATCAATTTATTTAATCCTAAGGACAATCTCACTAGACTGGTATTATACTACTCACTGCACAGATTCTCGGCTATACAATCTGGCTCTGAAATACATTTAGTTACAGGGCTAACTTGGAAAATACATAATGCCAGGGAGTTATTATATTAGTAGCAAGGGAAAAACTAGGACCAGAACTTTACAAAGGGTAGCAGGATCTTGAAGTTGACTTTTGGGGGTGGAACTGAAGTTGCTGCCACCCAGGAGGAACAGTTGACTGGGGCTCCACTATGACAATAGCCAGGGGAGTTAAGAGTGGGAGGAGGATACGTGAGGTACTCATTACGTGGGCACACTAGGCAGGTGAAAGCCAGTGATGCTGAGCCCTCCTTCATTTTCATTAGTTGTTCTGAGGCCAGGCTGGGGACAATCCATCTGTGGAACTGGCACTGCCTGACTGTTCACAATGAATAAAACCCCCAGCATAGCATGTAGGCTTTGTCAAAGAGTCCTACTGAGCAAATGGAGTCACAGCTTATTCCTTTAACTAGCAGCTGGCACTTCTAGTGTAGGATTCTTTGGTATCAGAAATGCTTGTCTGCTCTGCCTTTTCCAAGACATACTTCACATCTTTACAGTAAAAGATGAGGGTGGAGCGACACACCGTGCACCACCTATGCACAGTCCATGCCAAAGGGAAAGCTGGATGCCAGCAATTGGATTTTTCCTGAAAACTGTCTTATCCTCATATTCAGGTACTTACAGGCTATCTATGTCTGCTGGGAACAGGTAATGGAGCCCTGGACATGTATATTCCAACCTGATATGACCGTGTACTTCTGAGATCAAGTTCCTGTCTTATCTCTCCAATATCTTGGGCTGAAAAAGACGTCATCTTTCCTCACATGTTCCTCAATCCAGAAACTTACCCATTATCTTCTATACCTCCCACGAAACTCCCAAATCTTGCTTGTTCTACTGATGAAATCTCTCTCCTTTTCCCCATCCATCCTGACTACTTGCTACCTCGGGGTTTATCTGCACCCTTGGCATAGACTTTAGCTTCTTGTTTCTCTACGTTTAGACAGTTAGATCCCCAGATTTTCTTTTTCTCCACCTTCCCTGACAGGTAAGTTGCTATGTGCACACCTGGGCCCAACTATCACCCCCACTTTGAAAGTCATGCAAAAAAAAAAAAAAAAACCTTCACCCTAAAAAGAAGCTTTTAAAATTGGGGACATTTCTGTCCCATTTACCCTATTTCTCTTAAACATGTTTCAGTTACAGCCACACAATAGAAACCTGATGTATAGTAGATGGTTGAATGAGTTAAAGAATGACTGAATGAATTCCCTCAACTTGTTGTGCACTTTTCCAACTTCATATCTTGTCTCATGCCTACTTGGCCTTGCATCTATATTATAAATTTAATGTCTTCTGATCATGGCCTAAGATGTTCTTGCTTTTGATCTACTACAGTTGAACCTCAACTTTAATCATACAGTTATGTGCCATGAAAGCTCTGTTTCATTCTCCCTAACTTAGTCTAAGTATTTTGGGGGCAGGCCTGAGTAACCCTCCAAGAGCCAAGAAAAGGCTGAAATCCTGGCGGCATTGCTGTACCATATGATCCCTCCCCTTACCATGGTACAGACAGCAACAGAGCTCCAAGATGTGCTATATGCCAGAAATACAGAGAAAGGCATCGTAGGAAGGTGTATAGGCTCTAGTCTCCTGCCTAGCTAAGCTTTCTGCCATTCTCTTCATCGTTCCTGTTAAATAACAAAGATTAGATGTCTCAGGGAAAGTCTTGTGGGACATCTGCTGCCACGACCCTCTTAGGGGTCCAAATATTTCACCTGGCTGATTTTATAGAATTTTTTTAGATTTTTCCCCTAGTAGCTAGTTACCTGTGCCCTGCTGAGGAGCCATACACAAGAGGGCCCTTGTCAATTACAGCTTTAAGTTCTGCAGGTTTTATCTTCATGAGTTTCAGCCCTATCTTTCATAGAATCCCCCAGCCCATGGGTACAGGGAAGTTGCACGCGTGCACACGCGCACAGACACGCGCGCGCACACACACACACACACACACACACACACACACACACACACACGCCTTTGCTCACCAATCAGATGATTTCAGAGTCCTGAGGTCAAAGTCAACATCTGTTGTTCTCTCCACACCAACTCCAATCAAAGAGAAGCTCTTGGGAGCTCATGGGCACTGAAACCTGCAAGGATTTCCTGCTTCTTCTGTTGCTCAGCCTGGGAAGGTTCACTGAGACCCCAACAGACAGCAGCAGCTTCCCAATCAGAGATCTAGCTCACGTTGTCTGATACCAGCCCAGGAATCCAACAGAGGGCCAATGGAGCACATAACCACAGCTAGGTGAGCTTGAGAGCCTAGCTCAGGGTGCCCTGGCCCCTGGAGGAGCCGTCTTCATTGTGGTCTGTGCACACCCGTGGCTATCAACAAGTGAGGACTAGACACTAGGCTGCCTGTCTGTGGAAGCTGCTTGTCTGGCCCCTCCCAAGCTCCCCAGGGGACTCTTCCTTGCACAGAGCAGATACAAAGCTTTCTATCTGGAGACTGAATACTGCAAGCTCATCGCCACCAAACCACTGCCTTAAAGTGCTGATAGAGTTCTAGGCAGCCCACCTTTTGGGAGGCTAAATGGGAGAAATCTGGGATAGAAGAGGGAAAACATTCAGAGAGGGAAAATTCAATGGATTTAGCCTCTAACAAGGGCTAGGATTTGGGGATTGAAAGTAAGCCTTTGGCTCCTTTTCAAGAGATCAGGATTCTAAGCTGTTCCTAGGTGTACTAGGTCCCTGCCCTATACCTTCCACTTCCCACAACCCAGTCTTTTCTCCCGTCCGTCCTCCAGCTGCTAAGAGGCCAACCCGAGAAAGAAATGTTGCAATATAAAGTTTCAGCTTTTGCCCAGGACTGGCTGTGACTGGGAATCAGACTACTGAGGAGGGCCCTGCTAGGAGCTTTCCGTTTCTACAACTGCACAGGTGGTTTTTGGACAACGAGGCTCTTCCAAAGTGGGTGACCATGAAATCTCTAACTGAAGTCCTGAAATTAAAGCCTAGTGCAAACACAGACACACATAAAATCTGCAGGAATAGCATGGAGATTTTGCAGGACACACTGTAAGCCATAAGGAAGGGCTTAGCAGGAGGAGTTAAGGGCTGTATTAACTAATGTCTAGCTTTTTCAGGAGACTGTACAACTGAATATTAATATGTTTTGAAAATGTAACATGGATGGAACATAATAAAGTGCACCAAAGGACAGTGGCAGTTAGAAGGACCATTCTTCAGTGGAGGGTTTTACATAGAAAGTGCTCCTTAAAGACCAAGTGTATAACTTATAACCTTGGACAAAATTGTTCTCTGGGGACACTAAATGGGCCTTCTACCAACACTTTCCTTCTGCTGGGCATCGGTGATTCAGAGGGCAGTGAAAACTAGGCCCTACACCCTCACAAGCCGCTAGGCAGTTGGATGCTGGTGTGTTCCTCTAATCCCAGGCCCAGGCAGTATAGAAGACTTTTGTGGGAATTAGAAGTGCCCCCTCCCCTGTTGCCAGGTGTAAATGAGTTTCTTCCCACATACGGCTTCTCCTTGGAGAAAGTTACATTTTGGGGTAGAGGGATATATAAGGGGACAAATGATCCTAATGTAAGGTAGAAGCAGGAGATTCTGTCAAAAGTCATCTTGTCCCTGTGGCTCTTAAGGAAACCTGCAGCATGTCTCAGTGCTGAGATTCCAGGCTGTCACGGAAGCCATCCAGGAAAGCTTTGACTGCAGTCAAGGTCTGCTCTAGGAGACCTCCTAGGTGGGACAGGCAATTAGAAGGAATCCACTCCTAGTCCTGTCAGAAGCAGCCAAGCATCCATATTGCAGGGCAGACATAGAGGCAGTCAGAGCACATGCAAGAACTCTGCCTGAGATCACCTAGCTCAGGAGGCGTTCCTCTAGGGGTCACCAGGCTGTTTGTTTGCAACTCTGCTAAATTGCTCCCAGGAGGGAGTCTTTGTTTCACAACATATTTTCAACCAGACTTTTTCTGCAGGCAGGTCTTGTCTGCACAGGCACAGGAGCACCCAGGTCCCAACGGGCCGAGTTTGGCCAGCCTGGCTATACCCCTCTCTTCCTTGGAGTTTCCCTATGGAGCTCAATTGGGACAGGATAAAAAAGGCACCTTTAGGATAGACTTGTGTGGAAAGACCTCTAGGTATCTAGCTCTTAAGCCCATCTGTCCCCTGAGATGGCCTTCTGCACCATCAAAGGCAGTGGGAGCACTGTAGTGATGTCAGGGAGTGCCACATGCTGCGGTTGTGTGAACAGATAGATTTCGCCAGCTAATTGTTTCTCTTAAGCATCCTCTCTCTGCATTGTGGATCCTAGCCCCTATACTCAGTTTTCTCCATATTTGGTAACACACATTCTCTTTTAGATAGAGAAGTACTGATAGATATGGCTGTCTGGGAAAATTCCACTTAGCTGCAAAAGTGATGTAAAAGTTCTAAGTTCCCACACCCCAGAAAGATTTGTCTTAGTTACTTTTGAGTCACTGAGCTCCTCTCACATTCGTTATATCATAGCCCTCATGAGCTAAGCATCCCTGAAAACAACTCACAAGCACATAGAGCTGGACTATGATGGTGTACATGCTAACTCCAAGCCAGTTGACAAGGAACCTTAAGGCTCTCAAATGTTTGTCAACCACTTAGTCCCAGGAAAAGAATAGCAGCCAGGCAAGCCTGCCCAATGGCTAGAGTATCTGAGAAGTGATTTCTAGGACTATGGATGTGAAGGGCATGGCTGTAACATCTAAAACTCTTTCAAAACATCATTCCTCAGATACTCAGTAGGAAGCAGGTCACTCTGTAGCCTAGGACTCAGGAGAACCTAGCCTACACACCGCTTTCTATGTCTTGCTAGAAAACCCCAGGGACGTGTTTTTCCTCTCAGAAACTCATTTTTCCCCCAGGAAAATGGAAAGATTTCTGGTCCTTTCAATGACATTTTTCTGATATGTCCTACAATCAATCATTGATAGGACATCAATTGGAAGGATTGTGTGAAACCTTGTCTGGACTTAAGACAGTCAATGTGGAGAATGGTAAGCAGTGGGGAACACCAGGAACAATATTAGAAACCCAGTCCCAGGTTGGGACCAGAGCGCTAGCCCCTCACGCCTTCCTAACCCTGCCATAAAGCATGTTGGATATGAAGAACTCCTGGTGCCAGGTTTTGCTGCAGTCATGAAGTGCTTATCGACCATGCTCTTTGAACAAAGACTTGAGTGGTATGGAAGCAAACAAGGGAGGATAAAAAGCCAGACCCTGCTCACAGAAGACGGAAGAGAAGAAATTCTGGGTGACAGAAGCAGGTGATAATACCTAATGCTGGTGTTTTTGTTGGGGTTGGCACCATCCTCCTGTGCTTTCAAAGGACTGAGTCCCAACCCAAACACACCTGTGTGGTGCTATCCAGTGATTGCCTAGCCTCCCAGCTGCTAAAATCTCACAACAGTGTGAGCTCGTCTCCAGGTAGGAGGCCTGAGCGAAGGTGTAAAATAAATCAACTGCTACCTGAGGGGTTGGGTTGCTGGGAGAAAGAAAGGAGTAGGCCAGGGTATGTCTGGAAGTGAGGAGTGAGAAGGGGATGCTCTATCAAGGTTTTGATGCATGTGAAACTTCACTGGAGAATCCAAATCCAAAGCCACAGGTTGGCTATGCAGACCGACACCAACAGAGTAAAGAGTACAGCCTCCTTATGATGCCAGGCCAAATCCTGGTCCTCAAGGACACACAGCTGCACAGAAATCACTTGCATCTGTGGAGGGACCAAAACAGGGCTGGTAAGCAGAAATCACTCTTATGAGAGCTTACGAAGATGACAAATGGCCAAGAAGCAATAGTACCCAATACTTCAGGTGCATACAACTGCTTCCTGACCTTGATGCTCACCAGTCTCTATGACCTCCCCCTGCTTATTCCTCCCCAAGAAGCCAGGAACAAGGAAGCTCGCTGCTCATAAGGGAATCCCCCTCTTCTCAGGGAAGTTGTCAGGAAACTCCTGGAGATGGGCATCACCATGGATATGCTCTCTTGACACCCGGGGCATCTGCACCTGATGTCCCTACAAAAAAAAAAAAAAAAAAAAAAAAAAAAGGAAACACCATTTCAGGTCACCCACTCAGCCCCCACATTGTGCCAGAATCAACAGCCCACCCCACTGGAGTCCCACGATGTCATATCGTCTTCCTACCCACCTGCACTATGCCTATTCGTAGTTTCTGCCTTGCATGCTGTGGCAAGGGATAGCACAGTGACTGGATTCTCTGACATCTGGTAGAACTTGTATATATTCAGACATCCTTGGAAAGGCCAAGCTACCCACTGAAGAAGAATGAAAACCCTCAACTTCATTTTAAGTAATTTAAAAGAAAATGCCATTTCATACCATGGAGATTTATAAAGAATTGTATAGTCACCCCTTGGTACTCATAGGGACTCTTTCTAGACCTCAGCACTGCAGTTACACAAATCAGCACATTCTCAAGTCCCTTATGAAAAATGTCATATTGGAGCACAAGCATATCTTCTTACATAGTTGAAATAATTTTTATATTAGTTATAATGTCTAATGAAATGTAAATGCTATATTTATACTATGTTGTGTAGAGAATCATAGCAAGAAAAAAACACTGAATATGTTCACTACAGATGCAATCACCCCACCTCCCAAATATTGTCCACCAATGGTTGGTTGACTCAACGGCTGCAAGAGCCATGAATGCAGACAACGAACTATAGGTATATTCTCCAGTCAACATGGTTGTTGGTATGCAAATCTCCAGCATTAATTCCCTAGAATTACACAGGTCAGTCCTGATCTTTTAGTGGACTATTCTGCTCCCAGTTGCTTTCTTGGCATACAAAAGCTTCCTCCTCCCAACAATCAACTTCTAACTATATCTACCATGGGCAAGTGGGAACCCCAAAGATAAGTACTCCCCAACCTAACCTAGCTACCATACATCAATACCCCTTTCTTGGGACAAGGTCTGGTCATATTCCAAAATGACTGGCCTGAACCAGATCCAGCAGGCTTTTTCTCTGCCCTTGGACTTCTTTGAATCCCCCTCTCCAAAGACCTGGATTCATGGTCTATCACTTCTAGAAAGAAGAACAAAGATTTCTATGAATACTGTTAAACATTACACCAGGACTTCCTAGATGCTGGAGACTGCAGGAAAAATGCCCCAAATGTTTAGAAATCATTCAGTACCCACTCACTTCGAACCCCAACCTATCTATTCATCTCTTCAACAATTCAGTACGTATTACTGACACTGGGCCTAGGATTCTGTAGAGTGATCACTGATCAACAGACAAAAGCTCAAATATCAACCAGCTCTGTATAAGGGAGAATAAGAAACGCAAATAAGATAAAAAATGTATCAATGTGAATTCAGATAAACAAATGATCCATGGATGATTAAAAACCCAAACAAACTACTATGACAAGAGAAAAGCAGGAATCTTTTCAGAAAAGCACTGAAAGTCTAAAAGAGGCAGCCAGCCTTCCAGACCAAGTGAACAGTACACACAACAGCTGTGAGATGTTGTAGAAGCACAAGAAATCCACTTGATTAACTATAGCAAAGGAGCCTCGTATGGGATTCTCACCTGGCATCACCAGCTGTTCTTCGCTTTGTTCAATGTTTCTAGTCCCCAGATCATCAGAAGTGGGCATTTCTAACTCTTCTTTAACACTAGATGAGCTTCTTGCCATCACCACCAGGTACTCATTTAAGTGTGCTCAGGGTAGAAGGCACAGAGAAGACACTTGGAAGCACTCCTCTTTAGGGGGTACAAATGCAAGGGACTTACACTGTCAGAAGAGGGTGGAGCCAGGTCTCCCTCTCTTTGCCCAGGCCTAGGATCAGTACCTTGTGACACCACTGTATCGTGTTGGAGGAGCTCATGGCCTTCTTTTCTGCTGCTGTATAAGCAACATAGGAGAAGAGATAATGTTCCAATACTTGCTGCTTGTGGAAACTGCTCTGATTCGTCACCCCTTGATTTTGCTACTAGTGGGTAGGTTGGACCCATCCTCCATCATGGTCTAGGAAGAGACACGAGCTGGCAGATGGCCCAAGTATCCATAAGTGCCCAAGTCACTGTCAGGTCCCAAGATTATCATGGTTCCCACAAGCCCAGCACTGCCTGATAATCTAGGGTACAACACTCTATCAGAGAAGAGTCTCTACAAAGAGCATCCTGTCTCCTCCAATGGCAGAGTCACCAGGCAAAGCAAATGACCTTCTCTGATCTTAATCCTGGGCAGGATGCAGGGAGGAAGAGGTAAGAGAGACATGCTGGGCTTGTATACGCTGATGTAAATTTCAGCCCTGCCTCAGTTTTCTTACTAATTAGACCAGCTACCTGTATCAATTTAGTCAGGTTTTGATCCCCAGTGAGTCCATCAGACACTCAGCTCTCAATATGTCTGCAAAGGTTTGCTTTACCTGTGACTATTATTCCTAGTAGACTTTAAATGAAGGGAGTGCCACTCAGCCAGGTGCTAGTACTCAACCAGTCTGCTCAAAGAATGCAGGGCAAACATTAAGGCTTCCAGGAAGACAAAACTCTACTCCAGGATTGCAGCAACAATGTTTGCCTGAGTTCCTACCAGCCACCTCCCCCCTAAGTTCCAGGAGCCAATTGTTTAAATGAATTCCTATATACTTACAAATCTGCACGTACATCCTGTCTGCTGTGTTCCTCTGTAGTGCCTTAGGCTGATATCATTATTAATGATCAAATCCTGGCTCTAAAGTCCCAGAGCCACTGAAGGAAGAAGAGGTTATGTGTCAAAAGAATCAATCACAGCTGGGCCCAGGTAGAAAGAGGAAGAGAGAAGACAAAAGGAGGAGCAGAAAGAAAAGGAGGAAGGAAGAGGAGGAAATAAGACTAACAAAGAGAATGGCTTGGCAACCCTACCACCACTAGCTCATGTGTTCAGCTCAAAACTAAAATGTGGGTCTCGATCACCTTCAGGAAAACCCAGGAGTGCTAGAAGCTGAGCCTACATTTTTGTGCAACCACAGTTGCCAGATCAAGCAAATAAAACTACACTAACCAATAAATTTGAACTTTACACAAGAAAAACATCATTATTGATATCAGAATTGTGCTCCATGCAACATTTGGAATCTACTTACACTAAAATTATTTTTAAATTAATTCAGGATCCAAGAGCAAATTGATAGCCTGTATTTTATTTGACAACCACGTCCTGTCCTTCCTTCTCAAGATCTCAGTATTGGTTGAACTATTGTTTGTTCCCAGTCTGTCTTTTAGACAATGGAGCTGAGAGTTTTCTCTCCCTACATGGTGGCTGGAGTGAGAAAAGAGCTCAGAAGTCAGCTGCACTGACTTGCCACATGGCCTTGAACGGGTTCCTTGCCCTGGCTCCTCACCTCTGGCTGCCAACTCAACTTGACCACTGGATCTTCCTGACTGACAACAGAGATAATGGTCTATGTGAATTTGGAGGCACTGCCCCCTGGTGGCATATCAACCCAACACCTAAATCAAAGCAAGAGTGGAGTCTTCCTTTGCCATTCCTGGGCTCCCAAGGTCACCCAGAAACACCAGCACTTAACCTTTTTTGTACCTTCTTCTCTTGTATTGGATGCCAAAAGAATGGCTGAGAGATAAGACAGTCTTCTACCTGACTTTAAATTTGCTACATAGAACATGTCTAACATGTTCACCTTTATGTAACTTAAGCTATATCATAAATTCCATCTGAAATGTCCCTAAATTTGTAATTCAAATACTTTGAAAGTCTTCCAGGGACTATTGTGTTAATCTTGGAATTTCAAAGGTCTCTAGCTCACTCTCTCAAGTCTTCCATTATACCCAGATTTAGAAAGATGGCCATGGCTACTCTGCAAAGTGGGCTGCAGAAATCCAGTGCTTCAATGGCAGGCTCCCAGAGAAGAAGCCAAGTAGTTCTCAAATGGAAGTTAGACAGATGTCCCTGGGAACGGAAAGGAAGAGACCAGAGCACTGTTTGCTTAGAGGTGAATCTCTAAGTTGGCAGTGTACAAAGTCTTCACTCAAATGAAAGTGTTTATTTGAGGAGTGTGCTATTAGCCAACTTATTTTGTAAGAAAACAGTATGCTCTGGGCTCCCCAGCTATGACAGAAGTATCAAATTTCTTTTCAACGCAGCCTACTCCCTTTCTCCCCTCACCCGTGAACACTATGAGTATCCAGAACTGTTTGCTTCTACAAAGCAGCGAGACTGGGTGTTTCTGGGCATTCTTCTTCACAGGCATGCAGCCATACAATAGGAGGTGACACTGGGGTTCAAAGGCATGTGTGTTAATGACTTTGACTTGTATTGGCCAATACTATCAAAGTGCATCCAAGGAGGCTGCACAAAGTGGGTCCCATCAAGGGAAATAAAATTCCTCTTCTTTTATTTTACAGCAGAATGAACAAAAGATATTATGGGACTTTTTAAACAGGCATCATTATAATGGGTGAAAATGGTATCAATCTCATTGTTGCTTTAATTTATAATGCTTTAATTATGAATAAACCTGAGCCATTTTCATTTGTTTATTGATCTGCATTTCTTCCCTATGAACTATTTGCTGGAGGGCTTGAATCTTTATTAAAATACAAGCTATGTTATTTCCACAAAGGGACCCACGGGGTGAAGCATGCTCTCCCTTCAAGCCAAGCTTCTTCATGGGAAACATATCATCTTTTTCCTTAAGGTGTTACTCTGCTGGGATCAAACACATGCTGTTAATTATATGCAAGTTTCAGGCTGAGCCCTGAAATGTATTCAGTGCTTACAAAGACAAGGTATCTAACCATACAAGCTTCTCTCTCTCTCTCTCTCTCTCTCTCTCTCTCTCTCTCTCTCTCTCTCTCTCTCTCTGTGTGTGTGTGTGTGTGTGTGTGTGTGTGTGTGTGTGTGTGTTGGCTGCTGCTTCCAACAATACCTCTCAGTCAGTAGCCTCTTCCAGCTGTTAAACAAGCTGAGCTCTCTACTCAGATTCCTATTTCCACCTGCTTTGGCAACAGTGGGGAGAGATGGCAGAAACCCAGGCCTGGAGTCAGTTACAGAAAGTGACTCTCAGCCTTTCAATAGGGCATCTTGGATAAGCTGCTTTTGTTGTTGTTGTTGTTGTTGTTGTTGTTCTCTAAGCCACAGCTTCTCATCTTCATGTGGAAGATTGAACCAAACCAGAATTTCAAACTGTGTACTACGGTTTCACACTTGTGCACTCGAAGAAAATAGAGCTTCATAGCAGACCCTAAGCTCTCTCCTCACAGAGCACTGTGTTCTTAACACTGTCTTCTTTTGAGTTCCTATATGTTCTACTTTCATTTCTGTCCAATAAAATACCCTGACAAAAAGCAGCTTGGGGCAGAAAGGGGTGATTATTTGGCTCACAATTAGAGTCCATTACTAGGGGGAATTCAACTCAGGAACTTCAAACCACTAATCACATTATATCAACAGCCAAAGGCAGAGAGAAATGCATGCATGCATGCTCAGCTCAGTTCTTGCGTTCTTACAACTATTTTAACTTAGACAAATCCACCACAGACACCAGCCATGGGCCAATCCAATGCAGAAAGTCCTTCACTGAGACCATCTTGCCAGGTGATTCTAAACTGTTTCAAGCTGACAGTATTAACTGTCATGCCATGTAAGAATTCAGACAAAGGTCTTGAGAGAAATACCAAATGCCATTGGATGAAATGACATCCTGCCTCCAAGGCCTGCTCAGCCCGTCTTAGACAGCTGCATCCCCCAGCTCAAGCAAAGGAACCTAGCATATCATACCATCCTGGAAGCTAGTGTATAGACTAGTAAACAATTCTTCAGCTGGTGCTGATGTCACACTTTAAGCCCCAAGTTGCTACCCCCACTAGACAGGAAGGAGAAGGGGCCCAGGGAAGCCTTAAAGAGACAGGATGTACAAACAAAAGGGCTCAGGGTCAAGCTACAAAGAACTGAAGTTGGCCCAGAGAAGGAAGGTCTTTGGGAGCAGAGGGAGAGAAATAATGTGTCAGGGGCCTTTTCATGATAATTATTCTCTTGATCTATGAGCATAAGAGGTCTTTCAACTTCTAGTGTCTTCTTCAGTCTCTCCAGGATTTTAAAGTTTTATATTGAAAGTGCTTCTGCCTCTCTTGTCAAATTATCTGTATGGTATTTTTGAAGCTACTAGAAATGTGAGTCTTTTTCTCAGTGTATCTGTTATTGATATATAAAAAAAGCTACTGATATTTGTGGGCTGGTTTCACAATGTGTGACTCTGCTGAAAGAAATATGAAAAACTTGGAAAAACAAACATGAAGTTTTCTCTCTCACATGGGAAACACACACACATACACACATAAACTGTGTTTCCCTATTTTCCTTTTAATGTCTCCTTTTCTTACAAATGGTAACCAGTTCTCTTTATTCCCTGCCAGCCCTCTTCCCAGATCCCTTCAAATGTTTCTCCCAACTGTATCTCCCTCAGTTCCCCAACACTGTGCTTAAACAGTCCCTTCTCCCAGTTTTCACAATATTAGCAGCTCCCAACTATAACTGTTCTAACTTATCTGCTGAGCTCAGCTTTCAAACGATAGCTAAAGGGCCATGTAATATAAAACATTCTGTTCCTAGCACAGAAGTCATGCTTGCCGTGCTCAGAACAGAAGGAATCCCTTCAAAGACAATGGCTCCAGTGGCCTCCTGAGGCTCTTCATAGCATATCTTCAACCCAGTACAACTGGCCTGGCCTGTCTTCAGGACTCAGTAGGGTTGAGCCATCATCATTCCGGCAATCATGGCTCTTGCAGGCTTTGCCCTTCTTCCCTTTTCCCTCTGCCTTGCTGAAAAACCCCTATGTTACATCCTACCTTTAGCCTCCAAGGTCTATTTCCTTATTTGGCCACTTCCTCCTCTTGAGACTGATTACCAATGTCCAGCTGTCAGTCAAAGTATTGAAGTCTAGCGACCAAAACCGCCCTTTGGATAACTATTGAAATAACAAATCAACAAGCTACAGATTGGGGAAGGATCTTCACCAACCCTACATCTGACAGAGGGCTAATATCCAAAATTTACAATGAACTCACAAAGTTAGACACCAACAACCCATATAAAAATGGGCACAGAGCTAAATAGAATTCTCAACAGAGGAATCTTGAATGGTTGAGAAGTACTCAAAGAGATGTTCAAAGTCCTTAGTCATATAGGAAATGCAAATCAAAACAACTCTGAGGTTCCATCTTACACCCATTAGAATGGCTAAGATCAAAAACTTAAGTGATAGTACATGCAATCCAAGTTGTGAAGCAAGGAGAACAATTTTCCATTGCTGGTGAGAGTGCAAACTTAAACAACCACTTTGGAAATCAATTTGGCAGTTTTTTCAGAAAAAAATAAGAATAGTTCTACCTCAAGACCCAGCTATACTACTCCTGGTCATATGCCCAAAAGATGCTCCAACATCCCACAAAAACACATGCTCAATTATGTTCATAGCAGCTTTATTTGTAATAGCCAGAAATTGAAAACAATCTAGATGTCCGTCAACTGAAAAATGAATAAAATAAATGTGGTTCATCTATAAAATGGAATACTATTCTGCCATTAAAAACAATGACATCATGAATTTTGCAGGAAAATGAATAAAACTTCCGAATAGCATCCTGAGTGGGGTAACCTAGTCCCCAAAGTAGATGCAAGGTATGTACTTATTGATAAGTGGATATTAGCCATAAAATACAGGATACCCATGCTACACTCCAGACACAAAGAAGCAAACAAGAAGGAAGGCACAAGTGAGGAAGCTTGAATCTCACTTAGAATGGGGAATAAAATAGTCATAAGAGGCAGATGGAAGGAGGGAACTGGGAGGGAGGGAGATGGGGAGGGAGTAGGGGATTCAGGATCAGGTTGAGAGAGGACAGGAGAGATGGCTACATAGCCATGAAAATGAATGAAAATCTGCAAAACTTGTGGGTCTCACGTCTTCTCTGATCGTCACTTTGCTGAGAGAGGCGCAGCTGAGAACTTCTGGTGTTCCTCCTGGTCTCTCCTGCTGACTCCAGCCAAGGCTGAGGCCTGGCTGTCTCTGCTAGGTCATGCCACTGCTGTTGCTAACCTGACTCTACAGAACTGGACTGCTGCTGTATCCATGAGGTGTTTACTAGTGGATCGAGCCGCCACTGCTGACTGTGAACTGAACTGCCGATTTCCAGACAACACAGACGGGAGTTACTCCAAAGAACCTTTCTAAACAGGTCCACTTCCCCTTCTTTTCCTGTATCCTTTCTTTCCCACTACTTCAAGTGGGTGGTGGGCCACAAGGGAAGTTAAAGCATTTAAGAACCATCAATAAAAATAGCATTTGAAAAAAATTAAAGTTACAGAGAGATAATGGGAGAAGGATTGTGGGAGGAGGTGACCGGGAGTGGTCAGTGAGTAGGATGTAAAGTGAATAAGTAAAAAACAAAACAAAACAAAAAGAAAAACTAAAATCATGAGGCTTACATAGGATGAAACAAAGAATCATAATTTAAAAACTGCCCCCTTTGGCTTACCTAATTAACATGCCCAATCAAAATTAAACACCTCATCCTAACATGGGGTTTCCCATTTTACCTTTATAAACCACTGGCACAGTTCTTTGTTTTCTCACCCTCTCCCTTCTGTTTTCACCTCTCATTCCCTGCCTCTGTCCCTCTGAGACAAATAAATCTCCTTTCTGTAGAGAAGTTGGTCTTGGGGGTCTTGACCCTCACTTCTTGGAAGCATTTCACTTCATTCTCCAATCTTTTCTCCTCCTTTGGTTTCTGAAACACCAAACTCTTCAGTACCCTCTCATTTCTATGGCTCCTATCCTCAAGCCTTCTCTGCCTATCTTTCTAGTAACTTGAGCAACACTGAGCTCGCCTGTCCCAAGCCAGGAGGCCTTCCTCAGCTCCACATCCTCCACATGATACCCATGACTTACCTCAGAATGAATATCCCATCTATATTTCCCCTAAATTCTTGGTTCTCCAGTAACCTTGCCCACAGTGAATGGCACTAACCCTCTAAATCTGAATGTGTCCTCCCTTTTTTTTCAGTTAGTTCCCTTTCATAATCCCATGCCTCATTTCTCCTAGAGTGAACCAAGAATTCCAACAAAAGAATCAACTGGGCTCATTTAGGTAACAAATTCATGGTCCCGAGACCCTCCTGAGGTTTCAAAATCTTCACAATGTTTGTTTTAAATGTCACATGGCCATAACAAAACCTTATCTTTACTCTATTTCTATTTGTCCCCTCTAGCTGCTGTTTCTTGTCAGGATGGTTGCAAACACCTGGCCTGCCTACCTGACCATTTGTGGGTTGTTTGTTTATTTGTTTAAATCTCTAGCCCATTCTCCATATAGCAGATAAGAGCACACCTGGACAGGTCTTTCTCTTTAAAGCACCTCTCTATGCCCTCCCACTATTACTTAGGCAGTGCCACTCTGAACATGGCCTAAATGACCTTGCACCTCATCTTGTACAGGACTTTCCCTCATGCAACCTTGGCATCCCATTTCCTTAACAACAGTATGTGCTTGCTAGAACCCAGAGTTTTTCCTATACTATCCTCCTGCCATTGTCTTTACTCCCATGTTCTCTCTCTCCACATCTCTCTCTCCACATTTAAAAAGTATTTGAGCTGGTCATGGTGTCCTCCAGAAGCCTTTCTCATAGAGGCTCCATACCCAGCCCTGGGGTCGTCTCTACTTTCCAAGTTCAATGTATATTCTAATTATGGAATTTGGTGTCCCACTTCCAGAAGTATTCAGTGCTGATGGTGGCTGGGACTTGGTATGCTGCACTATCTACTTTCTGGAACCTTGAAGCCTGACCTTCTGATCTATCAGCATGTAACCTTTATGTGCTCTCAGTTTTAGAGTATCACCACTGACAGCCATACACCCATTGTGTTCCTGGGTTACAGTTCCACCCACCTAATAGAAACTCTCCTGTCTCTTGTTTTATTCTACATTATTTCATATGTATGAATGTTTTGCCTGCATGCATGTATATGTGCCATATGTGTACAGTACCATCAGATACCAGAAAAGGGTGAGAGTGTCAGATTCCCTAGAACTGGAGGGACAGATGGTTATAAACCACCATGTGGGTGCTGGGACCTGGTCCTGGACCTTCCAGAAGAGCATCCAGTGTTCTTAACTGCTGAGCCATCTCTCCAGCCCCATGGTATCTTGTTTTTAATATCAATATGCATTCTAGTTGAACTGAATAATCTCGTAGTTTGAAGTCTTTGGCAAGATTTCAGGAACTCATCTTATTATTGGAGTTCCTACATTTGTGATTCTTGAAAATAGTATCTGTCATCTAGAAAACTCATGGAAGGCCCTTTTGTCTTCCTTGGGTGTTGGACTCTCACATTATATCCCAGGAGGTGCCAAGGGAAAGAAGTCATTCTGAAGCTTTTTTTCCTTTCCCAGCATTGATAGCCCATGGGAACCCTAGGTAGTTGTCCTGAGTGTATCCACCAGGATCAGGAAAGCAATAGTTCCAGAGCCTGATTTGAAAGTAGCAAGATAGACACACCTTTGACAATATCAAAGAGAAGCCATGATATTCACCCAGCTACATATTTGGAGTATGTGGTGTGCTTAAGTTTGGGGGAGTGCTCTGGACTGAACAGTGCCCCCAATTCATATGTTAAGTTATAACATTAGAAGTTAAGATCTTTCAAGTGATACATTGGATAAAATGAATTCTTTAAGGTGCTTCTGAGCATGTGTGACTAGTCCTCCTAAAGAGGACTATAAAGACGGACAGAAAGAAGACCATGTGGCGACACAGGGAGACGGGAGCTATCTTTAACTCAAGGATATAAATTCTTGTATAAATCACCAGACTCTGCAGGTTTGTGATGGCAGCCCTAGAAAGCTAAGTCATGGCACTGATACTTTAATTAGAGAGCATAACTAGTCAACACATTTGCTTTTAATTGAACACTTACTGTAAGCCAAGCATCATGCTGTGTGCTCTAGGGAAGAAGTGGAAAAAATACTTTACATGGTTACTGCACTTCTGAGGTTAATAGTAGAACAGGGAAAGCAGGGACATGCTGAAGGAATGCACAGTCCAAATGACGGCCAAACTCAGACCTTTCTCTGAGGGATGTCCTACAGTGCCATCAGAAAAGCATGAGGTAAGGTAATTGAGGAAAGATCTACAATCATGAGATGAGCCTAGCACCCACGCCCCATCAGCCCTTGGTCAAACGGCATGCCCAATCAGGCTATGCTTCCCTCGGGTATGAAATAAGAGGTGATTCTAAACCCTGTGTCTTGGGAGGACTGGTTCAGTTCACACAGGTACAAGGTGTATCACGAATTAGGTATTCAATAATTCCTGGCTGTGATAGTTGAGAAATGGCCCATGCATGCTCTTCACATGGACACTTCAGTTTCCTGCAGCCCTAAGGTACTTACCTTTGGGAAGAGTACCTAGAGCTTCAAAACCTAAGCCCAGTTTTCACTTAACCGGGGATCCAGTGACTAGGAAGTTGCTAAACAAGGTGTGTGACAGATCTTACAAACCTCATCCACAGGGGGATGGGTTGGAAGATCATATTACACACTGTAAGAACAAACTTCAGGCTTGAGACTATCTCTGCTTCCAACTGGCTCCTAAACTGGTTTGGGCTGTTTCCTTATCTATACAATCTGACTTTTGGTTCCACAAGTTTGACCACCGTACTTCCTTACTCTGCCAAATATGAGTAGTCTTCCAGGATCTACGATGGACCAAGACAAGGTACAACTGGATGCCATCTGATCTTTATTTTTAATCATTATTTTCTTATACAGAAAGAGACAAAAGTTAACAGCTAAACTCAACAATGGTAAAAAGGGAGCCAGAAAGCGTGCGTGAGAAAGGTCAGAAGCAAGTTGGTTTGTTGCCCCCAGGTCCCATTTAAAATCCCAATATATGACTGAATATACAGATGCCCAGCTGACATCAGTCAACACATGAATATGAACACAGTTTCAAATGGTAGCAAAATTAATCCATTTCACAGTAATCATTTCTAGAAGCTCAGGGCTGCCACTGTCACAAATTCACAATGACAGAGTGAAATGGCAGGTGGATTCAGGCCTGGGAAAACGGCATCAGAGAGGCAAGACAGCCTGGGTGGCAAAAGCAGCTGGGTATCATCTTTATGCTCGCTGGGGGCTGGAGAAGGCAGGCACGCTCAGCAGTCAGAGAGCAGTACAGTGGAACAACTGTTGAGGCACGGAGGGGGTGTGCTATTTGGAGATCTTTGTCGCAGAAATTCTTGCTAGAGAGAGATTCTCCTTCCACAGCCTGGGAAAGGAGACACTCTAAAGTTTGAAGACTTGGGGGTGGATGACAGCAGGCGGTCTGTTAGTGCAACGTCTGCTTTACAGAACACTTACAAAGACACATACTTGTGTTTAAATTGCAGTCAAGATCACAAACTAATTTATTCACAGGATAAATACAGACATGGAGTGAAAGGCTGCAATATCTACCATCCCACAATGGAGAGAGAACAAGGGATCACCCTGCACAGAAAGAGCCTTACACACAAGAACTGCTAAACTCCAAGCTGAAGGCACAATGAAGGGATCCTTGGTACCTTGAGCTTTTCCTTTGAAAAGGGTACCCATTTTAAACAGAATTCCTTTTATACAGATGAAGACTGAATGAAGGGAAGATGCTTTCAAATATTTTTATATGGCAAGAATAGCAGTTACTGTGAATTATCTCAAATTTGGATTTCCTCTAAGTTCTGAATTAGTGCGCACAAATTAATGGGCTTTTACTGTAGTTGGAAGCAGTTTGATTGCAGCAATCTAAAATTAGCTAATTATACTGATTAGTATTAGGAGATTTCTGTGCGGAAGATGTGACTGCTTTGGAATCTGTGACGCCTGTGAATGGAGCTTCAGCACTTGTCAAGCTGAGAAGCAGCCTGGCCCAGCAGCTCAGGATTGCCGGAGCAGACTCTCAGTCAGAGCACACATTCTGTTCCAAAGACACAGTCCTGGCAGCTCAGCCTCTCCCTGCCATCTTCCTCTCACTTGAATTAAAAGACAGTCCAGTGGCAATGTTGAATTTTTTTCTTGGTTTTCTCATGGGATGCCATTTGCTTGTCAAAAGATCTGTCAACTCTGTCTGGGATCTGGGGAGTTAGCATCCAGTGGGAGAGAGGAAGCATCTGGCTCTAACTGCTTAAACAAAAAACACTGCTGTCCCTAATCCCTAATGTTTGGACTACCAAAAAGACAATATCTAAACAATTGGGCAGATGCTTGTTTGCTGGAGCACCCTAAGGAATTCACACTAATGGCAGTGGAATTGGCAAGTAGCCGAAGAGGCCTCAGTTTCCTGGGTGGAACTGCTCAGCCAGGGCGCAACACAGCTGTGCAGGGTTATGCACATGCCAGGCACCTGTGCGCCCCACTCTTTCTCTTGTGCTTTCATTTTGAAAACCCAAAGTGATGGGCAGTCTGGGAGGGGACAGACAGGATTGCCATTCTTGTTTAAAAAGTCTTAAAAATGTTTTGGTTGAAAACAAGTGACAGTCACATTTCAAATATTTTAAAGCCTTTTCATATTTAGTGAAAAGTATCTAAGTAACTAGCCCCCACCATTCTCAAAGTCAATAGTCACACATCTACACACACACACACACACACACACACACTCATTCCCTACCTGTCTCTGTCTCACACATATTCTCTGTCTCTGTCTCTCCCTGTTCCTATCTGTCTCTCTATCTCTGTCTCTGTCTCTGTCTCTCTCTCTCTCTCTCTCTCTCTCTCTCTCTCTCTCTCTCTCTCTCACACACACACACACACACACACACATACACACAGAGGAGTGCTCAGATTTCCCTTAGTTGCTGACATCTACAGAAATAGGAGCTGAAGCAGGGGGCACTATGCCCAAAAGACATGTGAGTGGGAGGGGGTCCCACAGAATGCAGGCCCCACAAAATGGAGACAGTCTTCTCTTCAGAGCAGGTCTCTCCTGGGACAAATAGAATCGCATACCAGCTATCATTTCATAGAAGCAATGAGAAAAGACAACGTGCCCACATGTATACACACACATACACACATGCGCTCGCGTACACACACACATTTTAAACAAAATGTGGCTACTGAAGTGTTAGCATTGTATCAAATCAATGTCTATACAAAGACAGAGTTTGAAAAGTTATGTACAAAGCATTCATAAAAGCCAAGTGTGCACCTTGAGGAATTGTACTCATTATATGTACTAAATACTATGCTGTGGAAACCATTGCAGAGGCCTTGGCACAAGTCACCCGGAAGAGCTCTGTGAAGCACCTGACCTAGAGTCCACAGGCCACACCCAAGAAGCTGCTTCTTACTCACCCTACATCCAGTCCTCAGTCCCTGGGGGCTACATGCCACTCTCTATAGACCTCGGGAGTCAGTTTTCTGCTGTTCCTACACATCCCTAGCTTCTAGCTGCCAGGCAGCTCAACGGTAAAACCTCAACACAAGCCAAAGGCAGTGGCATTCTTTGACATATTCTGTGGTCCTGGTCAGAGGAGTCTATGCCTGGCTCTCTACTAGCTGGGAAAGCAGTCACATTGGGGTAAGTCTGTTTTCATGCATCCCAGGTCACAATCAGGCACCAGCTTAACAAAATGCTGGGAGATGATGGGCTGGCCCCAGAACTTACAGCTTCCTCAGAATCTCCAACATGTCTGGGTAAGATTGATCCCAATCTCTATCATAAAAAAAAAGCAGGGGACTTCTAAGCCCCAAATCCCTTCATGCAGAAAGCAATACAAGAAGACCAATGGAGTGAGAGAATAAAAGAAAAAAAATGCAAGAAAAGGGAAGAGGGAAGACCCATGAAGGGACAGAGGAAGGAAGTCCAAATGGAAGGAAAGGAGGAAGAGACTGTGGGGAGAGAGAACAGCCCACAAAGGGTCAAGTGGAAAGAGACTGACTCCTCAGGTTCATACTCAACATCGGAGGCACTGGAAGCCCTCCCCTAAAAGCAGTCCCTTATAGCTACTACTTATTTCTAAAAGAATCTCGCAATGGGCAAACTTCACTGGTTCCATGGGGCTTCAAGCACTTCACAAGCATTAGCTCCATCAGCCTTTAATGGGCCGGTGAGGTAGGGGAGCCACAGGGTTGAGTTTTCCAAGCTGGCGGGGTAAGAACATAAGCTTGAGTAGAAACACACCCCTGGGAAAGTCCCTAGCACTGGAATAGCCTCTAGAAGTCATCTAGGGCCTCAAGGCAGGACTGCATTCAAGGAATGTGTGTCAGTGTCTGCCTTGGAGGGCTGTTTAGACAGAAGGAAGCTTGTCAACTCTGTGGGTGGGAAACCATTGCAGTTGCCAGCAGACCCACGCTATGCACTCTTTTTGGGCCCCACAAAAATGTGCTACATATTCTAAAGCACCACAGAGGAAGAATACAGCTGGGGCGGGTAGAGATGGTGTCAATGGTGGCTTTTACCTTATCACTAACAGTTAAAGAGCAAGTCACCTCTGCCCAAAGTCTTCCAAAGCCTCACTGAAAACAGATCAGCCCCTGACCATAGCAGAGCAAACCCCAGGTAGGCTTTAGACCCTAGGTCATGGGCTCCCCCACTAAGAAAAATTTTAAGACACACTTCGGGAACTTCTCCCTGTAAGGGCACCATCATTAGGAGAAATCTCAATCTAAAGTTCAAGTTCAATGCACCTATTTACAAAAAAGAAAAAGAAAAAAGGAAGTATCCTAAAACTTCAAAGCCAGATAGCACAGTGCCAAGGAGGTGGAGCTCCTGGTTTTAACTATCCTATGGATTGATCAACTCCCCAAAGGAAGAATCTTGAGCTCTCTGTGCCAGTCTGTAACAGCCAGGGAGAGGCCCTGGACTCCATGAATAAAGGGTTATCAGTTTCCCCACAACTGAGTACTACACCTGGGCTAATGCCAGTGGGGAGTGGTTTAACACAGCTGGTACACATCAGAAACAAGGTGGCAGAGTTCAAGTGGGCCCCTTGATTGGTCTGGAAAAAGGAGCTCTGCCACCCAGCCCCCTTCCCTCCTCCTTCCCATGCCTATCCTCCTGCCAGGAGCATGGGGGTGGGTGTAGGAGGAAGGCTGTGCCAAGGTCTGTTCAATTGATATCTTTTGGAGGGCCCCAGATGGCCCAGGGGCTATTGTTTTCATCTATGGTTCATTATTTGTCATGACTTGTGTTTTGTTCCTAGTTCAATCCTTATTCCTGTCCTCATAATATAAGCAAGAACAGGAAGGATGGAACTGTTGAGAAATGATGAACTGTGCAGCTGGCTTGACACCCTCATTTCTGTGACCAAGACCCTAGACAGATAGGGGTCCCCAGACAGCCCCACAGCCCCACGGTTAGAATGAGCCTGTGGTCATTCTAACCACAATCAATGCTATGGGATGGTTCCTTTGGCATAAGAGAAGAAGCCAGTCCCTACCTAATGAGAGGGCAGGATAGTGGGGACTTGGTGGCAGGGGGGAGGTCTGGAAGTCTGTGCTCTTCCCAGAAGATTCATGCACTTGTCCTATGCCTACCCCGACCCCCTGACACACACACACACACACACACACACACACACACCAACTATTTCTACCAACTGACTTTCTACAAATCCACAATTAGGGAATTATTTGGCAACAAGGATGCTAAGGCTGTTTTGTGGTGGCACAGTCTTTCAGGAGGAAGCAGGCTGCCTCTGACCAGGACCTGTACTCAGTTACTTGTCTGCACTGGGGCTGGCTGCCACAATCTCTTCATACTTTGGGGGAGGATCACTGTAAGAGACACTGGCCTCCTCAGTGCTGCCCTCCTGGGGAGCAGTCACCTCCTCATAGGAGGGGGGAGGGGTGGCACTGGATAGTCTGGAGAGAGAGAGCTCAGGGAGGTAGAGGGTGCTCTCCAGCCTGACAGTGGTTCTGCCCCCGCGGCTGGGCCCCAGAACTATCTGTGGGTTATTTCCTGTCTCCCGGTGCCCAGAGGACTCTCCCTGGCTATGCACAGTGCCTCTGTACACCATGACCCGGGGTAGGTTGTGCCCAGCACGACTGGCTAGGTAGCGATTCTGAGCATAGGAGGGGTGGTGACGAGTTGCTTTCTGCAGCTGGCACCTCCAGATGATAAACAAGGCAATGACAATCAGCAAGACTACCCCCAGAAGAGGCACCACCACATACATGGCATCTGAGCTCTGCGAGGGGTCTCGGACTGAGTAGACTGCATTTGGGTATCCCTTCCAAAACTCCATCTGCAAAAGAAAAGGGACCACTCAATCCTGAGGAAGACAGACACAGACAATGATCAGCTAACATCCATGTGTTAGACATCTGAGGCCTCCAGCAAGTCCTGTGCCAAGGACAGGCTTGTGAGTCCTTCTCCACCCTGAGCCATCTTACTAGCCAAAGAGAGCTCTCAGACAGTCTAGCTAATCCACCGAGGTTGAGAAACAGAGCTCTCAGATGAGGAAGTTCACATGAATCATGCAACATACCTAGAGGGGCACTCCAGCATTCCTTTTGGGCTCCAACAGGGAGAATGTAGGCTGGGGTAGTAGTCTTCCCTTGTTTCAAACCTGTTCTCATTATCCCCAAGATTGCACCTCCTCCCAGAACCCAGCCCCAGGGCAGTACATGCCGTTTTCTCTTTGTTCTCAAATACTTCCTTGACCTCTTCATAACTGCAGATCTCTTCCATGCACTCCCGCTCAATGGTGCCCTGACGTAGCTCCTCCAGGAACTCATTGGCACGAGGGAACCGTTTCAGCACTGCATGAGCATTCTTGGCTTCCAGAAACACTGAGAAGAGAACCACAGTGAAGAAATTTAGTCCCTACAAACCAGACTGGCCCAATAATGAAAGGAAGTGGGGCAAATCCTGCAAGGCCTAAAGCCATGACTCCAAGCAAAGGACTGGCCTATTGCAGTGGTGATGGGAGGGCTGAATTCTATGATGCTGTGCAGAAGCTCAGGGTCCCAACATGGTCAAAGGAAAATGAGGCCCAACTGAGAAAGAACTTTGGGTGGAACAGGAAGAAGGAGCAGTAAGGACTCTATGTATTGTAGTCTTATACAGAAAACATCTAGTAGCATCTGTATCTTTTTTGAAACAGGAAAGCCAGAGAGCTTACCATGAGAGCTCTTCCTCTTTCAAGCTGCCACCGGTGAGACTAAAATCAGGCCTGATGTGTGACTTTGGAGGACAATAGCAATCACCAATGGTGAGACAGCTTACTCCTCACAGTAAGTGATGCCCCTCTATGCCCAGGCTGACAGGTGGGACCTGCAAGTCCTCTTACCAAAGATCCATGAACATTAGTGTACCCCAAATCCACTCAAGGAGAGAAAAGCTGAAAAGCTGGAAGTGTTGCTTTTGCATGAGCCTGCCCAGCTCAGATGGCTCCGGAAAAATTCACTCACCAGCCATGATGCTTCCTCAGCAGCAGCGTCTCACTTGCCTGTCAAGGGAGAAAAGAAAGTCATGGTGAAACTCTCTGGGGTCTAGAATGTGACCTCCCACCAACCTGGCTAAAAGGTCAAAGTAGCACCCCTTAATACATCTGCTCCTAACTACTGCTACTTCTGCTTGGTCCCAAAAGACCTTCTTCAGAGCTCTTCAAAGCCCAGCGGAGCCTTGTTCTCCCCCTCCCCCTCTCTCTCTCTCACACACACACACTCCTGTGAGTATCGAAGGAAAGCACCTATGATCTAACATTCCCTGACCCTTCAATAAATTTTTGTCCCTTCAGAATGGAAAGGACCCAGAGACAGATGAGAAATCAAGCTCAGATATGGGGTCCAGTAGAGGCAACAACAGCCATTTCAAATAGCCCAGCCTAACTGAGGCTGACCTACAGTAATCTATTGTGTTGTGCAGGGTCAGTCTTATACTCCCTGGTCCAGTCCACTGGGCCCAAACTCAGGCAATCTGCTCAGCTCAATTTCCCCAGAGAGATGTTTGTACTTCTCTGAAGGCAATCACATCTTTTCTCTTAGCATTAAAGACTACTTACTGTAGCAGACAGCCTTGCTAAACATATTTAAAAGACCAACATGAAGACACAGGGTTGGGGATACAGCTTGTTCATACAGCATATTCCAGGCATATCTAAGAGTGTGGGTACAAGTAAGTGTAACACAATACAATAAATCTGCGATGGTAACTTAGAGGAGAGGCCTCTATCAAGAAATACCATCAGAAAGCTTTTTCCTGCTAACACAGTCCTACTTTCCTACTCTTACATATTCGCACATATTCGAAGTACTGTCTAAGCCATCAACATCTGGGAGCAATCACCCGTCAGTTCCCCTCCCCAAGCAGAAGCTCATGTTTTATGACTAATGGGATGTGAGACATATGAGCTTTGTAACCCATTATGCTACTCCTTTCTCCTAGGCTGCCAGGAAGTTCAGTGTTAACACTGATGGTCACATACAAGTGCTCTGGAAGCCCAGCTGTTATCCACACATGCTTTTCTCTCTACAACCTGGTACCGCATTCTATTTACCCGTCCAGAGTTTATTCCAGTTGTGTCTTCAATATACGACTTCTACTCTGCAAATAGAAGAAGGATAAAAACCATGAGTAAAATTTCAATGATGGGTAAAGTAACCGATCTAACAGTCAACTGCACTGTCATTGTATCATGGGACTTTCTCTTTAGGAAAAAAAAATGGAAAAATACCAACAGATTACTTCACTGAAATACCTCAAATTTCACAATGACAAAAAGAGTACTCTCAAAGAAAAAAAAAAAAAAAAAAAAAAAAAAAAAAAACCCTATGGTGTCCATATAACGAGCATGAGGGGAGAATTGGATTAGGGACAAGGTGTTTGGAGTTCAAAAGGAACGAGCAAAGCCTTCACTAATGAGAAAGCAAACACATGCCATTGCTTACTGAAGTAAACTGCGGAGTTTAAAACAAATTACATGGAAAAATTATATAAGAATTTCACATACAGTCATCTTTGGTCCCAACCCAACAATGGACTTCCGTGCATTCATACACACATACATCACAGCCCCAAGTTTGTGTTATCCTGTTCTGGAAAAGTCATTAGTTCATTTCTGAGCCTCAGAGAAGCCAGGATCTCCCCAAGATGGTTCTATTAGCAATTCTGTAGCCACCACCACTGCTGCTGCTGCTATGAGGGCTTCTCCCCCTCCCTCCCCAAAATGTAGTGCCTGCTTCTTCCCCTATAAATACACCATCAATAGGCAGTTACTATGGCAACTGTGAGGAAGCATAAGGGCTTCACGACAGAAAATGCAGCTGCAGTCACGCATGTATATGTCCCTCCAGCCCCTGGTGGATACTGTACAGCTGACTGTAGGCTGAAAGAATTTTTAACCCACTCCCCACAGGAACACAGCTGAATCCTGACATTGTAGAAAGGAAGGAAGGCAGAGAACTGGCCACCACAAAGACTTTTCTTAACTCCAACCCAGGCTGAGGCCTCTGAATCCCCAGTTCTTTGGGTCAAAACTCCCAAAGTACGTCCCACAGGGACTGGTGGCCTTCTTGAGCACCTGGCCTACGAAGCTACTTCTCCAAATTCTAGCCCCTGCTATTTCCATCGCTCAGAACTGCTCACCAGGAAAGGGTTCTGTGATTTCCAAATCTCATGATTCATCAATCCACCACAAGGCAACTCCCAAACTGCGCTTCAACTCAAACTCTGGGGTCTCTTGTCCCCTTCCACTCATGCCGGCCCTGAAAGGGCCTGGCTTCACCCACCTTCGCTGGACACCAGCGCCCTTGTGAAGAACTCCTGCTTCTGGCCCAGCAAACACTATTCTCCTGGGATCTACTCAAGAATCCAAACACCTGGGCCTGCCTGACCTCCAAACCGTCCCTCCCCAACAGTGCCCCGCTCCCAGCTCAGTGGCCCTAAACGCCAAACCGTGCCCTCGGGGCTGGGGGTATCCAACCGAATGGCCTCACCGTTCTCCGGGCCCAGGAGGCGGCCGCCCTGTTTGCGCACGCAGCAGCCACCCCTCTGCTGCTCCTCTTCGAGCAGGGCCCCTGTCCCCGCCCACCTGCTCCGGGTCGGCCAAGCCCCCGGCCCATCCCCGCGGTCTCCTCCCTTAGTCCCTCCCTGTCCCGCTTCCTTCCCCCGGCCCTGGCGCCCCATCGCCCGCCAGCCTCTGGTCAAAGAGCGCCTAGAGCCCCCGCCCCTCGCAGCCAGGCGTGCAGGCCTTGCCCATTACCTCTGCACCCCCTGCCTGCCCCTGCTCTCCTCTGGGGGCTCCGCCAGACCCTCCCCCCGCACTCTGCCGAGCCAGCTCTGGCCTCGCGCCCCGCGCCTGGCGTGCCACTCTCGAGCGCCAAAACCGCCTTGCCCGGATAGCCAGGCCGCGACTGTCGCGCTGCACCGCGCACCGGGCCTCCGGGCCAGGAGAGGAAGAAGGGGTGGGGCCGGCTGAAGCGACCTAGGGCTTAGGTGGGGAAGGCCAGCAAGCTGGGCCGAGGGGCGGTGGCGCGCACTAAGCACTGCGCGCCCGCGCCCAACTCCGCCGGCGCCGCCCCTGCCTGCGCCCGAGCTGCTGGGGGGCGGGGCCTGACCGGCGGGCCTGGGACTCCCTGGGGACCCCAGGCCTTCACCCTGGCCCTGAGGTGACTCGTGGTGCAAGCCCTGCGAAGACCTGGCTCTGTAGATGCCGCGTCAAGGCCCGTGTTCCAGGCATCTTGGAGCCGCAGAGTCCGATCTGCCTCCTGGGCCCCACCCAGGCTCACCTGCCATTCCAGCCAGCCTGGCCTGGGTGCCTGCGCAGAAGAAAGGGGCGCCTGACAGTAGGCCCAGGACCCTTGTGAGACTCCTCGGGTCCGCAGAGAACAGGCCAAGTTGAGGCCTTGCTCCTTCTGCCAATGACTGAGTGACCTTGGTTTTCTCACTTACATCCATCCCCCACCCTGCCTGGAAATGGCAGGGTTTTCTCTAGAGAAATCTGAGAAATGGGGAGAATCCTGTTTTTTTCCCCCACGGGTCTGCAGCTAGAAGGAGAGGGAAAAGAAGATGTAAGCTTGTAAGCCTGTAAGGAGTGGAATACTCCTCAGTCTGTGGGATGTTCAGCCTGGCAAGAAAAAGCTCCGGTAGGAGAGAAGCATTATTCTAGGAATTGAGGTTGGACCAGAGAGATGATTAGGGTCTGGGTCTTGGGAAGCATAGGAGTTGCCAGTGTGTCACACTGGGTTAACAGAGAGGGCTCTTTTCAGAACAGCTCTGTGCCTAGGGTTGCCACCCTCCCTTAGGCACTGCATTTAATGGGAATTGGCCAGAATAAGTCCAAGATTAGGAGAATGGATGGAAAAAGGTCCCAGGGTCCCCATTGGTCTAGCTTCCAGGGCTGATTCTTTGCTGCTACTGAACCTATACTACTCTCTTTTTGACATACTCTATTGTTCTTCACCTGCCTCCCTTTCCTTTCCCTAAGTTTCAGGGGCCTTCCTTGCCCATGAGAGAGCCTCTATAACCTTTACGGAACCCCTCTAACCTTTAGCCCTTGCAATGCCCATGGGCAGGTTGTATGAAGAAAGATACAATGCCCTGTGGGTGAGAACGACTTTGGTTGGTGCAAACAACTTTGTGTGAATGCTCTGGCTGGATGGTGAGAGAGTTGGGTGGAGTCATGGTCAGTGGGGAAAATGATTAAGGTATTTTCAGACCATCAGCATGCTCCTGGGCTCATTTCAACCACAGGCCCTTGGGTACACAACCCCCCCCCCCAGAGGTGACAGAGTGGAGTGTACTTATGTGCACAAAAGAGTATGTAACATCTGCTGTGCTCCAAGCACCTGCATTTGAGCATCTTGCTCCAGCAACACCAGCCTACTTCTAGTTTCTTCTCCACTCAGATGCCTTTCCTCCCACAATGGGTCAGGGTACTTTGTTCACTCTGCCCACACAGTACCAATGAGATCTGTACTGTGAGGTCTTGCGAGGCCTTCCACCCCTTCCCACACTGACCATTCCATTCTCAACATTGTCTACGGGGACTGGAAGCATGGTCCCTCTATGCATGGCAAGGGAGTGGGAGGAGGACAAGAGCAGGATCACATATTTATTTCTCTGTGATCTTCAGTAAGTCAGTTGGTATCTCTGTGCCTCAGTTTGCTTATCTGCCAAATAGGAATGAGACTAAGTGCCTGCTCAAAGTGTTGTTCAGAGTCTTTGAGGTAATCAGTTAAAGCAGACCTGGTGTTTAAAAATGAAATTAAGACATGCTGGCTTGCACTCTGTGCATTGGGTGCATCTCTCTCTTGGAACTAGGGACCATGTATCTTTCTTCATCACTGGCATCCACCACAAAGGCTCGTCTGCAAAAGGTGTTTGCTGGATCCTGATAGCTCAGTAGTGAACTGAAGTCAAGTTCACTATGAAATCAGCACCATGAGTTTGGTCCTGCTTCCTCCTTCCACCAGCCTTGACCACCCTGTCCTCCCCCTGTCCTTCATTTTCATCAATCTCTTCCTCTCCTCTCCCCAATTTTTCTCTCCCTTACCCCACCTTTCATTTCATCCTATACCTATTTGCATCTACATTAATTATTTTCCTGACACCCTTCTGTGAGAGTCTTGCTGCCCATCCTTTCCAAGCTGCACTTCACCCTCAAGTCAAAGCACTGAATTTGACTGGATTTTCTCTGCACATTCTATATTATATATTGGTTAGATCACAGTCTCCAATGTGCCCTTCAGTCCTTTCCATGGGAGCTATTGCCTCAAGAATTCAGTGACTGTATTTGAAGATGATGTATTTAATGGGAAACTGAGGTAAAATGAGGAATTTGCAGAATAGAGAATGAGAAGCAAATGCAAAAGGCAGAATGGAAGGATAGGCTGGCAAGAGATAGACCAACCAGGATATGGAGGAAAACAAACAATGGTAGCAGGAAGACTGGGGAGAGGGCCCCTATTATTTCAAGCCCTCCCTTGGGAGATTAATATAAAAGATTGAGTTTAAGGATATCCTGGACTTGATATGAGTGTCAGCCCAGTGGAACATTCAGCAGGGAGGGGTATAGACTAGTGATTTGAAGAGAGAAAACTTGAAATAGTCTCCTAGGAGACAGAAGAGTTCATGTTCTCTGGAACTGTGGCATGATTGCTGGGCTGCATCAAGAACCCACTCGAGGATTAATGGCCCTTACTTTAAAGTGAAAGTATTTATTCAGTGTGCTGATTTCTGAAGCCACATCCAATTGCACAGGTGCAGACTCCAAGTTGGGATTTTGCCAGATGAGTATAAGGAAATGACAGAGGACTGCCAGAAAGGTGTGTGTATTCAAGGAAAAAATTCACACAACTAATTGTGGCCTTCTAGCTGCATAGGGAAGAATGTAAGGATTGAGCAAGATTTTGATGAGAGGCAGGATTTGGTAAACCAGACACAAAATGTCTAGCTGGCTGTAGAGGAACTGAACGTATAACAGGAAAATTCTAGAAGGACGTTGCTTACAGAAGTAAGCAGCTATGGTAGTGAGCAGGGCAATAAGTCCAGAAGTAGGAACACAGGGTCAACACAAAATCACCACGAACATGATGATTCTAATATCAGACATTTAACCAAATCTGACAGCCTAAAGCCTTTCCCTATCTGACAACTACTCACCCCATGACTTGGGTTCATTGTGAACCTAAGGGATGCAGCATCCCCAACTGTGACCTTACACCATAGCCTCACAGCTTCCTCACATCACCCCACCACTGAGCATTACCCTGAGCTGCATGCAGACTCTCAGCCCTTTTCAGCCCTGCCCTTGTGCCTTTTCTTCCTTTTGCCAAATAGGCATAGTATCAATTGCCTTGAAAATGCCTGTCCTGCTACTCATAGGTGAGTCAGAACTGAGAGGGGTGCATTAACCTATGGGAGAACCTATTAAGAGGAGGTCAGAAAGGACTGCTGTCTAAAGGTTAGACAAGGCCTTTGGACTGTGAATGTAAGTAGCTGTGGTTGCCAGGCACTGTTCTTTTTTGGAAATTCTTCTGTAAATGGATATTCATGAACATTAGTATTCTCTATTAAAGTTTTCAATCCTGAGAGCAGTATTGAAGTGTGATTCTGACACATATTTAGCATAAGCAGTACTGAAATGAGGTAAGGAAGAGAGAAAGGAGGGAGGGAGGGAGGGAAGGAGGGAGGAAGCAAAGAAAGAATGAAGGAAAAGAAAGGAAGAAGTGATCCAACTCCCACTTCTGACTTACTTGGGCACTAAGCACAGACCTGCACACAGGCCTGCACACAAAAATACATCAAATAATAAGAGGGAGGAGAGAAGAGAGAGAGGTGGGGAGAGGGAGAGAGAGAGAGAGAGAGAGAGAGAGAGAGAGAGAGAGAGAGAGAGAGAGAGAGAGAGAGAGAGAAGGACTATTATACCCTGGCACTTCAAATCTCTGTGAGGCTAGATGCTTTGTCTCCCAGTGCAGCCAGAAAAAGCAGCCCAGCTAGAAGAGCATATCCCACAGACAGACAGTATTTCCCAAGTCTTATTTAATGTCCTTCACTAAATTTTCTAGTATTAAAATATTTTCTACATAATTGATATGTACATACATATGTTTTTACAATTGTGAATAAGATTTTTCTTGCCATTTTAGTTATCTCTGGTTTCTGAGAAACATGCTAATTTTTGTAAAAATAATCTATAGTCAGTTTTGGTTTTGGTTGTTGAAAATACGATCATAGAATCTGCAAATAATAACAAAGTTCTTCATCTTTACTAAAAAGTCATGTACACACATAATACGGCCAATAAAAGTATTTTATTAAATTGTAGTTATTTTAAGATTCTACTTATTTTAAGAATTTTGCTTTTAACTTATAAATTACATTCAATAGTTGGTACTAATTGTACAAACCATTGGGTTATACAAGAAATTTTCACTTAAGTATACTCTGTACTTTTAGCATATTTTCCTATTTTAAAAGATTTTCAAAATGGTTATAAACAATTTCTTTGTATGGAGGCTTCAAATTTTCCAAGCAACTGGCATTTCCATTTTAATTAATATTCATGATGATGCACAAGAAATATGCATTTCCCTCTTAAAAGTGAAATCACTTGGATAAAAAATCCTAAGTTAAAGGATCTAAATTTTTTCTTATTGGTTTTTCATAATATTTTGTCCATATGTCACACCCTTTGACTTCCTTTGTTTCTTTTTCAGTATGTTTTTGTTCATTACTTTAATGTAAATAAATGCAAGGTTTTGTTTTTCCAAGTCTTTACATTGGTATTAAATATAGAAAGTCTTATCTTTCCCTTCAAGGATCAGAAAGATGTTTGCTAACTGCCTTTATAGTTGGAAAAATCAACCCATTCAAAGGCATAGCAGCTCAAAGAGCATGACGGCTGCACAGTGCTTTCAAAGCTCCTGGGCCTTCACTGAAATTGCTTCTCTTTCTAATGTCCACCTTGTTTCTTTACCTCGTGATATTGATATTGAATCTAAATCCAGGAAAAGCCTGCAAAAGCTAGCTAGAAATGGCCTTTCCATCACATTCACCTTCACTTTAAAGCTACTATGTGCTTCCATTAGAGTTTTATGTCTTTCATTCTTTTTGTTAAAAAATAAACATGTATCATTAGTCTAGTTTGTTCTCTGGAATCTAGAAAGAGGAATATTAATCTCTATTCTGATTTTATAACACTTTCATTCCCAATGTGGTCATAAACTTAATAGTTACATATTCAACCTGTTTAAGTGCATTTATTTATTTACTTACTTATTCAAAACCAAAATATATGTGCAAATAAATACAGTGCTGTTGAGAGGCCAAACCTACTCCATCTTGGAACAAGCTTCCATTTTAAAAGAAAAAGAGCCTGAAAACTTGACCTGCAGCTGTACCCAAGCTGCACCCGAACTACACCCAAGTACTAGGAAGGATCCTATGGCTTGTCCTTGGCCCATACCCCAAAATTACTCCCTAGCTACTTCCTAGCAGCAGTCAATCATGATTAGTCTAATTGTTTCAAGTGTACTTTCAGACCATTTGTGATTGTTCAGTCTTGCTTCAGAGCACCCACCTGCTGGCTTATAATAGTCATTCTAATAGATTCCAGGCTGGACACCCCCTCACTTACTCTCATTCCTATAAAACCTTGTCCTGCTGAGGGTTCAGGGCCGCTCTGCCTTCCTGTCCTGCTGTGTCAGGGTTGGGTTAGAGGAGCTCCCAAACCTTAGCCTGTAATAAAGAGACCCCAATGTGATTACGTCAGAAACTGCTCCTTGGTGGTCTTTTGGGGTTCACGAACACTTCCAGGCACAACATTGTGTTCCTAGGATATGTTTTGGTCAGGGAAGAAACCACACTGGAAACAACTCGTCTTGCTTTGTTTTTTAAAATGTTTTAGCAAGATAGATGCATTCAAGCCAGTTAAAAAATAAAACCACCTTTCTTATATATTATCAATAACTGGTTAGTATGACACAGTGCTGTGGAAACTTTCAGACAACAGGATGGTATGATATGGCTCATGGATATCACTTTGGATAAGGTATAGACAATGGGACTATAAAGCTTACTAAACCCATGAAACAGGCTTCATCCAATCAATTATAGATGCACATGCACAGACCTACAACCAAACATTAAGTGGAGCCTGGGGAATCCTGCAGAAGAGTAGGAAAGATTGTAGTAGCCAAAGAGGACAAGGACACCACAAGACAGTGCATAGGATCAACTAACCTGGGCTCACAGGGGCTCACAGAGACTGAACTGTTAACCAGAGAGCCTGATTGGATTTGACATAATCCTTCTACACACATGTAATAGTTCTGTGACGTGATGTTCATGTGTGACTCCTAACAATGGGAGCAGGGGCTGTCTCTGACTCTGTCTCCTGCTTTAGGGACCCTTTCCTCCTGCTAGGTTGCCTCCTCCAGCCTCAATAGGAGGAGAGTGCCTAGTCTTCCTACAATGTGATATTCTGTGGTTGGGATGCCTGCCCTTTTCTGAAGAGAAATGGAGGAAGAATGAATAGGGGTGTGGGGAGCACTGGGAGGAAGAACTGAGGTCAAGAGGACGAAAACGAAAAATATGCAAAGAAAGAAGAAAAGAAAGAAACACAACTAGTTTTAAGAGTGAGAAAAGTTGCTGGGCATGACAGCACAGCTTTTAATCCCAGCACTGTAGAGGAGACAGAGGCAAGAGAGTCTCTGAGTTCCAGGACAGCCTGCTCTACACAGTGAGTCCCAGGACAGCTAAGGTTATACAGTGAGAAATGTTGAAAAATTGATAGGAACAGATACGAAATATAATGATGCCTCTTTGGAGATACACTACAGAAGAATTCTGGATAGAATTTAGAGGCAGAGCTAAAAGGCTGATTGTTTGGAGTTAAGAAAAAGCAAAGAAGCTAGAGATATCCTGGGTATATTACTTCCTGCAAGTCACTAACTGACTATCTATATTTAGTAGTTGGGGCCATTTAATAAAATACCATATAGAGTGAGTGACTTAAACAATAATAATGTGCTTTCTTTAATTCCAAATGTTAGAATTCCATGGTCACAGTGCCTACAAAGATAATTCCTGATTAGAATTGGGGTTTGTAGCCAGCATCAAATTTCTGTATTAAGCATGGCTTCTTCTGTGGACACCCTAATTACTGCATTAGGACCCTCTCATCTGACATCACTTAACTTTAGTTACCTCCTCAAAGATTCTCTTCTGAATACAGTAGCATTAGAAGTTAGTTTTGACATATAAATGGGAGGTTCACAATTTAACCATGGCCTGTGCAAGAGGAATTTTTTGTGTTGCTGTTCTAGAGGCTGGTCTTGGATCAAGCTTTCCATCATGCTGGTTGTTCTGAGAGTGTGAAAGATACTCGACTTTATGCCACAATTCATAAGTGTTGATCTGTGTGTTATTCTGAATATTTTGAGAAAATCTCATGATTTCCTGTGCAAGATGGGATTGATCCCTTTGCCAATCATATTTACACTGTCAATGCTACCTGCCAAAGCAATAGAAATTGTGACACAAAGAGGCACCAAGACGTGTGTGTGTGTGTGTGTGTGTGTGTGTGTGTGTGTGTGTGTGTGTGTGTGTAAGGGGGGAAGAGAGACAGACAGACAGACAGAGACAGAGAGACAAAGAGATCACCTAATGTGTAATGGGATTTAGATAAAACTAAGCTCCAAGATCTGATCCCTTTAATATTGAGAGGAATAGTCAAAAAGAAAGAGTAAGAAGTAGAAAAGCTTATGGGCCAAATATGAGAGTGAATAGAGATAAGGAGTCATAGAATCCAGAGGAAGAGAAAATAGAATGGTTAGAAAATGAATCAGCATTGCCAAGAGCCACAGAACATGGGAGTGAATGGGGGATTTGGCAATCTGCTGATTTTTATTTTCTTTGGTAAGAGCTGGTCCCATAAAGTGGTAGGCACTGAGGCTGCACATGTGTGTTTTAAGGAGTATTGTGAGCAGACAGAGAGAGAGAAGTGAATGAAGACTGGGGCTTAGAAATGGAGTAGAGAACTGTCTAGTTAGAGAAGAGTACATGGATGTCAAAGAATGATTCATTTTAAGGTAAGAAAAATGAACATCGTGCTTGCATGCTGATTAGAACTGGTGAAATAGAAAGGTGGATTATGATGCTGCAGAGGGAGTTAGTTAAAATGGAGTGAGATCCAGAATGTAGATAAAGATATCACTGTTAGGAAGAAATTTTCTCTTAGTCTGAGGAAGGATTGAGTATAGAAGAAGGCCAAAAACAAACAAAAAACAAAGTCCCACTAAAGAGATTCTGAAGCAACACCTGTCCCATATTTCTGACTTTTTAAAAATTGAACATAAGGAATGGAAGGCAAAGGGAGCTTGAGGAGAAGAAACTGGAAGTCTGAGGATGGGACTGGAAAGACTCGACACACGGACATCCTGATCAAGGAGGAGTGCCTACTGGGGGGTTTGCGAGCCAATGTTGGATACTTGCTCATCAACTGGAGCGCAGGCAAGGAGGGCAAAGGACTGACTGTGGTAAGAGAACAGTATGTCTTAAAAGGCTGAGAACAGAACACACAAGGGAAATGTTAACTGAAAAGGTCACAAGGAAAGCCACTGAAGAACTGCAATTCTGATACTGTACACAAGGGGGCAAAAGATGACCAGAAATGAGTCTGACCACACCCTATCTGGCTTGAGACTCTTGTGTCCAGAGCTTCTCTGGTCCTACTGCCCATTCTAAACATCCCTTGAACTTTGAGGCTTACTAAACAGGAACCATTGCTGATACCACCCAATGGCTGATGTGTAGTGTGGTGTGGTGCGGTGTGGGGCAGTATGGTGTGGGGCGTGGGGTGCTGAGGTGTGCTGTACTGTGCTATGATGTGCTGTGAGGTGGTATGCTGTGATGGTGTGGTAGTGTGATGGTTTGATGTGGTAGACAAGAGCAGAAGAAGCTATGAGAATTAAGAAACAACAGGAACCTTCTTTGTCTGTGCCTGTCTTGAGCTCCTGACTTATGTGTGGGGTTTTGGCAAGACTCTAACTTTAAATTAACCACGGAAAGTACACACCGAGTGTCCTGGAGTTGGTGTGAAGATGAAACGTAATTTATATGCTGGTCTTAAAAAGCCATCAAGACATTTTGCCTGAGGCTGAAACCATGCTATGTAGCACCATGGGCTGGACCTAACCCACAACGCTCCTAGAACCAATGTGCAGAGCCTTACAAATGGGATCTTGCTGAAGAAGGGAGCCACTAGCTAGTAATCTTCCCTGGTGTCTTGTTGCCAGGCCTGAAATGAACATGGGCTGATGAGGCAATGTAAAGTCTACTCCTCATTTTTGCCTTCATCTCTCATTCATTTACTCTTTATCTGTTCCTTCATGCATGCCAGGAGAGAAGACAAACAGGCTTGCCCTAGGTCAGTGATTCCCAACCCCACAACCATAAAATTATCTTTGTAAATTTGCTACTGTTGTGAATGGTAATGTAACTAACTTACATGCACATGGTCTTAGACCCGTTAAAGGGTTGCTCTGCTCCCAAAGACATCATAACCCAGAAAGTTGAGAACCACTGCCTTAGGAGACAGATAGGAGAAAATGGAGGAGTCAGACAGATATCTGAGAATTATCTTGGTGACTGAGAAACTGGAAAGGGCTGTTCCTGAGAGAAGAAAGTACAGTGGCTAGAGGAGGGAACCAAGAAAGAAAATCCAACTGGACCAAGAAAATCAAAGGGACTGTGCAGCCAGTTAGGAGGAGCTGGTCTCACAGTGGCTCAGGAGGAGGTTAACATCGAGATTGCTAGCAGTTGTTTGTTCATTAGTTCTCAGGACCCTTTGGAATACAGACGAAGCCCTGCTATCAAGCAACCGTCTTGTACCCTTTCCCCTGTGATCTCACGAATCAACAAAGAGAGTCACAGGTGGTCCAGGTCAAAAGTCAAAGTATTGTCTTGGTTCTCCTACATCCAGAATGGATTTTGTGGACACCAATTATCGGCAGGTGAGGAATGTGGAATAGAATAGCAGCGCTAAGCCAGATAAACCACATCACCTGTCCTGGGGAATTTACTGTGCATACAGACTCCACAAAGACTTACTTAGCAGACCATATGCCCAAAGGCTCAGGTTTAAATCACCTATGATATAGGCCCTCTCCTAAAACCTAGAGCCTATTTCCTTGCTGAAGTCATACCCCATGCCCAGTCAGATAAATTTCCAGCTCCTGTCTCACCTATTTGACCCACGGGCTGGAACTTGGATTATACAAACATTTGAATTCACTATTCTAAATACTGCAATTTGTCTGTCCTGTCTGCTGACCTTTGCCTGTCTGCATTTGACATGTTTTGATTCTGTAGGGCTGTGGGGTTTGTTTCATCAACAAGGTGACTATGTGGTTAATTACCCTTTGACTTTTGGGGTCAGGACCTCCATCTGAGCAGGAAACACCCATGGCTCCAGAAGTTTCAGGCATCTTGGCATTTAACTGTCATTGTCAATCTCTCACTCTTCTACCACCCACATCTCTTTGCAGTCTCAGGAGTTGTGTGTGCTGTGGAGACATTTCCAGAGGTTAACTGGAGCCACCAAAGTGTTGGCAGTGTATATAACTGTGTGATCTACCAAGTTTCATTAATTCCCTAATTTCATCAGACTATACCTATCCCAGGGATCAGAACTCTGCTGGTAGGGGTCCGTCCATGATGAGGAACCCCAAGTTCATTTGCTGGTTTAGGTTCACATACTTAACCAGATGGACGGGGCAGTGGTGGAACGCTTTCTTTCTGATCCTCTCAGCTTCTGTACAGTGGTCCAAGCCAGTTTTGATTTCCCACTTGCTCTTGTCTCAAGCCACTGACTTTCTTTGTAAAACATTTTCCTGGTGTCAACTAAGCACTGGGTTCACAAAGACTTTCATCTTAAATATTTGTGGAAAGCCAGTTAATTTCTGCAATGTCCTAAGTTTGGGGAACTATGGGAACATTTACAGTCTGACCCAAGCTCTACCCATTGTGGGGGCAGCACATAGTCAAGAATATTCTAAGAGGCTCTTCCCACCTGGATTATGCATTGTGGGAAAAGATGCAGAGACAAGAGGGGAAAGGCTTCACAGTGTTTAGAATATTCGCAATGCATAAGGGCAGAAAGGTACATAACCTTTGTTTCAAGCCCAGTGGTTCTTCAAAGCTGAAGACAGTGAAGACAGAGGGGAAAGAAAAGATAGGACCAATGAAGAGAACTTGGATTGCATTGGATAACAATAGATAATCATGCAGCAGTGCCTTGTTTACCTGTGGATGCTAGAAAGCCCGATCATTTAACATCTCCTGTGCCATATTTTAATCTGACAGTAATTCTTAATCTTAGAGTTATTTTTAATTTAATGCTTGAGGATGAATAAAATGTATTTTGATTCATTTGCCTCTCTCACTCCCTTCTAACTCCTCACATTACCCTCTGTATCACCACTCCCAGCTAAGTCTTTTTTATTTATTTTATTGGATATTTTATGTATTTACATTTTGAATGTTATACTCTTTCCCTGATTCCCCTCCGGAACCCACCCTCTCCCATCCCTCCTCCCCCTGGTTCTATGAGGGTGCTCAGTTATTACTATATTCAATTTTCTTAGGAATCCCCATACTGATTTCCAGAGTGGTTGTACCAGCTTTGCAGTCCCACCAGCAGTGGAGGAGTGTTCCTTTCTCCACATCCTTGCCAGCGACAGGAGCTGAGCTCAGCTTATAGAGCTAGCTGTACAACGCTTGGGCATATTGAATCTTCCTTGATTATCACTGTGCTGAGAGTTGAGAACATCTCTTGGAATACCTCTGGATCCCTCCTGCTGACTTGTGCCTAGGCTGAAGCCTGGCTGTCTCTGCCACCACTGCTAACTCGTGTTTGCTACCCAGCTTCTACTGAACTGGTGTATACCTGAAGCGTTTGCCAGTGGATCGAGCTGCTCACCTGTCAACTGAACTCCCGATTTCCAGACACCAATGGGAGTTGCTCCAAAGAACCTTTCTAAACACTTCCCCTTTCCCTGAATCCTTTCTTTCCCCCTACCTCTGGTGGGTGGTGGGCTACAAGGAAGGTTAAAGCATTTACAAACCATCGTTAAAAGTAGGCTTTTGAAAAAATTAAAGTTTCAATAACCTATGAAAGTGTGCATCCCAAGAAAAATCAACTCTCTGTCTTCCCTCTCCCCTCTCCTCCCCTCTCCCCTTCTCTCCTCTCCCAGGAGCCATCTGTTATTATTGATGAGTGGTGCTTGAGGTTAAAAATTTTGGAACCCCTCAGTGGTGGTGTATAATTAGGGTAGCTAGGGCAAGGTGTGGCTTCTGACCACACAGATGAAACACTCAACACAGACCTTCCTTTGACAGTGTCAGAGTCCCAGCAGGTAGAGGGAGTGAAGCTCTCTCTGGATTACATCAGGGGCTCAGGAACAAGGCTTGAGATCACAGTGAGTGGTACTGTTATTACAATGGAACATGTACCCATATCTATTAGGGTAAACAGTTCTTACATGCTAGATTGTTCCAAGGCTACTTTTCGTTTCATTGTTTTCAAGATACTCTTCAAAATATTGCCCACTACATAAAACTGGGTATTGGCTGGTGCTGTGTTGGATGGTGTGAAAGGAGTGAAGGGTGATCATTTTAATAACACTTTTTTATTATTAAATGAATTTGGGAATAGGAATGTTTACAAGTATTTAATGCCAGGGAAAATTCCTGGATATGGAGCTATGAACCTGCATGGACTTAATGCTCCATTATATGCAGGTCAAGCCTTGCCTTGTTGATGTGGGAACGAGCAGATATGAAGTTACAATGACTGGAAGCCCTGCTTTCTTTCATCTTTTCACCTGCACAAGCCACACATAAATGCAACTCCTGAGCTTTCCAAGATAGGTGAATTGAATGTATCCTCATGCTGAAAACGTAAACAAAGTCAAAGTGACCCAACTTAGGGCCACCTTATTGTCATTGTTGCTAAGAACAGAAAACCACAAGAGAGGGGATCAGAGCTGCCTGCTTTGAATCTTGGGGCTACTGACTACTGTGTGGAGGACAGTGGAGGAAGGCTAGGGCTTCCTTTCCAGTTTTTCCAATCTAGAGGATTTTGCAGTCTTTCCTGTGATTTGGAAGGGAGAGACAGGTCTCCTGGATCATGCCAGACCAGCTTCAGCTGATGACTCCACTGCTTGCAAGCTCTGGAGAACTTTACACTTCTACTCCCCTCAGCTGGTATGGGATGGGCATATGTAGCAAGGGAAGCAGCCAAACCAGGAAAGTCCACGTCTCAGCATTTACCTGACAACCTAACAATGTGAGGGCAACTGTACTCAGATGTCTCAGGCATGCCTGAGGAGGTTATCACCAAGAAGAGCCACATTCTAAACAGTGAAGTAAAGCAGTCATTCCCACAGGTGGCCTCTCCCCGAGACTTGGTCAGTCTGACTGGTGCATTCAGCAGTCCTATGCTGTGTGAATAAACTCTTCTGTTCTGCCATGTCCTATTCTTCAGTGGAAGACCAAAGGACTAAGGTGACTTTCCAAATGCGGGGCTTTACCTGTGATTATGAAAACTGTAAGTGATGCCTAGGAAGCCAAAGGGAACTCCCAAGTCACTCTGGTACCAGGGTGGTTGAGTAGCTATCAAAAGCCACTGCCATACTCCTTCTGTCCTCAGAACCATAATCACCTCTCCAAGACCTCATCTCCAAATCAATCGCATTGGAGGTAGGGAGCACAGAAACATTCCTTTTCTAATACTCTTATATAAACCATATGCCTGGAGGCATGTCAAATTATCCTTGGTTGTTTCCTTAGTTTGTTTCCTTTAAAAGTAAGATGGAGACAACACACATATAAAGACAAATCAAACAAACAAAAAGGCTGCACTCAGGAGTACTGTGCCTACACTCTAGCCAGTGATATTTGTAATTGTGGCAAAAATTGCTAATATGCTAGGAAAAGGTATTGCATGAAATGTTTATCTCTAGAACATGAGCTCTTCGTCAGGACATAAGCATGGTCCACCGAGTCAGTAATATTCCTCTCAAAGTCAACCACACAGACACAAGATTGTAAAGCACAGTGTTTATTGAATAAAGATGTAAACTATTTAGAACAGATATTAGTTTCTCACAATTGGATACCCATTTAGCATAGGTTACCAAGTCTTATGGAGCTACAGAAGTGGTAGAAGGAAATCAAAAAACAAGGCTACAGGATTTTTGGAACAGCTTTTACCTCCTGCATCGCTGTTCTATGGTATTTTTAATTTTGTCAAGAAAAGCATATAGGACCCTGACGTTCTGCCCACTAACTTCAGCTTGCCACAATGAAAGCACATATGGATATACACAAAGTAGTTTTGGACAAGCAGGGGTCAGTGAATTCTTGTTATCACACACCAAGATGGATATAACAGTAGACTTCTGTGGCATTTTCAACAAACTGACTATGCTTAAGAAATAACTACAAACTTAATTTGAAAGTAAAGAAATATAACCCACCCACCCTTTCCCACACAGACCGTGGGCATCTGTCTTCAGCCTCATCTTGCCCTCATGGGTGCGAATTGTTGTTCCCTTCAGCCCGAAAATAACCAGAATGATCTTGTCCAGGGGGTGGAAAGCATGGCCTGTTCTCTCTTCGGTGGTCAGAAGAGGCATGCTGAAAAAAAAAGGGAGGGGGAGGAAGAGTAGTAAACTTAAATGCTTGGCTAGAGTTCTTTCATTAGATAGTCTCTGCTGGGGAAGATGGAAAGTAGACTTGTACTTGAGAACCATCCATCTAGCAAAGTTATATACAGATCACAGTAGTAAGCAGTTTAACTCAGCAGTGAGTTCTAGCATTACATGTGTAATTTCCTTCAAATTGATAATTCTTCAAGTCTGCATTTCAAACACAGATTATATTCCTGGGGTGTTCCCCTTATGAAGAAGAGGCCCAGAATCCTTCTAAATTCAAAATAAAAAGGCTATAGAATATCTCAACTGTATAATACTGACTCTCTCTTTGGCTATAAACTCAAGAGTGGACCTTTAATAAATGATGATGCTCTGTAATGGGGCACATGACATTATTCTCTAGCTGCATAAAATTTTCTGAGGATTCTAGGCCAGGTATTTTAAGCTAAAAATTTCAGATGATTGAGAAGGACTTACATGTGATATTGCTGATGGGTGGCATGATGCTGTTGATGCTTGCTGTGATGCCAATGCTTGGCATGGTGGTGCGAATACTTGATGTGACACTGCAGATGCTTGGCATGATGGTGCAAATACTTGATGTGACAGTGCGGATCCTTGACATGTTGGTGCAGGTGCTTGACGTGACGCTGCAGAATCTTGACGTGACGCTGCAAATATTTGGTATGATGGTGAAGATACTTGGCATGACGTTGCAGACAGTTGACACGATGGTGCAGATACTTGACATGATGGTGCGGATACTTGACGTGACAGTGCAGATACTTGACATGATGGTGCGGATACTTGGCATGATGGTGCGGATACTTGGCATGATGGTGCGGATACTTGGCATGATGCTGCAGATACTTGACGTGACAGTGCAGACACTTGGCATGACGGTGCAGATACTTGACGTGACAGTGCGGATACTTGGCATGACGGTGCGGATACTTGGCATGACGGTGCGGATACTTGGCATGACGGTGCGGATACTTGGCATGACGGTGCAGATACTTGACGTGACAGTGCAGATACTTGGCATGACGGTGCGGATACTTGGCATGACGGTGCGGATACTTGACATGATGCTGCAGATACTTGGCATGATGCTGCAGATACTTGGCATGATGGTGCGGATACTTGACGTGACAGTGCAGATACTTGGCATGATGCTGTCATTTCTTGGCATGATCTTGATGAATGATGCAGAAGTGGAGGAGCAAGATCCTCCCGATGTCTGTAAGAGAAAAAATTTGGAGCAATGACAGGTCAAAGAATGATGGTCATGAGAAATTCTCCATACTACATATAATCTGATCTGGGTTTCTATATTATTGGTTCTTCATAGCATGAAACAAACATCTTACATATACCTCTCTGGTTTTTATAGCCAATGACTTCATTCCAGAAAGTTGAAGAATAGACATGAAACTGGGGAAGTACTCAGCTGTGGCCAATAAAGACTTCTCTACAAATACTCTGTGCAGAGAATCTGAACTTGAGCAATGAAGAAGCCAAGTGATTTCAAGGTTTATATTTGAAGTCTCTAGCTTTGAGGCTGTCTCATCTAGGCTTTTTGTGTGAAAGATCCTCCATTCTACCGATAGATACTCAGATAGGCATTATACAGGCAGGAACAAGGGGAAAAGCAGTGGCTCCCACCCTTCTTCCCACTCTATCTCTTACCTCTGTGTCTCATTTCGTGGATGTTCAGAGTTGATATTTCTAAAGTAATTCATGGCAAGTGGCCCCAGATCATCAATAACAGTCACCACCTGTACAAACCAACAGGGTTATTGTAAAAAGATACAAGTATGCCATACATCCCATTTTTGACACCTCAGGCTTGGACTACCCCTGTACCTGCTCTCGTGGACGATATACACGAGGTCCTTGTCCTGTTTGTTGCTGCCCAGGCCGTTCATATGGTAAGTTTCGGAGCATTTCAATGCGCTGGGCCAACTCATATTCACATTGCTCTTGTTCCCTTTCCTGCAGGTATTGATGCATCAAAAAATAAATGTAAAAGTAACTTGATTTCTGAAAAAGCACCCTACCCCCCAAAATGAATTTAACATCTAAATGAGTTCAAAAATAATAAAAGTCTGGTCTACGAACATATGGGGCTATGGGAACTACTGACTGCTTTGCTAGCACACTACTCCCAAACATGCTCCTGGGTTACAGATTTCTAAGAATCCAGAACACCCACACCTGTATATCATCTATCCCATAGTCAGGTCTACCTTGCACAGATATTTTTTCACTTTCTGGGACAACTCAACTGCAACATATAAAGGAGGCTAAGCCAAATAAACCAACTTCTTACGAAAATGAAATCTACTTTCAGTTATAAAAAGCAAAATGAATTTTCCATACCTCCTCTTCAATATCTGTGTAAGAAGGCGGTTCATCATGGAAGGATCTGCTTATACTCAAATCATAGACCTGTGTCATAACGCGTGGGCCACAGAGTTGGGCAAACCTTTCCCCCAAAAGTGGACGCTGGAACTGATATGTTCTCCTTGGCTGCATTTGTAAGGACACAAAATTACAAAGGTCAACTTGCTGTTATTCTATGCTTTTCCTTAATGCATCAAAACGGTGAACATGGAGAGAGATTGCTCAGCCAAGCCCACAAGAAACCCTAGATACACAGATGTAACACTGGGCTCTGTTCTCCCCTCCTGTGCACGGCCCGATTGCAGACTCATTACTGATTATTTTAAGAATTTAAAACCATATCTACACTGAAAATTTAATTGTGTACTAATGCAAAAGGAAGGAAAAAACAGAACATCTTAGTTTAAGGACATTTTTGAAGGATAAATGTATTCACATAAATTTCCTTCCAAACAGTTCAAAGAAATTTCATGGTACTCTAAAAAAATCCCTGCAAGGCAAGAAGGCCTTTTCAAAAAACGGAGATCCTAAGGCTCAGGGATTTGCCATTGTCACACTGCTGGGGCTAAACTGAAACACCTAACTTTTAGGTTTTCATTCTATGAAGATTGTGTTGGGCACTGGGAACGGAGTATCTGGTTTTTGGATTGGTAATAGATACAAACAATTCTTCATAAATGATACAAACTCACTTCTTTGTTGATCAATCTGTATATTTAAAAATCCTGTATAGTTAACAATCACAAGGATAGAACAGATATAGCCCAGAAGAGGGAAAAAAAACCTAGCTTATGCTACTATTTGCTGAGGGAAAAGTTGGTATAACGTTTTTTTAAAAAGCTGTCATCTCTGGAGATGGTTAGCATTCACCCACCATTGAGGAAAATCAGGACCTGTAGAAATCCAGTTTAACATACTACTTATTTCAAATATTCTCTGAAGAACAAAATTTTCTTGTATATTTGAAAAGCTAGTATATTAGAAACTACAAAGTATACTCGGAGAAAGTGAATTTAAGCTTGACCATGTTAAAGGTGCAAAAAGAATGCATTTTGAAAGACTTTCAGATGTACCTCAGTGTCATGGATCCGCAAATCCGTGCGTACTATGGGTTCCACCATGGCCTCTGGGCGCACAACCTGTACTGGTGTGGTTGAACAGGACACCACCGTCTCTGGGCACACAACCTGTAATGGTGTGGTTGAACAGGACACCACCGTCTCTGGGCACACAACCTGTAATGGTGTGGTTGAACATGATGGGGAAGCCTCAGGTGCCTTTTGGTGTCCTTGTTCTTGACGTAGAATGGCTTCTTTGATCTTAGGGTCTTTCTTGTCTTCAGCATCTTCTATTATATAGCAATCATCATCAGAAGCAGCGTGACTTGCAGAATCTTTATCAATTACATATTCCTTAGAAATTAAGTGCTTTAACTCTTCCAAGGGTTTTTTCACATCCTCTTCAATGCATTCTCCTTCTTCTGTAGAGAGCTGTTCTTGGCTGTCATTTAGAAGGAATTCTGAAGCCACTTCAAATTCCATGTCCTGGGGCTCTAGCAGATATTTAGGATCTATCATATACTCCTCTCCAGATGTAGGGGCTAAAAAGAAGGAAGCACAGAGGAGATTGTGACAAAACAGTAAAATGTGCCCAAAGAAGCAAGTGACTAATAAGAAGGAGAAACTGCACATTTCTAGTTGGGATTTCCTGGATGTCTAAGACTAGTGATTGCTTGAATCTGTGAAGAGATATTTACTTTTATTCCTCTGAAATCATCATCCCCCAAAATTTACAGAAAACAAGCAAAGTTGGACTAGACACCTGTGATTTCATGCCATTATAAACTGAACACTATCTTTATTTTAAACTTTGCCACCACCTTGAATGTCATCCCATGTATTTAGACCACATTCCAGTAGCTGGGTGCACATACTTGAAACTGGTGTTGTTGTTGAGACATCTGTAGACGAAGAGCTCGAGCTCGTCCTCACGACGGTGTTTGTGCTTGTGGTTGTGCTTACACTTGAGTGAACTAATTCAGATGGCAGTTGCTGAGTGGCTGATTGGACATCTCCAATCTCAACCTGAATTTCCAACAGAAGATAACACATTTCAATAACTAGATAGAAGAAGACAGACATGATAGGCAAAACAGGTAGACTCCCAAACCTGAGACATACTTTACAATATAATCAATAATTGAAGAACACAAAATTCTTACACACACACACACACACACACACCTACATATCCTTAAAATATTATCGGAGGTTCTAAGCCTCAAAAAGGCAGTGGCCACTGCTGGGTTTTCTCAGAGTTCCTGCACATGCAAAGTAAGCTTCAAACACTAAAAAGTCAAGTATGAGATATTTAATGTTTTAGGCAGATTCAATGGGAAGTACTTAGGAGTATTTTGGCTGTAAAGAAAACAGAAGTGGACAGGGCTCGGCCCATCCGCCACCTGGAACAACAGTTCCCAAAGGATTAAAGACTGGTGAGAAGGAGAAACGGGCATATCTCTGCCGAGTGCGCACAGAAAGTGCGCCCCTGCCCTGCCTGATCCAGGGACCAGGGACACAGCATTGGGACCCGTTTCCACCAGCGACTTTGGGGCGCAGAACAGGGCTCAGACCAACCACCACCTGGACCAGTGGAGATCCAGGGACATAGACCAGATACAAGGGAAAGGCAAGAACATATCACTGACAACAAGATGGCAAGAGGAAAGCTAAAGAGTATATCCCAAGGAAACCAAGAAAACCTGGCAACTCCAGAACCCAGCTCTCCCATCACAGCAAACATAGGAATGCCAAACACTCCAGAAAAGGAAGACACATACAGGAAATCATACATCAAGATGCTGATAGAGATACTTAAACAAGAACGGGAGGAAAAGCAATAAGATTCAGAAGCTTTTAAAGAGGAAACAAGAAAAACACTCAAAGAACTAGAGGAAAACAGAATCAAAGAGATGAAGGAATGGAAGAAGGAATTTAAAACAGAAATTGACACAATAAAGAAAACATTAAAAGAGATAACCCTAGAGGTAGAACACCTAAAAAAGAAATCAGGAGTCACAGAAGCAAGCATTTCCAGTGGATTACAAGAGATGGAAGAGAGAATCTCGAGGGCCGAAGACAACATTGTAAACATAGACAAAACAGCCAAAGAAGATGCAAAAAACAAAAAGCTCCTAACCCAAAAAGTCCAGGAAATCCAGGACACAATGAGAAGACCAAACCTAAGGATAATAGGAATAGAAGAGGGAGAAGAATATCAACTAAGAGGCACAGTAAATATCTTCAACAAAATTGTAGAAGAAAACTTATCTACCCTTAAGAATGAGATGACCACGAGCATAAAAGAAGCCTTCAGAACTCCAAATAGGTTGGACCAGAAAACAAATACCTCCCGACACATAATAGTAAAAACATCAAGTGCCCAATGCAAAGAAAGAATACTAAAAGCAGTAAGGGAAAAAGGTCAGGTAACATATAAAGGCAGGCCAATCAGACTCACACCCGATTTCTCAACAGAGACTATGAAAGCTAGAAGAGCCTGGACAGACATCATGCACACCCTAAGAGAACACAAGTGCCAGCACAAGCTGCTATACAAAGCAAAACTCTCAATCACCAAGATGGAGAGATGAAGATATTTCAAGACAAATCAAAATTTATACAATATCTGACCACAAACCCAGCACTACAACGAATTATAGGTGGAAAACCCAATACAATGAGGGAAAATACAGCCTAGTAAAAACAAGAAAACTCCTAAGCAAGAAAACCAAAAGAAAAAAGAGACACAGACACAACTCAACCTACAAAAGCAACAATAGCAGGAAACAGAAACAACTATTCCTTGATATCTATTAACATAAATGGACTCAACTCCCCAATAAAGAGACATAGGCTATCAGACTGGATACATAAACAAAATCCAGCCTTTTGCTGCATACAGGAAACTCAACTAAGAGACAAAGACAGACACTATCTCAGAGTAAAAGAGTGGAAAAAAAAACTTCCAAGCAAACAGCGCCAAGAAGCAAGCTGGAGTGGCTATTCTAATATCAAATAAAGTAAATTTCCAACAAAAAGTTATCAAAAAAGATAAGGAATGAATATTTTTACTCATTACAGGGGAAATCTGTCAGGAGGAACTCTCAATCCTTAACATATATGCTCCAAATACAAAAGCACACACATTCATAAAAGAAACCCTACTAAAGCTCAAAAAATACATTTCAACCTACACAATAATAGTGGGAGACTTTAATACCCCACTCTCACCAATGGACAGATCATGGAAACAGAAACTGAACAAGGACACTGCAAAACTAGCAGAGACTATGAACCAACTAGAATTAATAGATATATTCAGAACATATTATCCTAAAGTAAAAGAATACACCTTCTTCTCACCACCCCACGGCACCTTCTCGAAAATTGACCACATAATTGGACACAGAGCGAGCCTCAATCGATATAAGAAGATTGAAATACTCCCATGCATCCTCTCAGATCACCATGGTCTAAGGCTGGTCTTTAACAACAACAAGGGCAACAAAAAGCCCACATACACATGGAAACTAAACAACGCTCTGTTAAACAATAGCAGGGTCAAAGAAGAAATAAAGAAAGAAATTAAGGATTTTGTAGAATTCAACTAAAACAAAAACAGAACATACCCAAACCTATGGGATGCAATGAAAGCAGTACTGAGAGGAAAACTCATAGCCCTGAGCGCTTCCAAAAAGAAACTGGAGAGAGCATACATCAGCAACTTGACAGCACAGCTAAAAGCTCTAGAACAAAAGGACGCAGATACACCCAAGAGGAGTAGACGGCAAGAAATAATCAAATTTAGGGCAGAAATAAACCAAATAGAAACAAAAAGAACCATCGAAAGAATCAACAAAACCAAGAGATGGTTCTTTGAGAAAATCAACAAGATTGATAAACCCCTAGCCAGACTAATTAGAGGGCAAAGAGAGAGTATACAAATTAACAAAATCAGAAAGGAAAGTGGAGACATAACAACTGAAACTGAGGAAACTCAAGAAATCATCAGATTCTACTACAAAACCTATACTCCATAAAGTTGGAAAATCTGGAGGAAATGGACAAATTCCTAGACAGATACAAGATCCTAAAGTTAAACCAGGACCATCTAAATAAAAACCATCTAAATAATCCCATAACCCCTAAAGAAATAGAAGCAGTCATCAAAATCCTCCCAACCAAAAAAAGCCCATGTCCAGACGGGTTCAGTGCAGAATTTTATCAGACATTTATTGCAGACATAACACCAATACTCTCCAAACTATTCCACAAGACAGAATCAGATGGAATACTACCTAAATCAATTTTGAGGCTACAATAACCCTCGTTCCTAAACCACACAAAGACCCTAAAAGGAAAGAGAACTTCAGACCAATCTCACTTATGAACATTGATGCAAAAATACTCAACAAAATCCTTGCAAACTGAATCTAAGAACACATCAAAATCATCATTTACCATTACCAAGTAGGCTTCATCCCTAGGAAGCAGGGATGGTTTAATATAAGGAAATCCATCAATGTAATCCACCATATAAACAAACTCAAAGAACAAAACCACATGGTCATCTCACTAGATGCTGAGAAAGCATTTGACAAAATTCAACACCCCTTCATGTTAAAAGTCCTGGAAAGAACAGAAATCCAAGGTCCATACCTAAACATAATAAAAGAAATATACAGCAAACCAACAGCCAACATCAAACTTAATGGTGGGAAACTTGAAGCAATCCCACTAAAATCAGGGACTCGACAAGGCTGCCCACTCTCCCCCTACCTTTTCAACATAGTACTGGAAGTCCTGGCTGGAGCAGTTAGACAGGAAAAGGAGATCAAGGGGATACAAATCGGAAAGGAAGAGATAAAAACATCACTCTTTGCAGATGACAGGATAGTGTACTTAAGTGACCCCAAAAATTTCACCAGAGAACTCCTACAGCTGATAAACAAGTTCAGCAAAGTGGCTGGATACAAAATTAACTCAAACAAATCAGTAGCCTTCCTATATTCAAAGGACAAACATGTGGAGAAAGAAATTAGGGTAAAGATACCCTTCACAATAGTCACAAAAACTATGAAATACCTTGGTGTGACTCCAACTAAGCAAGCGAAGGACCTGTACGACAAGAACTTCAAACCTCTAAAGAAGGAAATCGAGGAAAATCTCAGAAAATGGAAAGATCTCCCATGCTCATGGATTGGAAGGATCAACATTTTAAAAATGGCCATCCTACCAAAAGCAATCTACAGATTCAATGCAATCCCCATCAAAATTCCAACCCAGTTCTTCATAGAGTTCGAAAGAGCAATGTGCAATTTCATCTGGAATAACAAAAGACCCAGAATAGCGAAATCCATCCTCAACAACAAGAAACATCTGCGGGAATCACTATCCCAGACCTCAAGCTATATTACAAGGCAATTGTGCTGAAAACTGCATGGTACTGATACAGAAATAGGCACATGGATCAATGGGATAGAACTGAAGATCCAGAAATGAGCCCTCACATATATGGTCACCTGATTTTTGACAAAGGAACTGTAAACTTTCAATGGAAAAAGGACAGCCTATTCAACAAATGGTGCTGGTCCAACTGGCACTCAGCATGCAGAAGAATGAAAATAGACCCTTTCTTATCTCCTTGTACAAAGCTCAAGTGTAAGTGGATCAAAGATCTCCACATTAAACCAGATACACTGAAACTATTAGATGAGAAATTAGGGAAAACTTTAGAACATATAGGCACAGGAGAAAATTTTCTGAACAAAACACCACTGGCTCAAGCTCTAAGGTCAAAGATTAACAAATGGGACTTAATGAGATTGCAAAGTTTCTGTAAGGCTAAGGACATTGTCAAGAAAACAAAACGGCAGCCAACAGAATGGGAAAAGATCTTTACCAACTCCACATCAGATAGAGGCCTAATATCCAAGGTATACAAAGAACTCAAAAAGCTAGACACCAGAGAATCAAACAACCCTATTAAAAAATGGGGTACAGAGCTAAACAAAACGTTCTCATTTGAGGAATATGGAATGGCTGAGAAACATCTAAGGAAGTGCTGGACATCCTTAGCCATCAGGGAAATGCAAATCAAAACAACCTCACACCAGTCAGATTGGCCAAGATCCAAAACTCAGATGACAGCAGATGCTGGTGAGGTTGTGGAGAAAGAGGAACACTTCTCCACTGTTGGTGGGGTTGTAAACTAATACAACCACTCTGGAAATCAGTCTGGCAATACCTCAGAAAATTGGACATAGTACTACCTGAAGATCCAGCTATTCCACTTCTGGGTATATACCCCAGAGACACTTTAATATACAACAAAGATATATGCACCACAATGTTCATAGCAGCTCTATTTATAATAGCCAGAAGCTGGAAAGAACCCAGATGTCCTTCAGTAGATGAATGGATACAAAAATTGTGGTACATTTACACAATGGAATACTACTCAGCTATCAGAAACAATGACTTAACCAAATTCTTAAGAAAATAGATGTATCTAGAGAATATCACCCTGAGTGAGATAACCTAGTCACAAAAGAACAGACATAATATGTAGTCACTGATAGTGGGATGCTAACCCCAGATGCTCGGACTGCCCCAGAAACAACTCACAGACTATATGAAGTCCAAGAAATAAAGAAAACAAAACAAAACAAAACAAAACAAAAAAAAGTCATGCTCAATCCTTACACACCAAGAAATCGTTGACTAATTCCAGGTTACACCCTATTTTACATGTACTTTTTGCTCATTGTAACTTGTAAGACCTTAATGCAGAGTATCAAACCTTAAAAAAAGAGAAAAATCCAAGTACTGACAAAATTGTATCTGTATACATTTATGCAAAAGTGTTTAATTTTTTTCTTTTATCTTTGTTTTTTAAAATAAAGTTAAAAGAAAAAGAAAACAGAAGTGTAAGCTACTAGAATTTCTAGGATTAAGAGCAACTTAGGAGAATAAAATAAAAGAATCCAGTGATGTCAGTCTTCCCTAAGACTGCTTACATTTTAGTCCAATGATACTTTAAACCATTTATAAATGTTCAAGTTAGGATCATGCTAAGCACAGGGACTATTCTAAGCATGGCAATTAGTTACAGTAAGAAAAAAGCATCAGAAAGTGCCATGTTCATGAGACACCAATGGAGATGAAGTCTTTCTATACTGACAATGCACATTAACTAAGTAATAACATTACAGGAGTGAGGCCCATGGTTCTACTCAGTGACTGTCAATGTACATACTTCTGTGACTGATTTAGGACGTTTCTTCATATTTACATCTTCAGACTTGCTAAGTTTTCTCATTTTCTTCCTCCGGCGTCGTTTTGTAGCCCTTAATAAAGCCATACAGAAATCATTATTAATGTGTGCTTTGTATATTGGTCAGGATGCTTCCTCTCTGGTGGTAGGAAAGAAAGTCATCAGCAGGGCTTACCAGCTGTGAATACTGTGATAAACAATGATGCTTGGCATGGCAAGATATGGCCATGTCTGTGATCATGGCATTAATGTTATGGGGGCAACCAACCAATTTCTGAATGAATTGATGGCCACACCAGAGGAGGAAACGCATAGGAACTGATCTAGGAAGCATTATGAAGAGAAGTTGGGGATAAATATGATCTAAATACATTGTGTGAAATGTTTAATGAATTAATAAAAATATTATATTTTGTATTTTGTATAATAATGTGTACGTATGGAAAAACCTTAAGTAAACTCATGACTTTGTATGCCTAACTTGAAAATGTCCTATGTCTTAGGATTAGAGGTGTGATTGCATGGAAAAACACTTAGCCAACATATTTAAGGCCCTGGTTTTAAGTCTTAATCTTGTCTTGCAAAAGACAAGAACACAAAATCAAGGTTTTTGTTTGGGAGGTCAAGCAACAGCAAAAAAAAAAAAAAAAAAAAAAAAAACACTATAAGAACAAAATATGAGAGGCTGAAGTATAATATTAAATGTGACTTTAAAAAATAAAATAAACTGGACTGGAGAGATGGCTCAGTGGTTAAGAGCACTGACTGCTCTTCCAGAGATCCTGAGTTCAAATCCCAGCAACCACATGGTGGCTCACAACTGTCTGTAATGAGATCTGATGCCTTCTTCTGGTGTGTGTCTGAAGAAAGCTACAGTTGCTTATATAAATAAAAGAAATAAATCTTTAAAAATAAATAAATAAACCAAGAAGACAACCTAACATTAAATGTGAAGAATGGTATCTGTGAGATTCTGATTGTAAAGTGGAGATAAAACAGAAAAAAAGCCAATTATTGAGTTACTGCAGCCATATTCATATATTATTTGGGCATGAAATGTATAATATTTACTCTTTCTGCCTTAATTTTTAGTGTGAAATAATTTAAACAAGGAAAAGTATAAAATAACACATATATACATATACGCCTGTACATATACACAACACTCATGTTGGTTTCCTTTTGGAGGCAGGAGCTTTCGTATCCCAAGCTAGCCTTAAACTCAGTATGTTGTCAAGGAAGACCTTAGAATTTTTGATATTTGGGCTGGAGGAGTGAGTTAGCAGTTAAGAATACTGACTTCTCTTTCAGAGGCCAGAGGTTCGATTCCCTGCTCCCACAAGGAAGCCTACAACTGTTTGTAACTCCAGTTCCAGAGTATCTCACACCCCTTTCCAGCCTCCATTTTCACTTCAAATATATGGTACAGAGACATACAGGTAGGCAAAATACACAAACACATCATTGTTTTGAAATTGGTCTATCCACCTCTCAAAGCTGCCCTCACAGGCAGATATTGCTAGGTTTATGCGAGGCACGCACTCCCTCAACTGCGCTACATTCCCGGCCCGCGGAGAAATGCTTCTGTAAAAAATAGGCCAAACTCACATTGCACAGACTCACAACTAAAGCTTTCAATCCAATGGTTTCTGGTACATTCAGATCATGCAATGATTAGAACAATTTTAGTTCCCTTTGGGTTTTTAATCTTTTTATATTTAAGTATTTATTTATACTCTGGTGACTGAACTCTGGGCAAGTACCAACCCCAAGACAGTTTGAACATATTTTCATAACTCAAAAAAGATATTCTACTGTTCCAGCTACCGTTCCTCTCTGACCCCATCCACTCCGTACACAATACCTGGCCAGAAGCAACCTCTAATCCACCTTCCGTCTCTGTTGAATTCTCTGTTGTGAATTTAGAGATGAACAAAATTCAAAGTCTGTCTAGGCAGGCTACGGAGCCCGCAGGCTTCGGCGCCCGCAGGCTTCCGAACGCTCGCGGGCTTCCAACTGGAAGCGCGGAGGTCTTAACGGACAACCACAAAATACCCAGACTCCTCCTTGTTTTTCAAATTAAACCAATCCTTGAAGAGTGAAAACTTTACGTCATCCTGGACTTTTTTTCTAAACCCCGTGCCTGGGCTGCAAAATATTGTTACTTTTTAACCATCTGTTCCCAGGAGTGAATTTCTTAAGGTCGTAAGTAGCCTAGGATCGCTGGCTCTCCCATGTACTTCAGACGTTCAATCTATCTTTTACCTTAAATTTGCTTGGCATGGCACAACTGTCTTAAAGTCAAGCTTGGGTTACTTTTGAAAGCTTAGGGCAAATTTTTGCCTTTGAATTGTCTGGCAGACTGTGCATGGCGGCCCACTCTAGTAATCCAAGCAGTTGGCAGTCAGAGGCAGGAGGATCTCTGTGAATTTCCCTCCTCCCCTCCTCCTGTCCTCCCCTCCTTTTGTCCTCCCCTCCTCCCATCCTCCAGTCCTCCCCTCCTCCCATCCTCCCCTCCTCCCATCCTCCCGTCCCCCCCCCCCCCGTCCTCCCCTCCTTTCGTCCTCCCCCCCTCCTGTCCTCTCGTCCTCCAGTCCTTCCCTCCTCCTGTCCTCTCGTCCTCCAGTCCTTCCCTCCTCCCGTCCTCCCCTCCTTTCGTCCTCCCCTCCTCCCGTCCTCCCCTCCTCCCATCCTCCCGTCCTCCCCTCCTTTTGTCCTCCCCTCCTCCTGTCCTTCCCTCCTCCCGTCCTCCCCTCCTTTCGTCCTCCCCTCCTCCCGTCCTCCCCTCCTTTCGTCCTCCCCTCCTCCCGTTCTCCCCTCCTCCCCTCTACTCTCTTACACACAGAAACTGACAGACAAAAAATGTGACCTGCAGTAGACATCTTTACACCTGACAGCAATTATTGGACTAGTCTAGGAAATGATGCAACATATAGTTACATGATTCCTTCCATACATTAAAATACACAGATCTGGAAGCTGGAAGATGTCTGAAAACAGACATACAAATGGTAGATGAGAGATAAGCAGACAGGCAAGGGAAATTCTGCAGTTTTAAACAATTTAAATATTTTAAAAATTAAACATAAAAAGCCATTCATCTGTGTTTATTCTGCTGGTAAAACAATAAATTATATTAAATAATAAGGTAGGTCCAGAACAGCAAGTTGATTATTTTTAGATTCATTGAAATTCTTAGATAGTCTTTCTTATTTTGTCTTTATTTAGAAAAAAATGCTGTTTCAGGTTTGCATTACTTACAGCCATGCATCTCACCTTCGGGGTTGTGGAGTACTGTTATCATCCGATTCAATAACTATAACATCTGTTTGAGCCTTAGCAGGTTGTACCTGAAAAAAATAGCATATTAGTTGACATCATTTTGGCATCTCTGAGAATCAGACAGCTTTGTAGAGACATCTCTGAGAATCAAACAGGTTTGTACAGAGTAAGTTGCACCTTCTCCTAGCCCCCTAATTGGCAATGAAATGTATCTATATACTAGAAAAAATTGACTACATATTCAAGTTACTACTAATCCAAATGTCATTTAAGTGCAAGGAAGACACTGGGTTTACAGGTGTGAAAACAGGGTATGTAATACAGTGGTTTACAGGTGTGAAAACAGGGTATGTAATACAGTGGTTTACAGGTGTGAAAACAGGGTATGTAATACAGTGATTTAGCCCAACACTAGTAGATCTAGGAATTTCACTTTGATCCAAGTTCACTGCTCACTATTTTATACCAGCAGACTCTACAGACTCCTCGGGCTACTCTCTCTGGTCTCTTGAAATTTGTTTTCCAAAATATCAACTGCTGTAGAAACAATAACCTAGAGGCCCAGAGAGAAAACCTGGAAAATCACAAATAAACTTCCTGGTGCCATGGTGGAATATGGATGAGCCAAGCAAGGTTTTGTTTTCTCTTTCTCAGAAGAGAAAACAGATCCTGAGGCTGAGTCCTATACCTTAGAAGTCTATATTCTTGTGGCAGATGATGGAACTCAGATCCCAGAGGGTTAGGGTGAAGGAAGACTGAATGAGGCAATCAAATCAGACAACTTCCTCCAGTTTTCTCACTGTTGTCAATATGGAAAAGTAGTTTATTCTGAAATTGGATCTGTAAGTGATCTACTATGCCATCACAATAAAAACATGGTTAACAGGCTAAACAAAGTTCTTTATCTAGGCTGCAAACACTACCCAGTCTACAATGTTCTAGTTAGGCCTGTATCCATTCGTTCCAAATCCTGGAGTTTCCATCCCCATGACTACAATCAGTCCAGATCCCTGTCATTCACATCTGGTTACCTCGATTCCTGTTTCTTTACAATTCATGTTCCACCTACAAAGCAGCCTAGTGATTTCAGTCCACATCATACTGACCCTCTGCCTTCCACTGTACTTAGAATAAATTCCTTATGTATTACTACAGAGAGCAAAGTTCTGTACAATCAATCAATCTTCTGCTTGCCTCCACAATCCCCTTCCCTCTTTCTCTGTATTTGAGTCACATAACCAATTTTGTTCCTTCAAACTCTCCAAATTGAGGTCATTGCACTCTCCGTATACATTGTCTTTGTTAACCTCAGGGGGTCCCCTATTCAAAACACAAATCATCAATTCACTTCCTTATGACACCTATCAGTGCTTTGTATATTGGCTGCCTGTATATATCCCCTGGTACTTACCACAGTATCTAGGACTTTAAAAGTATCACAAGTTATTGAAAATATAAACTAAAGGATTTTCAATCTACCATATGCATTTTAATAATTAGCTTTTCCTTTGAGCTGTAAAAAGCCTTTACAATCAACTACCTAAGGGTGAGGGTGGGGAGGACAGAGCTGTTAATGCATGAACATTCACTCTATAATAGAAGTATATAGGTTGTTTTTTCCTTACTGAATACCCAGTGTATGTGCACTGATGTCCAATACCTGAACGTGAAAATGATGTGCCCTCAATGTGGGAGAGATATACAGCATACTCACTAACTCATCCGGTGTACGAAGAACAGAAATGTTTCCCACAAGATAGTACCGTTGCTTCCGTAACAGCCTTGGAACAGATGAACAAATATTTCTGCTCTTAGGACCATGGTGTCCGAAAAATACAAATGACTCTAAGGGTGACAAACACAATAGCAATTAAATTAGAAGCTATACTGGCTAAGCAAGCAAGCAGAAAACTGCCATATCACAATGCTGTTTGACACTTCACTGGCATTTTTCAAGATTCTGAGCCATGGGCTTTTCTTTATCTTCCTTCCCTTCCAGATAAGCTCCCCAGATTCCCCAGATGGTCACCACCAAAATATGAGGCATTCACACTGAAGATCAAATGTGAATTTGTGCCGATGTCAATCTTTTGCTGTTACCCTAAGGATTCTTGCAGTAGTCTCTAAAAGAAATGTGTGTGTGTGTGTGTGTGTGTGTGTGTGTGTGTGTGTGTGTGTGTGTTTACATGTATTTGTCCCAGAGAATTTTAATGATATTTCACCTTTAACTTTCAAGGTGAAACATGAGAAATATTTTAACAAGCATTTGGGTACCTGAAACATAAGGTATACCTTACCTCTGATTAACTAAGATGTTTTACGGCTCTGAAACAATTAATTTTAATTGTGTATTGTGATTTCTCAGGTTGCACTTCATTAACCCTCAAGCTAGGTCCCATAGCACACATGACATAAAATTTATCTATTATAAATTTTAGAGAAATTACTTCTTTCCTCAGGTCAGTGTATAGAGCTTTAGTGTTTATATTCTTAATAGGATGTAAGCATTCTAGACTTCAGTTAATCTAATCTGTGGTATGATTTATAAGCTACAAAATCCATCCATAACTTTAGTAATTCATGGAGTCCCGTTTAAGCTATTCAGTGCATTAAACCCTTTTAAATTAGATTTTTTAAATTATTTTGCTTTGTAAGAAGAAACAGCCATCCTCTACCAATATAACCATTCATGTTTCTTTATGACCACACCTTATACATTTCACTATTATTTTTAAATGTCTAATGTAGCCAGAAATTGTGAGTGTAGCAATATCAGGGATTTTGCAAATGACAATAATATAAGAATAAGTATGTTAACCATCAGGGAATACAAAACTCATGAACATCATGTAAATATCCTCAACTGGATTGCTTACCATCGTGAGAATCCTGTAGGTATAAGACGCATTTTACGTACTCATACGTGTCTCTCCTTTGGCACATGGACCTAAAATAATATCTGTCCTGGCCACTATGACCTTCCTTTCTTTTCCTTATATAACAGCAAAATTCGATTTGGCTTCCCACTAAAGAGATCAAGATAGAAATAATGTGATGTAGTCTGATGGATTATTTCAGACGATAATAGTCTTCCTTAGTCAAGACAACATTTTAAAGAACACAATTTCCTTTCCATGAATTCTGGTACAAAGATATCATTGTTGTGGCTGTAGAATAGGGTACTAGCCAGAACATAAAACACTGGTATTTATGTAGCACTACTAAAATTGGGAAATTCTGATGTAATCAGGGTTTAGGGTAAAGAATAAGACAGGGTGGGGATGATCTTTCATATTAATTCTTTGAGAGTTTCATATCTGCATGTGATATATTTTGATTGTGTCCCACTCCCTCCAACTTCTTTCAGATCCAGTTTCATATCTCTACTCAGTCCTTCCCAACTTTGTGTCCAATCCCAATGTGTGCAGCCATTTCCTTCCACTAGAGCAACAGTTCTCAGCCCTTTGGGTGTCACTTAAGACCATGTACATATCAGATATTTACATTACCACTCATAACAGCAGCAAAATTACAGTTATGAAGTAGCAATGAAAATAATTTTTTGGTTGAGGGTCATGACAACATGAGCAACTGTATTAAAGGGTCACAGCATTGGGAAGGTTGAGAACCACTGCTAGAGAGCCATCACTCTGCCGTGGGCCATATCCTTAACGAAAACCCACTTTTCCATCCCCAGCGCTCGTCAGCTCTCTCAGGCTCCTCCACTGAGACTCAGAGCCTATGAGCTCCTCCCTACTTCTCTAAAGAAAATAATTTTTAATGTTGGAAATCTAGTTGACATGTAAATACAGAGAATAACCAATAAAATAATAATAAAAAAGAAAAAAGGAAATGTAGTGTTTGAAATTATAAGCTATAAACTTAAATAAATATATTATCAGCAGCTACACTAATTTTTTTTCAAAAATGACTGAGGGGTAAGAGAGCAAGAAATGGTTCAGCTGAGTATAACTTGTCACTAGAAAGTCAAAAATTAAATTAAAAAGAAAATAAAGCCAGTATACATACCTTTATTATCTAATGGGAGATTAAAAGTAATCTTCTCAGATACTTCATCCTTTTGTTCATCAAGAATAATATTTAATAGACTATTTCCTATAATATCTTCCTGGGGAGGGAGAAAGAACAGATTTTTCTCTCTGTACTAAAACCACTAGCCTGCCCTGTCTCCTCACCATATGAGTTTAGCACTGCCAGGGCCATTTATGGCTACAGCTGCTGTGCTTCAGGCAGTTTGCATTACCCTCTAGCAATTACTCCATGTTACAATCCATTCTGGCTGCGGTTTTCCCGTGTATTATCTCCTTCAAACAGTTGGATACTTCCCTACCCATGTCAGAGACCACAAATGCTATAATCTTCACCATGTCTTGTTTCCCTCTGTGCTATTAGCCTGGAAAGAAAAACTCAGCTCCTCATTCATAGCATTGTCTCCAATCTTGATCCAAGCAAGTGAATGGGAATGGGAGAACCCTATACCATGCTTTCCAGTGACTATTGAACTCTGCCAGAAAGCCTTTCCCCTAACTCTGCATTTTTTCACTCTTCAATATGAATCTTTTCTCTTTTGCACTTTCCTCAAACTTTCAAGTCCTAAGCCCTCTCTACATTTTAATTTGGCCTTGTTTATTTTGATGGGAAAAAGTTCAACCCTTTTCTCTGTACCATAAAGAAATACTTAGTTTTTCAATAAATGTGTTTTTATTGGTCCGTTTATAAAATGGAATGTCCTGTGTCCAAGAACAATCTAGGGTTGCATAGGAGATTTGGGGCAAGCTGAACTATAGAATACTACCTGATCTTGTCAAGAAAGGAAGAAAGGAAGGAAAGAAGGAAGGAAGGAAGGAAGGAAGGAAGGAAGGAAGGAAAGAAGGAAGAAAGCCATAGTGAAACTCAATTATTTTATATGTTATTTTAAAGGAGTTTTTAAACTTTCAAAAAGTTAAAAATTTAAAATTCAACAAATTTGATGTGAAATATAAAATAATAATAAGTGTCACCTATTCTTCCACTGGTAGAAGGAAGGGAACTATATCATTATAAAATAATTCAGAGGGCTGGAGATAAGCTCAGTAGGTGTATTCCCACTTTAAATCAAACAAGCAAACACAAGCACTCAGTCACTCCAGAAGAAGAAAGGAATTTACCTTGCTCAGTGCCATTTTCTGAAACTCTTAACAAGAACCATGTTTTATTTTTCTGCCAGAGATTTCATCTTAGACACACAGCAGAGAAGTGGATAGTGCAGAGTAAGAACCTGCCCGGGTTGTTTGTATGGAGTTAACACTAAAACTAGTGGAGAAGATGATGCGACTGTGGCATAGCTAGACACCAATAAGTTATATGAGGCTAAAAGAAATAACTCATAAACAACAATACAGAATGACCCATTTCCCCCAAAGCTGTAAGAACTTACTGGATGGTGTCCAAGAAGAGGTAACACATTGTGGGATACAAAAGCAACTTTTCCATCTATGTTCAGTATAATTGAAATATTTTCAAATGACTAATAAAAACAGAACAAAACCATAGTTAAATAGTGGAACGATAATAAAATGATAGCTTTATTTATAAATGTATGAATTATTATAACAGAACACAGAAAATATATTTCATTTCTTACATATCAATAAAGTAGGCATATGCTTAATTAAAATTCTATTATTCTGCCTCCTACACAGAATCTACTTAACCTTAAGCATGAGATATTTATCAAATGATGTGTCACTTTGACAAATTTCAGTGCAACCAAAATTAAGACTTAACTTTCCACCACATGCTAAAAGGATTCGTTTTTCAGTGTAGATTGTCACACTTTAAACATGTTTAATATTGAAATACCTAGCCTAGTGCTCTACTTATAAGTATGGTTAGTTCCATCACTTTTCTGATGTATAATGGATTTGCTGTACAAACAAATACTTCCTTGTAGAGAGCATCTACAATTATTTTTCAATCTATAAAAATGGTTTCAGGTGTGATTCTATAAATTTCATTAAGACTTCTTAGGAGCACAGATGAGGGGTTCCATATAAGTGTATGAGTACATTTCCAATGGCTATACCCCAAACAAATTCTTTCTCCTTCTCTTAGTAGCTGTTAATTGCCCAGAGACCCTTTGGAAGAGCTGGGGACTTATGAGCCATTCTCCCTTAGCTACTGTTAACCTGTCTATTAATTCTCAGGGATGAGTTGGGTCTCATTAAATCCTCCTTATCCAATCTATTTTAGTATATGTGCTGCCGAAGCGAGCACCTTATCCAATCTATAATAGTAGAAGTGGAAAGTTGCTTAGAGGAGAAAGTTGCTTAGAAGGGGATCTGAGAGAAGTGGAAGAACAAGAGAAAGTAGTGGGGTATAATATGATCAAAATACATAATATAAATGTATGAAAATGTCATTGTGAAACTGATCGTTACATGTAATTAACATGTGCTAGGAAAATAATGAACTTGCTTTCAGTCGTAGGACCAAGCTTATACTAAAGTAAGAAACAACAGCACCAATGGCTATGAATGTAGGTACTAGTACATAAAGTTATGTGGGAAACTTGTCAGTCACAGAAGACTCAGAGCTTGGAACTAGTGTAGAGGAGTGTTACCAGAGAGGGCAAGAAGTCAGAAACCATGGTGTGAAGTCAGGTTTCACAAAAGGTGACATTTAGAGCATGTGAAATACCAAAATAGTATCCAGTGAAAGGAGATGTGGACATGTGTGTGCCTGCCTCAGTGTCACCTCTTAAAAGAGGACAAATAAAGCTAGGAAGTATTAATATGATGTTCACATTCACATAAATTTAGAGTTGTGATCCAGACACAGCTTGTGTGATCCTCAATATTTATTTCAAAGCAGTTCTTCCTTACCGTGTTCTTCAATAAAATGATTATTTTAAGAAACAAGTTCATAGAATTCATGCAAATAGTTGCAAATAACAGGACCTCATAGTAAAACCAAAATGGCAACCAGTTCTTTGAAAAGAGCAATACTAGTGATAAATCTCTAATAGAGTGAATTGCATCATGAAAAGCACAATGTTTTAAAGGTATTCTTATTTTGTGTGTATGAGTATTTTCCCTGCATATATGTTTGTGTACCCATACAGGTCAGGAAGGCATCAGATCCTCTGGACCTAGAGCTACAGACAATTGTGAGCTGTTGTGTTAGTGCTGGGCATTAAATCTATATCCTCTGCAAGAGCAACTAGTACTCAAGTGGTTATCCATACCACTATACCATAATCATTAAGGAACCAAACTATTAGTTTCAAATATTTCCTCATTACCTGCTATGGTTTGAAATTGGTTTGAGCGTATCCTCACCCAAAAGTTCATGCAAGAGAAAGTATTTGTACCACATAAATAGCAACTGAACCACTCCTAGAATAATTATGTGTTAATAAAAAATGCTACTTTTACTGGTGTCAAAGATTGAATCAAGGATTCCCCATATGCTAGACAAGTATTACTGAGCTAATACTTCCAGCTTCAAATGGAAAGCAAAAACTTCAACTTTTTCTGTGAGTCAAAATAATGACTCAAGCTGTCCCTCTTTCCAAAGGTTCTAATTTTTTTTCATTTTTGTGCCTAAAAACAGCTGTGAATATATTTATGGCATATTTGTGGCATGAAAAACTTCTCTAAGAAAAGGTTTTCTGGGGAAGTTACTAATACCAGACAGAAGCTCAAAGGTGGTAGAGGAGGGATTTTCCCGTTTTCACAGCACACTCTCCTGCACGTGTGCCTACAACCATCCCTGCAGCTTGTAGTCAGCTTCTCTAATAGTTTAAATATGCCTTTTGTTTAATGAAACTATTGACAGATTTCAAATGATATACTTAGAAGCTCTTCACAACACAGATTTCAGAATATGATCTCTACCCTTTTTTTTAAAATAAAAGTGCTTGAAAGGATAAAAGATGTCCTCAAGGTTTCCATCTTAAAATGTGTATTGTTATAACATTTGTTGTTATTTGAAAACCTGTGCTTTTCCAGCTGTGCTTTGAAAAGTGATGTAGTGCATCTTGCATTTTATGTGCGCCACATGGAAATAAGGAGTAAAATGACCTTACCTGGAGAACCAACTTATGGTATTCTTCATAAGTGTTAAAAACAGGAACCTCTTTTTGTTCGTAACTTGTTTGTACATTTAACATTCCTTTGCAGAAAGAAATGACAGGTTTTGTATTTAGATAATTATTTATATTAGATTTCTCGAGCTTATAATTTAGAGACATACTTTATTATTTTGTAAGGGGTGCTTATGTGTTCCATAGCTCATGTGCAGAGATTTAAAGACACCTTTTGGGGGTTGGTTCTCTCCTTCCATCTTTTTTTTTAATCAGTACAATTTTAAATGTCCCCTAATATAAGCATTGCCTTACAAGTCCACATAAATAGACATTACTATTGTCTATTTATGCTTCTAGTAAGTTTGATTCTTAAAAAAGCCTTGGAATATTTAATGCATTTAATATATCTCTCTCCCCCAAAAGCCTTGTGAGTGGAGAGAAACAAACCATGTAGCCAAAGATATGTCAAGGTCTAGTCTAACCAATACTCTCCTCCTTAAGCCACTTGAAGCATTGTAAGGGCCGTAAGATGCTCCTAAGTCAGCAATGGCATGGGGGAAGAAATGGACTTAAGTCAAACCTCTTTGAGAAGATGCAGAGGCTGTAGCAACCTGATGTTTTGTAGCCTGTGCTCTATATCTTTCTCTAAGTGGTCTGTATCCAAGTCCATCCATAATTTTCTGAAGTTTCTTCAGCAAATTGCGAAAATCTTCTTGTGTTGGCCTCTGGTGTGGATTAGAGGCCGTCCTAATGAACAGAAAAATAAAAGTGAGGTTTATGATTGGTAAAGTTGAGTATAATTATTCATATGGAGACCCAATAGGAGGACTAAGATGAGAGAAAAAGAGACCTTTTCAATATTTAAACATCCAATTTTTTCATTATACACAATAACTACTGTGGAAGGATTTGTCAGGAAATGGCCTTAATTCCTCTCAGGTGGGATTGCAGGAGGATTGTGGGTTTGATGCAATCTTGGGCTAAATGCCATGAGCTAGTCTCCAAAATAATAAATGAACAAGCAAATAAATAATTTCTATTAAAACAATGAGAAGAAAAGTCAATGTTCTCACCCCTTGACTGTGATGCTGTTAAAAGTAAAGACCAATCCATTTCCATGTCTTCCCAGTACAGCCCAATAAATCACTTATTAAACCTGAATTAGCTAGAGTGAAATGGCTTCCCTTCTATTCTCACCTGCTTTAATAGTAATTCTGACCAGGTCTTACAATGAAGTTGGGTCTGGAAGAATGGAAAACCCAAGGAAAAGACTAAATACCCTTGAGAGAAACAAGCTTCCCTGAGAAAATTTATTTGTCTAGATATGAAGTAACAACAGGGGTTAGAGCAGAAAACTTTGCAAATTGCATTATGAATTCCTACCTCGTCGTTTTTTGTTCTGTATTTCTCTCCATTTTTTTTTGGTCAAGTAAAGGTGAATTCTAAAACCAAATAAGATCAATATTTTACTAAATAAGCATCTTTCTCCAATCTACAGCATCTACCTGCTATAGCTTCTTATGGCTATCTATCTAACAATATACCTGATAAGTATCCTGTAAGTTATCCTGTGTATTAACTTTCACCAATGGATCTACTATACTGCAGTTATTCTATCATTCATTTATGGATCATCGACCCCTTGCAATCATGTGCCACTGTTCCATGTACGAATCATCTGTGCTCTAGATACTCCATGTCTATTCCTAGGATATTCCCTCTACCTATCATATGCTTAACTTTCATCTACCATATATGCAATTGTTCTTCTGTATCTACATTATCTCTGTAATCTTCCAACTGTTGATTTATCTTTTACACATCCTATGTCTATCATCAATATGTCTATTGCCCATACCCTGAACAATCTGCTATGTGCCTTCTTTCCAACTATCACCTATCCCCTAGCAATCCTGAGTATCTTGTATCTATCTTTCATCTATTAATTATCTACATTTCAGGTATCCTCTGTCTATATCTGTCTATCCATCTATCTATCTATATCTACATATATGTATATATATATACATATATATATATATACATATATATATATATATATATATATATATATATATCTTCTATCACATAGCATTCCTGTTCCTGACTTCCATCCATCAATACATCGTCTATCCTCTTGCTATTCTGTATCACTAAATCATTGATATCGCACTTATCCTCTATCTACCCTCAATCCCTATAATCTGTCACCAATCCTCTGACTATACTATGCCTGGCTTCTATCCATATATCTAATATCTATCCTCTAGGTATCCTCTAGGTATCAGGGATCTACTAGCTACCTGTCCATACACTCTCTCTCTCTCTCTCTCTCTCTCTCTCTCTCTCACTCTCTCTCACTCTCTCTCTCTCTCTCTCTCTCCAAACCAACTTATGTACTGTCTATCATTAATCCTCTCTCTTTCCTCTGTCTCTTTACATCTCTCTATCATCTATTCTCTAGGAATGGCATTCCTTTTCTATCTATTTGTCGTCTATCTTCTAACTAGCCTGTGTCTATTTAACATTGGTGCATCATTTATCGTCTAGCTATCCTATGTCTGTCTTCCATGTATTTATTAACTGTCTCTTAACTACTCTGTGTCTCTCTGCCACGTATCTACCATCTGTCCTCTAGCTGTGCTCTGTCTGTCTGAAATCCATGTATCCTTTATACTTATCATTTTTATATCTATCTAACTTCTAGCTCTTCTGTGTCTCTTTCATATAACCCTCTTTCCTTTACCTCTCCTTTGCCTATCTTCTTTTTATCTATCATGTGTCCTCTAGAAGTTAGAGTGTAGCTATTTTGTCTGTTTTCCAACTCTTTAGCATCTATCTTCTAAGTATTCTCTATATGTCATCCTTTGCTCTCCCCTCGTCCCTCTAGCTATTCAGTATCTACCATGACATTTCTTATCGTTTATCCCATATCTTTTCTCTACCATACATTTATCTAATGTTCATCTTACTTCCTTCTCTTATACTGCCATCCTTCAATTATCTATTATCTAATTCTTTATGTTCTATAATCTATAGCTTATCATCTATTGTTAATAATCTATCATCTTTTTAAATCAATCATCTATAATTTATCACGTGTTATTCACTATCCAACAAGTATTTTTTGTAGTATATAACCCTCATGATAAAACTTTTTAGTATTTAAAGACATTCAGTCTTGTCCTTTTTGCCAATCAATAGCTTGAGAGTAGCAGAGAACTGTGGTATAAATGGCTTGACTCAAGAAAAGGAAAGCTATTTAATAAAGATCAAGTTATACAACTAAGATTAAACACCTCAGATAGTTAACTATATAACCTTATGCTAAAATTGATACAACTGAAATGTGAAATTATCTCATCCACAGTTTACTGTAGGTGAATTTACCATCCCTAGTTCAATGATTGGGACAAGATTAAACAAGAAATAACTCAGGATTTTGCCCTTACAACAGAGCTCCATCTTACTCAACCTTACCTTACCACTCACTTGAAGCCGAGTGATCTTATGTTTACCGTATCCTGGTAACTGAAGAATACCCACTGCCTATGAGATTGGTTGAGAGCATAAGACTCACTGACTCTGATTGGTCCTGAAATCCAAGGCTGTGATTGGTTAGAACACAAGTTTAAATGACTGTGGTTGCTGTTAAGAGCCGGGCTATGATTGGTCAAAATACAAGTTTAAATAACTTTGGTTGCTGTTAAGAGCCGGGCTATGATTGGTCAAAATACAAGTTTAAATAACTTCGGTTGCTGTTAAGAGCCGGGCTATGATTGGTCAAAATACAAGTTTAAATAACTTCGGTTGCTGTTAAGAGCCGGGCTATGATTGGTCAAAATACAAGTTTAAATAACTTCGGTTGCTGTTAAGAGCCAGGCTATGATTGGTCTAAACTACAGAGTTAAATGACTACGGTTGGTCTTAAGAGTCAACATTGTGATTTGTCCAAACATAATCCGTACTTAATGTGATTGGTAGTTAGTGGCAAGACTGTTACTAGTCTAAAATATAAGCCTCAATGACTGTGACAAGGCAGAGAAGTTGGGCTCAATGGGTCTGTGGGAAGACATTCACTAGTTGCTTTTCCTTTTTTTAAACACCAGTCCCAAGATAAGATTTCTCTTAAGAAGACCCATGTCCCTTCCAGTTACCATACATGTACATAACTTTAGTTTTCATTAGCGTGCCAAGAACTTTATGGAAGATGGTCTTAGAAACGATTTTTATCACACTAAGCTCAGGCGGCCTGTGAGACTAGTTAAGCCTCACCGTGCCACGAACACAGTGAGGTGTGGTTCTTTCTATAATCAGGTACCTGCTGCTGCTTTCAAGTAAGACCCGTTTTCCCGTGTAGACTGCAACCCCGCGGCAGAGGCTCCCCCCTGCTGGATTAGCGCAGCCCGACAGCTGTCGGCATAGCATTCTGTGGTTGAAAAATGAATGTCTATCAGGAAATCCAGGACAGGCCATGTTTTCTCAGACCCCCAACTTTGTGGGCCCTTTGTGTGTGAAACTTTCTGGCATGAGGATAATTATTTCATGCTAAAGTTCAGGCATCGAGGCGACTGTTTTATAGTGTGTGCAGAAAACTTAGTTCCGACACGACGCATTGCTTCTGCACTCTGAAAACCTGCTATCAGAAACCATTTCTATCCTTGGCGTGTGAGCTTTCAGGAGGAGGCTTCACCACTGTGTTTGCACAACAGTCTTCTCGCCTCCACTCTGTGGCAATGTTATTCTGAGCAAGTCTTATGCCAAATGCCAAGTACAATGTCTGTATGGAAGATTAAACTGCACTCCCGTGTGGTAAAGCTGTTTAACTTCATAGTTGGAATCTGATATTCCAGCTCCGAGTCCATGATGTATTCAGAAGTTGGCATCGTACATTTCGTTCTGATGTGAACTTTCCTCTGCTTTCCTTTGTTCTAAGACTCCATTTTGCAATAGACGTTTGACAGTTTAAAAAAAAAGAATTCCTTTAAATGTATCTATATCTGTATATATTTTTTATTTTATGCAAATGTTTTGCCTGAATGAATATATGTGTGCCATGCGCATATCTGATACCTGTGAAAGTCATAAAAAATGTTGTATCTCCTGCAACTTGAGTTACAAATAATCATAAGCCATTAGATGGGTTCTGGGAAGCAAACATAGGTCATGTACTCAAGCAACAAGTGTTCCTAGCCACAGGTCCATTACTTCATCCCCTCAAGTGAAGTTTTCTTACCTCCTCTTCATAATATGAGCTAAGAGGAACAGAAGAGGCAGCGAAGCAGCAGCGGCAGCTGAGGTGTCAGCAGACTGAACTATGAAAGCAGCAGGGTAGCTGTCTACACAGCTGCAGAAACAATGGCTGAAGAGTTCAAGAATGGCTATAGCAGAAAGAAGGGCAGACGAACAAGAGCAGCAACAGAAGCAGGAATAGACATGAGTCTGAAGAAGTCTTCCAAGTCTTCAGCTAAGAACTCTTTTACTGTTTTGTGTTCATAGCTAAGAAATCCCCTACTTCCTATGTATTTACAAGACCTCTAAAACTGGCTACTTCCAACAGCTGAGATATTTCAATGTACAAGCCTGCCTAAGAGATGCAAGCCTAACCACAGAGGAAGACTAAACATACTCTGCTTCCTAGGCTCATTCAATAACTGTAACACTTATAGGGTTAAGGGTCTCAATACCAGAGACCTACACAAGAACTGCAATACTATAGGGTGTCACTTCCTGCCCCTCGGATTACTGTGGATATTTTCATTTTTAAATTTTTGTTTTATATGTTTGCTTTGAGCTAGAATGTGAATGCCATTTAAATTAGCTGCCTCCTTAACTCACAATAAGACCTGAAGCTCCATACCCTCCTACCTCCAGCTCCCAAATACTGGGAATAGAGGTTTCTGCCACTGTATACAATTCCTGCATGGATGAGATGGAATCCAAATGAACCATATCACCAGCCCAATATTTTATGATTAATTCATGAATTTTTTTGCCATTCATCTAGCTGTGTAAAATAAAGAGCCCCAAATCCCCACAATAATTTAAGAATAAGAGTATAAATTATGGGTCTTTACTTACTAGATATCAAGGGTTGTTAAAAAGCTCCAGTACTGAGGCCGGTAAACAACAATGGAACAGAAGTGAAAACACGGTAATAGAGCTATATATAAAATAAAATTTTATGTATAATAAAAAGATTATAATTCTGAGGCTTGTGCCATTAAAAGGAAGACAAAGTTTATAGTACCATTGTTCTATATCCTAGAGTAAGCAGGCTTCCTATAAAAATAATTTACTGTAAAATTACAGTACCATAACACATTTCTTTCCCAAATAGTGAACAATAATCTGTGGTCTCAAATTTATCACTAAAGGCTTGTGAAAGTGCCACAACTGTCAACCCTGCACATCGCTCTGCTCTTTAAAATTGCTCTCGTTTGCCTTATTTATTTGTTTGCTCATTTGTTTGTTGGGAATTAAACCCAGGGTCTTGCATATACCTGGCAAAGGTTTCTTCAAAGTTTCACATCTAACCCCTTGTTCTTACTGACTTTAAAATGTCTTTTTAAAAAGAAAACTTACATAGGGGCTGAACAGATGGCTCCATTAAAGTGTTTGCCATGCCTGAGCCTGAGGACCTAAGTTCAGATCCCCAACATCCACATGAGAAACTTTAATCCTTGCACTGCACTAGGCTCCTAGTAGATACCTGAATCTTATTGGCCAACCTCGGCAATTAGTGAGCTCTAGGTTCAGTGATAGATTCTGTCTCAAAAAATAAGGTGGAGAGTGACTGAGGGTGGATCATCTTTGAACTCCACTTATTTGTATACACATGTGCACACATATAAAAATGCACACACTGATGCATATTTACAAAAAGAAGTTAAAACATAAGTTGTATATATCCATATTTGCATATGGAAATAGTTTTACTTATTTAACAGAATGGAACTAGATTTAGTTCATTACTGACTTTCTGCAGTAAAGAATCACTTGCATGTTTCCCATTATGCCAATGGTGTGAGTGTTTGCAATAAGGTTCAAGGTGAAAAGAATAATCAAAATTAATCTGTTTCAAACTTCAAGTTTGCCTCTCTGCCCTGGCTCGAAGACAATATCAATCTTCTCTAAAACAAGTAATCTGCTGATCACGTCTGAGTTCCTACTACTAACCTTTGTGACACAATCAGCTGGAGCCATATCAGGGGTACGTGTAAGGCATAAGAAGTTTTGTCGACACCTGCTGATAAAAATGTTCCGGTACTACATGACACCAAAAGTGTGGTCCTGAATTAGAGTCAAAGTAAGCACATCTTGAGCATAATCACTGGCCCCACTTAGTTTGAGAAGGAGGCACATTATGTTAAGTCTTCCACCTTCTCAGGACTAAAACTCAATGCAAACTATGTTCCACTCTAGGCACCTGCAAGTGGAAAAAATGGGTGAGTGGAAACAGAACTTAAGACCGTGACCACTGCACTTAAATCTGTGCATGTGGGAAAGTGTCTCACTATTAAGAGAATAGATTCAAGGAGTTTACTTACATTGCTGATGGTTTATGATCTCTAAAGTCTCTGTAAATTCAAATCAATCTTTGAATTCTTCTTCCTTGGCTTGCTCTAAGGATTTATGAAATTGAGTTTTCTGTGGGAAATGTCTGCCCTTGTGGCTATCCTCAGTTTGTAATAAAGTAACAGTTTCTCAGGAATAGGAGTTTAAACACTCCCTTTGTTCTCCCCTCCAGATTAAATTCATTTCAGGGAGACGCACAACATTCATAATACTGATATACTCTGGAGTGCAATGGGTGAGATTCAGACATTCATGTGTGCTAGGCAAGTGCTCTACCACGAAGCTTCACCCTAGAACACTTTCTGTGTTTTTAATCAATGCAGAGGATACTGTGTATGTCTGTCAAGAATCTCTTATTAGTCTTAGCTTTGTAATTATTTGTACTTGGCTTGACTTTTCAACTCTTCCTCTCTATGGTCAGGTGATCTTTGCTGAATTTTTTCTTAATGAATCTTAATTCTCTACATAATTGTTAATGTACATAAAGCAGCTAGAGTTACAGCACATTTTCGGGGGGTGTAACTTAGGGGGTGTCATTAGCACTCTAAAATCACAAAGACTGGCAAGAAGAAAGATTTAGTTCTGAAGAGGAAGTGGCAGAAAAGTCATAGCTGTGCAGGAAGGTTTGTGAGAAGAGTCAGTGAGCCAGCGGCCTGCGTCTACAGAGAAAGCCAACTGGATTTGTCACATTATCAACTGGTGAGGTCTCGTGTCTGGCTACAGAGTTACATTATCAAAATGAGTTCTGTGTCCTCATAATGAGCATCATATGACCCTCTAGGGGTAGTTACCTGCACCAGTGATACTCCCTCCCCTCCAAAACCAACAAGCAGTGGTAATGAAAGGAGAAGATGAGCAGACAAACATTTCCCTGGATATTTGCTGGGTAAGGATCCTCTAAGGATCTTGGCCGGAAAACATTAACTGAAGTATTCATCATGGTGTGCTATACAAGGAACCTGGAGTATGGGTGCAGGAGGACACACTGAGAAAAATGTTCAGCTGTCAAGGAACTGGCTGACACGTAGAGCCTAAGAACAGGGTTATTGAAAGACAAACAATGCAACAATCAGTTATCAGGGCAAAACTGAGAGAACAAAGTTGAGAATAGCATAAAGCTTCTTGGTAGTGCCAATGAGAGAGAGAGAGAGAGAGAGAGAGAGAGAGAGAGAGAGAGAGAGAGAGAGAGAGAGAGAGAGAGAGAGAGGTGGAAACTTCAGGGTTCTTTGAGCCAGTCAGTTGTGTTGGGTGGTGATTTGCTGACGCAAATGCATGAAGGAGTGTTTCCTTAAAGTGGACACAGGTGAAACCTAAGCAGACTTGTGAAGGAATGTTTAGCTGAAGCAGACATGAAAGAAAGGATGTTCTGTTAACATAAACATGTGAAAGGAGATATGATGAAGGATTCTTTGCTAACAACACACATGTATTGGTTCACCTTACATTGTGTAGTTGAGCTCCATTTGTCAGAACTCCAAACATCCTTCCGGTGCTGTACTGCAGTTTCTTGCCACTTCTGCAGACACAGGCTGATTGGCAGACTGATGTCAGCTGAGACAGACACATGAGCTGAGGCAAGACCTGTGGAGGCCACGTGATGCTTGGAAGGTATGAATAGGTCTCCATGACCAGTGAAGGAGGCTGAGCTGACTTGATATAGAGCTAGCTGTGCAATGCTTGTGGGTCTCCAGTCTCCCCTGATCTTAATTCGTGCCCCCTGAGAGAGAGTTTCTGGCTTTCTTCCTGGTCATTCCTGCTGACTCAAGCCAAGGCTGAGGCCTGGCTGTCTCTGCCAGGTCAGGTCACCATGGTTGCTAACCCAACTCTATGGAACTGGACAGCTGGTGTATCTGTGAGGTGTTTGCCAGTGGATCGAGCCGCCACTGCTGACCTGTGAACTGAACTGCTGATTTCCAGACAACAGAAGGGAGTTGCTCCAAAGAGCCTTTCTAAACAGGTCCATTTCTCCTATATCCTGTCTTTCCCACTACCTCTGATGGGTAGTGGGCTACAAAAGAGGTTAAAACATTTAAGAACCATCAATAAAATGGGTTTTAAAAAATTAAGGTTAGAGAGAGAGAGAGAGACAGAGACAGAATCAGAGAGAGACATTTGCCCTCTTTAGATTGCATAAAACATACACATATTTTTTTTAAACCTCTGCTTAAGTAAATAAAAATGGTCTATCAAATCTCAGTATGATTCCAGATTTTTTTTCATTTATAAGGAAAATTCAGGATGTCATTTCGTAAACTTAAAGGAAGTCATCTTCTGCTATTCATATTCATATTAAAATCATTTAATCAGTGAGAAAAACTAAAATATTTACAGTTCTTTTTTTTTTCTTTCTTAAATTCTCTATTTAACACAGCTTAATAAAGGTACAGGTTCACCTGGCAACCAAACGTGACAGTAACTGACGGAAACCCCAGCAATGCTCCGTAGTAGCCTGGATGTCCCAGTCTCTCCTGTCTTCCTTTGTCGGATTTACCAAGATTTTGTTATCTTCAAATAGGAATTATGTCACAAGTAACTGACCCCACTCTGTGGATAACGAGGTAAATTATGCAATTTGGGGCTTGCTTTTCCCCAAGGGGACAGTAAGTCAATGCTTATCAGCCATCCTCAGAAGAGACAATTTTGATTAATATCAGATCCATCTGACTCAGTCTATTAAACCTATTAAACCCTGTAGGAAGGGTTTTCAGATATTAACGATAGGCCTTTGATTAGTAATTCTACCTCTTTGCCATTCCAAGCATTAACAACCATGTAGTACCTCTGCAAAATCAGGGCTTTGATTCCAGGCAGACACACCCTCGAAACACCTGAGCCTCCCCCCCTTAATCTCCCCCAAGACAAAAAGGTGCCACCATCGGAAAAGCAAACTCCAGGTTACATAATTTACCTCATTATCCAGAGTAGGGCCCAATGACTTGTGACATGATTCCTGTTTGAAGATGACACAATTTTATTAAATCCGACAAAGCTGGAAGACAGGACTGCTGCTATACCCGTGCCAGCTGAGAGCTGGCTCTCAAGGTTTATACACAGCCCTCTGAGCACATTGTCTTTTCCTACCAATGAGTCCCAAGAGCGGCCCAGAGGCTCTTCATTGTGGAGCCTTTGCATGGGGAGTGGGGAGGAAGTCATTCTATTTCCACGCTTCACTCTCCAATTCTGGCCATCCCCCAGTGGTACTTGCTCACATCACATGTTCTTCCTGATGTTCATGATCAGCCTTTTGCTATAGTCTCTGTAGTCCACGGGCTTCACGTCTACCACGGTGACCTTAATTCGAGATTCATCATTGTAGGTCTCCAGCTTGACTCTGATTCTGAACGTAAATGACCGAAAGTTGGCATTCTGGAAAACTTCATCAAACGCCTGCTCATTCTTCTCTTTGAGTTCCCCAAGGTACACAGTGTTCTGTCCAAGGATGGCCTCTGCAGACTCCTGGAAACATGTCACCCACTGGTTCTCCTGAAAATCTGCAATATTTGCCGATAAGATCATGCGGTATTTGAAATGGGGAAATTCCCGGTCACACTTCTCACAGCGGTACAACCCATTCTGCTGGTTGATCACTTTCTTATTGCAGTCCTGGGTTGGGCAGGCCTGGTACATACAGTTCTCTTTGCGAAGAAACACCACCATTGCCACAGTGCTGAAATAGTCAGCCTTGTCGCCCTGGCCAAGGTTCTCTGATTTAGCTTCATACAAAGTTTTCCAGTTGGTGTTGCTCCCTCCGGTCGTTCCACTTCTGAGATCAGAGATGGAAACACTCTCTAAGGTTTGTCCTTCGGAGTCAAACCATCCACGGAGCTTATATGCCTCTGGGATGTCAGGATTCACAATGATGGTGCTAGATGATAGGACCGAGAGGCTCCACCCACCAAAGTCAGAAACTCGAGCTCCTTTGATGGCCATCACAGGCTGCCTAGAACCTTCAAACTTGTCAGCGTCTTCTCCCCACAGAGTCGCAGTCACCACTTTCCCTGACATGTCCATCAAATAGATATTTCTCTTGGCAACTTCTCTGTTGTTAGACTTCACTGTGATTTTACTTGAATCTTCATAGTTCTTGCAGATTCCAATTATGTCTACAAGTGAGTCTTTAGACTTGCTCTCTAGGTCACCGATCCCTGTGAAATCAAACTGAACTGTGGGTAAGTGATGGCCATCTTCACAGGGAAGGACAGAAGTCTCGTTAGTGAAGGTCATCTCAGTCATTTTTAACAGCTGAGAATTGTTTGTTAGCAATCTTCAGAGACCCCTTTGAGAAGTAATAAACCTTGTTCACTTCGATAAGGGGAAAGAACTTGTCCATTGAAAGCAGTAGCTCTGATTTCACCACTTTTATCCACAAGTTCTATAGAGAAAAGCTTTCCTTCCCCTCGGGAATTGCTCCAGATACGGATCTGACTTTTGTTGGTGACACGGGCACAAATAGTCCACTTGGATTGGTAAGGGGTGAGGCTGGCGATGGGCACCACTTTGGACTGTGTCCCACCTGAAGGTTGCAGCAGGCCACTTCCAGCAGGTTTTCCAAATGGCTTTGAGGCACCAAAAGCCTTAGCTGCAGTGGAACCCATTCCCAAGCTTCCATTCTGCGGCTGGGGCTTGTTGGCTGGTGGTGTAGCTGCGGAGGCTGGGAAGGGACTGCTTGCTGCTGCGCATGCCCTTCATTATAGGGCACTGGATTCCCAATCTTTAATCCAACGTCTTCAGCAGATTTCACAACCTCCACGTCCATCAAAATAACTACTCTCCTTCCGTCTTTCAGGGTGTTGACGATGAGCCGGTGGACCTGGCAGACAAAGTTGCTGGCCAGCTTCCCCTCCTCGACTAGGGTGTTCAGCTGTGTGGCCCGCATGAAAGAGGAAAGAGTGTTCAACCCATCACTCATAAGCAGTCGATACCGGGGTGGACTATTCCCAGTGGTAATGGGACGGATGTTAATGACTTGCAGGATGGGCTTTATGAATGTATCTCCCTGCTGCATTATGGCCGCGATGGCCCCCTCGCTCAGCTGTCCCACCATGGTTGCACCGCTAACTCCCGCGCTCGCGATCCTGCACCGCCCGAGCTTCTCTGCCGGGCAATATTTATAGTTCTTAAGTAGACAAAGGGGATTTTAAACTGTATCAGACCAACTATAGGAACTTCCAATCAAATATTCTTTAAAAATTAGAGCTCATAACACCATCTACTTATCGTAAGGTACAATAACTTAGCAATAAATGAAGGCACTTGCAGCCAATCCTGATGACCAAAGAGTGCCTTCCTCCTTTCACATATAGGGGAATGAAATCCAGAGATTTCAGCTCAATTCCTAAAACCACAGTCAGTGTGGCAAGTGGCACCACCTATGCCTCGCTCACTGCACTAGCTTCTCACTTTCTAACACTGTTCAACTACATAGGATGCTATCAACTGCAGCTGGGCATGTCACACAGTGTCTCCCACCCACATTCCTCACATTGCTCCAAATTCCATCTGCAACCTTTGTAGTCCATTGAGAATAAGCAGAAAAGCCCCATGTTTCTTCTGTTTTTGGTTCTCTTAGCTATCAACAAAACACTGTGATGCCCTGGAGCAATTACATTTGTGTCCAACAGCCTTTCTGCAGATGATCATTTTCTTTAAAGTCATCAAAACCACAAAAGTGTTAACAACATGTCTGTAAACACAGAAACGTCTAAGTTCGAAAAATGAGGGGATGGCTTTCATCATGTTGAAAGTCTTCTCCCTTGACAGCAATAAGCAGAAACACAGGGCTTGAATACCTGAGAATCCCTGGTCTATAGCAAAGAGTGACACTCCCTTGAATTTCAAGATTCTAGACAGTGTTGAGGCTAAACAAAAATCTGAAAGTACATTCCATCCTGACTTTTGATCCCACCCTTGCCTTCCCATACATCCCCGCTCTAATGGCTGGCTTCCAGCATTTCCCACTCTTCTCTCCAGCCCAGACCTCTCCAAGAGCCCCTATGGTCATTTGCTATTGTCTTCATCAGAATAGGCCATTACATCCAAGGACACAATGACCAGAATGTTGTCCCTGAATGTCTCCTGTTTATACAAAGAAAGTTCTCTCTCATCTTCACTTCCTAATTCTACGCCATTTTAGGTGCTCATGTGTTCTGTGCAAAACTGGGCAAACTGGGTTGTATGTTCACTACATCTTTCCAAACTTAATTAATGGACTCTTTTCCTCCTCCAGCATATTATTCTCCTCAGCTCCCATTTCTAACTTAATTCTGATATGCCAATATTAATTCTTCTCCAAAAGAAAGAAGCTTCAAAGCTTACATAAATGGGTAATGAGAAACAGAAAATGGATCTTTGATAATTCGCTTGTATGAAAATGGAGGAAATGACAAAGATCAACAGCAGAACATCTTCTAGCCTCATACTCTGCCTCTTCTCCACCATATAGCACTTAAGTAAAGAGCAGAGGTTCATCTATGGACACAGATGCATGCTTCCAACTCATAGATTTCTTCAATTGCCATCTAATCCAAATCCACTCCATTCATTTGCCATTCTATTTTCAGTTGGGGAACTGGCCTTGTTCCCATGATAGTCTTGCCTTAGTCTCCCTAATGCTAGGATTACAGACTAATGCCATTGTTTCTGTCTCTCATTTGACATCTTATAGGTATTTTCTAAGTTTGACTCTAGGGATGTCTCAGAGGAATGAAAACATACACTCAATCTTAAAGACATTTTATTAGAACTCAAGATTAAAATTTCTCAATTCTAGAAGAAAGTTACAGAAACTGTGATACAAAAGCTGTCAGTGGTAGAGCAGCAACGAAGCACAGAAGTCAGAAGCTCCCATGTCCCATGTCCCCAATTAACACACCTAAGCAGCTTTTAGATGGGAAATAACTTGACAGTCAAACCAAGACCTTATCATAATTCAAACAAACACTCCACCACCAAACTACATGCAATGTTTTTTTTTAAATTTTTTTCCTAGAATGCAATCCTATTGGCTCTACCAAAAACACCAAGGGCTTCTTAGCTAGTACAAAGCTCAGGCTGCTATTCATGAAATTGTTGAAAAGGAAGATGTTAAACCTTCACAAAGAAAACTATTACTAAAGAAAAATTGTTTGATATGTTATATTTCAACAGAATTTTTGCCTCAGACTTTATAGAATAAGTCAACAGCAAAAGCAGTGAAAAATAGCAATAAATAAATAAATAAATAAATAAATAAATAAATAAATAAATAATCCATACATCTTTCTTGCCAGATTTGCTCTCACGTGAGTTTTTGATCTTACCCATTCTGATGTGTGTAAGATGAAATCTCAGAGTTGTTTTGATTTGCATTTTTGTGATGACTAAGGATGTGAAACATTTCTTTAAGTACTTCTCGGCCATTTCAGATTCCATTTTAACTGGGTTATTTGGCTTGTTGGTGTCTAATTTCTTGAGTTCTATATGAATTTTGAATATTAACCCTCTGTCAGATGTAGCAGGTTTAGAACTTTTTTCAATCTGCGGGCTGTCTTTTGATCCTATTGACAGTGTCCTTTGTCTTACAGAAGCTTTTCAGTTGCTTGAGGTCCCATTTATTAATTGTTGATCTTACAGCATGAGACATTGCTGTTCTGCTCAGGAAACTAGTACCAATGAGTTCAAGGGTATTTCTCTTCTATGAAATTTAGTGTATCTGGTCTTAGTTGAGGTCCTTGATGAACTTGAACTTGAGTTTTGTTTAGGGTGATAAATATAATTTTTATTCTTCTACATGTACACATCAGGTTTGACCAGTACCATTTGTTGAAGAGACTTTCTTTTTTCCATTATATATGTTTTTGGCTTCTTTATCAAAAATCAACTGTGCATTGGTGCATGGGTTTATTTCTGGACCTTCAGTTTTATTCCATTGATCTACCTGCCTGTCTCTGTACCAATATCTTCAGGTTTTATCACTATCGTTATATAGGACAGAAGTTTTTTTATTGTTCAGGATTGTTCCAACTATCCTAGGTTTATTATTTTTCCATGTGAGGTTGAGAATTGTTCTAACTATGAAAAATCATGTTGGAATTTTTATGAGGTTTACATTGAACCTGTAGATTTCTTTTGGTAAGATGGCCACTTTCAGTATGTTAATGCTACCTTTCCATGAGCGTGGGAGATCTTTCCAACTTCTGAGATCTTCAATTTTTTTTCAGGAACTTGAAGTTCTGGTCATTCAGATCTTTAATTTGCTTGATTGGAGACACACCAAGATATTTTATAGTATTCATGGCTATTATAATGTGTGTCATCTGTTTTTTCTTTTTTATTGGATATATTTTATATATATTTCAAATGCTATCCTCTTTCCTGATTTCCTTTTCACAACCCCCCATCCAATCCCCCCCTCCCTGCTTCTCTGAGGGTGCTCACTCACCCACATACCCTGCCCCACCTCTCTGCCCTGACATTCCCCTAGACTGAGACGTCGAGCCTTGGCAGGACCAAGGGCTTCTCCTCCCATTGATGCCCAACAAGGCCATCCTCTGCTACAGGTGCAGCTGGAGCCATGGGTCTGTCCATGTGTTCTTGTTGGATGATGGTTTAGTCCCTAGTAGCTCTGTTTGGTTGGTATTTTTGTTCTTATGGAGTTGCAAACCCCTTCAACTCCTTCAATTTTTTCTCTAATTCCTCCATTGGGGACCCTGTTCTCAGGTTGGCTATGAGCATCTGCTTCTGTATTTATCATGCTCTGGTAGAGCATCTCAGGAGATAGCTATATCAGGGTCCTGTCAGTATGTACTTCTTGGCATCAGCAATATTGCCTGGGTTTGGTCACTGTATATGGGCTGGATCTCCAGATGGGGAAGTCTCTGGATGGCCTTTCCTTCAGTCTCTGCTCCAAACTTTGTCTCCATATTTCCTCATGTGAATATTTTTGTCCCCCACCCCAAGAACCACTAAAACATCTGCACTTTGGTCTTCCTTCTTCTTGAGCTTTATTTGGTATGTGAATTGTATCTTGGAAAATGCAAGTTTCTGGGCTAATGTACACTTATCAGTGAGTGCATACTGTGGGTGTTTTGTTGAGAATGGGTTACCTTGCTCAGGATGATATTTTCTAGTTCCATCCATTTGCCTAAGAATTTCATAAAGTCATTGTTTTTAATAGCTGAGTAGTACTCCATTGTGTAAATGTACCACATTTTCTGTATCCATTCCTCTGTTGAAGGACATATAGGTTCTTTCCAGCTTCAGGATATTATAAGTAAAGCTGCTATGAACATAGTGGAGCATGTGCCCTTGTTATATTTTGGAGTATCTTTTTGGTAAGACCTAATGATTCTTTGAATTTCTTCATTATCTGTTGGTATGTCTGCCTTTTCATTTCTGATTTTGTTTATTTGGATACTGTATCTCTTCTGATTAGTTTGGCTAAGAGATTGTCTATGTTGTTAATTTTCCAGAGAATGAGCTCCTGGTTTTGTTAATTCTTTGTATTGTAGTTTTGTTTGTTTGGTATTTGTATGTTTCAAGCTGATTGATTTCAGCCCTGATTTTGATTATTTCCTCGTTTCTACTCCTCTTTGGTGTGCTTATTTTTTTCTAGAGATTTCAGGTGTACTTTTAAATTGTTGGTATGAGAACTTTCTAATTTCTTTATGGAGGCACTTAGTGCTATGAATTTTCCTCAGCACTGTTTTCATTGTGTCACATATTTTTAGATATGTTATGTCTTCGTTTTCATTGATTTCTAGAAAGTCTTAAATTTCTTTGTTTCCTTTCTAACCCAGAGATCATTGAGTAGACAGTTGTTCAATTTCCATGAACAACTTTCCAGTGTTTCTGCTGTTGTTGAAGTCCAGTTTAATCCACAGCTGTCTGATAAGATACAAGGCATTATGTTAATTATCTTGTATCTGTAGTAGGCATTGGGAGGGGGTTAAACTGAATGGTCCTGGTGTGGCAGGCCTCTGATGGCTATCTTTGGGTTGTTCTGGATCTGTATAGTTCAAGATCTGTATAGTTTGGGAGCTGCAGATCCAATGAAGGTAGGTGAGAGAGGCGGTGAGAGAATGGAGGTCTTCCTGGGCTAGCAGAGTGTTCAGTGCAGCTCTGCTTGTTCCAGAGGACTCGGAAAGCAGGGCATATAAGTGGGGGAGGGAAGCTTACCTGTATGGTCCAGGTCTGATGAAAGTGGATGGAGAGGTGGGAGAGAATGGAGGACCCCCTGGAATAGCATACTGCACAGGATATCTCTGATTGGTCCAGAGGCCTCAGCAGGCAGGGAAGATGGGTGGGGGAAGGAAAGCTTATGTGTATGGTTCAAGAGTCTCAGGTCTGATGATGAAGTTATAAGGAGACATGACAGTAGAGTGGAGGCCTCCCAGGTACAGCCGACTGCTAAGGGCAGTTCTGCTGGCTCCAGAGCACTCAGAAAACAGGGAAGATGGGTAGAGAAAAATAACCTTTCAGATTCTGGAGTTTTAAAATTAATAAAACTATAGTCCTGTTTCTCCAAAAAATACATGGAAATATATCATAATGAAACTCACTGTTAAAGTCAGTGACTCATATCTATGATACAAGCACTCAAGAAGCTAATATAGGATGCTTGCTACAGTTGGAGGTCAGCTTGAACTACACAGTGAACTTTAGGCTTTAGAGTGAAAACTTTCACTCCAAAATAAGTAGAATGAGGAGGAAAAAAGGAAGGAAACTCAATTGTTTTGTTGTGTACAACTAATATAATGCTAGTAAAGCAATGAAAATAGATTTGTCCACAAACATAGAATATCCTTTTCTACAGTGGAAAAAATGATGTGTTTTCAGGAAGATAATTGAAATTGATCTGTAATCTAAACATCTTTAAAGACAGAGAAACGAAAAAAGAAAAACAAAATCAAATACCGTATTCTGGAAGCTCTTTTAGCATGGATGTCAAAGCCACAGCTTCATGCAAAGTAGGCAAGGGCTCTACCACCATGTACAGCCTCATTCCTGAAATTCTATAATGACTCTTTGTCCATCACAAGTGTTACTCACTCCACTCCATGCATACAGAAACCTATAGTCAAACATTTGGGGGAGCTTGTGCAATTCTGTAATCCTGTATAAGAGTGGGAAGAAGGATTGAAAGAGTTAGAAGGGTCCAGGACACCAAAAACCCCCTACAGAATCAACTAACCTGGGGCCCTAGGATGATCTCTCTCTCTCTCTCTCTCTCTCTCTCTCTCTCTCACACACACACACACACACACACACACACACACACACACACATCCATGAAGCCAGTGTAAACTTGGGGTGGAATGGTCATTCTTATTTAATCCTGAGATTTATCAGAAAAAAATCTACCATTCTGAACTAAATTTGAATCAACCTTTAATTAAACACTGACCAAGATTGGGCATTGGTCATGATGACTCCCTCGAAATCCCAGCTGGGTGCCCTGAAACATGTTTTGTAAGAGCTATTTAAGGCTTAAGGACACATCCATATAGCCACCAAATTTTCCCATGTGGTGATGTTGTTTTCCAAAAATTACAACTCCAAGCATCCCAGGAAATTGCCTGGTCCTTGGGTGGGTGGAGCTTACAGGTTAACTTTGAGTTTTATCCAATCAATATGTTTGATGAGAACTTAAATGAATCTTGAAATTCAGAGTATACCTTAGGAAGTTTACAAAGGAAACAAGATTGAAGGAACAATATCAACAGTTAAACACCTGAAGCCAAGCAAAACAGCAACAAATAAGCTTACATTGACAGAAAATAAATATAAAGCCAGAGGAAGTTCTGGGAATGTTTGGTGCATACATATATCATCACCACACAAAAGAACAGTAAATGTGTTGGCACATTTATTCTCTCCTTTCCAAAGCTGAATGAATACTAGCTTGACTTAGTAACATCTGGCATGCTTTGTGACAAACCTGGTGGAAATATGGAAGACATTTATTGCCAGTCATGAGCACTAAAATCAAAGAACATCCTGTTACTTAAACAATATGCTTAATTATTAGAGTCTGAAGAGAAACTCATCAACCTGATAACATTCTCTCTAGGGACATTAGGGAAAATCAAGTCAGAACACACACACTGCACAAATGCATAGTAAGTAAGAAGAACACTGTTCGGCTTCTTGTAAATAGCATGAGTCAATTTAGTATTTATATACTACTTAGAAAAAGCCATGCAGAGAATTTAAGTTCTTGATCACAGACAAGGGAAAACAACTGGAGGGTCATGAATTCAGGCCAGCATAGACTGCAGAGAAAGAACACTGTCTTTAAAAATGAAATCCTAGTAAGAACTGGAGAAGTAGCTTAGTAGCTAAGAGCTCTGATTGCTCTTACACAACACTCAGGTCTTTCTCAGTGTCTATGAGGTGCTTTTAAACCATCCAATGCCCTCTTCTTCATGGATACCAAATGCATATGTCATGTATATACATGCATGCAGGCAGGCAGAACATAATATATGCAAAATAAAAAATACTCTGAAAAATTAAATGAGAATCTAAATTCTCACCCTCTTTAATCTACTTTCTCTGCCATATGAAGGTTACTAAATCCTTCACTAAAATACAGAGCTCAGCACAACACTGATTCTCACTGTGAGAAGTCACCTAGTGAGGACTGTTCCCTTCACAGTTATTCATGTTGAACAATAAAGCACATGGACCTGTAAGTATCATGAATACTTTTTGGCATAATTAAGGTTGCTACCTACTAATGATGGGATGGCTTACCTATATTGCAGCTAGAAAATTTAACTCTATCTTATTATTTCATTTTGTTATAAAATGAATAAGAAAATACCAATGGGGTCTGGCAAGATGACTCAGTGAATAAAGATGTCTGCTTTGGCTACAGCCTGAGGATCTGAGTTCCATCTATAAAACATATTTGGTGGAAGGAAAGAACTGACTACTGAGAATTTCCCTCTGACCTCTGTGAGTACATGGGCAGACAAGTGAGCACACATGCGCAGAAACTTATAGGCAAGCAGGTACACATGGATGGAAAAAGGAATGCCAGCTTCCCCTAATTCACTAATGAAAATTATTCCTGTGGTTCATTCCTCTGCTTGAACATAGAAAAAAGTATGTTTTCTCAGCAATTAGAAATAGGAAGCTCCTGTCTCTTTTTGGACGCACTCAGAGCTATGAGTTTTGCTCTCAGCACTGCTTTCATTGTGTCCCATAAGTTTGGGTATGTTGTTCCTTCATTTTCATTAAATTCTAAAAAGTCTTCAATTTCTTTCTTTCTTTACAAAGTTATCATTGAGTAGAGCATTGTTCAGCTTCCATGTTTATGTGACTTTCCTGTTGTTTTTGTTGTTGTTGAAGACAAGTCTTAGTCCATGGTGACCCGATAGGATGCATGATGTTATTTCAATCTTCTTGTATCTGTTGAGGCCTGTTTTGTGACTGACTATATGGTCACTTTTGGAGTAGGCACCATGCGGTTCTGAGAAGAAGATATATTCTTTTGTTTTGACAGCACACCTGAAAGCTCTAGAACAAAAAGAATCAAATAGACTCAAGAAGAGTGGAAGGCAGAAAATAATCAACCTCAGGGCCAAAATCAACCAAGTAAAAACAAAAAGAACTATGCAAAACAAATCACCAAAACCAGGAGCTGGTTCTTTGAAAAAAGTAACAAGGTAAATAAACCCCTAGCCATACTAACCAGAGGGCATAGGGACAGTGTACAAATTAACAAAATCAGAAATGAAGGGGAGACATAACAACAGAAATGGACGAAATTTAAGAAGTCATCAGGACACTCAGGCCATTTGCCACCGGGAACAGCAGAGATCCAGGGACACAGGTCTGGTGAGACTGAGCTGAGAGTAGCCAGGGGGCAGAGAGGGCTAGGCCTAGCAGGCAGTAAGCGTGGCCCTTGGGAAAAGATCTTTACCAACCCCACATCTGATAGAGGTCTAATATCCAAGGTATACAAAGAACTCAAAAGTTAGACACCAGAGAATCAAACAATCCTATTAAAAAATGGGGTACAGAGCTAAACAAAAAGTTCTCAATTGAGGAATATCGAATGGCTGAGAAGCATCTAAAGAAATGGTCGATGTCCTTAGTCAACAGGGAAATGCAAATCAAAACAACCCTGGGATTCCACCTCACACCAGTCAGAATGGCTAAGATTAAAAATTCAGATGACAGAAGATTCTGGCAAGGATGTGGAGAAAGAGGAATACTTCTCCACTGTTGATGGGCTTGTAAACTGGTACAACCACTCTGGAAATCAGTCTGGCGATACCTCAGAAAATTGGACATAGTACTACCTGAAGACCCAGCTATTCCACTTCTGGGCATTTACCCCAGAGGCACTCCAATATACAACAAAGATACATGCACCACAATGTTCATAGCAGCTCTATTTATAATAGCCAGAAGCTGGAAAGAACCCAGATGTCCTTCAGTAGATGAATGGATACAAAAATTGTGGTATATTTACACAATGGAGTACTACCCAGCTATCAGAAACAATGACTTTATGTAATTCTAAAGAAAATGGATGCATTTAGAGAATATCATCCTGAGTGAGATAACCCAGTAACAAAAGAGCAGACATAATATGCAGTCACTGATAATGGGATACTAACCCCAGAAAGCTCTGAACACCCCAAAAACAACTCACAGACTATATGAAGTTCAAGAAAACAAAGGCCAAAAGAAAAAGAAAAATCATTATGTTTAATCTTTACACACCAAGAAAACTTTGACTATTTCCAGGTTACATCCTGTTTTACAGGTACTTTATGCTTTTGTAACTAGTAAGATTTTAATGCACACTATCAAACCTTTAAAAAAAAAAAAAACAAGCACTGACTAAAATGTATTCATATACTTTTATGCAAAAATGCTTTTAAAATCTATACATTTATCTCTGTTTTTTAAAATAAAGTTCAATTAAAAAAAACAACAAAAAATAAGTCATCAGATCCTACTGCAAAAGTCTATACTCAACAAAACTTGAAAATCTGGAGGAAATAGACAATTATCTGGGAAGATTTCAGGTACCAAAGTTAAATCAGTATCAGACAAACCATCTAAACAGTACCATAACCCCCAAAGAAATAAAAGGCATCATCAAAATCTCCCAACTAAAAAGAGCAGAGGACCAGATGGATTTAGTTCAGAATTCTATCAGACCTTCATAGAAGACCCAATACAAATACTCTTCAAACTATTTCACAAAATAGAAACAGAAGGGACACTACCCAATTTCTTCTATGAAGTCACAATTATGCTTATTCCTAAACCACACGAAGACACACAACAAAAATAGAAAACTTCAGACCAATTTCCCTCATGAACGTTGATGCAAAAATACTCAATAAAATTCTTGCAAACCAAATCCAAGAACACATCCAAACACATCCATCATGATCAAGTATGCTTTATCCCAGGGATGCAGGGATGGTTCAATACATGGAAATCCATCAACATAATCTACCATATAAACAAACTCAAAGAAAAAAAAAAACACATGATCTTCTCATTAGAAGCTAAAAAAGCATTTGACAAAATTTAACACCCCTTCATGTTAAAAGTATTTGAAAGATCAAGAATTCAAGGCTCATACCTAAACATAGTAAAAGCAATATGCAGCAAACCAGTAGTAGCCAACATCAAACTAAACAGAGAGAAATTTGAAGCAATCTCACTAAAATTAGGAACTAGACAATGATGACCCTCTCCCCCCACCTCTTCAGAATAGTACTGGAAGTCCTAGCCAGAGCAATCAGACAGCAAAAGGAAGTCAAAGGGATTGACATTGAAAAGGAAGAAGTCAAAATATCACTATTTGCAGATGATACAATAGTAAACTTAAATGACACCAAAAATCCCAGCAGGAAACTCCTAAACTTGATAAACAACTTCAGCAAAGTGGCTGGATATAAAATTAACTCAAACAAATTAGTAGTATTCCTCTACTCAAAGGATAAGCAGGCTTTGAAAGAAATTAAGGAAATGACACCCTTCACAATAGTCAAAAACAATATAAAATACCTTGGTGTGACTCTAACCAAGGAAATAAAAGATCTGTATGACATGAACTTCAAGTCTTTGAAGAAGAAATTTGAAGAAGACCTCAGAAGGCAGAAAGGTCTCCCATGCTCATGGGTTGGCAGGATTAATATAGTAAAAATAACCGTCTTGCCAAAAGCAATCTACAGATTCAATGCAATCTCCATCAAAATTCCAACTCAATTCTTCATAGAGTTGGAAAGAGCAATTTTCAAATCCATTTGGAATAACAAGAAAAAAAAAACCAAGATAGCAAAAACTATTCTTACCAATAAAAGAACTGCCGAGGGACTCAGGATCCCCAACCTCAAACTGTATAACAGAGTACTAGTGATAAAATCTGTATGGCATTGGTACAGAGACAGGCAGGTAGATTAATGGAATAGAGTTGAAGACCCAGAAATGAACCCACACACCTATGGTCACTTGATCTTTGAAAAAAGAGCTAAAACCATCCAGTGGAAAAAAGAGCATTTTCAACAAATGGTGCTGGTTCAACTGGTGGTCAGCATGTGGAAGAATGCAAATCATATGTAGAAGAGGATAGCATTGTCTGGGAGGAGAGGCCTTTGTTCCAGTGAGGGTTCCTTTTCCCAGTGTAGGGGATCACCAAGGTGCTGAGGTAGGAGTGAGTGGTTGGAAGAGGGAGCACCTTCATGGAAGCAAGGGGAGGAGTGACTGGAGTGGGGGGAAAGGAAATAACATTTGAAATGGAAATACAGAGAATATCCAATAAAAAATGAAAAAAGAATAATGCAAATTGATCCATTCTTATCACCTTCTACAAAGCTCAAGTGCAAGTGGATCCAAGATCTCCACATAAAACCAGGTACACTGAAACTGATAAAACAGAAAGTGGGGAAGGACTTAGAACACATAGGAACTGGGGAAATTTTCCTGAACAGAACACCAATGGTTTGTGCTCTAAGATCAAGAACTGATCCTATAATGGGACCTCATGAAATTGCAAAGCTACTGTAAAGCAAAGGACACCGTTAATAGGACAAAACTGCAACTAACAGATTGGGAGAAGATCTTTACCAATCCTACATCTGATAGAGAGCTAATATCCAATATATAAAAAGAACTGAAGAAGTTAAACCCAAGAGAATCAAATAATCCTATTAGAAGACAGAAGACAAAGCTAGACAAAGAATTCTCAACTGAAGAATATCGAATGGCTGAGAGGCACCTAAAGAAATGTTCATTATTTTTAGTCATCAGGGAAATGCAAATCAAAACAACCCTGAGATTCACTACACACCTGTCAAAATGGCTAAGATCAAAACTCAGGTGACAGCAGATGCTGGCAAGGATGTGGAGAAAGAGGAACATTTCTCCATCGTCGGTGGGATTATAAGCTGGTACAACCACTCAGGAAATCAGTCCTCAGAAAATTGGACAGGGTACTACCTGAGGACCCAGCTATACCACTCCTGGGAATATACCCAAAAGATGCTCCAACATATAACAAGGACGCCTGTTCCACCATGTTCATAGCAGCCTTATTTATAATAGCCTGAAGCTGGAAAGAACCTGTATGTCCTTCAACAGAGGAATGGATACAGAAAATGTGGTACATTTACACAGTGAAGTACTACTCAGATATTAAAAACAAAGACTTTATGAAATTCTTAGGCAAATGGATGGAACTAGAAAATGTCATCCTGAGTGAGGTAATCTAATCACAAAAGAACAACAGGGTATGTACTTACTGATAAGTGGATATTAGCCCAAAAGTTCAGATTACCCAATATTTAATTCACAGACCACTGAAGCTCAAAAAGTTGGAAGACCAAAGAGGGAATGTTTCAGTCCTTCTTAAAAGGTGGAACTCACAGGAGGAAATAGAGAGACAAAGAGTGGAGCAAAGACTGAAGGAAAGAGACTGCGGGGATCAATCTCATATGCAGTCACCAAACCCAGACAATATTTTGGATGCCAAGAAATGATTGCTGAGAGGAGCCTGATATAGCTGTCTCCTGAGAGGCTCTGCCAGATCATGACAAATACAGAGACGGATGCTCACTGCCAACCCTTGGACTGAGAACAGAGTCCCCAATGGAGGAGTTAGAAAAAGGACTGAAGGAACTGAAGGGGTTTGCAACCCCATAGGAAGAACAACAGTACCAACCAACCAGACCCCCAAGAGCTCCCAGGGACTAAATCACCAACCACAAAATACTCATGGAGGGACTCGGGGTTCCAGCAACATATGTAGCAGAGGATGGTTTTATCGGGCATCAAGGAAAGGAGAGGTCCTTAGCCCTGTGAAGGCTCAATAGGTCAGTGTATGGGAATAACAGGGCGAGGAGATGGGAGGGAGTGGGTGAGTGGGGGAACATTCTCATAGAGGCAGGGGGAGAGGGAATAGGATAGGGGGATTTCAGAGAGGAAATGGGAAAAGGAATAACATTTGAAATGTAAGTTAAGAAAATATCCTATTAAAAAAGAAATAAGAAGCTCCTCGGCATTTTAAACTAAAAGGAAAAAATACAAATATTTGCAGAGTTATTAACAATACATTTTTCTATCCTATTTTTCACTTTTGTTGAAAATGTAAATTACAGAAGTAATAATGGGGGCAGGTGAGCTGGCTTAGTAGTTAAAGATACTTTCTGTCCATCCTGATGATCCGAAAACAATGCCCACAACCACACAGTAGGAGGAGAAAAAAAATTCAAAAAAGCTGTCTTCTAACCTTCACACATATTGCATGCATGCACATACACGTGCAGTTACCCACTTGCAAAATAAATAAAAAACAAATTATAATGCAGACTTACTCTAATTAAATAATGAAAGTTATTCCTATGAATCATTTAAGTGTTGAATGAATTCTAGGAAAAAAAGCAGGCAATGTGGCTCTCAAGGTTTTTGCCTTTGGCAATCTTCATAACCTAGTCATGCTAGATTTCACAGCTATTTGATTCAACTGGATACAAATTTACAAGTTCATTTAGGTCTTTGAATTTTGAAAAATCAAAGAGCTCAACTTCTTGAAACTCCATTTTAACAGAGTCTAAGTCCACGATTCTTTGTTCTGCAAGTTTCCACCTCCTCCACCCTGAGCACGCCCTTTTCCATACCTGGAAGTTTACACACTTCAATTCTTTTTTTCTTCAGTTAAATTACAAAGTCCTTGTACATGGCTTTATAGAACTACCAACAGCATCACTACTTCGAAGCACAGTATGAACTTAATGAGTAAATTTAGGAACAGGAAATCAAATAATAAATATGAAACATCACTTGATTTCTCCAGCTACAAAACCAGTTTATGCGAGTGCTATTAAATGAAAGCTTTTGTTTCCTCAACACAGATTTGTCAGCTTCGGTGGTGAGCCATTGCCTTCATCAAAAGCCCTTCAATCGGGTTCAGACCATGAAGTTATGTTAGACATTGATAAGAAATTCAAAGCAGATTGCAGTACATTGAGCTCCATAGAGACAGCGCCGGGGCAAGCAAAAGCCGGACGAGCACTGGGCGACTCTGCGCCTCGCGGAGGAAAATCAACTAAACATGGGCAAAGGAGGTCCTAAGAAGCCGAGAGGCAAAGTGTCCTCATATGCATTCTTTGTGCAAACCTGCCGGGAGGAGCACAAGAAGCACCCGGATGCTTCTGTCAACTTCTCAGAGTTCTCCAAGAAGTGCTCAGAGAGGTGGAAGACCATGTCTGCTAAAGAAAAGGGGAAATTTGAAGATATGGCAAAGGCTGACAAGGCTCGTTATGAAAAAGAAATGAAAACCTACATCCCCCCAAAAGGGGAGACCAAAAAGAAGTTCAAGGACCCCAATGCACCCAAGAGGCCTCCTTCGGCCTTCTTCTTGTTCTGTTCTGAGTACCGCCCAAAAATCAAACGTGAGCATCCTGGCTTATCCATTGGTGATGTCGCAAAGAAACTAGGGCAGATGTGGAACAACACTGCCGTGGATGACAAGCAGCCCTAGGAGAAGAAGGCCGCCAAGCTGAAGGAGAAGTACGAAAAGGATATTGCTGCCTACAGAGCTAAAGGAAAACCTGATGCAGTGAAAAAGGGGGTGGTCAAGGCTGAAAAGAGCAAGAAAAAGAAGGAAGAGGAAGATGATGAGGAGGATGAAGAAGATGAGGAATAGGAGGAAGAAGAGGAAGACAAAGATGAAGAAGATGATGATGATGAATAAATTGGTTCTAGCACAGTTTCTTCTTGTCTATAAAGCATTCAACCCGCACACGACTCACTCCTTAAAAAAAATTGAAGTGTAAAAAAAGAAAAAAAAAGGAAATTCAAAGCAGCATGTGCACCTCTCTGGGACCTACATTAGATGTGCTTCTCAAAAAATAGGTCATTCTACCACTTTTTCAAAGAGTTGGACTGCTTACTTCAGGAAATCTCATTCAAATTTTTCTCACATACACTATAGCTCCATTTAAAACAAACAAAACAAATAAAAAACACATTAAACAAAACTGCAGCACAGCAGACAGCAAAACACCTTAAATAAACCCTTAGATTTTTTCAAGTTATCTCCTAAATTGCATACACCATAATTCTATTCACTAAGAGCCACACTCCTCTGCAACTCCCAAAGCTTGCTCAGTCAGCTGTGCTGCAGACCTTGAGTGTATTAAGAAACTCACCTATCACCCATCTCTAGTCACATCTAAGATTGTTTCTTAAGCTCCCAAGAACATATCTAAAGTTTGCTTTACTTTAAAACTAACATGCCAAGAAATCCGGAAGTTTTTCAGAAGAGTCAGATTGTATCTGTAAGTACCTGATTTTACCAAACATGCATGACTCCAAATCTAAGAGCTATAATCTAAGCATCACCGGTTCAAACCCAGAGGGATACCCAGGATGACACCTCTTATCTGAGAGTACAGTTTGAAGTCAAGGCTCAGTCTGGACTGTTTCAGGCTTTGCAGTTTACTTTATAAACCAGCAATAAACTCTGGCTGATCTCAGACTAGCACCAATGATGTCGGTTGGAGCCTTCTGGGATTTATGAATCCAATAGCTCCCAAGATGCAAATTAAGGTGAATAATTCCTCTACTCACATCCTCGGGTGATGGAATGAGTAGGCTAAAGAAATGCTTCTTCAAGTAGAGATTAAAAGATTCTGCTAGCTCTCAGGTAGCAGAATTTCATCCCAGGCACTCCACTTTCTAGACCCTGAGACCCTCGCTGGGTGTCAGCAGTAGTACTCACATGCTTTGCACTGAGCTAAAGGATATGCAGAATTTCCAAGTGGAAAACCAACTTGAACTCAGCACCAAAATGTGGGTCAAAATGGAGCATGGATACACTAATGTTTTATTATTAATAGAAAACTTATTTTTCACAACAATGCCAAGGCATCAGATAAACAGGACAGCCACTAATGAGGCTTTAATGGTAAAAGCAAGCTCAGCAACTTTATTTCCGAGGAGCTTGTTGTGTGCATTATAAAGAGAACACAATGATTAGTAGCTGTGTATAAAAAGGGTAGTAAGTTTTAAAAGCATTAAGCAAGCTGAGACAGAGAGGGAGCCCATGGTGAAAGAAGAAAAGCCAAAGGTCATTCTCAGACTTGTACATGTATGCTGTGGCTTCTGTGGCTGGTGGGTACAGATGAACACAGATAGTTGAAAGAAAATGAATAAGCAAGGAATGACACAGCATAAAGTAATTTAAGAGATTATAATATCCATGTAACATTTCTAAGACAGTCAGCCACATTGGTGAGAGCCAGAAGAGCCATCACAGGACAGGTGGGATCTTCTCACCCAATCATTTTTAGTTGTTCAGTGTCACTTTTGGGAAAGCAGATAATGACAGTGTGTAGGTGTGTAATGTTTATCATTTGCAGAACATAAATTAATATAATCATCTAATTAGTGCTCTGTAGATTTTTCTGTGCATTCATTGTACTAATGTTTCAGTCATCCTTCCTAAGAAATGAGGCATAGTGTTTAAAGGCAGCAAAAAAGGAAGAGTTTGGGTTGGAGGACAAAATTTACCGTGTCTAGGAGAATGCCACAAAAATTCTGAAGTCATGATCCCAGTCAGAAATTGGTACTTTCCTGCAAAGTTATAGAACTGTAATACCCAAAAATAACCTGTAAGCCCTATCTACCCAAAGATCAGGTAACTTCATGGAATGCAGGGAGTTGTAGTTCCTGAAATAACAAAGCCTTGTGGTAAAGTATGGTAGCCTATAGGTAGTCCCTATAAACCCCTGTAGCTCATGACTCAGGGTCATTCCAGCTAGGAATTGCCAGGAAATGGTCCTAACCAATGTCCATCTTTTGATCAGTATTTATACTGATTTATAAAATTTATCATTTTATAAATTTATAAAAATTTAATAAAGATTGCTTTAAATTTGGCCCCAAATGATAGAATTGGTTTTACTCTGGCAAATCTCAGGATTAAGGGAACTACAACAGAATACTTGCTAAAGTCAAAAAAGCCTTTTGGATGCCAAACATTAACAGTGTGTGGATTTGGGGAGATTTCCACCACAGTCCCTAGGGGACTTGTTGGAAGTACCATGTTACCTCTGGCCCTCATTACAGGTGCTTGCCAGTATCTGAGAGTGTGTACTTATCTTCAAAGGAAATGTTGATGCAAGTACCCTCTGCAGCAAGCCTAGAAATTCCACTGATAGATTTAAAAACAAAAAAACAAAACTAAACTAAAAAAACAAGTGGTGTAGACTTTTAGCTCAAACTTCCAGTTATTTTTCTTAACTCCAAAATGTGTCTTCTTCTCACAACTTTCCAGGCAAACCATGAACAAAGTGAATCTCAGCTCAGCCTGGTAACTAACCCTCACTTGTGTCCAGTTCATTCTGTGGACATTTGAAAAGTGCTTTGTCAATTTTTTCATTTGAAATATATACTGAGGTAGTACACACCTATAATATCAGTCCTTGGGGGAGGGGTGAAGACAGGAGGAAATCCTCAACTACATAGCAAGTACAAAGCCAACAGGGACTATATGAGACCCAGTCCTAAAACATAAAACCAAACCAAAGAACAATACCTGGAATATATTAATCAATGTATGAAATAAACTTCTCCTAAGAGTCTCCAAGTTTTACATCTTGCTAGTACTATATAGTGATATACCTTTTGAAAAAAATATAGTCTCTGTTGTCTATTTTATTTAGGTTTTTTTTTTTTTTGTGTGTGTGTGGTGTTGGAAATGAAATCCAGGACTTTACCCATGCTCTACAAACACTTTACCAAATAAACTGCATACTCAATCCAGGTTTGTTTACCTTGTGGAAAATTTCAAAGGTAAACTCATAGGGGGAATTTGTGCTATTTTAATTAACTTTGAAATTTTACAGATCAACTGATGAATCTTAAAAGTACACATCTTTATATCTATATTCCTTTCATATAAATCTATCAAATATATAGTAGCCTCTATTGCTAACCCAGCAAGGAATACAGACATGAGTAAAGATTTCAGATGCTAAGTGTGCCCTATATAGCTTGCAGAAAAAAAAATCTTAGAAAGAGGGCTTTATCTTGTGGGACTAGCAATGCCCATCAAGCATAAATGTTCCCTCTCCCCAACCTCTCTCTCTCTCTCTCTCTCTCTCTCTCTCTCTCTCTCTCTCTCTCTCTCTCTCTCTCTCTCTCACATGTCTCTGTGTGTGTGTGTGTGTATGTGTGTGTGTGTGTGTGTGTGTGTGTGTGTGTAGTCCCATAGTTAGAACTAACTCAAAACTGCTATTCCCCTTAACATTTTACTTAGCATAATTTAAAAGAGGTGATTTTCAGTATAATCACTGAAGATAATATGACAAACAAATGGATTTGGTAACTAAAACTGTTGGGGTTCAAAGCAGAGGATAGCATTGTCTGGCATTAATGGGAAGAGAGGCCTTTGGTCCAGTGAAGGCTTGTTTTCCCAGTGCAGGGGAATGCCAAGGTGCTGAGGTGGGAGAGGGTAGTTCGGAGAGAGAGCACCTTCATGGAGGCAAGGGGAGAGGGAGATGAGAGAAGGGGGTAAAGGGATAACATTTGAAATGTACATACATAAAGTATCTAATAAAATGATTTTAAAAATGACCCATTCAGTCACAAGAGTCCAGCAAAGCAAAATCTTTATTTGGATTAGGTAGCAAAAGCTGACTTGTCAGGGACAACAGCACAGAGTTGGGAGCAGTGTCTTTGAATGTTCATTTTAGTAAGCATTTAGACAGATTGCAATGTTTTGTTGTACTCAGGCCCCCACTGTTCGATCAGGGACACAGAACAGACTCAGGAGTTGACCTGTGATTCTGAAGGGAAATTGTACATCATTTTTAAAGGATGAGATCAAAAAGTCAGGGGTAGTGGGGTGGGCTGTCGTATTGTCCAATCATATTTTTCCTTCAATCCCTGTTCCTCTATTTGACCTTGCATTTCCTCCCAAGAGAGTTTTGTTCTCCCTTCTAAAAAGGACTGGGGCATCCCCATTTTGGCCTTCCTTCTTTTTGATCGTCATCATGTCTGTGAATTTTTTTCTTGGGTTTCAATCATATTTTGACACAAGAGGTTGAACAAGGAAGTAAGCATTGGTGACTGACCCTTATCTGGGTCACATGGTTTCTAGATCCTTGATTAATTTGTGGTCCTTCTAGTGGGCTTTGGTCCAGGAACAAATGACTGGCCTAACTGCATGCAGTCAATTAAGTCATACCAGGCAATACATTTACAACTTGTGTGTCTTAGTTTAGGTAACAGGCAACTTCCTAATCCCATCCTTTACTAGTTGACAGCTCAACATGAAACACCTGAAGAAACAGAATGGGAGTTACTTCAAGAGCCTGGAAACATGAACTCAGTTTTGAAGCTGTCAGCACTTTCTCAGGCACAACCAAAAACATAGAAAATCTTATGAAACTGGGCTTAGGATGTGGCTCAGTTGGCAGAATGATTACCTAGTATAGACCAAGACTGAGTTTCCACTCCTAGCACCACATAAACCAGAAGAATCTTGCATGTCTATATTCTGAACTCCTAGGAGGAAGAGGTAACAAGATCAAGAAGGAGCTCATGATAATCCTCAGAGACGAGAGGAAACCCTGTCTCAAAAAAGTCCTAAAGTCAACACAATGACTCAGTGGGTAAAGGCATTTGCTGCTAAGACTAATCGGTTCAATTCCTGGAACCCACAGGGAAGAAAGAGAGAATGTATTCTGTCAAATTGTCCTGTAACCGCCATTGCACACCTTGATGTGCAAGTGTATGTTCTTGTGCACACACAAATACACATATTAATAAATGCAAAGTTTAAACTTCTTATGGACTCTATAAAAATCTACTAAAAGTAGAAATGGAAAACAATCATAGAATATATGACCAATGCCCAGAAATCTGATATAAGCCGATCTCTGTTCTCATTTTGTATTAACTGTGAGGAGATGACAGATGAGGGAAGTCTCCTCATCACCGGAAATGTTACATTAAGTCTCCCTTGAAGAGGGGGAGAGCCAATGGTCTGGTCCATAATCCCTCTCATTAGTGATTTTTCAGAGAGAAATTAATGTATTTCTCAAAGACCCTCAGATCTTCCATGCATCCCAAGGATGTCTGCACAACAACAGGCAGAGAAATCTCTCAAGAACAAGTCTCTCACCTTAACTGTAACAATTCTCTGAAAAGACATCAGACAGCTGCCCATCCTTTGTAAAACATGCCTTTTCTGATTTCTCTATCTGCATTCTGTTCTTCCATGTCCAATTGTTATGCATAATTTAACTGCATGATTTAATTAATTGCCAAAATTCAAAAGTGCAAGATTTTATGTAGCAATAATTACTAGCACAGGCAGTTGGTGTTTCAGAATAAACGGCCAGGAGCTAACTGTGCTTCCAATTACCTAATTGAAGGTGTAGCAGCTTCTGAATTTGTTTTATATTCAAAACAGATTCCATCCTTTTAAATTAAAAAAATAGTTTGAAATTTAAAAGAGTAAATATAAGATTTGAGAAGCCATGGGGAATAATATCTCATTAGAACGTCAGTGAACCATTTTGAGCAGATGAGACGGAGCTTAGGTTTTGTGTTACAGCTGACAGATTCTATAAGACTGACAAAAACCAGTGAAAGAAGATATGGAAATTTTTTTGTAGTGTTTCCAGAAAACACTTCAAGGCCAACTTTGAGGTTTCTCCTCTCATATCAAAGCTTCTATTGCTTCCATGTAAGAAAAACAGGACTTAATAAATATTTGGTTAACAGTAAAACCTTTGTTAGATAATTTTCATTGTGGTTATTTTATTGCTTATGATCAACAAATTTCTGAAACAGCATTCACCTAATGATATAGTTCCATATTTTGAGTAAAAAGCACTGAATACATTTTTAATGTTTTCTTGTCAGGATTGCTTTCAGGTAGTATTTTAAACCTCAGTATATTTCCCACACAGTATATATAACAAATGGGAAGTCCATTTATTTTAAATCTCACCATATGTTATCTATTATTAACTGTAGATCAACAGCTGTACCCATAACTATACATTTGTACTTCCGCTTTAATACTGAATATGTGTGAATACAAGTTCCTTTCTTCTCCTTTAGTTTATTTGTAGCTATATAAATTAAGCTAGCAATTTTAAATGTAAATCCAGTTTAATTCTACACGATATGCACTGTACTAAATAGGACCTATTTTGTTAGAAATGGTGCATCAAAGTCATTTTATCAGCAGTATTTCACGGATATTGAAAAATATAGTCAGGTATATTTAATCCCGGGATAGAGCACAGGTCACGAGCATCAGAAGTTTGAAGGTAACCATAAGTATAGAGATAGACCTAATCTCAAAAACATAAAAGAAACGAGGAAACAAAGAAAGAAAGGAGGAAGGGAGGAATGGAGGGAAGGAAAGAGAAAGAGAGAGAGGAATGCTTTGTTAGCATCAAGATTGCTATTTTAAGATTTGCCTTTATGGGGGTAAGTTGCATCTACACATCAGTCAAAAAATATGTGTCAAGTTCTTTGTTTTCTTTTGTTTTTGTTCTTTGTTGTTTTGTTGAGGATTTGTTTGGTTAGTTTTTTCCACTTCTACTTCCTAGTGCAAACAACGTGATGGGGGCTTCTGGTGTAAGTATGTGGCTGTGGAACACTTGTCTAGGGTTCGTAAAGATGTAGGCACAACTGAAGACAGAGAAAAGAGAAACTATCTGGTGTGGCACTGACAGCCTTTAACATTTACCTTTTGCCGTGGATAGTTCTGTATTAAATAATCTATGTGTAACGTTCCTCATTATTTCCTCTCTTGTAATTTTCAAATGAAAATGCAATGTGAAAAAAAATACATTTTTTCTACTAAACATGTGAAAATACAAGCGCTTACTTACAGCATCATCTATAAATTAAAGATGAGTAATCAATATTGATAAATATGTGCTGAAGTCCTTCAAATTCTAAAATGAATATCATTAGTTTTTTTAACGGAGTTCGAGGGCAATGCACATCACTCGACAGTGGAGTTCTTGCTCAGTCTCTCTATGCAGCAATCTGAGGTTGAAAAAAAAGTAGTGAAATTCTCCCAGAAGCTTCTGCTATGAACTATTTGAAAGTCTATTTCAATTAGGTACCTCATACTTCCATGTCTACGAATGCAAATAAAGGTGGAGAAGCAATGGCCTGGCTCTGCCACCGAGGAGCCACTCGCTTAGACATGGATGGTCTCACAAGTGCTTCAACAGCTTAGTCACTTTTCCACTGCCTCACTCCCCCTCACACACATTACTTCGGATGCTCACCTTGACTGCACCAAATACTAAATTTAAGTATTCTGGGGCTCAACAAAACATACACTTAGAATACCAAATTAGGAATCTGCAATGATTAACTAAGGAGGAAACGCAGGATGGGCCAAGACAAAAGGTAATTTCCTGGGGAGCTTAAGTTGGTGCCTCAAGGAAAATGACCGAGTCCTGCCTAATGTCAGCCTCAGGAAAAGACTTCAGAGCCAGGAAGAAGGACTTAAAAATTCTGAAAATTGCCCTCTGTTTATACTTTAGTTCCAAAGGCTTGATAATTCCCTTAAATTTGACTCAATGCTTTAACCAGAGTGCTTCCATATTGAAAGCATTAACTACAGTGGCTTCTGTCTGGAAAACACAAGCAAGTTCCAGTTATCTCAGTCATGAAAAACCAAAGAGCAAGGGCCACCCTGCCTGGCAACATACAATTAGCTTCTTAGATTGGTAGGGCTAAGAGAAAATGGAGAATAAACACACCGACACTTACTGTTGCAGGAACATTTGCTGTCGCCCCTGCTACAGGCCTTAGGAGGGGAAGGGGTATTCCGCCCTGTTCTGTTAGGACTTCTGAGCCTTCCCAGTAAATAACAACAGTGCTCTAAACCATGGAGAATGCTCACTATTAGTAAGCATAGAAGGGAAACATGCCTTAATTATGGTGTCCAAGACTCCTTTGCAACCTGATTTCCTAAAATTTCTATGAGTTCAAATTAAGTTCAACTTATACGATGCTGAGTTTTGTCTTTCATAAAAATGTACTATTTAGTCACACTTAATAGTTAAAAATGGGTAAATTGTGTGACATTGTACTGTAGACTGGATAATGTTTAGTGTCTGGTTCAAGAGGGGAAACTGATTTCCTTTAAATGTTTTCAAATTATATACTTCCTTACTGATGTGGGAAAATAAGCTCTAATTTAGATGAACTCTCTGGATAATGTTGCATGTTAGCTTGTTGTTGAGCATCTACATATCTCTTTTCAATGCTAATTATTTGTTTATTTGAACTAGGTTAATTTCAGCAGATGTTGGAATCCACCTAGAGCCCTGTGTGGATAGGTTGAGGGGAAGGGCTAGAGGTCAGGGTCATAAGGGAATCAGGCATCAGCCTCCACTGGGAGAGCAGAAGAAAACCAAAATTTAGTTCTGAATCTAGTCAGGGAGTTCAGGAAGGAAATGTAACATAAACAGGGAGGCAGAAGATTTGAATAAAACCCCAAGGTAGGAGATGATGCAGATAGGTAAGGAGTGAAAAATTACAAGGGGGAGGGGCATAGCTCAGTTACTACAGTGCTTGCCTGTTGTGCACGAAGTCTGAGGCTCTAGCCTCAGTACCAAATCCAAAGCTTGTAATCTCAGCACTCAGGAGATAAAAGCAAAAAGCTTAGGAATTCAAAATCTTGTTTGTCAATGCCTACTGTGAGACTGAAACCCAGGAAGGAAGATGTACTACTTCTTGCCAATTATCATCCCACAGGCTACACACCCAGTATCTTGGAAACCCATCTCTTATCAGGGGAAGATTCCTCTAACTCAGTATCAGAGTGTGTGTCTAGTTTGTGCAAGGCCCTTGGTTCCATCTTTTGCACTACAAGAAAAACACACACACACACACACACACACACACACACACACACATATATATATATATATATATATATATATATATATATATATATATAAATGGACCTTCTTGATCACAAAATTTGAGAATAGAATATGGGAGCTGAAACTATCTTCATCTAGCCATGTGGCTGAATAAAATGTATTAGCTGCCTGTGAGTCAGCGTCAGCTTGATGCATGAAGGGCCCTCTGAGGATTCAGCCTCATTCCATCTCCCACATAGCAGCTTCAAATAGACCCTTGACCTTTTGTTCATTTTTTAAAAAGATACATCCGCATTTGAAATATGTATCTATCAGACAGAGGCAGATGATCTATCGTCTGACTCTTGAGTATATAAAGCAACCAGTGTGACACAAGTACAGAGAATTCAAATGAAGGTGATCTTTCTATGCAAAAAGGTCCTCGGCAATTAAAGCCTGTGAAAAGCACCACATTGTCTCTGTCTTCATGTGGAACACCATGTCCCTTAAGAGGTGCTATCCATTATCTTCAACTTGGAATTGAATATTCAGCATGTTTATAGAATGCCTCTTCAGGCAGAACTGAAATTTTCACAAACGTATATATTTAAATGACACCCATTGTCTGAAATTTAGAGAACATGGAAAAATCTTTTGTGCAGTGACTTCAAAGGGCCAGTTAATCAACTGAGATACGTAGGGGGTCATGTGGCTGCACTTGTAATCGATCTTGCTCCAACACTGTACAAATAACTAACTATCTGAAGAGTATATATTGTTCTGGAGAACAGAAATTGATAGGAATGATTTCCCTATTACATGAAAAAGCAAAAGAGCTTTTTCACTATTATTATTCAAGTACCCCATTCTGATAATTTTGCAACAATTGAACACACATCACATTTGTGTATTTTTGGGTATTGCAAAATTAATACTTACTTATTGATGAAAAACTGAAAATTTTGAAGAACAAGAATATTTTTTTAAATCAGGCAGAAGTAGTTATATATGCTACCTTAAGATATTTCATTTATATATCTGTTACACATTTGCAACAATATTGTACATACAATTTTATATTCTGATTTTATATGTTAACACTATGATAGTCTTCATATAAATTAAGAAAAGTCATATTGACACAAACAAGAGTCACCTGAGAAGAAGAAACTGCCACTGAACAATGGTCTTCATCAGATTGGGCTGTGGGCCTCTCTGAATAATTCTTGAGTGCAGGGTGACACCCCTGGGCAGGTGGTCCTAAATTGAAAAAGAAAACAAGCTGAGCAGCTTTCCTCCACAGCCTCTACTCCAGATTCCTGCTGAGTTTCTGTTACATGTTCTCAGTAAAACAAACGAAAGTGGCTGTTGTTCACTGTTTTATAACATCAAATGGAAGCAAACTAGGACAGTTGACTTTAGGAGTTGCATACCAGATTATTAGATGGAGATGCCACAATTAATTTAGAAATCCTCTACTGTTGACACTTGTGTTGTTTATGGTTTTCTCTGACATAATGTGATAATTATCTTGGGGCATAGAATCTTATTGTCAAAGATATAGTGTGTTTAAAATGATTTCCTTAGTGGGAAAGAAATAGAACTAGAAGGTAAAGAAAAATCGTATAGCCATTGCCAAAATCACATCGCCAAATTGCGTAACTACAGTGGAACTTTGTAAACTCGTTTTGATGGGGAGAAAGTCAGTGAGAACAAGACCCAGAGAAACTAAACTGTCTACAACAGCTGCATGGAGACTACAATCTCAACAGAAAACGCTTAGACTCTTCTCAATTTACATTTCATTATTTTAAATGATGCACATGTGTGTGTTTGGGCACATATGAATGCAAGTGCCCATGGAGGGCAGAAGAGAGTTCTTCATATTATTTATAAATATATACAAGCCAAACATATTAAGTGAAAAAATACACAAAAGCCACAGCTGAAAGTATCAAAAGTGATTGTTATCACCCTAAAAACACTGTCTACACCCTTAGTGAAAACTGCCATAACTTCCAGCCTGACATCAAAGTTACCCATGGTTTTTACTATTAGCGTAAGTATAAATAAATAGGGGAACTTATGAAACTAAGCTTTTGGGGAGCTGGAGAGACAGTGAACAGCAAAGAGAATATGTTGTTCTTTCAAGGGAAATAGGCTAGATTTTCAACACCCACATGATTGCTCATAAATATCTGTAACTTCAGTTTTTCCAGTGTCCATTTCTGAATTCTGTGGGCATCAGGCACACGTGAACTTACATGCATGTACACAAAATATTAGTACATATAAAAGTAAATTTTAAAAGTTATCTTAAGTAACACTTATATTAAAGGGGCACTTATAGACAAACTGACTTTTAAAAATCAAAGGTCAATATGAATTATATGGTTTATACCTAAAGAAGCATTAAGAGATAAAGACATATAGACCTATGTGTCCAGGTTGGCCTCTAACTCATAACTGCCTTGCCTCAACTTCCCAAACAGATTACTTTGTCTTATTAATGGACCTAAGTTGGTGCTAGAGAGATGGCTTAGCAGTTAAGAGCACTTGCTGTTCTTCCAGAGGTCCTGAGTTCAACTCCCAACAACAATACGGTGGCTGTAACAGGATCCAAAATACCATCTTCTGGCACCCAGATATATATGCAGAAAGAACACTCTTATACATAAAATAAATAAATCTTTTTTAAATATCCCTAAGTTCTTATATAGAGACGAATTTCAAACTTGAGTTGCCTACTTCCAAGTGTGACTTTTGTTTCTCTTTTCAAAACTCAGTTCCATGACTGTAGAAAATATGGTCCTGCTTTAATAGCATGGTAATAAAGGAAGTACAAGAAAATGACATCCACATCACCACTCTGATACATCCACATACAACACTCTGTTGTATGAAATAGGGAAGAATATCAGAATTCTCATAAATCTAATTTTCTATTTGTTTTTGAGATATGGGTCTGCTATGTAGTTCAGGCTGGCCTTGAACTCCTGGCTCAAGTGATCTTCCCTTCTCAGGTTTCTAGTAGCTGGGACTCGTAGGCATACATCCCTAGATCTGCTTTGGTGATTTCACTTTTTTGTTTTGATTTGATTTTTTGAAGCACCATCTCATGGCTTCAAACTCTCTGAATGGCCACAAACTGAACTTTCTGCCTTTGTCTCTCTGAAATGCTATGACTGCTCTTGAGTCCCATTTTGAAGGAGAATGCCAGGGTTGTGAGGTAACGGTGGGTGGATAGGAGGGGCAGCATCAGCAGGGATGTGGAGAAAGGGGAACACTCCTCCACTGTTGGGATGGGGGGTTGTAAGCTGGAACATCCACTCTGGAAATCAGTCTGGCGGTTCCTCAGAAAATTGGATATAGTACTAACTTAGGACCCAGCTATACCACTCCTGGGCATATACCCAAAAGAAGCTCCAACATCTAGCAAGGACATATGCTCCACCATGTTCATAGCAGCCTTATTTATAATAGCCAGAAGCTGGAAAGAACCCAGATGTTCTTCAACAGAGGAATGGATACAGAAATTGTGGTACATTTACACAATGGAGTACTACTCAGCTATTAGAAACAATGAGTTCATGCAATTCCTAGGAAAATGGATGGAGCTTGAAGCTTTCATCCTGAGTGAGGTAACCCAGTCACAAAAGAACACTCATAGTATGTACTCACATATAAGTGGATACTAGCCCAAAAAGCTCACAATACCCAAGAAACAATTCACAGAAATTATGAAGCTCAAAGAGAAGGAAGTCCAGAAGGTGGATGCCTCAATCCTTCATAGAAGGAAGAACAAAACTCTCATGGGAGGAAATACAGGGACAAATAGAGGAGCAGGGATTGGAGAAAAGATCATCTATCCTCACCAGGGGATACACCCATATGCAGCCACTAAACCCACACACTATTGCTGATGCCAAGCATTGCTTAATGGCAGGAGCCTGATATGGATGCCTCCTCAGAGGCTCTGCCAGAGCCCTACTTATACAGAGGAGGATACTTGCAGCTAACCATCAGACTGAATATGAGAATCCCAATGAAGGAGCTAGAGAAAGGACTGAAGGAGCTGAAAGGGTCTGCAACCCCATGGGAAGAACAAAATTATTAACTAACCAAACCCACCACAGCTCCCAGGGATTAAAACACCAACCAATGAGTTATTATGGAGAGACCCATGGCTCCAGGTACATATGCAGCATTGTCTGGCATCAATTGGAGGAGAGGCCTTTGGTCCAGTGAAGGCACGTTTTCCCAGTGTAGGGGAATACCGAGGCAATGGGGGAGGAGGGTGGTTGGAAGAAGGAGCACTTTCATGGACACAATGGGAGGAGGCAGGGAGAATGGGATTGGTGGAAAGGGGATAACATCTGAAAGGTAAATACAGAAAATATCCAATAAAAAAGGAAAAGTAAAAATTGTTAAAATTTAAAAAAGGAGGGTCAGCATCCTCATAGAAACAAAGAGAGGGGGATGGGAGAGTGGTGAACCAGGAAAAAGAATAACATTTGAATAGTAAATACATAACACATCCAATAAAAAAAAGAAAAACAGAAGAAAAAGAAAGCTAGTCTACTGAGGGAGAAATGATACAAAGCAGTTCTGCATGCTACAGACAAGCCTTTCAGAAAAGCAATTGTCAGGATGTTACAACTCCCACCAATGCTTCTTCTGTATGCATTAATTAAAGTATGTGCATTCTAGGTATAATGCTTTTGTGTGCTTAATAGACTATGGTACAAAATATAATCTTTACATCCACTAAGCACAAATGTTTTGAGTGACTCAATTTATTGCAAGTCTAGAACTAAACGTCCTCTGTATGCATGGATTGATGTATGCATGGTGTATACATCTCCATACTGCATCCCTGAGTGAAAGTTCAAGTTCACTTGCTCATGCTCTGTGATTCTTGTTTACAGTAGAATTATGTTTGCTATCATTTTGTTGGTGACTTCTGTTTTGAAACTCAGTCTCGTGTAACCCAAGCTGGTCTCAAACCTTGAGCTTCTGATCCTCTTGCCTTTGCCTCAAGACTGCTAGGATCGCACTACATATAGTTTGTGGTGTGCTGCAGATGGAACCTAGGGAACTCCTCTAGTTGCCACTGAGAGTTGCCACTGTCCCAGCCCTGGTGATACTTGATACTTTTATTTACTTACTTCTTAATATTCGGGGTTGAGATCTAGAACTTGAACACGCCAGACAAGCAATCAACTAGCTAAGTTATATCTCCAGTCATTGTGAGTAACTTTTAAATTAATATTCATAAGGAGAATTGGGGCTTAGCTTTCCTGTGTTTTTCCCTGGTTTGGATATTGTAAAAGCTAAAGATATCCTAAAGCCCTACATGTCCAAGGACCCACTATCTTCCTAGAATACTGGGAACTGTAGTTCTTTACAAAGAAGAATGCCATAATGGGAATGCAGTGACTGTATGGTTTTGTGCTTAAGCCTCTACAACAGTATCTTACTACCATTCCCTGGGACAGCAGGGGTGGACCTGACAGATTCCATTTTTGTGATCAGTATTTTTAATTGATTATTTTATATATTTACATTCCAGATGTTGTCCCCCTCATGGTCCCCCTTCCCACAGTTCTTCATTCCATTCCTCCTCCCCTTTGCCTCTGATAGGGTGTTCCTCCCAATCCCCCTTCCCTGGGGCATCAAGTCTCTACAGGATTAGGTGCATCCTCTCCCACTGAGGCAAGACAAGGCAGACCTTTGCTACATATGTGCCCAGGCCTCAGATCAGCTTGTGAATTCTCTTTGGTTGATGGCTTAGTCTCTGGACACTCCCAGGGGTCAGGTTAGTTGACACTGTTGGTCTTATTATGGGATTGTTCTCTCCTTCAGCTCTTTCAATTTTCCCCTAATTCAACCATAGGGGTCCCCGACCTCAGTCCAATGGTTGACTATAAGTATCTGTATCTAGCTCAGTCAGCTGCTGGTAGAGACTCTCAAGAGGACAGATGTGCTAGGCTCCTGTCTGCAAGCACACCATAGCATCAGTAAGAGTATCAGGATTTTGTGCCCACCCATGGGATGAACCCCAAGTTAGGCAGATCCCTGGTTGGCCATTCATTCAGTTTCTGTTTCACTTGTCTCTGCATATTTTTTTTAGACAAGAAGAATTCTTGGTCAAAAATTTTGAAGGTAGATTAATGACCCCATCCCTCCACTGGGGGCCCTGTCTCTGTACTGGAGTTGGTCTCTTCAGGTCTCTCTCCCCACTGTTGGGCATTTTGGCTAAGGTAACCCCCATAGAGTCTTGGGAATCAGTATTTTATTAACACTTGCTTTCAAATTTGGTTCAAAAATGTGGAGTTTTTTTTTCCTTGAGAATCTCAAGATTAAGTTAATACATTTAATGGAGGGTACTTTTTCTTTGTTTTCTCTAAGGAATTTGGTTTCTTAAATGAAGAGTGACAAGGCCATGACACTGGCAATTTCACGACCTTTTAGTAAACTTATGACACATACTGTAGTGTGCAAAGCATACAAATAAATGCCACCTAGAAAGACAAATTCTGGGATGTCAGCAAAAGCTTTTAATCCCAGTACTTGGGAGGTGGTGGCAGGAGGATCAGGAGTTCAAGGTCATCCTTGGCTACAAAATGATGTAGAGTCTAGTCTTTGGCCACATGAAACCTTGTTTCAGAGAAAAAAAATACCAGAATCAATATTGGTCTCACTAACAAATTAAACTAAGAAGATGCTGACTAGAATATATCAGAAGTAATTTCTAAATAATCACCACCTGAAAATAAAAAAATGTTTTCTCCAAGGGGGTTTCACAGGGAAAACAAACTGTTCTTAAGGATAGGCTGCATGCCCAGCAGTAGATGGCCAGCAGAAAATGGACTCAGTAACATCTTTAGTGGTCCCTTGTTTTATAATGTCATGTCTGGTGTTTCCTTTTTTGAAATTTTATCTTTTAAAAAATTATTTCATATATATGAAATTATGTACATATGAAATTATGTATATATATACATATATATATATATATGCTTTTTGTGTTTTTATGGGATTCCTGAGTGTGTGAACAAATGGGTTCTCTGTGTCTATATCTGTTTCTTGTGCTTGTTCTTGGGCTCTTTCTGTTTTGTCCTATTGGAAGTTGTTTGTTTTTGTTTTATCTTATTTTACCTTATTTTATTATCCCACAGAAGCCTGTTTGTTATCTAATAATAGACAGAGAGGGAGTAAATCTGGGTGGGAGGGGGTAGGGAAGAACTGGGAGGAGTAGAAGAAAGAGAAAACAGGATACATATATATTATATGAGAAAAACATTTTAATAAAACAAACACATAAATAAATACAAAGTCTATGCTCAAGCATATGAAGAGTTGAAGAATGATATACATTTATTCATTTATATAAATGTATATGTACATACATGTAAAACTAATAAAAGAATTAAAGAAGAGGTCATGAAATTAAGAGTGTGAGGTGTCAAGAGGAGTTGGATGGGGGAAAGGATGGAAAGAAGAATTTAAATACTCCCATGTGAAGTCCTCATAGAGAGTTAAAAAGTAAACATACAAAAATAGAGAGAACATGGGAAAAATCCAGATCTATATGAGGTCAAGGTCAATGAGATGGGTATTCTTGGTTTTCAACTTGACTGCATCTGGATTTACATAAAAACCAAAAATGGGGGGCACACCTGTGAGGGACTTTTGAAGTAGAATGATATACTTGGGTAAGGATGTGACTTTAATCCAAATCTTTTGAGCTTGGAAAACCCACATGTAATCTGGGCCACACCTTCTGCTGGAAGCCTATATCAGGAAATGGAAAAAGGAAGGAAGGTTCTGTTCTTGGCCTGCCTGCCCTCACCTCACTAATTAGAGCCTGCTTCTTTTGGATTCCAGTGTCTACTGAAAATCAGCTGAGACATTCAGCTTCATGAAATGGAGAACCCTGACTAGTACAGCCAGCCTTGCCTTAAAAATGAGATGGGACTATAATTACCTTGCATTCCTAGAGCCGTCCAGATCCTAGACCTGCATGTCGGTCTGTGGAGTTTTTGGTGATGCTGTGAGATTCATACAGTTTTAACAAAGAATGAACTCCTTGGCTGGGTGTGGTGGTACACAACTTTAATTCTAGCACTTGGGGGGCAGAGGCCAAAATGGGATACTGAGCCAGTTCCAGGACAGCAGGTCTACACAGAGAAACCCAGTTTGAAAAAAAATGGAAGTGGGGAAAGAGGGAGGTAGGGAAAAGGAAATAAGGAGGAGGAAGGGAGGGAGGGAAAAGGAAAGAAGGGGGAGGAAGGGAGGGAGGGAAAAGGAAAGAAGGGGGAGGGAGGGAGGGAGGGAGGGAGGATGAACAAATGGACCTCTTTGGAGGCTTTGGAGGCCTCCAGCAGCATGATAGGACAGGACTGAAATTAGAATCTCTGGTCCCCAGCATTTTTTATTTATTTAGGTGTTATGGGACTGTTTAGATTGTTTATCTGATTTTGATTTAACTTTGGTATCTGTTATCTGTCTAGAATTTGTCCATTTCCTCCAGATTTTTCAGTTTTGTAGAGTTTAGGCTTTTGTAGTAGGATCTGATGTTTTCTTGAATTTCTTCAGTTTCTGTTGTCATGTCTCCGATTTCATTTCTGATTTTGTTAATTTGGATTCTCTCTCTGTGCCCTCTAGTTAGTCTGGCTAAGGGTTTATCAATCTTGTTGATTTTCTCAAAGAACCAGCTCTTCGTTTTGTTGATTCTGTGAATGGTTCTTTTTGTTTCTATTTGGTCTATTTCAGCTCTGAGTTTGATTATTTCTTGCCATCTACTCTCTTGGGTCTATCTGCTTCCTTTTTTTTTTTCTAGAGCTTTCAGTTGTGCTGTCAAGTTGCTATTGTATGCTCTCTCCAGTTTCTTTTTGGAGGCACTCAGAGCTATGAGGTTTCCATAGGCAAACCATATGTTTGGTATGTTGTGCTTTTATTTCCAGTAAATTCTAAAAAATCCTTAATTTCTTTCTTTATTTCTTCCTTGACTATGCTATCATTGAGTAGTGCCTTGTTCAGCTTCCATGTGTATGTGGGCTTTTTGTTGTCTTTGTTGTTGTTAAAGACCAGCCTTAGTCCATGGTGTTCTGATAGGATGCATGGGAGTATTTCAATCTTTTTATATCTGTTAAGGCTTGTTTTATGACTAACTATAGGGTCAATTTTGGAGAAGGTGCCGTGAGGTACAGAGAAGAAGGTGTATTCTTTTGTTTTAGGATGATATGTTCTGGAGATGTCTGTTAATTTCAATTGGTTCATAACCTCTGCTAGTTTCACTGTGTCTCTGTTCAGTTTCTGCTTCCGTGATCTGTCCATTGATGACAGTGAGGTGTTGAAGTCTACCACTATTATTGTGTGTGGTGCAATATATGCTTTGAGATTTAGTAGGGTTTCTTTATAAATGTGGGTACTCTTGTATTTGGAGCATAGACGTTCAAGATTGAGAGTTCATCTTGATAGATTTTTCCTGTGATGAGTAAAAAGTGTCCTTCCTTATCTTTTTTTTTTTTGATAACTTTTGGTTAAAAATCTATTTTATTCAATATTCGAATGGCTACTCCAGCTTGTTTCTTGGGACCATTTTGGGTTAGGAGCTTTTTGGTTTTTGCATCTTCTCTGCCTCTTTTGTCTATGTTTTCAATGTTGTCTTTGGCCCCTGAGATCCTCTCTTCCATCTCTTGTATTCTGTTGGTGATACTTGTATCTATGACTCCTGATTTCTTTCTTAGGTTTTCTATCTCCAGGATTGTCTCTTTTGTGTGTGTGTGTGTGTGTGTGTGTGTGTGTGTGTGTGTGTGTGTGTGATTTCTTTATTTTTTCTATTTCTATTTTCACTTCCTTCACCAGTTTGTTTGTGTTTTCCTACAGTTCTTTAAGTGATTTCTCATGGTTCTCCTGCAATTGTTTAATGTGCTTCTCAAAGATCACCATCATCATCATGAAGTATGATTTTTAAGTCTAAATCTTGCTTTTCTGGAGTGTTGGGATATCTACTACTTGCTGTTGTGTGAGAACTGGGTTCTGATGTTGCCAGGTTGTCTTTGTTTCCATTGTTCCCTGTGCTCTGAGAACTCCCGACATTTCCTCGCAGGACAGTCAACAGGCCTGTACTTCAAGCTCATCCTTGGTTCTGGTAGAAAAGCGCCTGTGCAGGTGGTCTGGGAGCTCAGCCTTCTGAGGGCAGATCCTGTGATGACCCAACACTCACGGTGGGCTGGAATCGACCCTTTTCCAGAGAGCACTTCACTCCCTGAGCTCCAAGAACTCCTAGTGAGACCTCCCCAGGCTTGTGTCTCAGGCTCACCCTTGGTTCAAAAAGCACCTGTGCAGCTGATCTGGGAGCTCAGCCTTCCATTCTCAGATCCCAAGTCCCAAGTCCCAAGTCCAGATGACAAAGACCCAGCCCTCTCTGTGTGCCAGAAAGGACCCTTTTCCAGAGAGCAAGGTGCTCCCTGCACTCCAAGAACTCCCAGTGTGATGGTCCACAGCATTCTAATGAAAGAAATTTAAGTGAAACAAACAAACAAACAAAAAAAAAATAAACCAGTGGATTCCATGCTTTAAGTATGCTAGTTAATCACTTTTGTATCTAGAGGATTAACATAGAAGCCCCCCCCCCCCGCCATGGTATACAGGATATTGGGTGATGCACCCTTAAAGAAAGCCTTTCCTCCTTCCTTGCTCATGCATGAAGTGTCTTCTCTAGCAGTAACTGCACATGCCTACATACGTAAGACCACCTGTCTCCTTCTCAGCCAGCCAGATTGTGTCTTTATGTGTCACGGTCTGCATCTGGACACTGTGTCAAAGCAAGAAGGATGCCCACTGGCATGACAGTCATGATAAACATGGTCACAAGGATGTGCATGTTCTTGGGTCTAGGAACATGCCAGTGGAGCTTGTTCCCCACCCCCAAAGTCAGATTACCGGCAAAGTACCTCCAGACCTGGATGTATTTGGCCCACTATGGGAATGGAAGAACATGTGCCAAGAGAGATGACCGGGGAGCTAATAACTTACTGCCTGGTACACTGATTTCGACTTAAAAAATGTTTATGGCTGGTTTTGTCTGCATGCTTGTAGTCATGGAGGTCAGAAGAGGGTTCCAGATCCCTTGGGGTTTATCTTGCAGATGTTTATAAGCTACTCTGCTGGTGCTGAAAATCAAATTTAGATTTTCTACAAGAGCATTTATTGTTCTTAACTGACAAATCATTTCTCTAGCTTTGGCAAAGTATTTTTTGAGTCATAATTTAACTCATCAGAGAAACTTTTGACCTGTTAAACTTTTAACCCAGTTGTACTGTCTGCCTAGCGTGAATTATCTGCAGCAGGATTGAGTACTGCAATCTGTATCAGAGATGAGTATTAAACTATAGATTCAAGGAACCAGAGGATGAGGAAGTTAAAGGATTTTCTCCTTACAAAATGCTTCTGATGCTTTTACGTATGATAATAGATGCAAATGAAGAGTCAGAGGAGGCTGGCATTTCCTTGTTTAATTTACTATTGACTCATGGGAATAATGTGAAAGTTAATATATCTAAGGAGGAAAAACACCAGGCATTTAAATTTTTATATTATTTCCATGAATCTTTTAGGTTTTTGGTATTTTAAAAAATAAGATTATAACTGAGAATGTATTGAATATTAAATAATAACACAGAGCAGAAATAGCTGCAACTTAAGTATCTTTGGCTCATTAAAGAAAAATAAAAACTCAAATCAGTTATGTCTAAATATGAAAAGTCAGGGCCAGCAAGAAGGCACATGACCAAGGCAGTAACAGAAATGGAATTAAAACCCAGACCTTTCCGGGTACCTACTCACACCTTCTTCAGCCACGGTGCCTCCATAAGTCTCGTACTAAGTGTATGTGTATCCTGGTCTTGTCTTATAAAAATTTATATAGCCATCAATGTCTGCAATAAAAAGCCCAGCAGAATTTCAGTTTTATGAAAATATTAAAGAACATCATTTTAGCGAACATTGTTTATTTACAATATCTCTTCCTGTTAAGCTTGATTTAGTGTTTAAGCAGAGATACCTAATCTTATATAAGTCTCAGCAGCAAATAATTCAGGCTTCAAATCAAATAAAGTTTAAATTCAACTTCCAGATTTGTGGAGTTTTTCCTATAATTGACAATGCAAGCTGTTGTTGCCTTTTACACAGGGAATTGTATGTCTCACCTGTAATCAAATGAACGCTGGGAATTACATACTGATCAGTTCCCTTCTGCTTTGAAGTTTTCTTTAAACAATCAGAATCCACAAGATTCCCCAATTCAAGAAGACATTCATTTTTGTTTGCTGAAATTGTTTTTATTTGTATGTGATATGGAAGTGAAAGAAATCTATAGAGTCCTGAAGTCTCAATTATAGCTCAGCTTTATATATTAAAGTTCTAAACACTTATAAACAATATTCTATGCTTGGATGCCATGTGGCATACATTCAAACCTGTCTAATTTCCCAAGGGCTAATGTAGACAGCAAAATTTCATTTGTTGTCCTGAGTTCTGGATTTCTCTGTAGGCAAACACGTTCTGATTGCCCATTCTAACAAGGTCACTACAATAGACCCTGAGATGATATTCAAAGTTGAGAGTAGTGACAGGGGACTGGGCAAGCAGGAACAGTGATGACTTGAGCTCAGTACTTCTCATATCACTTATAAACTAAAAGAAATGATATGTAAATAAACATTGCACTAAATTGCATTACGTCTGTATTCATATTATTGAAGGTCAGTAAAGGGAGGGAGGGAATGTTTCAGAGTCAATTCTTAATATGACCTCACCAAAGAGAATGGATAGGAACTTGGCCTTAATGAATGGGAGAATTGGGACTGAGGAGTTGGTTCAGTAGCAGACAACCTGCTTAGCATGTACAAAGTCTTGATCTTATCTATAACATTTAAAAGATGAAGAATGAGTGAATTTTAATAGGAATAACTGGAAGGGAGGGGAGACACAGAAGGAGGAAGGAAGGCTATGTTCCTGCAGAACAAAGAGCAAAAGGGCAGAGAAGTTTGGAAATTGAACGGCAAGAAATGCATCATTTAGTGCTGTACTTTAGTGTGTGTGTGTGTGTGTGTGTGTGTGTGTTTGTGTGTGTAGCTAATTAGGTGCTAGGGAGAGAATCCTCAAGATTCCCTATATAAAATGACAATGACAGCTCTCTGCTTCTCCCTGTTCCACAGACAGCCGCATCTCCTCGTGCAGTGCCAGTGTCGTCCCTTAGACGAGATGGTAAAGGTTGGTGTGAACGGATTTGGCCGTATTGAGCTCTTGGTTACCAGGGCTGCCTTCTGCTCAGGATCTGACAAAGTTGAGACTGTTGCCATCAATGACCCCTTCATTGACCTCAACTACATGGTCTATATGTCCCATATAGACCCCACCCATGACAGATTCAATGGCACAGTCAAGGCTGAGAATAGGAAGCTTGTCATCAATGGAGAGCCCATCACCATCTTTCAGGAGCGAGATCTCACTAATATCAAATGAGGCAATGCTGGTGCTGAGTATGTTGTGGAGTCTACTGGCCTGTTCACCACCATGAAAAAAGCCAGGGCCCATTTGAAGGTCGGGGCCAAAAGGGTCATCATCTCTGCCCCTTCGACCAATGCCCCCATGTTTGTGATGAGTGTGAGCCAGAAGAAATGTGACAGCTCACTCAAGATTGTCAGCAATGCATCCTGCACCACCAACTGCTCAGTCCCCCTGGATAAGGTCATCCATGACAACTTTGGCATTGTGGAAGGGCTCATGACCACAGTTCATGCCATCACTGCCACTCAGAAGACTGTGGATGGCCCCTCAGGAAAGCTGTGGAGTGATGGCCATGGGACAGCTCAGAGCATCATCCCAGCATCCACTGGTGCTGCCAATACTGTGGGCAATGGCATCTCAGAGATAAACGGGAAGCTCACTGGCATGGCCTTCCATGTTCCTACCCACAATGTATCTGTTGTGAATCTGAGACGCCACCTGGAGAAGCCTGCCAAGTATGATGACATCAAGAAGGTGGTGAAGCAGGCAGCTGAGGGCCCACTAAAGGGCATCCTGGGCTACACTGAGGACCAGATTGTCTCCTGTGACTTCAACAGCAACTCCCACTCTTCCACCTTTGATGCTGGAGCTGGCATTTCTCTCAATGACAACTTTGTGAAGCTCATTTCCTGGTATGACAATGAATATGGCTACAGCATCAGGGTGGTGGACCTCATGGTCTACATGGCCTCTAAAGAGTAAGAAACCCTGGGCCACCCACCTCCAGCAAGGACACTGAGAGCAAGAGAGAGGCCCTCAGTTGCTGAGGAGTCCCATCCCAACTCATCCCAACACTGAGCATCTCCCTCACAATTTCCATCCCAGACCCCCATAATAACAGGAGGAGCCTAGGGAGCCCTCCCTACTCTCTCGAATACCATCAATAAAGTTCTGCTGCACCCACAAAAAATAAGTGACAATGACTTATCTCAGCAGGAGCAAAGATGGAATCTAAAGGTCTAATCTTAGAAAAGGCAAGGTAACTCTCTAGCTGCTATCTAAACAAAACTCACAGAAGCAAGCAGAATCAAGTTACTTAGAGAAAGCAAGAAAATGTTGTGTGGCTATCATTGCACAATACCCAATTAAAATAATCATGCACATATACTTCCCACTTTATCACACACACGTACTTCATATCTTTTTTTTCTTTTGATAATGCTGGGTATAGAATATAGGACCTTGCATATAAGGCAAGAACTCCACCAATGAACTACCACCAGCGCTACAATTCACCCCTGTGCTCCTTTCTCACCAAGGTAATAATCAGTCTGTGGTACTTTTAAATTTATATTTGACAGCAATAGTCAAGATTTGTCACTGTGTTCAGGTACTAGCTCTTGGACTCAAAATAAATAACTTTGCCTAACTTGTAAGAGAATTAAAAGCAGTATCTGGATTCTATAAAATTATTTCTTTCTCTACTACAGACATTAAACAATTCTTTTCACTCAGCCCAAAGAATCACATTTTAAACTCAGATTTATTGACATATAATTTACATACTTTATATCTTTTTCTTCTTTTGATAATGCTGGGTATAGAATATAGGGTCTTGCATATAATAAGCAAGGATTCCACCAATGAACTATACCACCAGCCCTATAATTCACCCCTTTTAGTGTACAATGTAAGGAGATTTTGAGCAACACAGAGTTGTTATTGCTACAGTGAAGAACATTTCAGTCTCCCTAACATTAAGCAGACAGTCACATACATCTATGTAGTCAATCCTATATCCTTTGAAAAAAATGTTCCTTGACTTTATGTATATAGTTTGTCTTATTACAAATTATGTATATAGTTTGTCTTATTGCAAATTATTATGTAAATAGAACCACACACATGTAACCATTTTGGTATAGATTCTATCATTTGGCAGACCACATTGGCTATTCATCAGTGTGTATCAGTTTGCTCCTTTGCAATTCTGTATATTATTCTGTGTTATGAAAGAACCACAAGGTGTTTTCCCATCCATCTGTTGAAGATCATTTGCATTGTTTCTAGCTTTGACATGAGCATATACGATCTTTACAAACACATTCATACACAGTCTTTTCTATGAAAGTAATATTTTCACTTCTCATGAGAAATATCTGGAAGAAGATGGCTGGCTTGCATATGTGGTATAGACTTTTCCAAAGTGGCTGTACCAAGTAGCAACATATAGTAGCAACATATGGGCGTTCCAGCTAGTTTGCATCCTTTATTCACAAACAATTGTAGTTTTCTTTCTTTCTTTCTTTCTTTCTTTCTTTCTTTCTTTTAGCCACTGCAATGGCTTCTTTAAAAGGGTATAACACTGCCATCTTAATTTTCATTTCTCTATCAAGTTCTGATATTGAACCCAGCTTTTCATATGCTTTTTTTTGCCATCCAAGCACCCTTTTAGGTATAGTATTTCTTCCTTCCATTCTTTTTATCTGTCTATGAATAGCCATCATTGATCATCTATCAAACGAGCTGTCAGCTATCTATCATGTCTATATCTGTTTTGATATGAAGGGTTTGGTACCTAATTTGATATTTCTGGCATTGTACATTTTTCACATCTTACAGATGTGGGAGGATGAGAGGTAGAACAGTGCTTAAGTTATTATTCCAAAGCCACAGTTTCCTGTCTATGTTCTCTAACATCCATGTGTTAGACTGATAGACATGTTTCCTCTATCCTATTATAAACCTTTAATGTTCCCTATTATTTATATTAGTTGTATGACCCCAAATCAAAAAAGTCTAGATGTAAACAATAGGAGCCTGGTATGGTAAGACACGCTTAGCACTAGAAAGTAAAAAGCAGAAAGATCAGGAGTTTGACACTAGCCTCAGCTCTTTAATGACCTTGACCAATGTGTGGAACCTCAGCTATAAAGTCAGCTTGAGCTACATGAAACCCTTCTGAGAAAACTAAATAAATAAATACTATGCAAATGAATAGCTTTCTCAGAATGCTTCCAAAACTGTCTTGCATCCTACTTTCAAGCCTTCATGACTTCTGCTCCATGACCTCCTTGCAGTGTGGCAGGACAATGAGGTACATAGAAAGAGGTGTAAGATTAACAGAAGGTTATGAAGACTAGAACACTGCCTCCACACACAAGCCACATATATGTAGCAAAATGGAATTCATGATTCCCCACAGAAGTCAATATAATTAAAAAGGTAGAAAAAGTTAACATTGGGCTCTAAGATGTTTAATCTTTATTGTCAATTGATGGAATTTAGAATCATGTAGGAGACACATCTCTGGGTATTTCTGTGAGTATGTTCTAGAGACACTTAACTCAGAAGGAAGAACTCCTGGCATGTGGGCCACAGAGGGGCTTGGTCCTATACTACATTAAAAATGACCTATGCGCAAGCATTCATCGCTCCCTCCTCCCTGACTGTACATAGAATGTGGCCAACTGCCTTGAGTGCCTGTGGCCATTCCTTCCCTGCCATGGACCAAACTCTCAAACTTTGTGTTGTTTTAACCGGGCATTTGCTTACAACACTACAAACATGTGACTGATATATGGTTCTAGTTTTTCCTAGAAGTATTTTTGCTAAGCAGACACTAAAAAGCAAGGATATCTTTTAAGAGAAAAATTCAGTTTGGTCATGGTAATGACTGACATACTGACTTGTTCACCCAGAACCAAAAAAAACGGTATCTGTAAGAACACCCACATTCCAAAGGCCACATCTCATCGAGTAGACAGCAAATGGTAAAACAAAACAAAACAAAACAGAAAAGACCAGAAACGTCCTTGAGGATATTAAGAAGGAGGAGGAGGAGGAGGAGGAGGAGGAAGAGAAGAAGGAGAAGAAGAAGAAGAAGAAGAAGAAGAAGAAGAAGAAGAAGAAGAAGAAGAAGAAGAGGAAGAGGAAGAGGAAGAGGAAGAGGAAGAGGAAGAGGAAGAGGAAGAGGAAGAAGAAGAAGAAGAAGAAGAAGAAGAAGAAGAAGAAGAAGAAGAAGAAGAAGAAGAAGAAGGTGAAGAAGAAGAAGAAGAAGAAGAAGAAGAAGAAGAAGAAGAAGAAGAAGAAGAAGAAGAAGAAGAAGGTGAAGAAGAAGAAGAAGAAGAAGAAGAAGAAGAAGAAGAAGAAGAAGAAGAAGAAGAACAACAACAACAACAACAACATAAAATACAGCCCAAGTTTTTAAAGGCTCCATCTTTTTTTTATATTTTTTTAAATTACATTTCAAATGTTATCCCCTTTCCCCGTTTCCCCTCCAGGAACCCCTTATCCCATCCATCCATCCCCCTGCCTCTATGAGAGTGCTCCCCCACCCACCCACTCCCTCCCATCTCCCTGCACTAGCATTCCCCTATACTTGGTATCCATCTTTTAAAAGTCCCAGTTCTCCTAAAAATATACAAAATCCCTTAACTGTGAGATCTTATCAATTAAAAACACCAAGTTACATATTCCAAGAGAGAGCCACCAAGTTCTAGTAACAGACAAATCAAAGCAGAAGCAAATCCTCAGCAGGATAAATAACTAACTGTCCAGTATCTTGTACTCACTCACAATCTTCTTTTTGTGTGTGCGTGTGTGTGTGTGTGAGAGAGAGAGAGAGAGAGAGAGAGAGAGAGAGAGAGAGAGAGTAAAAAATTCTGGTTGGTTTCTTTTTTTTAAATTTTATTTTAAAAAACAAAGATAAAAGAAAAAAATTTAAACATTTTTGCATAAATGTATACAAATACAATTGTGTCAGTGCTTAGCTTTTTTTTCTTTTTTTTTTTTAAGGTTTGATACTCTGCATTAAGGTCTTACTAGTTACAATGAGCAAAAAGTACATGTAAAACAGGATGTAACCTGGAATTAGTCAACATTTTCTTGGTGTGTAAGGATTGAGCATGACGTTTTTTGTTTTGTTTTGTTTTCTTTTCTTTTTTTCTTGAACTTCACACAGTCTGTGAGTTGTTTCTGGGGCTCACTCACAATCTTCTGTGCTACAAAAGGTAGCTTTTTGTAGGCTTAGGGTGACTCTGCTCCACACCTGTCTTAGTTAGGGTTTTATTGCTGTGAACAGACACCCTGTCCAATGCAAGTTTTATAAAGGACAACATTTAATTGGGGCTGGCTTACAGGTTCAGTCCATTATCATCAAGGCAGGAACATGGCAGCATGCAGGCAGGCATGGTGCAGGAGGAGCTGAGAGTTCTACATCTTCATCCAAAGGAAGCCAGGAACAGACTAAGCCTCCTCAGGCAGCTAGGAGGAGTGTCTCCAAGCGCACCCCCAGAGTGACACACTTCCTCCAACAAGGCCACACCTTCTAATAGTGCCACTACCTGGGCCAAGCATATGCAAACCATTACAACACCTAAGCATGTCCTTAATAGAGGTTCCAAGGGAGAGCTAGGGCCTTATCTACTTAATTTGTCACTCTTATCTCAGTGTTTCCCACAGAATTGACACAGAAAGAGATTGTTTTTGAATTAATAGATAGGTGGATGCCTTTTGAGTACAAGTTAAGAGTTTAGTTCATTGAAGTAATATTTGTATGTTAGTTTATTAAGAGATATTATTTCAGATGCACCTAGTCCTATTGCAATGTGATGTACAAAGGTTGGTTAATACCCATAGGAGGCCTCCTATTTTCTGAGAAAGGGAGAAGAGATGGATGAGGGAAGAGTAGAGGAGAAAGAGGGACTGGGAGGAGAGGAGGAAGGGGAGGCTGCAATTGTTGAGAACCACTGCTCTATATAGACACTCATGTGCCTCACGTTAATAATTATTAATCTATAAATAAAATAACAGTCCCTAAGGAATTATAATTCCTTCAGGAGTATCATGTGACCACATTGAATAAACCTGTTTTCTCTGTTTTCTACTATTGTCTCTTTACCCTATTTAAAGAAATATCTAGCTTGTTAGGATTGCCTGGGCCACATCAAAGCTGGAAACACTAGGATGCACTACAATATTCTGAAATTTGCAGAAATGGTGAGTGTAGTGTATTTTGTCTTTCATTATGGTAGGGATGAGAATTAATCTTCTCTAAAATGATTTATTCATGTTTATTTGTTGTGTAATGGTGTTTGGCCAGAATTTAAGTCTATGTACCACATGCAAATAGTACCCATGGAAGACAGAAGAGGGAGTGGGATTCACTAGAACTGGAGTTACAAGTTGATATGTGGGTGGTAGGAATCAAACTTAGGTTCTCTGGAAGGGGATCTGTGTTCTTAACTGCTGAGCCACCTCTCCAGTCTCAGAGTTAAGATTCTTTATTTTTATATCTATCTATCTATCTATCTATCTATCTATCTATCTATCTATCTATCTATCTATTTTTACAGTCAAGATTTTATTCCCTTCGTGGTCCACCCTCCTATTGTTCCATATCCCATACTTCCTCCCTGTCCCCTGTATCCCACCTCACCCACCCCACCAGCCCTCCCCACTCCCTGGGGCCTCCAGTCTCTTGAGGGTTAGGTGTGTCTTATCTGACTGAACCCAGACCCAGCAGTCCTCTGCTGTATGTGTTGGGGGTCTCATATCAGCCAGTGCGTGCTGCCTGGTTGGTGATCCACTGTCTGAGAAATCTGGGGGTCCAGGTTAATTAAGACTGCTGGTCCTTCTACGGGGTCACCCTCCTCCTCAGCTTTTTCCAGCTTTTCCCTAATTCAGCCACAGGGGCCAGCAGCTTCTGTCCTTTGGTTGGGTGTAAATATCTGCATGTTTCAGATGCTTGTTGGGTCTTTCAGAGTGCAGTCATGATAGGTCCTTTTTGTCAGTGCTTCATAGCCTCAGGAATGGTGTCAGGCCTTGGGACCTCTCCTTGAGCTGGATCCCCTTTTGTTATACATACCATCTGTTCATTTGTTGAAGAACATCTAAGCTAATCTCATTCCATAGCATTTGTGAATATTGCAGCAATACATATGGCTTTAAAATATCTCTGTGATAGTTTATGGAGACTGCATTAAGACAAATAACTTAAACTGGAAAAGAGAGAAAGAAGGAAAGAAAGAAACAGGGGGGATGGAGGAATAAAGGGAAGGAGGGAGGGGAGGGAGGAAGAAAGGAAGGAAGGGAAGAAGGAGTGGGGGAAAGAAGAATTCCTTCTCCATATGTGGTCTTAGCCCATAATATGTAAATATCATAGATTTTATCCTGAGTATTGGAGAACCATGAACTAACTAACTCTCTCTCTCTCTCTCTCTCTCTCTCTCTCTCTCTCTCTCTCTCTCTCTCTCTCTTCTCTTCTCTTCTCTTCTCTTCTCTTCTCTCTCCCTCCCTCTCTCCTTCCCTCCTTTTTCTTTCTTTTTGTTTGCATCCAAAAGAATCTAACATTTCTTATTCCTTTGAAGCCACAGTAGTGAAAGTTGGCCTTTCTTTTTAGGTCAATTGGTCATTGGTACAATGAAAACTTGACACAGCTAGTCACTGAAAACATTTGTCACACAATTCACTTAAGAAAATTGGCTTTAAAAAAAAGTTTTGGGGGAGGGATTTTGTAACCTCAAACCTTTCCCTTTATTCTTCTGTTTAAATCTCAGTCATTCTGCTCTGCTGCTATACAGGAAATAATATATGGTTCTGATTAAATTAAAAAAATAAAACCTGTGTGAAAGGGATTGAAGGACACAGAATTTGTCTGCATATTGAAGCTGTTCTCAAAACTTTACACTAAATAATAGTCCAACTATCAAAAATGGAAAAAGAAATCATATAAAAGGATATGAATTAGCATTAGCCATAAAGAAGAGGAAATCCTAACATCACAAGGGCTAAAATAAAATAAAAACTGTCTGAACATGTCCATTCCCACCCGTGATGCCACTGGCTACTTCTTATAAAACTAGAGCTTCATCCTAGGCATTTGCCCTGGAGACATAAATGTTTATGTTCATACCAAACCTTGCCCAGGTATGTTTATAAAAGCTTTATTTATAATAACCGTAAACTGGAAACAAGCCAGATGCCCTGACCAATAACACAGAAAGGAGCCTGCAAATGTCAGCGCTAAAAAGTCACATGCTCCGTGCTTTCATGTAGGAAATGACAACATCACAGGGTGCCAAACACATGACTCATTGCCAGAGTCACTGGTTCTAGTTACAAAAAGCAAGCCTTGTGGTTGTGGAAGATTTTTTTTTTTAATTGCCTTCGATGTGGACCTGGTTTTATACTTGGGAGATAAAGTTGCACATTTTCCCTCCCCTTGTCTCTCTGTGTGTCTCTGTCTCTGTCTCCCTCTCTGTGTGTCTCTCTCACTTTCAATTTAAATGTCTCTATTTCTGTCTCTCCCCGCCCCTGCTCTGCTCTAGCAGGGAAGCTGATAAGTGAAACTGAGCAAAGAACAAGAGATTTCTTTTTGAATACTTCCTTTTTTATTCTAAAAAGACAATCCAGAGCACGCAAGTTGTGGTGCGGCTGTGGAGGTCAGAGACCAGCTTTGTTAAGTCAGTCTCCTTCTACCCTACATTGAACTCAGGGATCAAACTCAGGTCCTCAGACAACGCCAACGCCATAATCTGCTGAGCCATCTGCCTGCCCCAGTAAGAGGTTTTCTATATGACACTGCATGTGACTCTACACTGATCTCGTCAAAGCAATAAACTCCACAAAAAGTAATTTTTAATTTGAGTTTATGTGTATGAATGTTTTGCCTCCACATATATGTCTGTACACTACATACCTGGTGCCTGAATGGTCCAAATAAGGACATCAGAAACCCCAAAGCTGACATTTTGGATGGTTTTGAACTGTCATGAGGGTGTTAGAGGCCAAACATGGATCCTCTACAAGAGCAGTAAGTGCCTCAACCAACCCATCTCTCCAGCCACAAGTCCAAGGGGGTAGTAAAGTTACAAACCAACCACAGTTACAAAAAAGAATACTCTAAATATTCTCAATGAAAATGGAAAGCAACATATTTATAATCACAGAGCAAACACATATACAACTCAAATTATAAAGTTTAAATATTAATATATTTGATTACATTAAAGCAAAATCCCGTGTAACAAATGATATTTCAAAATGTGAGATGAGCCACAAAATGTTAGAAGATATGCAGTCCTCGGGTTTTGAAATGGAACTGACATGTAGAATAGACAACCAGGAGCTATACAATAACTCACTTGGAAATGTGCAAAGGGCATGGGGAACTGATTCTCCGAGAGTAACTCTGATTTGTGCAGTGTGCAAAGGCACCCGAAGAAACGTTCATGAAGTAACACAACACTTGATAACACCCTTTGAATCGGCAAAATGGAAAGGCATGACAGCACGGGGTGTAGGCAACAAATGGGCCCAGTTCTGCTATGTGCAACTGAGTGCCAACACTTCAGCAAGTGATTGTGAGCATAAAACAAAACAAGAGGCCCATGCGTTGTGTGACCAGTGATTCCAGTCCTAGATCTATAGCAGACATTGGCTTAAATTCTCATTTGTCTGTGAGACAGTGTACGAAATCCATTTTACATTGAACTCAGGTCCTTGGGCTTTAGTAGCGAGTGCCTTTTAGCCACTAAGCTGTCTCCCCAGTCCCCCTTTCACTTTTAAATATTTGTACATGATCAGTTAAATTGATTTCACCATCTACTAATGCAGCATTTCTCTACTTTGGCTGCATATTACAATTGCCTGGAGTGCATTTAAATTTCCATTACCCAGGCCACAACCCAAATTAAATGAGACTATCCTAGGGGGTGATACCCTAAGCATCAGCAGTTTCCCCAGGTGATTGCAATGTGTGGGCAAAATTGATAATCACTGCACTAATGGGTCGTAGCAGGAAATTTGGAAAATGCTGTTCTGTTTAAATGGTTATAAGGTACATAGATTAGTGGTATAACTGTATCAATGTTATTTTTTATTCGATTATTGTACGGTGGTATTGATGCTGAATGAACATTATATAGGAACTCTATTATACTTGCTACTTTTATGTAAGATCAAAATTATTTTAATGTTGAAAAAAGAGCAAAGTGTAGCCTAGAGAAACTATTGCAGTAATATACAACAATATTAAGAGAAAGACATGCTTTTAAAGTAAGAAATTTGCAAGCACCAAATGTCCATCAAAAGGTAGATGGATGATCACAGGAAAATGCAACAGCATTAAGTTTCTTAAAAACAGATAATGAATATCTAAGTCAACTTGCAGGAAGGTGATTTTTATTGTATCATTTTGTGACACTGGAAAACATGCAGAGCAATAATCCTTGTTTATGGACACATAATGATGGAGTAAGTAGGAAAAGACATGGGAAAGAAAATGACAATAGTACTTACCTTGTGGCAGAGTTAGCAGAATACAGTCATTGTTGAGCAAGTCGATGGGGCTTAATCACCCCACCCCTGCCACACAGAGAATGGAAGAAAGGAAGGAGGGAAGGAAGGAAGGAAAAACAGGAAGGAAGGAAGGAAGGAAGGAAGTAAATGTTGAAAAAAACCTATAGGTAGTCAGAAGTGGCAGTGCACACCTTTAACCCCACACTCTGGAGGTAGAGGTACGGCTCTATGGTTCAAAGCCACCCTGGTCTACATAGTAAGTTCCAGAGAAATGAACCCTGTCTCAAGATCCACCAAAAATAGTCATACATTTTATTTTAGTTGTTGTTGAATTGAAGCCAAAGAATTGGTAATCATCAGGCAGGATAGGAAAGAAAAGGTCTGTAGGGAATTCTGGAGCACATAGGTGAAAACACATCATTTCTGCTCTCTGCTCAGCAGGGACAATGGGGCCAATGGCTTCATTGCCGGTATGTATAGGAGACTATGACATTCAATAGCAATCCCTTGGAGCTAGTGTTCCATTAGTGACTTACTTTCTGTACACTCTACTCTGGTATGATTTTGGCATAGGGTTCAAAGTGGAAAATGAAGTTTAGGAAATATAATCAATTTGCATGGTTACCATCTTTATCAATTTACCAGCATTTCTCCAGTTATAACCAAAACTCTGGAAACTAAAGGTGGTAAGGAGAAAGAGGAAAGAAGTATGGAGAAACCAGACTGGAGACACGGTCTCTCATTAAAATAAAAAACACATCCATAAAGGCTGCAAACCATCACCACATGACAGTGACAATTTTATTGACTTCTTCTGGATTCATGGAGCTACTCACCATCCTGCTGAGGAAAGATAGTGTGTGGAAGAGAACAATGAATTTAGGGTCTAGGACTTCTTTTAGATAATGATCCAGGCAGACATCAAGTGTGAACAACCAGAGTCAGCATGAAAATAGAGAAAGCATGGGTGGGGTACTTGAGAAGAGGCTAAAAATGGAAGGTGGCAGACCAGGAAATCAAATCCCAAGACATGATAGGAAATTCCTGTCAAAGTAGACACACGTCATGTCTGTTGCTGAGGAGGCACCAAGCGTGTAGAAATACGGAGGACACACATTCTGGACATGAATTCCCCAGGTAAAGTAATTCTCACATCTCTTTCCCAGGACACCAAACTGTGAAACAACAAAGACAGTGCTGGTGAAGAGGAGTGGAAAACTTCCCTGAGGAATTTCCCTTTGTTTCATCCTATTTAAAATTACTTTAAATGGATAACATAAAGATAATGCATATTTGTGGGGTACATATGCTATTTGGATGCTATATGCATTGTATGATGTTTAAATGAGAGAAAATGTATCCCTACAAACGTTTAACACATTCTTCCTGGTGAAAACATTTTTAAATGTCTTCTTTTTGAAATATATACTTCATTATTTTTGTATGTGTCATAGACATATGTATGTTAGTGTGTAGGCATTAGCATACAGACATACAAAGGTCCATGAAAGACAGGTATTAATGCCAATTTGATGTCTTCCACTTTCCAAATTCATTATTTGGTAGATTGATTTTTATTCTAAATTATGTGCTGTATGTGGTGGTGGCGGCAGAAAAAAGCTGGGACTGGACTTAGAGATAGTTGTTTGCCATCTGGCACAATGCTGGAAAGTGAACAGGAAGTGAATTACCTTGGTGTGACTCTAACTAAGCAAGTGAAGGACCTGTATGACAAGAACTTCAAGTCTCTGAAGAAAGAAATCGAGGAAGATCTCAGAAAATGGAAAGATCTCCCATGCTCATGGATTGGGAGGATGAACATTGTAAAAATGGCCATCTTACCAAAAGCAATCTATAGATTCAATGCAATCCCCATCAAAATTCCAACCCAACACTTCATACAGTTGGAAAGAGCAATTTGCAAATTCATCTGGAATAACGAAAAACCTAGGATAGCGAAATCTATTCTCAACAAGAAATCTGCAGGAATCACTATCCCTGACATCAAACTATATTACAAAGCAATTGTGTTAAAAACTACATGGTACTGGTACAGAGATAGGCAGGTAGACCAACGGAACAGAATAGAAAATCCAGAAATGAACTCTCACACATATGGTCACTTGATTTTTGAAAAAGGAGTTGAAAACATTCAATGTAAAAAGGACAGCCTCTTCAACAAATGGTGTTGGCTCAACTGGCACTCAGCATGCAGAAGAATGAAAATAGACCCTTTCTTATCTCTTTGTACAAAGATCAAGTGCAAGTGGATCAAAGATCTCCACATTAAACCAGATACACTGAAACTATTAGATGAGAAAGTAGGGAAAACCTTAGAACACATAGGCACAGGAGAAAATTTCCTGAACAGAACACCAATGGCTTGTGCTGTAAGATCAAGGATCAAGAAATAGGACTTAATGAGATTGCAAAGCTTCTGTAAGGCTAAGGACGCTGTCAAGAAAACAAAACGGCAGCCAACAATTTTGGAAAAGATCTTTACCAACCCCACATCTGATAGAGGCCTAATATCCAAGGTATACAAAGAACTCAAGAAGTTAGACTCCAGAGAATGAAACAATCCTATGAAAAAAAATGAGGTACAGAGCTAAACAAAAAGTTCTCAATTGAGGAATATCGAATGGCTGAGAAGCATCTAAGGAAGTGCTCAACATCCCTAGTCATTAGGGTAATGCAGTTCAAAACAACCCTGAGATTCCACCTCACACCAGTCAGAATAGCTTAGATTAAAAATTCAGATGACAGCAGATGCTGGCAAGGATGCGGAGAAAGAGGAACACTCCTCCACTGTTGGTGGGGTTGTAAGCTGGTACAACCACTCTGGAAATCAGTCTGGCGGTTCCTCAGAAAATTGGACATAGTACTACCTGAAGACCCAGTTATTCCACTTCTGGGCATATACCCCAGAGAAGCTCCAACATACAACAAAGACACATGCACCACAATGTTCATAGCAGCCCTATTTATAATAGCCAGAAGCTGGAAAGAACCCAGATGTCCTTCAGTAAATGAATGGATACAAAAATTTTGGTACATTTACACAATGGAATACTACTCAGCTATCAGAAACAATGACTTTATGAAATCCCTAGGAAAATGGATGTATCTAGACAATATCATCCTGAGTGAGGTCACCCAGTCACAAAAGAACAGACATAATATGCAGTCACTGATAATTGGATACTAGCCTCAAAAAGCTCTGAATACCCAAGAAACAACTCACAAACCATATGAAGCTCAAAATAAATAAATAAATAAAAGGCCAAAAAGTGGAAACCTCAGTCCTTAGGAAGTGTATAGCACCCTCTCAGAGTGGTGTACACCTAGACCTTAAACCATTAATAACTCAAGAGCTAAGAAGGCAGCCTTGTGGCAATTTTTCATAGTTAAAAATCATTATGTTTGTTACACATCAAGAAAACTTTGACTATTTCCATGCTATGTTTTGTTTTACATATACTTTATGATCTTTTAAATATTAAGATTTCAATGCATACTATCAAACCTTTAAAAAAATCAAGTAGCAACAAAAATATATTCGTATATACTTATGCTAAAAATGCTTTTAATAATCTGTATGCGTATCTCTGTTTTTTTAAAAGAAAGTTGTAAGAAAAAAAGAAGAACAACATTATCAACCAACCAATGCCCCCCAACTTGAGCTCCCAGGGACTAAAACACCAACCAGTGAGCACCCATGGAGGCACACATGGCTCCAGCTGCATATGCAGCAGAGGATAACATAGTCTGGTATCAGTAGGAGGAGAGGCCTTTGGTCCAGTGAAGGCGTATTTTCACAGTGTAGGGGAATGCCAGGGTGGGGAGATCAGAGAGTGTGGGTGCGTGGGTGTGGGGGAGCACTCTCATAGAGGCAGGGGTGGGGATATGGAGGCTGCAGAGGGGAAACCAGGAAAGGGGATGACATTTGAAATGTAAGTAAAGAAAATATCCAATTTTAAAGAAGAAAAGAAAAGAGAGCATATGCACTTTTAACAGCATTAGGATTGCAAGGCTGTCTTTTATGTGGGTGCTAAGGGTACAAAGTCAAGTCTTCACACTTCTTTCGAAGGAACTTTATCCTAAGAGCCAAGTCCCCAGCACCTGTCATTATCTATAGTCACCCACTGTGTTGCATAAAAGCCTTTTTAAACAAAATCAACAAAAACCTCGGAAAGAAAGCGAAAACATTGCACTGAAAAGCAAACCTTTGATTCACTTAGCAATGCTGTGACACTGCTAGCACCACAGATGCTATCTATTCTGCAGAAGCTTAGAAAGTGGAACTTCGCTGGTGAGAAATTCATCCATAAAGAAATCATGAGAAAGACTCCATACTTTGATGAGGCAAAATTAAGTTTGTCCCCCAAAGCACTTTGAACAACTCTTCGTTTCACTTGTAAGGATCCATCTTTTCGGACAAAGCCCTGGTTTGGTGCAGTCTTTCCATAGTGGGTGGGAAAAGGCTCCCTAACTGATGGGGCTGAATGAAATAATCAGACAGCAATTTCCTTAGTCCTAGTTGAGAGATCGTGATGAGCTGAGGAGAGGTACTTTGACCAACTATGCACAGCCTAATTTAATGTCTAGGCTGCTGATGACAGTACGTGTCTTCCATAATAGGCACTCTAACTGCTCATAATGATCAGAGAGGAGGTGAGAGGCTGTTGATGGACTTACTAAAAACTTAGCACTAGCCAAGTGAGACTGATTAGAGAGCATGGAGTGTCCGCATGACTCAGCCTTTAGCATTCAGAGTTCTTCAGAATAGCAGCTCCAGTCCAGCACTGCTTTCCTCTGTGATAAGAATGCATTAGAGATTCTGTGTGAAGCAGAAAGGTTCTCCTCTCCACAGAGCCACCGGTGGTGTAGCAGTGAATCGCTGAGTGGAGGAAGCTCAATATGACCCCTGAACCAAAAGAACTGCCCAGCAGTCTTTAGACAAAGAAACCCTTTGTTGTTGGCCTTCCCTTTTATTCTATTCTAAAACCTGTCTGTCTGCTCAAAAAAAAGAGCAGAGATAGAGGCTTTCATTACTAAGATATGTCAGCCAGTGATTTGCTTGCATACAAACATGAGGACCAGAGTTCAATCCCCAGAACCCATGTAAAAAGTGGTGGTACACACTTGTGATGCCAGCACTGGGAACATGGTCTGAGATGGATTCCTAGGGCTAAATGGCTGGCAGTCAGGTTTACTTAACAAGTTCCGTGCAAGTGAAAGACTCTGTCTCACAAATCACAAGGTGCACAGTACCTAAAGAATGACATCCAAGGCTCTGGACTCCACATGTATGTGTGAGTACCTGCATACACATGTGCCCACACCTGAACACACACCACACTAAAAGACACTATAGACTATATCACATACTGAAGTACTAAGTATTGTACTTAAGTCTACCTTTAGATTGTTTTTAAATTTTATTTATTTATTTATTCACTTTACAACCCTATATCAGCCCTTCCTCTCATTCTAGGACACAAGTCTTACCCCTATTTCACCCTCCCCTTCTGCCCTCCTCTGGGTGTCAACCCCACCACCACCCCACACATATCAAGTCATTGTGGGACTAGGACATCCTCATCTAAAGAGGCCAGACAAGGCTGTCCATTTAGGGTCAAAGAATCCACAGGCAGGCAGGCAACAGGGTTAAGGATAGCCCCTGCTCTAGTTGTTGGGGAATCCACATAAAAAACAATCTGCTCATCTGCTACATATGTGCGAGGTGGGGGGCTAGTGTACCTTCAGATTTTTTCAAATCTTATTTGTAACGATGGTTCTTAAACCCTTTAACCTCCCTTGTAGCCCACCACCAACCAGAGATAGTAGGAAAGAAAGGATATGGGGAAGTGGACCTGTTTAGAAAGGCCCCTTAGAGCAACTCCCATCTGTGTTGTCAGGAAATCAGTAGTTCAGTTCACAGGTCAGCAGTGGCAGCAAACACTCCATGGACATGTCAGCAGTCCAGTTCAGCGAGTCGGGACAGCAAACATGAGTCAGCAGCAGTGGCAAAAACAGCCAGGCCTCAGCCTTGGCTCAAGTCAGCAGCAAGAGAGACCAGGAAAAACACCAGAAGTTCTCTGCTGTGACTCTCCCAGGGAAGCAAAGATCAGAGAAGGCCCGAGACCAACAAGTGTTGCACAGATAGTTGTATTAGCAAGCCAAGCTCAGCCTGTCACTGTCTATCGAGTTTGATCTATACCCTCCAAACATTATGTGTCCTCCACAGGTCCTACCTCAGCACATGCATCTGTCTCAGCTGACATCACTCTGCCAATCAGCCAGAGTCTGCCAAACCCACCAGAACCTGCAGCACATCACCAGAAGTTTTGTGGTGCATTTCTCTCTATAGAGTCCCAACAAATGTAGCTCAACTATACACCATAAGACGGACCAATGCATGCATGTTGTTAGCAAAGAATCCTTTATTAAGTGTCCTGTCACATGCCTGCTTTAGCAGAACATCTTCTCTCTTGTTTCTGCTTCAGTGAAAAGTTCCTTCTCAAGTCGGCCTTAGTCTTTCATCTGTATCCACTTCAGAAAAACACTCCACGTGTTTGCCACAGAAAAACACCATCCAACACAAATGACTTCAGCCTAGATCCAGCCCTGCTCACTCTTTCGTTGGTGGTTCAGTCTCTGGGAGCCCCCAAGTGTCCTGGTCAGTTAACTCTATTGGTCTTCCTGTGAAGTCCCTGTCCTCTTCAGGCCCCTCAATCTTTTTTCCAACTTTTCTATAAGACTTATTGAGCTCCAATTAGACAGCAAAAGGAAATCAAAGGGACATAAATTGGAAAGGAAGAAGCAAAAACATTACTGTTTGCAGATGACAGGATAGTGTACAAAAGTGACCCCAAAAATTCCACCAGAGAATTCCTACAGCTGATAAACAACTTCAGCAAAGTGGCTGGATACAAAATTAACTCAAACAAATCAGTAGCCTTTATCTACTCAAAGGAAAACAAGCAGAGAAAGAAATTACGGAAAAGATACCCTTCACAATAGTCACAAACAATATGAAATACCTTGGTGTGACTCTAACTAAGCAAGTGAAGGAACTGTATGACAAGAACTTCAAATCTCTAAAGAAGGAAATTAAGGAAGATCTCAGAAAATGGAAAAATCTCCCATGCTCATGGATTGGAACGATCAACATTGTAAAAATGGCCATCCTACCAAAAGCAATCTACAGATTCAATGCAATCCCCATCAAAATTCAAATCCAATTCTTCACAGAGTTGGAAAGAGCAATGTGCAATTTCATCTGGAATAACAAAAGACCTAGAATAGCAAAATCCACCCTCAACAACAAGAAAACATCTGCGGGAATCACTATCCCTGACCTCAAGCTATATATTACGAAGCAATTTGCTAAAAACGGCATGGTACTGGTACAGAAATAGGCATGTGGATCTATGGAATAGAATAGAAATGAGCCCTCACATATATGGTCACTTGATTTTTGACAAAGGAGTTGTAAACATTCAATGGAAAAAGGACAGCCTATCCAACTGGCACTCAGCATGCAGAAGAATGAAAATAGACCCTTTCTTATCTCCTTGTAAAAGCTTAAGTGTAAGTGGATCAAAGATCTCCACATTAAACCAGATACACTGAAACTATTAGATGAGAAAGTAGGGAAAACCTTAGAACACATAGGCACAGGAGAAAATTTTCTGAACAAAACACCACTGGCTCAAGCTCTAAGGTCAAAGATTAACAAATGAGACTTAATGAGATTGCAAAGTTTCTGTAAGGCTAAGGACATTGTCAAGAAAACAAAACGGCAGCCAACAGAATGGGAAAAGATTTTTACCAACTCCACATCAGATAGAGGCCTAATATCCAAGATATACAAAGAACTCAAAAAGTAAGATACCAGAGAATTAAACAACCCTATTAAAAATGGGGTACAGAGCTAAACAAAAAGTTCTCAATTGAGGAATATCGAATGGCTGAGAAGCATCAAAGGAAGTGCTCGACATCCTTAGTCATCAGGGTAATGCAAATCAAAACAACCCTGAGATTTCACCTCACACCAGTCAGAATAGCTTAGATTAAAAATTCAGATGACAGCAGATGCTGGCGAGGATGCGGAGAAAGAGGAACACTCCTCCACTGTTGGTGGGGTTGTAAGCTGGTACAACCACTCTGGAAATCAGTCTGGCAATTCCTCAGAAAATTGGACATAGTACTACCTGAAGACCCAGTTATTCCACTTCTGGGCATATACCCCAGAGAAGCTCCAACATACAACAAAGACACATGCACCACAATGTTCATAGCAGCCCTATTTATAATAGCCAGAAGCTGGAAAGAACCCAGATGTCCTTCAGTAGATGAATGGATACAAAACTTGTGGTATATTTACACAATGGAATACTACTCAGCTATCAGAAACAATGACTTTATGAAATCCCTAGGAAAATGGATGTATCTAGACAATATCATCCTGAGTGAGGTAACCCAGTCACAAAAGAACAGACATAATATGCAGTCCCTGATAATTGGATACTAACCCCAGAAAGCTCTGAACACCCCAGAAACAACTCACAGGCCATATGAGGCTCAAGAAAAACAAAGGCCAAAAAAAATAAAAAAAGAAAGAAAGAAAGAAAGCCACAGTCCTTCTTAGGAAAAAATAGATGAATAGCATCCTCTCAGAGTATGGTACACCTGGACCTTAAATCAATAATAATCCAAGAGCTAAGATAATAGCCTTGTGGCAATTTTTGGTATTCACAGATCATTATGCTTAATCTATACTCACCAAGAAATCTGTTTTCATGTTATATTCTGTCCTACATGTACTTTATGCTTATGGTAACTAGTGGGATTTCAGTGCGTGCTATCAAACCTCTAAAATAATTAAGTACTGACAAAAAATAGTCATATAGTGTTATGCCAAAATGCCTTTAAAAATCTGTATATGTATCCCTGTTTTTTAAAATAAAGTTGTAAGAGAGAAAAAATTAAAATAAAATACTACATTTATGTCAATGGGGGCATGTAATGTTGTGCATATATGTGTCAAAGGACACATTTCAGAAATCAATTTTCTCCTCCCATCACGTAGGACCAAAGAATTGAACTCAGATTTTTAAGCGTGGTAGCAAGTACCTATATTTGCTATGCCTGCTTGCTGGACCCTAATATGCTTCTTGACTGAGTTTGCTTATAGTTCAATGTGGTCTAACTTTTTCCTTGGATTTATTCCCTGGTGGTACACAGCACTGTTGCTATTAAAAGCAGGCCCGGTTTCTGGCTAACAAGTAGTAACTGATGTAACTTAGTTCATTTTCTCATTGCTTTTCATATCTCCCCAAATGTAAAAGTTTCAAAACCAGCAAGTGAATGTTCCATTTGAAAGGCTCAAAGTTAGTACACATAATTACACATGCCTGGGCAATTTTAGTCCATTTAGACTTATGGATCTATAATTGCTTTTTTCAGTTACTATTATATTCTATTTTCCAGCCCATTTTTTATAAAGTTTTAAATGATTTCTGTTTAACTTACAACGTGTTGTTATATTAGGGGCTTTTAGCTTTACCTTAACAGTAAAGCATACAGGTACAGCCCTATGTTTTGCTAGCACTATGAATAATTTATTTATTTAAAAATACCACAATTGCAAAAATGAACTAAAGCCTTAAGTCAACTCCTCTGTAGAATTGCACTGTAAATGATTAGAACACTTAACCTCAAAAAAATTCTTCAGCTCCATGGGAAATGAGTAATAAGATGTTGACTTGTTTGCAAGATTTACTATTCAGAAAACCTTAGTTCTTAAGTATTTCAGCATACTTCACTGACTCCCAGATAAACTGAAGTTGAGACCTTGTATCACAGAGCCTAAAAATCAAGTCTCAGAAAGATAGTGGATGAAGGTATAGGACAGTACTCCTGGGGGACACTGGCCAATATCATCTCTCCTAGTCTGCTTCTCAATCTACAAAATGTGAATCTCAAAACTCAAAAGACTCTGACACTGGTACTAGATTTCCGTTGTGAAATTTACGAGTATTGGGATCAAGTCCAGTTGTCCTCAAAGTTTTATGTTCATAGCCTCTTTTATGGTTATAGTTTTTTGTTTTGTGTAACCATAAGGGAACATAAGAATCCAAGAAATACCAAACAAGCTGGTAAAAGCTGTAGCACATCAAACTTTGACAGGACTGTGGCTGCCTCTGGCTGCATCAGAATTCTTAGTCACTTGCAGACATTGATTGGTCTGTGCTTCGGTTCTGAGGGACTATGAGGAGAATAGTTGGCTACCCTGTTCAGAGTCCATGCACATAAGAGGCAAAGGTTCCAGTTGTACTCACACAACACTGGCTTCCTTTGGTTTAGCCCCAATGTTACACTGCATGTGCTTTACTTAATTTTTCAGATCATGTGTTTACTTCTTCACTGTTTTTCGTTCAAGAGAAAGAAGTAGAAAGAGCAGCCCGGAAGCACTGGCATGATTTGAATTCGAGATAATATTTGCTAAGGGGGTGGTAGCATGAGGCAGATCTATTTATCAGAAAGTTCAGACAAAAAAAGTAGGGGTGACTGAGGAATGGGTCTTCTTTCCTCTAACCATAAGACTGAATAAGGAGGAATATAGCAGGCCTCCTGCATGTTTTCTGCTGCTCCAGATTTTACCATTCCTTCCCTGTAGCCTAAGTAATCTACTTTTACCTTTTGCCCTCAAAGCATCTTATCTTTCCCTTTCTTTATATGCTTCCAGAGGAAGATCAGCTTACTCATTATTGCCTCTGCCCTGCTAGTATTCACTAGAATTACACGATGCCTTATCTTCTCCATCTCCAGGACCCTGTTGCAACTTAGAGACCTGGTCAACAACACACATGCAGGTAGGATTTGCTGAATACAAAGGACTGGCACCGTGTAAATACAGCTAACCAGGGTGTGTGGGGAAAGTTCAGTTACAAACCTGCCAGCATTCTGATGGCACCATGGCATCTTTGATTGGTATATGATTGGCTCAGATGTGTTGAAACTGGCCCTAGCACTCTACGTAGGAATGACTCCAGAGCCAATGAACGACCATTGTACAGTATTTATTCAGTGGTTCTTTTGGTGATAGAAATGAGCTGATTTATCTTGTGCCCACAAATATAAGCTGATGTCCCAGATTTCATCAATTCAATTATGGCATGCCATGCACTTGGGTTGATGTGGACATCAACTGAATGTAAATAGTAATGTCTCTGAAACACACTAAAATGGAACATAATCCATTATAAAGGTGGCTCTTTTATGATCTCACATACAAAGAGATCAGAAAATGCTCACTATAGAGGCTATGAAATATGACCACTATTTCTGCCAAACCTTCAAAACTGCAAACTCTTGTGAGCAATACAAAGATGACAAAATCTTGGAGACAAAAAATATAGCAAAGTTGCTATAAATGTGTTTCCTTACAGAAAAAAACATTTGAACATCTTAGTTGGGTCTTGAATTACATGTGTTTCACAAAAAATGGCAAACATTATTAATGGGTAAGGAATTGCAAACTTTCATTCTAGGATAAATATCACTAAATGAATCAAGGACAAAGAGCCCCACATATTATTGATGCACTAGACACAATTCTGAGTAGATCAATACTTGTGTCAGAACAGGCAACTTTTAAACCTTGGAACTACTCTCCATGCTATATTTTGTTAGAAGAAGAGGTTATGCTGAGAAGAAAGAAAAAGGAGATAGGAGGGGGATTCTAGAAATATTAACTATATACTTTCTGATCTTTACCGCTTTCAGACTCAGATTAAAGCCAGTGAAAATACAACCATCTTAATAAAACTTTGGAAGACAATTGTTTTTGTTTGGTTTTTATCTGGATATTTGGTCTCATTTGTTTTTGCAATTGTCAATTGCCTCCAGGGTTCCCTTGTATAAAACTAAAACAAATTGTTCAGGTAAATGACAGCCTGACACTTTCATATTTCTGATTCAGTTGGCATTAGTCATAATTCCCTATTGCAAACATCCAAGTTTTCGTGACAAGTGCTTCATATTAATTTTAAAAGTGGGTTCAGTGATGTCATAATTTCTCATTTTCTTCAGTCCTGAAGCAAAACAGCATTCCCTATAGAGAAAAGAGATACATTTCACCAGATAATTACTGTTGTTTATTATGGATTCAGAAAGAACAATATCTTCTTTTTAGCATATGCCCGTAGTTCATAAAGAAGATGAATAAAATATTAAGGAATAATGAAGGCGATGTATTTACTGTGAGTCACTCTTTTATTTACTGCTGTAGGTATGTGGTAGGAAATAATGTTCAGGACAGATAGACATGGTCTTTCTGGAATATGTGAAGCTAATCTACAATATTCAACAACTGCTATGGACCCAATCTCAGCCTCCAGTGAGGGCCATTTCAGTCACTGAATTTCGGGAGCTATGGAAAATAATAAAGGGGGGATAGCACAGATACAAAAGGTTATCAGGCATACATGGGAAGAAGGCTTGTACAGAAAATGGACTTCGTAAATACGAATAATGTTGAGTTTCTATTTTAATTTGCTTCAGAAGAGGCCAGTTGAACTACCGGAGAGGCTTTTTGTATGACTCAGTAATATCTTCTCCCTGATACTTGTCTGTTTATTCCCAGATCTCCAGTTACTGTTTTCTGAAAACCCCAGCTTTTGAAGAGAATATGAGGAATAGGAATCTTTATACACTGCTGGTAGAAATGTACCCCACATCGGTATGTCTTGGTTCTGGAAATGTGACTGGAGCTACAAGGAAATGAAGAAAGGGCAGATACAAATATAGAAAAGCAACCTGGAGTGTCGGTGAGTTTATTTTATACATCTGAATAAAGAAGTGGGCTTATTATACAGCTGAAAAAGGAGGCAGGTTTAACTATTCTGGGTTTCAGCACAGACTAGTAAATCATTCACACTCATACTTGTACCAAAGGAAGGCTCTGACAATTCCCTGAGTTTGATCCAGACAAAGCTTTGCCATTCCTGTGAGTCTGAAGCATTAGGGTTTTTGACATACTTGTGCTCAAGGAAACAACAGATGTTCATCAAGAAGACTTCATCAGCTATTACACTTTTACTCAGGGCTTCCTCTGCTCCCCCACAGTACCTACCCCAGGACAGTACCTATGGAAATCAGTGTGGGGAACGGATAAGAAATCTTTAATTACTTGTTTTTACTTCATGGGTATTTTGCATGCATTGTGTTCATGTAACACATGCATGTCCAGTGCCCATGGAGGCTAGAAGAGGATGTCAGATCCCCTGGAACTGGAGTTATAGGTGGTTGTGAGTTGCTATGTGAATAATGTGAACCAATTGCCTGGACTAGCAAACAGTGGTCTTTAACCACTGAATCATCTCTCTAGACTCCAAGTATGCCTTTTTATAAGATTTATTTCATTTTAATCATGTATATGCGTGAGGGTCTGTATGCCTGTGTCCTCATAGCCCAGAATTATCAAATCCCTGGAGCTGGAGTTACAGATAGTGGTAAGCTGCTAGGTGTGGGTGTTAGGAATGGAACTCAGGTCCTTGGCAAGAGCAATATGTGCTATTAACTACTGAGCCATTTATCCAGGCCCAGAGAAGTTTCAAGGAAGAAAGGAGGAGAAGTGGGCAGGGGCAAACATAAAGCAAGGGCTACTGTGAGGAGGAAGTAGATCAAAAAAGAAGGATAGATAGATAGATAGATAGATAGATAGATAGATAGATAGATAGACAGACAGATGTCATATAAGATGGCATGATGAGTTCCATTCTGTTAAGTAGAATGTGTGTGTGTGTGTGTGTGTGTGTGTGTGTGTGTGTGTGATCACCATGTCATGATTAGCTCCATTCTGTTATGTGCTAAGTTACAAATTATTTAAAATATTTTTAATTTTACTTATTAATTTTATATGCATTGGTCTTCTAGCTTCATGTATGTCTGTGTGTGTGAAGTTGTCAGAGTTACAGTTGTGAGCTGCAATGTAGGTACTGGGAATTGAATCTGGATCCTTTGGAACAGCAGGCAGTGTTCTTAACCATGGAGCAATCTTTCCAACACCCAAATTAGTTAAATTCAGGAAAAATACTTAAAACAGAATACTAAAAAACACCAAAAACATCATCCACAATGATCCAATAGGCTTCATCTCAGGTATGCAGAAATGATTCAACATATAAAATCCATTAATGTAAACCACCATATAAACAAACTGAAAGGGGAAAAACTGACACAATCATCTCATTAGATGCTGGAAAAGCCTTTAAGAAAAAATCCAACACACCTTTGCGTTAAAATGTTTGGAGATATCATGGATACAAGGTGCGTTCTAAACACAATGAAGGCAATAATCAGCAAGCCAGTGGCCAACATCAAACTAAACGGAGAGAAACACGAAGTAATCCCACTAAAATCAGGGACAAAACAAGGCTGCCCACTCTCCCCTATCTCCACAATACAGTGAAGTTCTAGCTAAAGCAATAGGACAACTAAAGAAGACGGGGGGGGGGGGGGGGGGAATAGAAATTGGAAAGGAAAAAGTCAAAGCATTGCTACTTACAGATATGATAGTAATACCTAAGTCATTCCAAATATTCTCCCAGATAACTCCTTAAGTTGATAAACACCTTAGCTCAGTGGATGGGTACCAAATTAACTAAAAGATATCAGTAGACTTCCTTTATAGGAATGAATAATGGGCCGAGAAAGAAATTAGGAAAACAACACCCTTCACAATAGTCACAAATAATATAAAATATCTTGCTCTAACTCTAACCAAGCAAGTTTAAGACTTGAATGACAAGAACTTTAAGCTTTTGAGGAAAGAAACTGAAGAAAGCAGACAATGGAAAGCTCCCCTATGCTCATGGGTGGGTAGGATTAACATAGTGTAGTGGTTGTTCCTGGTTGTCAACTTGACTATTTCTGGAATCAACCACAATCTAGAATTGGGAGGCCCACCTTCGATCCTGATCTTGAGGCATAGAGGCTATGAATCTTAGGACACTAGGGCAAGGAGATCTCTGAGCTCAAGGTCATCTGGAACAAAGCAAGTCCCAGAGTCAGGTGTGGTGGTCCACACCTTTAATCTGAGACACACCTTCTGTTGGAGACCTACATAAGGACATTGAAAGAAGGAAGGCTCTCTCTCTTTGCCTGCTTGCCTTGTGGGACTGAGCATCTGCTAGATCCTTGGACTTCCACTCACAGCTGCTGCCTACCATTATTGGGGAGTTGGACAACAGACTGTAAGTCACCAACAAATACCTTATTATATAGAGACTACCATAAGTTATGTGACTCTAGAGAACCCTGACAAATACACATAGTAAAAATAGCCAAAACCAACCTACAGATTCAATAAAATTCCCATCAAAATTCCAACACATTTTTTACAGACCTTGAAAGAACAATATTCAACTGTATATTGAAAAACAAACAAACCACCACAGCAAAACCAGGATAGCTAAAGAACTTCTGGAGATATCACCATCCCTGATTCCAAGCTACATTACAGAGCTATAGTAATAAATGCCACATGGTATTTGCATAAAAATGGGTTAATCAATGGCCTACAGTTGAAGACCTAGAAATAAACCCATACGCCTATGGACACTTGATTTTTTACAAAGAAGCCAAAACCATACCATGGAAAAATAAAAGAATCTTCAACAACTGATTCTGGTCTACGTTGATGTCTGCATGTAGAAGAATGCAAATAGATCCATATCTATCACCCTGTACAAAACTCAAATCCAAGTAGTTCAAAGACCTAAACATAAAACCATATGTAATAAATCTAACAGAAGAGAAAGTGTGGAATAGTCTTGATCATATTGGTTCAGGAGATAATTTCCTGAACAGAACACTGACAACTCCAGCCCTAAAGTCAACAATTACTAAATGGGACCTTATAAAACTGAAAAGCTTCTTTAGGGCAAAGGACACTCTCAGTAGGACAAAACATCAGCCTAAGACAATGAAAACTCCCAGGAATCTATGTTGGTGACCCTAGCTAAGACTCCTGGCAATAGGGATATGGAACCTGAAATGGCCTCTTCCTATAACCAGGCAAGACTTCCAATAAAAAGATGGGGACACCAACCCAGCCACAAAACCTTAGACCCATGATCTGTCCTTCAAATCAAGACGTGCAGGAATAAAGATGGAGCAGAAATTAAGGGAACAGTCAACCAATGACTGGCCCAACTTGAGACCCATGGCATGAGAGAGAGAGCCTACCCCTGACATGATTAATGATGTTCTCTTATACTTATAGACAGGAACCTAGCAAAACTGTCTCTGAGAAGCTTCATCCAGCTGTGGATAGAAACACATGCACAGACCTGCAGCCAAACATTAGGTAGAACTTGGGGAATCTTGTGGAATAGGGAGAGGAAGGATCAAAAGAGCCAGATGGATCAAGAAAACCACACATGCACACATGCGCACGCGCGCACACACACACACACACACACACACACACACACACACTCACAAAACCTTCAAAATCAATTAACCTGGGCCCATAGGGGCTCATAGAGATTGAACCACCAATCAAAGAGCATGTATGGATGTATGGGATGGACCTAGGCCCTCGGCATATAACAGAAGCACAGCTTGGTCTTTATGTAGGACCCCTAAAAACTGGAGTAGAAGCTCTCTATAACTCTGCTGCCTGCCTTTGGACCCATTTTTTCTAACTGGGTTGCCTTTTCTGGGCTCAGTAGAAGAGGTACCTAGACCTCCTGCAACTTGATATTCGAAGGCAGGTTGATATTCATGAGAGTCCTCCCTTTCCAGAGAGGGGGGAGGAGAGGGGATGGGAGTTTCAAGGGAGGAACTGTGAAGAAAGGAGAGAGGGGAAGCTGCAGTTGGGATGTGAAGTAAATTAATTAATTGATTTAAAAGATTTAACAATCATTGTTTGCTAGTAGCAATTGGGATGTGGCTGGACTGGCAATAAAATGACTGAAGACCTACAGGTGATTCTGGTAGAGGGTCACTGAGAGAGTTGAGGGGGAGGGGAAGGGGGAGAGAAAGGGAGAGGGGGGAGGGGAGGGAGGGAGAGAGAGAGAGAGAGAGAGAGAGATTGCCTTCACACTTGCTAGATAGCTGAGGATCACCTTATGCTTCTGATTCACTGATCTCCATCTCCCAAGTGATGATGTGCCACTAACCCAGTTATATTATATGGTGTTCAGGATCAAAGCCAGGACTCTGCGTGTGATAGGTATGCATTCCACCAACTAAGCCACAAGGCTTACATTTTCAAATTGCAGTTGTTTCCCATGGAGCATAGCCTTTGAGTGAAGTCTGTAATTTTACAATATAGACTGTACTACAAATGACATTAGATTTGCATTTTCTCTAGGTAGTTTTCCAGGATCAATTTTGCACAGCATATATTAATCAATAAGTAGAAGTATTAAACTAAGAATGAGAAGCTGAAATTCACCCTTGTAGAGTGCAAAGTAGTTCATGGATGCCATCTGAAAAGCATGAAAGAAACGTATGTGTAGTAGGGGCTTGAGATCAAGTTATAAAACCAACTAAGGAAATTATGGTTATCCCTATGTGATAGGATAGGATCACCATGGATATAAGTTTCCAGGGAAGCTGAACTGAAGAGTGAAGACTCACCATGAATATGAGTGCCAACATCCCATGTGCTGGGTATCCAGTCCCGATAAAAGGAGAAAGCAAGCTGAGAACATGAGTCTACCTGTTCCTGCCTCCTGAGTGGGAACAGACTATAAGCTCACAATCCCGCTGCCCCATGATGAACTGGACTTTTAAACAATGAATTGGTTGCCCTTAGGTTGTTGGCATCAAAGCTTGATGGTGGTGCAGTGGGGGAGGGTCTTTAAGGATTGCAGGGCAATTACGTGTAAGCTACATATTTCAGCAGATTCACGTTGATGGCTTTCTGGATAAACAAAGCTTTGCTTACCTGCAGCATACCTAACTCAAAGACCACAGTTTTGTACTAAAGCCACAGGGCTGAATCCCACATGACCATAGACTCTGTTTTCATTATTTCAGTGGCAGTTCTTCTATCACACTATGTCAAACGTGGTCATTCTTCAGTCATCCTTCCTTTCCCTGACTCCAGCACATGTGAAGTCAACAAATACTCCTTCCATGCCTCTTTTATGCTTTGTGCTGTGGCCCCGACTCCCCCTGAATTCTAATTGTAAACCAAAAAGGAATGTTGAAAAGGCACTTACTGAGATCTTGTTCCTACGTGTGTGATCCATCCTGCCATACCTCACCGCTTCACTTCATGTTGATCTAGTCTCCTGTGCCTTGTGCAGGCCCCTTTCCTCTCCCCCAAAATAGCTGTCATCTGCCAAATAACTGCCAGGTTTGCAGCCAGATACTCGGGACCACCTAAACTCGAAGACGCCAAACAGAAGAGTCTCTGTAGATCAAAAAGGTTTTATTGAAACTGGAGGGATGTCTCAGTGGTTAAAAGCACTGGATGCTCTTCCAGAGAACCTGGGTTCAATTCCCAGCACCCACACAGAGGTTGACAACTGTCTGTAACTCCAGTTCCAAAGAATTGGACATCCTCTTCTGCATTCCATAAGCACTGCACACATATGGTGCACAGACATACATGTGGGCAAAATGCCTATACACATAAAAATACATTTTAAAACACTTTTAAAGAAAGTGTTTCTTTGGATTGACCCAAAATCTACTTTCCCTTCACTTTCGACACAGATAGGCCAGTTACCAACATGGCTGTCAAGAACATTTGGTGCAGGAAGCAATGTGGCAACTTTCTCTTCTTTACCTGGCATTTGGGATAAGTTGTCAAGGGAAACAAGGGGGAAAGTTTGTCTTCTTTCTTTTTCTTCCTTTCTTGCTGTTTCTGGATAAATTACATTTAAATTACCTGCTGGGGAGGAATATAAATGAGACCTAGGAGGCCCCCATGAGTCATGCTTTCATTGGGAAACAAAGCAGCCGCAATTTCAAAAAGCAATTGAATTAATTTTGTTAGGTGCTGTGGAAATAAGCTTTTAAAAATGAATCCAAACAGGTGTGTGCAATTGTCTAAAAATAAGTGAACAACGTAAATTATTTTCTGGTATGAATATGGAAATATGGAAACAGTAAATAACAGGAAGATATGTTTAAACCACAATAATAAAGTTTGTGTAAATTAAAGAGGGTGAAAAACAAAAGTAGCAACTTTGCTGGCTACATGTTCAAGATAAAATCTAACTTGGTCTTTCAGGACAATGTTGGCACATAGGGATCACAATTCTGACCTAGAAGGACATACACACATGCATACATGCATACATACATACATACGTACATACATACATACATACATACATACATACACGCACACACACATACACACATACACACATACATACATACATACACACACATACATACATTGTATTATAGTCTTTGAACTTCTCTTTACTCTGAATTTTCATTTTCTGTATTTAAGCACGCAGATGAGTCCTGCTGTAGTTATTTCCCAGAATAGGCTGTCAAATTGAATAGTAAATATAAAACACTCTGTAGAATCAGGCATAGTGGCCACCCACAAATTTCAGCACTTGAGAAATTGAAGTTTGAGAACTGCCAAATTGTCAATAAGAAAAGTAGTGAGTTTCGCGGAAGTTTCAGGTACAGGTGAGATTCTGTCACAAACACACACACACACAAACATACAACTGTCATGAATGTGCAATTCCAGAAACATAATCACATAAACCCATTGTTTATTGACTAACAATATATTCCCAAGGTTTAGTCATTTTAATAATAGTAAGATAAAATTAATTCACTTGCCTTGGTAGCATAGTGGAGGTGAATATAGGCTTTTTTATTCCAATATTAATTACTGATATTAACATTCACATCATAAAGTACACAGTAAATATATCTGGATTACAAAATGACTACAAGTTAAGGAGGCTGCAGCAGAGTTCAGGAGGTTTGGGAACTGGGATGAACAAAAACAGTGCTTGGGGAGAATTGCTGGAGTGGCTAGAGTCGGGGTTTGAGGAAGAAATACTTCTAGCCGCAGAGAAAAAGTCTCAAGTGTTCAAATCAGGAAGTGGGTCAGAACAGAATACAAACAGGTGAACAAGCTTTCTCTTTTCTGTGTGTGAAAATTTTAATTTTAATTTTTTACATGCATTACATGCCAACCACAGTTTCCCCTCCCATTACAATTCCCAGTTCTCCCATGCCTCTCCTTCGTTTTCCATATATGGGGGGGGCAGGGAGAAGGACAGGGAGAGGGACAGGGAGAGGGGGAGCAGGCCTCCCAGGAATATTAACTGAATATAGAATGACATATTATAATAAGATTGGGTACGAACCCTGATATCAAGGCTGGAAAAGGCCGCTTTTGGCTCACGGGCGGTTCTGCTGGGCTCTTCCCAGCTTGCTTCATCACGCAGTCACTGCTGAGTGCCACCAGATGTGAGCCAGGTGCAGCGGAATAGAGAAGGAGTTTAGGGTCTAGGAAGGTGTTTTAAGATTGGCAGTCGTGCATGAAACATTGCATGGTGAAAGAGATTTAAGATTTTTTTTTTTTATTTTAAACGCTGTAAGGAACTGATTTTTTTTTTATTCTGCTTTGCAATTTCATCTATTCATGTGGGGGTTTATTCTTTTTATTTTTTATTAATTTATTTATTTTATAAAATATCATTTTAGCTCACAAAATTTGTTATATAACAAGGTATAATGAAACAGCAGGCTTTCAAGTAGCTATCTCAACAGCAGATGAACAAGCCCCATCCTGGAGTCCTCAGTCCTCATGTGCCTGTACCTGGATATAACCTGCTGCTTCCTCGGTCTGTTGTGTTTGATAAGTTCTTGGACCACTTTCCCTGATATGATTTTAATATACTCAGAGTGTCCGCATCATCTCAGTTCTCCATACAGTTACATAGTGCCTTCCTTCTATTCCCAGGAAAAAAACATTCATCATTCTGTGCCACATGGAGCTACCTGACATGTGGAGCAGTTTCTGTGTTGATGCAGGGGCTCCAGTCATCCTTCTCACTCAAAATGGAGTTTCATAAGGTAAGGCATAGCCTGAAAAAAAAAAAAACCTGCACTTTTTATATAATGACTTAGTGTAGGGCATAGCCTTAGCTCGGAAACCACCAGTAAGTGGACATAAGGCTGTGTTCACATATGCCATTGGCTCAATTAATTGTGAATAACACCTGCTTTCTAAAGTAAAAAAAAAATCTGAATTATGGTCTTTTATTTTAAAAATCTACTTCAGTTTCTTAACTATTAATTGAAAACATGGTTAAGTATGAAGGATTTACTCCTGCACTCAAACTGCAGGTGCTCTAACTTCCCAAAGCAAGACACTTGGAGTCCTGTTTGGTTCAGGTCTATGTTCCAATGTGCCAAATGTTCAAAGCATAGAATCCAACTGCTTCCACTCTATACATTGCCCCTTATGATTGCAGACATCATTTTCCTATTTGTCTTCCAGGTAATGGGCTGCTGGTCCCCTGATCAGTCCTCCCTCTCTTCTGGACTTCCCAATCCAATCTTTACTTCTGTGCTTATACTTGGGCCAGGTACTCTCACCCAGCCATTTGTTTCCCTGTCCCTTTCTTTCCAACCGAAGCCTTCCTTATATTTAGGAAATCAAACCAGTCCTTTAGCTAGCCCCGGGACCATGTGACCATTTCCCAACCAATAAGATTCAAGCAAGACTCACCTAGAAAGTCCTGATGTACAATGCTCTTCTCCGTAAAGCATTAACATTGTGGTACATTCTGGTTGGAACCATCTCTTTTCTTTGGGCTCTTCTGCTCACTGACAGGAAGCCGGTCCAGAGAGTAAACAGTTCAGATGCTGTGATCCATTTAAAAATGAAAAAAGAAAGAAGAAAAGAAAGATCAAAGCGTTTTCCTTGACCATTTATGGACCATGATTTTTTACATACTCCAACAGACACTAGAGACTCTTTTAGACTTTTCTACTGAAAACAAATGTTGGAAATATTTTAAACACATCAAAAACCATAAAGTATTGACTATTCATACCAACTTAGGTGGTGGAGATGTCTTTCTCTGCCTGGAGCAGATACTCCTTTTTGTAAGCTCCATCCCTGGAGGTACCCAGCAACCAGGATCCACCCCTAGACTACTCTGGCAGGTCTTGAAAACAACTAGGTGCCTGAGGGGTTCCAATGGCCAGTTCTACCCTCCCCCACCTGAGGAGCTCCAATTTGTAGGGTCTGTCCCTGAGAAGATCCAATGGCCAGGCTCCAACCCCCAGACTCCGCTAAATGTCATAAAGAGCGTTATAATCCCAGCAATCACAAGCCACTCTGGATTTCTCACCCCACAAAAGACCAATACAAAGCCCTATGTTCTGCACAGTTCTCTGCTGCTTCTGGAGAGACAGGCAGCCACCTTCCTGGGTTTTTCCCTCCTAATAAATCTCCTTGTGAGGTTTGTTGTAAGGTGTGACTTTGTGCTATTCCTTGGCTCCTGACTGCCAGAGGAGAACTAAAGCATGTCTATCACAAACAATAATTCACTCAGCACCCAAGTCCTCAATCCCAGATGTCACATACACGTGTATTTTACTAAAGTTGACCTGTAAAAGATGGGCCCATCAGCACCTTATCTAGGAGATGGGGGTGAGAACAGCCTCTCAAAGCCTAACCTTTCCCGAGGTTCCATGGACAAATACAAGTTGCTATGGGAAGGAGAGATTTTCTTCAATGGTGCAGCTACTGATAAAGTACACATATTCATGTAAATAACCTTTATGAAATCCAGTGGGTCACCAAAAATAAAAAGACATGAAAGTAGAAGGGGGCTCATTGGGACGAGGAAGTAGATCAGCAGGAATGAGAGGTGAAGTGGGGACTTAAAGATGACAAACATGATCAAAATACATTATTCTACGTATGAAAATCATAATGAAAATCTCCATCTATGTACAGTTAGTAAATACTAATAAAACATTTTTAAAGTTATGCTACAAAAATTGCTTTTCATAGCTAGTGCCCTTCACACTCTGGATGACTTCATGGATCCATGGAACTCTAAACAATGTACTCTATTATTTTATGTGTTTTGAATTTACATGAAAGGCACTCACCTCCGTCATATGGAGCCCTCTGCCATATGAATGAAGCACCTTCCCCTAAAGGAACTGACTTCTGTGTGACACACACGGAAATTGGTTCTTGTCTACACATCACTTAACATCTGTTGGAGTATCGCTCTTCCATGCCATTTAGTATCTTCAGTGTACCCTGCCTTTCATGCATTCCTGCTTCCCAAGAATTGAGAAGATAGACACTATTCACTATATATTTGATATATTGATATCCATATAAAATTTAAAATCTCATCTCCACAGCATCAGTTCCCCAGAAAATGAGCTCAAGAATCACGCAGTCTGAGGTGACGCTGGCAGAATCCAATTGCACAGACTTCTCCCAATGCAGATTTGAAATCAGTAAGTTTTGCTATTTATAACCTCCAAAGCTTTGCTTTCATTAGATGAGTCAATGGATTGTGAGACTTCCTCAAACTATTCTGAAATGTAGTTATTTACCTTTAGTTTGGCAGACTTCCTGTAAAACTAATGAAACTTTTAGAGGGAAGTAAGTTCACGTTGCTAAAAGTCAGCCTTTCTCAACCTGTGGGTTGGGACACTTGGGTCAAAAGACTGTTCCAGGGGACAGTATATATCAAATATACCGCATATCAGATATCTATACTAGGATTCATAACAGTAGCAAAATTATAGTTATAAAGTAGCAGTGAAAATAATGTTATGGTGGGTGTTGTTAAAAGTCACGGGGGCACCAATGTTGTTAAAAGATGATGTCCCGGGTTTCAGCACCAATGTTAGGAAAAGAGAGGAGAGTGGGGTAGATATGGCCCATGGAGATGCAGCGAGGCCTGGGGGCAAGAAAGATGATGCCTCTGGGGGATCATGTTGGGAATCCCTTCCCCCTGAGGGACCAGCCACATGACTGTATAGTACAGAATAGAGTTTATTCAGGTCATGGGGAAGTGAAGAGGGTGGTAGAGGCAAAGAGAGAAGGAGAGAGAGAGAGAGAGACAGACAGAGAGAGAGAGAGAGAGAGAGAGAGAGGAGTAGAGGGGTATAGGCCAGCCATGAGCACGTGGGGAGAGAGGGGGGGAAGGAAAGGGAAGAAGAGGAGTAAGGGGGGGAGTGCAAGAGCATGAGAGGTGAGAGGCAAGAGGTCAAGAGAGAGAGGAGAGGAGAGGGCAAGCAGCCCCTTTTATAGTGTCAGGTCACTGCCCCCCCCCACCATACCTCGCTATTGTCAGGTAATTGAGGAGTGGGGTTTACAGAATCCCAACAGTGGGGATCACCACAAAATGAGGAACTGTATTAAAGCACCACACCATGAGGACATTGAGAGCCACTGCTATAAATGACTTTCTAAAAGAGGGAAACAGAAGCATCCTGGGTGGCTACTGCACAGATCCAAGAGTTAACGTCACCCGTAACAAAATTAAAAGTGCGTAACTGACTCATTAATCACCAGAAGTTTCTATTCCAATAGTCACACATTACTGGTGGAATCATGGGGCAAAGTCTTTCTATAGAAGACACTGAATAAAATGCTTAGATTCCTTTTCAAAACTGAATTACATATCAACATAATGTACTATTATCTGTAAAATGGGTTGAAAGACTTACATCCAATAAGTTTTACATCATAATATCCAAGTAGATGCCCAATAAGTTAGGACATGAAATTTCTCATATTTGGAAGAATTCCTATAGACACCACACAAAGTTAAAAACATCTTATTTACTGAGGACTGAGGGTTAATAGAAGTCATTTTAACATATCTTCAAATACCCCCTTTTAATCCAAGGGCTTATCCATCTGGAGTCTTTGTACATTTTTTTCCCAGATGTAACTAACATTCTCCAAAAGTCATTGTCTCTAGGCATTCTGCTGTCAAAGGCTGAGCTAGCAAGAGAATATATTAAGAAGTTAAAGGACAGAGTTATTGTCTTGGCATTTTCATGAGCTGGCATAAGACCAACAAGAAGCTGTTTCTCCCTTTTTCTTTCTGGCCTTAACACCTGTACAGTGAAGATTGACAGAAGATGATTCTAAGACTGTCACTTCCAGCTGTGTGTATTCATAACGTTTTCAAAAGCACATAATATTATGGTTTAAACTTATACATACATTTCACCAATTTATATTGACATGACATTTAGTAATTAAAAAGCAATAATTTCAACATTCCTATCATTCAAAGTATCCATTTACAAAATTGAAAACCTACAATTAATATATATGCATATAAGACTCTTGATCCACAAACTACATGTGAAAACTATTTCACAGTGTAAAAGAGGCCCCTTGAGCCCCCCTTGAATTACGAGGCAATGATGACTAGCAACTGAATCAGTGGAAAATTACCTTGTGAATTCAATGCCTGTAATACTGCTCAAAATGAGAGCAAATCAACAAAATAACAGGCTAGACTGAATCCACAGGACATAATATAGAAGAGGCACTTAATGAGCTGGGCTTGCTCACCAGGTAAGGTGAATAAAAAGACCCTTTGCCCAAGCTCTTCGTGAGGATGCTTTGCTAATTTTCTGAAAAAGAATCTGTTTTTGTGGTGAGTCACTGCCCTTTTACTGGCATTATTTTAATGATAGAAGATAGAAGAAAAGGTCACAATTTAGATCAATGCCATCTTTGCATGACAGATGAGTCACCAAATGAAATTAACAGGGAAGCGTGGTTTTTTGCTGTCTATAGTCTCCCCTGGTACTCTCTGCAAATACATTCAATGTGATATTTGAAGAGATCTGGTTGCTAGGTATCCACCTCTTTCAGAGCTCTTCATTTCAACCTGGACACAAAATATGGAAAATTTTCAAGATAAATGTATCACAAAGCATCCAAAGGCTCAGATGCCTGAATGTTGACATGACCACTCTAGTAGCTTATGCCGAATACCAAAAAAAGGCAAAAAGAAACCAAATCTACAAAACTATTGAAATTCTCTTTGCCATTCCTTTTACTTTACAGAACACACTGAGATTCTAAAAGAAATACTTATTCTTAAAGTGAATTCTTTAGACAATCACTTACTTGAAAAGAAGGTGGGGTGTGAGTTCATAAAACATGTTACTCACTCTTAAAAATAAGAAGCATGCCCCGGGATCAGTGAGAAACCTTCTCTCAACAACATTGTATGGCTCCTGAAGAATACCACCCAAGGCTCGCCTCTGACCTCCACACAGATGCACATAATTAGTGCTTAACAGGATGTGGAGGGAGGAAAGGAAGAATGAACATGAGGCCCACATGTTTTAAGACCCACAAAATGAAAGCTAATGCAAACTGTGCACTTTGGATGAGAAAGATGCTGAGAAAGATGAGGCTGGGTGCGTAGAGGATAAAAGGTGACTCCCTTGTACATTAACAGAGCACATATTACATATTCATAACTACTCACATGTGAATTCTTATTTTCTTTAACTGATTACATGCACTTGAATATGTGATCAGAGCTCAGAGAGCTTGTCCATGAGTTCCCTGCTGGGCTGGCAAGATGGCTGAGCTTGTAAAACTCTTGCTGCAAGCCTGATGGTCAGCTCGACATCTAAGAACCCACGTGGTGGAAAGACAGAACTGACTCGTTGTCTGCTGACCTTCACACGTGCACACGCATAATAGTAAAATAATGAATATTTAAAGTTTAAAAGTCTGAATCTGTCCCGTGGACTATGGTTATGTTTTAAGCTATCATCATAAAGTTGTCAGTGTCTATAATCAGAAGGAAACCTGTTTGGGTACTAATAAGGAAAGTAAGTGTTACAAATAATATAATCATAATTAGTTATTGTGATGGTTTATCTTCATTGCCCACTTGACTAGATTTTCTGATTTCCTAAGAGACACAACTTCAGCTACGTCTGGGAGATCCTTTCCTGTGAGGCATCCCTGAGGAGAAATAAAGCACTGAAGTGGAAACATAAGTGTACTTTGGAAAGTCAGTTGGATGGTGTTTTGCTGGGGCAAACATGGGAAGAAACATTTAGCTGAAGTGGACACAGGTGAAAGGCTAAGGCAGAATCGTGAAGGAGCGTTTCTCTGAAGTAGACACAGGAGAGAGGATGTTCTGCTAAAGCAGGCACGTGACAGGCCATGTGATGAAGGATTCTTTGATAACAACACACATGTATTGGTCTGCCTTATATCATGTGGCTGAGTTCCATTTGTCGGGACTCCATAGAGAGAAACGCACGCGCGCGCGCGCGCACACACACACACACCTCCTAATGGTATGCTGTGGCTTGCTGCAGTTTCTTGCTGTTTCCATGGACTCTGGCTTATTGGCAGAGTGATATCAGCTGAGACAGACACACATGCTGAGGCAAAACCCATGGAGGACACATGATATTTGGAGGGTATAAATGAGATTGTATGAACAGTGAGGGAGACTGAGCTGGATTTGTTGTTGGTCTGGAGTCTTCCCTGAGAGAGGCATAGCCAATAATTTCTCCTGGAGTTCCTCCTGGTCCCTCCTGCTGATTTGTGCAGAGGCTGAGGCCTGGCTTTCTCTGCTAGGTGGTCAACCGATGCTGACTCATGTTTGCTACCCGACTCTACTGAACTGGACTGCTGCTGTACCCGTGAAGTGCTTGTGAGTGGATTGAGCTGCTGCTGCTGACTGTGAACTGAACTGCTGATTTCCAGACAATATAGATGGGAGTTGCTCCAAAGAACCTTTCTAAACAGGCCCACTTCCCCATATCCTTTCTTTCCCACTACCACTGGTGGGTGGTGGGTTACAAGGGAGGTTAAAACACAAGAATTATCATTAAACATAGGCTATGAAATAAAGTTACAAAGCACCCTGAACGTGGACCACAGTCAAAGGAGGCATGAATAGAAGGGGAGTTGAGCTCTGGCGCTCAGGTCTTTGGCCTGCCTGTCTGTGCCGTCATGCCCTTCCTACTCCTCCAAGTAACAGCTGCAAGGACTGTGTTCACACTTTCTCAACTGACAAAGAATGAGCATTTTTCTAGAAACTACTGTGTTGTGGGTAAGGATAGAAATCGCTTCACCATTTGTGCCTTACAGGTCAAGACCATTTACTTCAGTGGTCTAAGAATACAGAAAGCACATACTAATTAATGAGAAAGAAAGAGAATACTCTACAGGACCACAGAAAAAATGGTCTTTGCCTACTTGGTACGTGCATCTAATCTGTGCCAGTCCCAGGGATGAGCACTAGGCACATACCATGGGGGGCAAAATTTGACTGACATGGTGTTTGTGTCTAGACGAGGTAGACACCAGAAATGCAAATAAGTCTGTTGAGGACTTGAAGCTACCCTCTCAACTTGCCTGGAGCACATCATTGTGTCATTGTCATTTTTGTTTTGAGAAACTCTTGACCTATGCAAAAAAATCAAACCAATTGGGGGTCCAGCTTACAGCCTACCCATATTTCTTGGAGTTTTCTTTATCTTTTGGCTATAAATGAATGCCAAGTTGTGTCCTTCTCATATTCATCTAGGATTGGAGGGGTCCTAATATAGTGTGAGAGGAATCCTCATGAGATTGGAACAATCTTACACAGAGAAATGGTTGGTTCCTTGAGGACAAAACAACAAAAACCAAACATCTGCAATCCAGGGAGAATCAGTCCTATCCAGACCTTAATCTTGAAATTATGGCCTCTAGAATTGTGAGGAAATAGTTGTTTTTTGTCTGTCTGTCCTCTCTCTGTCTCTCTCTCTGTCTCTCTCTATATGTCTCTCTCTCTCTCTCTCTCTCTCTCTCTCTCTCTCTCTCTCTGTGTGTGTGTGTGTGTGTGTGTGTGTGTATGACAAGGTCTCATATATTTTGGGCTTTCCTTACACTTGCCAAGTAACCTACGATGAACTTGAACTTCTGGTCCTCCTGACTCTACTGAGTGGTGGTTTGTTAAAGCAACCTTGGGTAGTCCAAATAAATATGGGATGGAGTTACTGCCACTTCCCATTTATGAATTCTACCAGTGTTCAAAACAGAGTGGAGAAGCAAGAGACAGGGGGTGGGACCGTGGGCCATACAAAACTCAACTACAGTGGCAGTTCCACCACACCCCGTAGCCAACTCTTAACTTGGGAGGGGGTGCTTACTTCATTTATTGGGCTTTCTACTATTTTTCCCTATTTACTAATTTACTCAACTTTTTAGTTGGTTCAAGGGGACTAGGAGAGAAGTGGTAGAGGAGAAGCATGTCTCTAGTTAAAAGCTGTGAATATATAGCTGACCCTCCATATATATGGTTTGCATGTCTATGGATCTGATCAGCCACTGATATTAATTGTTGGAAATTTTTAACTGTACTGGTAAGAGATTTGTTTTTAGTTTTCTTATTTACTTTGATTTTTTGCTTTATGTTTTCACCAATATGTTCTTAACAGTGAGTCCATTTTTCTGAAGTTACAATATGAAAGTGTATCACATGAACAAATGTAAGAAGAAAAGAACATTGGAGAAAATATGTCTCAAAATAGGAAGCTAGGGAATCTATGTCATGTGGTTTATAAAAATTTATAAAATTATTTAATAATACAGAAAATATCTACTGCTTCACATGAAAAGTCATATTCAATATGACATACAGAGAATAAGAAAAATTATGTAGTCTGAACAAATATGTGTAAATTTGTATGAATAGTGGTTCTCTTTATGCCAAATAGGTTTCAAAGTTCATGTCATTAATTTTTAGATTTGAAGGACCTTTAAAATCACTTGATTCAGACGCTCATTAATTCACTAGATATTGCATTCCCATTTATAGATTGATTCAAATATTTTAGTTTTTTCCCCCATTGTTTTTCACTGGACAGACTTTTTTTATATTATGCCCCATACAATATAAAAACAATACTATATGACACCTACTTGCATATACTTTGCATTGTATTAGGCATTCTGAACCATCTGCAGGTGACACTGTGTACAAAAGGATGTGTTCATTCTATGCAAATACTCTGCCAGTCTACCTAAGAGACTTGAGATGTACAAAGATATGCAGATGTGGTGATACAGACGAGGGGGGCTGGAAAATGGGGGTGCTATTGGGCTTCAGAGCTAAGAACAGTCCCACAGGTACATAGAGAAGAAAGAACTTGATGACCCTGCTCCAACCATTTGGTTCTCTTCCTGAGTCAAAACTGATGGAATTTGGTACAGGGAGATTGTACTACAGCCTTTCTATTTCTTATGGCAGAGTCCTCATACAGATCTGAGGTCACTAAGGGATGGTCTCACCATTTGGCTTTGTTCTGTCCCCACATTAACATCTGCTCCATGCTCCAAAGTGCATTGTCATGAGAATGTGTCCAACACAACTTGTTGCTGGGTCCATAGAACGCTGATTGAAAATCATATCCAACACAATGACTGTGAAACATAGTCATGTTTTAAACAAACATCAAGTCCCACATTTAAAAATGCAGATCTCTCTTAGCAAGTTCTATTAGAAGCACATATGGGCCAACAAACTTACTCAGAATTTCCAGGCTGCATCCTCAGAGGTTTGGAGTTAAAGGTCTCTGTTACATTTGCACAATTGGTTATTTTTAATTACATTCCACAGTCTGGTTCCAGTCACCATAGAAGCAGCATGCTTTGGTTTCTATAGTGCTATTACCTGTCTGTCTCCTGAGCTCCCTGGACAGCTCATTATCTGTACTTTTGAAACTAAGACATTTCAAATGATAGCTGGAATGGCATGGTATTTATTACTAAGGATTAGTTGGAGTCCTCAGGAGCACCAAAAAGAGCTGGAGCCAGTGCAATAAACAAGATGCAGGAAACTAGCTGTAGGGGTGGGTGTGCGTTCATGCATGTGTGCCTGTATACATGTATGTATGTATGTGAACATGATAAAGGTCTCCAGGAATTCTCTTCTCACTTTTAATAAGTGTCATGTATTCTCAGTCTTACTCCTTTAGTGGTATCTGAAATCCAATTACTCCCCAAAACCTACAAGATAATTTGTTTACGAACAGAAAAATCATGTAGCACAGGAAGGCCTTATACTTCTTATGCATTATACATTCGATCTTCCTTCACCTCCCAAGTGCTGAGATTATAGGTGTGTACCATCACACTTGACTAAGGTAAGCTTTCTTTAACCTAACCCCATATCGGTTCTAACTTGTCCACCTACTTGGAATATAACGAGCCCTTCTACATCAGTATCCCACTGTACCCCAAATATCTCTATTCTACCTACCTGTGATACACTAATGCTTATCCTTGACAGCTCTACACTTATGCTGTATGACACACACAGAAGCAAACACACATTTAAAACCTGAGATTAGCACATATTCAACATTATAAGCAGAAACAAGCTCACAAAGATTTTTTTTTTAACCAGAGGTTAATATAACAATATCCACTGAATGAGAACAAAGCACAGTAGCGTTACAGACACTTTTTTTAATGACAGCAAATGGTAAATCACAGGCTACAATATACTAAATACAAAACCCATTCAGGTAAAGACTAGAAAAGCATCACTTAACAAGTCAGTCTGACGCAAGTGGCTAAGATATCCAGGCCCCATTGTGATGACACAAGCTTTACAGACAGCACAGTGGTGCTCCCACCCCACCCAACCCCTCAGCCCCATCAGTGTGCTAATCAGTGCCTCAGCAAGGCCAGTGGCACTGTGACTGAAAATTCTAACACTTAGCATTGACATCAAGGGACATCTTTGTAACATGCTCACTCAGACAAAAATATGTGAACGATCTTTGCAAACTGTAAGGTGCTGTGCAGATGTTGTTAGCTATTGCTATTATTCCTGTTCAGTGAGATTTCACCGAACGTGGAAGGAAGACTAGATTGTAAAACCGACAATATGAGTTACAGAACAGCTTTGAAAGAACAAATACTTCAAGCACACATAGACATCAACACAGGTTTAAGTGTGACCAGCAGCAATATGGAAAGAGTCTGGATTTTTGTAAAGGAATAAAGAGTTAAATTCACAGGTTAGACACTGATAGGTGGATTCCCAGTATCTCTGGAAGTACTTTATGTTTAAGGTAAATCCATCCCCCTAGGAAAAAAGGTTTGTCAAGCTATTAGAGAATATTCTAGCACATGTCTGATGAAAATAACCTTAAAATTTAGGATTAAAATGTGAATAGTTGTGTATTTCACTAATGAATAACATAGTAAAGAAACCTGGTATTAACTGAAAACAATGGACAAATGCTGTGCCATTATCGAACCCTTTGTCTACAGACTTACTGTGCTTACACAGTAAATACAAAATTGTCTGGAGATACAGTGGATATACATAAAACAGGATCTCAACCCTTTCTTCCACGCACCTCCAGCATCAGCCTCCCTTGGGTACATCTTGCTTGTGTGCTTTTACTTACCCATTTGAATGTCATATCTACGTAAGATTTATATGAAGATAAGCCCAAGCCCATTGGTTGCTTCTTTTTATAAAGCCAAATTGTTTTTGTAGATTCTGTTGCTGCTGTTCTTTTGAGGCAGGGTCTCATGAAGCCCCAGGGTGGCCTTGTACTCCTAATCCTCCTGCATCTGCTTCCTAATACTGGAAATGCAGGCATATTCCACCACAGCTGGTTCAGTACAACTTTTCTGATGTGAACTTTCAGGTTATAATAATTACTGTTAGATTCCCATGAAATACCCAGTTATTTTGAATAGCAGGTTTAAAATTCTTTACTATCATTGCAAACCAGGATGCTACTCTAACCTGTGAAATGACATCCATTTGAAGAGTAGGGATACCAGATGTATCCTACAGTAGACTTCCTTTTTTAGCACTGAGAGAAAGGATTATTTAGTAGGCAAATCAGGTGAGGGAGGTACTATTACAGCGAACAGTTAAATCGGTAGCTTGCACTGACACTTCAAGTTATACTCCCTGAATGAGATTACCATTGCAATCAGATTTCGACATCAGTGAACATATTCCTGCTGGAAAACACTTCACAGTTTAACTATAGCTTTTCTTCTAACACATCACGAAGTATGTATTTTTTAAGAGGAAACTAGTTAAAAATCTTGAAAAATGTTAGCTAACAGCAGGAAACTCATATGTGAACAGCCAAACTCCCAGAAAAACTGCTTTAAAACAAATTTGATAATAATTTTAAACACCAATATGAATTTTTTAATGTTCAAACACATTGTACTTTATTCCCAAGGGAAAATTACATGTGTTTACATGTATCCCTGGTTAAAATACTTTTTTAAAAGACCTGTACCATTAGTTAGCAAATGTTTGGAATAAAACAAAATAATCCAACAGTATATTTTACAAATAGTACAATATTCCTAAAGTACAAGAGAAAAAAAGCCTTGGCATTACATAAAAAGAAGCTGAGTGGACAATTATAAATACAATAGGCCACCTAGTAAGGGAACCATGTAGAAATCTAGCACACAGTGTCTAAGACTCAAACATCATAATACTAAAAACTGCAGTTTTCACAAAATACTCTCATAGTTAGAATACTCATTTTTAAATACATTTAAACTACACACAACCATTAAATTTAAGGATTAAGAACAATCTTTTAATAATTACATTAATCTTGGTTTTGCAACAATAATATAGCACAAACACATATTTTTAAGTCTAATCACCTATTTCTCTAGTCTAGTTCCACAGCATGAAAATACAGCGGACCAACAAATCGATAATGGCAAATATTTAAGCAGGGGCCTTTCATTATATTAGGATTACCAGTAACAGATATTTGAACTTTCTTCATTTTTACAATTCAATTCAATTGATAAAGACAAGTAGGATAGATGATTATAGGGTGTCATGTATTTTGAGAAATGCATATTATATAGTATTTAAACTAGGTTATCACCTCAAATTTTTATATTTCTTTATGGTAAAATCATTGAAATGGGAATTTTAAAATAATATAGTATACGCTTTGTAACACAATAGGCAATTATCACACATCTGAAAAACTGCAAACAACTCTTTGGCGAAGGTAACAAGATCTGAATTTAAAACAAGGTTTTAGTGTCTATGTAACCAGCATTAAGAAACATCATTCAAAGCTGTACAGGAGTTGTGAAGTAAACTACTGATAATCTGCAGGTAGTAACATTATTTGTATATGTATTTTCCAGTGTTTTACAGAATATATTATGCTGTTTAATCAGAAATAATAATAATATTTGGGGACAGTATTCTTATACATATAAACAGTACCAAGTGGTTTGTCTGACCATAGACTGAAGGTGCCAAGGAAACTGGGCTTTTTTCCTGAGGCAGGGTTGTTCTCATCAAAAAAGACTTTAAGGATTATTTTAGGATGTAGCTTATGCTCAGGATGTAATTTAGTTATCATAAAAGAAGATTAACAGACAAAAAAAAATCTTCATAAGAATTGTGATGTTTCAAGATTGTATGCTCTCAATGTGTGAATGCTAAACATTTTGGCATGCTAAAACGTATCAGAGTATCTATTTTAAACTAGGTCAACACATTAAACAGGATTCCGATAAAACTTTGCAACTGAAATCTAATTTCAAAGCAAACTGAGGACATGATGTTAGTGTGCTATTCGTAATGCTGGAAGTCAGCCTAGTTCTCTGTCCTTTTGCAGGAGTAGTGTGATCTCAGTGACTTTCCCCATGAAACAATGGAATGTGAGAGTGACCTTTCCTCACTGACCAAAAAGTCAGATTAACAAAAATGACTACAATGTAAGTAACTTTTAAGAAAAGTAGAATCTGAAACCCAAGGACCTGGTATTTTTCCAGCCAAGTCCTTCACTAAAAAAAAAAAAAAAAAAAAAGAAATTTAGATTTGCTTCACTAAGTATTTCTTAATATACCAAAAAATAAAATTGAAAAGCAAGTATAAGCCAAATCACTATCATGTTTTGTTACTATAAGATAGGTAAATTCTTCCTAAGATAAGAACTAAGTCATTTAACATATATATCTGTACCTCTCCAACGTTTCCAAATTTTCATTTGTAAATGGAGATTCAAAGTTCAAAGTAACCATATTATTGGGTGGGTCAAAATTTAGCCAAATGCGACTGACTCTTTAGGACTGATTTTAACATGTTCTTTTAACTTTATTCAAACAAATGTATTTATTATCAATACCCCAGAAATATTTAACATATTCAAAAAATAAATTTCATGCTATCAAAAGATGATGTTCACTTTAATCCTGTTTGCCTTCACGCCACTGTCGTGAGCCTTCATTCCAGGCCACATAGACAAACAGTGCCAGAACCACATGAACAGCAACAACAGCAACAATTGCAGCATAAAAATAGCTGTCTCTATTGGACATTCCAAGGGCACCTATCAAGAAAAAAATTTCATTTTATTACACACTTACCAAATTACAAAATCCAAACCTAAGAATTCTGTTTGTGATGAAGACCATTACAGAAAACCCACAACCAAGTTGTGGAACCCAGTCCCAAAAGATATAGGTACGAAACAAAACTCCTGTACCCTAAGGCTCAAGCATGAATTTGAAAGAGAGCAAAGCAGGGCATATGAAGTTTTGGAAGGAGGAAAGGGAAGAACAGCGCCCATGACACATAATGGAATATCCAAGTGCCCTGTTTTCATCTCCCATTTCCACTTGCAGTGCAGACTGTAGTTACTTAATTTTTTTGTACCACACTCCTAAAATGAGGATAATACAATTAATTCAGTAGATTGTTGTGGGGATTCATGTAAAACATTTAAAGTACTACATTGTAAGTAATAAATATCCTCCAAAATTTTGTTTTGTTCTTAAGACAGGTTCTCATGTAGCTCGGCCTCCACCTCCCAAGTATCACAGACATGCAGAGCCACACCCAAAGCATGCAAATTGTCACTGGTCATATATTTAATTTAAAGAAGAAAACAAGTTTTACAATAAAAAATATTCTTAAAAGCTCAGAACAAATTAGAAAATAAAAATACCTTAAAGTATGGAAAAATTACCTTCAAATATGTAAGATTTGGTTGTAAAATACAGCCCGATAGGAACTGTGATCATTAAAGCTGTGAAGAACAGGAGTGTCTTCAGGGTTGCAGCTAAAGAGTTTTCATTTCTGGAAGAAAAAGAACAAAGTTTTCATAAACCATATCCAAATATTATAATTAACTTCCTGAAGATAAAAGAATTCTGAGGTAAACAGCTTCTTCAATCCAGAACGAGGCAAAGAGGCAAGATGTGCATGTACCCAAACCAGAGCCTGACACTGATGCACATTCGCAGGCACACAAGCCCCTAAAATTTTTATCGAAAAAAACCAAACCCATTTGCAATCAAACAGCTTCTCCCCAAGGACTGTACACACTGCTGCTCAGACCAGAGGACTAGAACAGAAATAAACCAGAAAAGACAGATGTATTCTAGAATCAAACTGATTGAAGATCCAGTTGGGGCTTCATAGAACATACAGATGGGTGTGAGTAAACCGAGAAGATAAACATATTAATGGCTGTTCAAGGAGATGCCAAATAAAGCTTAAAAGGAGCAGCTTGGCCATACTATGGAGGCCGAACATACCAGTGGTGATAGGAAGTGTGTAGAACACATTTTTTTAAAAAAGACTAGATGTAAATCCATAGTTAACATTACTGCTTAGTTTGCATAATCTGAAGCTAGTCTGAAATTGCAGAGATGCATTTTTATAAAAATCAAGGCATTTTTTGAATACTACATCATTTAAACAATTGTGTTTCCTAAAGGATTGCTATTTTTAAGTCTGATGAAAAAAATCAACCAAAATCCTAGAAAATAGAAATGTATTTTAAACTATTCTAATAGATGGGGGGAATCAGACAGTAAAAGTTACAGCAACAAACTACAGTTGAAGGTTTTTTTTTTTTTTTTTTGGAATTGAAGAAAATGGAGTAAATACAGTGTGTCCTATGCTCATCCAGAACAAGTCAGTCTACAAACACCAATCATGGCTAAGTACTCTAAACAGGCACAGACGTTTCTTAATTTGTGTGTGTGTGTATGTGTGTGTGTGTATGAAAAAGAGAGACAGTAAATATGTGTGTGTGTTTCAGTGGGTGTGTATATGCACAATCAAGGTAGACAAATCTAACAATTCTATATATATATGTCGATTTTTAAATTAAAAATGACCAAATATATAGAAAGAATAAACACTGGCAACTAAGGAAGGGGGCAGAAAATATGGAACTATAGGTCAAAGTCCAATAGAGTATCACACAAGGCTATTAAGTTTAAACAGCTAATATACAACATGAAAATTATCTCATAAAACTGCACTGTATTAGCAAGCCTGGGTTGATTTCAGTCCTTGTACATTGAGAAAAATAAAATCACAGTCTTATGTTGATTGTCATGGGCAGTACATTGGTAGAACAAAATATTCTAAGATTATCTTTTGGTACATAAGTGTATTACTCTACCATTACTGAGCTACCTATATGTTAGACAAATGCTCTACCATGTAGCTACCTGTCTAACTCTTTTTATTTACCTTTTGAGACTAAGTTTTACTAAGTTGCCCATGTTAGCCTAGAAGTCATTCTGAAGCCCAGGCAGTCATCCTTCTGCCTCAGCTTTCCCAATAGTGGGTATTAAGAGGCCTATTCGACTACAACTATTGTATTTTTTAGATTATCTATGTTAAAAATCTACCATCTGGTGTAATTTTTACAAGCATGAGCCAGACACATGGCTCAGTGGTACTGCTCTTCCAGAAAACCCAAGTTCAATTCCCAGCACTTATGTCAGGCAGCTCACAACTACCTTAACTTCAGCTCCAGAGGATCCAATACATCTGATCTCCTCAGGCACCTATCACACACACACACACACAATTTAAAATAATAAAGCTTAAAAATAAATTTATAAGCACTTATTGAAAAACTGATACAACATAATAAAAATATTAGTGTGAACAAAATCATAGTTCCATCATGTAAATATAATCTTTTCTATATATTAACATCAAATGCTGTATATACATTTGCTACTAACTTATGCCTATTATTTTCAATATATTCTTACTCTTCTCTATCTTAAACTTTAAAATATTGACTTTTCTCTTTATTACTTCAGTAATTTAAATAGTCATCCACCATTTAAAAACAGGGAAATATTTTGAGGAATGCATTTTCAGATGATTCTGTCACTGCAAAAATATCATGGAGCATACTTATACAAACTAAAATGAATGAAATAACACTAGCTAATACAATCCCACACATCTGCAGCCTGTTACTAATCCAAACATCCAAGCAGGAGTGCCAGTCAATGAAAAGAAGTTAGCCAACTTCCTCTAGCATTTATACCACTTTTCCCCATAGCTTCTAGCTATAGCCCACTATACCTGTAGGTTCTGCTCATACAAATCAGGTCAGGTAGGATCAGTGACATGAAACAAAGCAATGGCTGCCATTTGATTGATTTATTTTATACCTGACTAGGGGTTGCTGAGACATGTTAGAAATCAGGAATGAATGGAAAAACCAGACAGTGTTCTTAATGTACTTATTAGTAAGAATGCCTGTTGGTAGCTCGGCATGGTGGCGCACACCTTTAATCTTGACACTTGGGAGGCAGAGGCAGAAAGATCTCTGTGAATTCGAGACCAGCCTATCGAGTAAGTTCCAGGACATCCAGGGCTACACAGAGAACCTTGTACTGAAAAACAAACAGCTAAAGTCTGTTGGAATTCTTATAAACAGGCATTTTCACAAAAACCACCTCCATTAACATTACTGGAGAGTCAATGGATTACATGGCTTTGCAGTCAAGGCATAGTAACTGTGTGCTCTAATTTTGTGATATTGGTTAAGTCACTTATCTGGATTTAACTTCCTTTCCTTCCAAAGTTAAAAAGCCACAGGAAGAATTAAGTAATCCCATGGTGTCAATTATTGGCTGCTAACTTCTCCCCACCCCCCCAGGCTCCTTGCCTCTGAGTGACCAGGAGAGGAGCAAAGGCCTACCATCATATTCTTTCTGTTCAGTCACCAGTCTTTACCCTACAGACTGAGTCCCCTCAAGAGACGTGGCTTCACATCAGGGCCAACCTCCACTACATTAACACACCATATATTTACAAAAAAGAAATGTAATGTAGGGGCTGGCAGGCTTCAAGATAAAGGAGGCCGGGCGCCTACCCTCTAAAGAACCCCCTGGCAAAGGCGTGGCTGCAAAGCAGAAAAGTCGCCAAACGGGGAGGAGGTGCAAGGAAACAGGAACGGAGAGCCGGCTCACTTAGGCCCTGGGTCACAAGTGAAAGGTGGGCCGAGCCACTCAAGAAGCTGCAGGATTCAAACTTCTTTCCCTAGTCATCAGCCTGCCGTAAAGCGCGGAGGGGCCGTTCCCAAGCCCACCCTGTTTGTCTCCTGCCTGCCCTGGGGCAAGCGCCAGGCCAGAGGCGACCCGCCATGGTTACCCGGCCGAACTCAGGGCTACCTGAACTCTGGAGGCTGCAGCGCGTTCAGCGCTGCTTTATCAAGACGCTCCATGGCGTGGCCGGGAGGGCAGCAGCGGGTGCTAGGTAGTTAGCGGGGCTCAGCGGCCGCTAGCAGGGGGACAGTAGTAGGCCGGTCGCGCCGGAAGTGCCCCGGCTGAAGCACGCTCGTGTGGCGCGACGTAGTGACGCGCCGCAGCGCGCGCAGACGCGGGTGTGCTGCGAGCGCTCACGTGACTTACCCGCGGCGGGTTCGTGGCGTCCGTCCTGCCGCGAGTGGGTCATTCTCCAGGAGCAGGCCGGGCGAGTAGCCTAGCCACTCCACATTGAGCCGGGACTTTCCGCGCAGCATTGTCCTTCTGAGCTCAGTGACGGTCGTCGTCCTCTCGGTCGGGCTGGCGGTGTCACGGGCGCCTGGTGACCCGAGGTGGATGAGCCGCGGACTGGAGGACCCAGCTGTCGGCTGTGGTGCTAGGCAACCGAGCAGTTTCCGATAACACAAAAAGCAGTGCACATTATTCCACCAGCCTATAAGCAAAGACCTCATTCATTCCTACCCGCCTTGGCAGTCCAGCAGGAATTAGTGTGAGAGGAGTTAGTTTAACACTCACCCGAGTCAGTAAAATTAGAGGACTCTCCGCTGAAAGCCCTTGCTGAGAGTGACTGTTCCACGCTGGTAACCGGTGACCCAAACTTCCACTTAGAGTTAAAAGTATGTTTTGCAGCTGTTCAGAAAGCCGCCAATGAGACAACAGGGACTCAAAAATAGTAAGGACAGATGGGCCTGAGCTCCCAGGCAACCCGAGAGGCACCAACAGAAAAGGGTGTGTACGCTCTAGGACAGGCTTAACAAAATTAGGTTGCCTCTGGCTGCTAATGCTGTGACAGCCCTTAAATGGTCCAGCCGGAAAAGAGCTGCTGACCACATACCTATTTTCTGCACCACAGGATACTAAGCACATCTGAAAGGACAAGCAAACCAGCCCTGATTGAGCAGTAGGAAGCTTGCCTTTCAGTTTAAATGTAATAACCCCTCTCTAGGCCGCATGCAGATCCTTAGGTGAACCTAATGTATGAACTCAGGCAGTGGAAATCTGGGTGCCCCAAGTGACACACTGGGCAGCCAGTCAAATATATTGGGCCAGTAGCCAATTTTTCTCCGTTCTAAGGAGTAAGAAAATGTCAGAGTAGTGTCTCACAAACGACTCAGGAAAATCATTCGAATTTTAATGTTTATAAATAGAACTTTCTGAAACTGAGACATGCATATTCATTTCAATTGACTTTACAACTTTAATGTTGGGTAGATGCAACATAAGTAGCACATTCCATAAGTCCTAAAATATTTTCTATGTGAATTTGGAGGGGTTAATGGAGACAGAAACCAGGACCTTTGTAGCATGCTGGCTATGTGCTCTGCCACTGAACAACTACTCCCACAACTCCCCATCCTCTTTTAAAATTTGACACAGGGTCTCACTTCCTCAAGCCAGTTTTGAACTCACTCCACAGCCCAGGCAGGTCTTGGACTCAATTATTCTGTCTCAGCTCCCAAGTGGCAGGGAATTCAGCTCTATACCACCAGACATGATGGTGCAGGACTCTTTGCCGGGACACTTTGCCGATTCCTGACTTTACTTATCACCCCCATGGTCCTTAAATCCCTGGGAAATACATAAACTTAATAATGGGTATTCTGAGAACAAGTATTGGTATTTCTAAAAATCTAATGAACTTCAACAACTAAAGTACATTATTTGACTTGAGGCATAAATTATGTCACACTGACAAGGTAATCCTGTTCATCGAATGAGTAAATGGAAAAAAACATTACTAAAACCTGAAATATGCTATAGTATACTTGATAGAATAAATCTTTAAAATATAAAAAGAATAATTGTGTGCAGCCAATAGTATATATTAGACAACATACGGTAAACAACTGAGTTCTGGCTGCAAAAACAAAGTAGCTGTATTAATGTTTGCCAGGATCACGATAACAAAGGACCACAGTAACAAAGGGCCACAACCTGGGTTGTTTAAACAAGTTAATGATCTCCCACTTCTAGATGTCTGAGATGAAGGTATTTTTAAGGTTAATTCTGACTCTGCTAGAGAAAGATGTAGTCATTCTGTGCTTCTCCCTTAGCATTTTTGGGTGGTAGCAGTCTCATCCTGATCTCTGCCTTCACATTTTCATAGCCTTCTCCCCACATGCAGCTGTGTTCAAATGTCCTGTATTCATGAGGACACCAATCTCATTGCATTAGAGGACTACCCTACTTTCATATGACAGTATCATAACTAATTATATTTGGACCAACAATATTTCCAAATAAGGTCACATTCTGGGGTGTGGCATGGTCACAAGGGAGGCAAGTATAGTAGTGACATCATTATTTCCCCTAGAATGAGGAAATTACTCTCAAATATTTGTCCTGGACATTTGCCAGTGTCAAGAATACTGAGAACTGTTTAGGGAAGTGACTTACCCCAGATTTCTTGGGTTGATGTGATTAAAGAATTTATAGCTCCTAACTCCTGGCCTAGTACCTTCTGCAACAACATTATTGTAAATGCCAGTGCTATTAACCAGGTAGCACAGAAGGTATGCAAGTAAATTCAGGTTTTGAGCTAACCCTCAATTGTTAGTACTTTCCCGAAAAGCCATATTCTCGCACAGCCCCATTCAGATCTCTCACTGTGGCTTTGGATGAGACAGCAATACTTGAAAGACCAACTGGTACTTTTTGAGTCTATGTCTACACAATTTGGCATTTCAAAAACTGAAATATGAAGAAAACAAAAATCCCACCATATAGGAACAGAATCTGAGCATAAAAAAAAAAAAAAGACGCTGCCCTGACTTCTTCTTGTGAAGAATGGAGGTTCATTTGTTAGTTTTTGTTTTATCAAAGGCAGTCCAACAAGAACTCATACTTCCTAAAACTTCTTCCTATTTGTGCCAACTAGCCAATTGTCTCAGATTGTGAAGTTGAGCTGCTAGCAATTGGATAAAACACAGTCATCACTTAGTCATCAATAAAAGACAGGAGGCATCTTGGGCCCCACTGTGTTTGCTAGTGAGGGTTGGGTCTCAGTGCACCCTTTTGGAAACAAGGTTGTCTTGCTGAGCCACTTCCCCTTGCCTCCTGAGTCTCAATCCCATGTGTACCATAAGGCTCCCTTGTCCAGCCCAGTTACACACAGTTAAGCTGGGATCTTAGAGTTATGGAGGGCCCTCGATAAAAGAGCCTGAATATAGTCAGGGTCCATGGCTCAGAGCTGTTCTTGCCCAGCAGGCAGCCTATGCAGTAGAACCCTGGAAGGAAATATGCGCTTAGTACAAGTATGGCTTCAGCCCATATCATTTGGCACTCCAGTGGTTTGATATTTAATAAGCCCAGCAGAAATGAAAGCAGGTATTCTAAAGACAGACTTCGGATGTCCAATCTGACTGTAAAATTATCAAAACAATAAACCTTTTCCCCCAAGGAAACTCATACTGGGAGAAGGTAAAGGCCTCAGCCAGAGGGAGAATTTACCTAAGGCTACCTTACACATTGAGACTGAGAAGCCTAGACCAAGATGGTTCGATGGAGAATAGGGGAGCACGGCCACACTTAAATATGTGTGTCCTTGGCCTTCTGTTTGAATGTCACTCCTGAAACACCAAAACAGATCCCTTTGTTCATCTTCTCAATGTGACCACATTGAGCAACTCTCTCCCTTTTCTGCTTTCCATGATTAATTGGTAGCAGCGAGGACCTGAATTGGGGCACAGGTTTTGACCCCCAAATTCTAGAACAGTATTATAAGAAGAAGCCCATCCACATGGGAAGGCAAGGCTCTAGCTGCCAGTTAAAAGTTCAAAGATTCTGGCCCAAGCGCTTTCAGTTGGGCCTCCCACAGTACTGGAAGCCGGACTGCAGAAACGGAGAGAGAAACGTTAAGACAAAGCCACACCCAACAAATATATACCCATGCTCTGGCGGGCGAAGGCTGAGTGCCGAGATGTTGATGGCCTGTGGGCAGAACAAAAGGCAGAAGGTTGTCCCTTGGGAGAGCTGATTCAGGGCTCCTGGAGACCAGAGCCGGTGGGGTTCCAGAGACAGAACTCCCCTAGTTCAAGCGCCGAACTAGAGTCTAGATTCACATTTCCGGGAGGTCTTCTGAAACACCTAGAGGGAGGGAAGGGCAAGCTCTGATTGGACCTCAGCAGAGCTTCCTTCAGGCCAAAGCTTAGGGTTAGGCAGAAACTCCTCTCAGGAAGTCCGTGAGTCCTGAGGCCAATAGACCTCAGGTTCCCAACCCCCACCCACTCCAGGAAGAGGCTGCACTTCCAACATTGATTGACTACTTTAAGTACTTTGGTGAAAGGATGAGAGAAATCTAAGGGTATTTTCCTTTTCCTTTTCCATCACTGGGATGAAAAAAGAAACTCCAGATTCCAGAAAAAAGGAAAACTGCGGATGCTATAGGAAAAAGAGACTTAGAGGCATGACCAGGGTGAGTCAGTGATCACGGATAATAAAAGGCAGGGCTGGAGGGCTTCTCTGTGAGAGAGGACGTGCTTAGTGTGAGAGCAAAGCCCTGGATTCCATCAGCAGGTCAGAGAGGGGCGGGGTGGGGGGGACAGACTAAGCACACCAGCTGCCTGCTTACAGCCTTTCTCTTCCAGCTGCCCCTCTGGCTCCAGTCCTGGGAAGAAGAGATCCCCTTCCAAGAGGGGAAAGGTTAAGGGGAGTGCACAAATGTGTGTGAATGTAAATGTGGGAACGTGCTTCTCCAAGAGTGGGGGCATGGGGGATTGTGTATCCTTGTGTGTCTGTGTGCTTGTGTATTCATACATGGTGTTTGGAGAAATGTGATTAAAATTCAAATCTCCCAACCTAGAAAAGGCGCATGAGGAAAGTGAACTAGGGAAACAACTAAACAGAAATACTGACTAAGCATTACATCCTAATAGTCTAATAGGAGGATCGAGAGTTAGAGGCCAGTCCAGGATACACAGGGAGCTGAAGATAATGATACTTTGCCACAAAAAGAAGAAAGCAGAAAGATTGTAGGAATCAGAGAGTCGAGTCGGGTAGTTTGCTGTATGATTGTGTCTCCTAGGAATGTGAAAAGCTCCCCCACCCCAAGTCTCACCAGCAGGACTGCTCAACTAGGAGCTGAACAAGGACAACAAAATGTAGATGTTTGGGGAAGCCCCATGCCTTAACCCTACACAAAGAACTCCAGGTAACTAAGGAATGCTGAGAGTGGGAGAAATAGTCTTCCCCAGGGAAGAGCACAGCAATTGGCTAGCTACATAATACCAAATGGCCAGCCCTAAAATTCTAAGTGTACAATTAACATTATACAGACTGAGTAGATTGTACTTAGGAATATATACTCACATATATGTGCATGTAACAACAAGCAATGAAGAAAGAGGCCATGAATTTGAAAGAGCAAGTAGAGGGATACAGTACAGTTTGGAAGGAGGAAATGTATAATTATAGTATAATCTCAAAATTAAAAGAAGTGAGGAGGAGGAAAGACAGGCACAGCGCCTCATAAGAGTAACCCCAACGTTTAAATGCACAGGAAGTTGGATCAGGATAAGTTCCAGACCCACTTTGTGCTACACATCATGCTTAAAGCCTGCCTATGATACTTGAGGTCCCATCTCAAGTCACCAACAAACTTCTGAATGAATTGGGAAAGAAGAAATACCATATTTTTCTGTGGGAAAGGTTAAGGCAGAAGATGACAGGAAATGTGGGACAGCTTCCATAGGTCTCCAACTTGGAGCAGACCCTCAGATACAGCTGAATTGGGATATGGCTACTAAAGTGTTCCATGGAAGGAAATGCTGCACACTCCTGCCACTGTAGCTGTGTGCCTCCGCTCTGCCTTCCTCTCCTCGAGGGGCTGTATTTCTCAGGACTGTGAGCCAAATAAACCTCTTCCCCCCCTTAGGCTGCTTCTTTGTGCGATGCTGGGTTGCAGTGAAGAGAAGGGTAACTCCAGATTCCAATTCAGCAGCTCTCAGCTCCCCTTTTTCTGCATTTTTACTCATCTTAGCCTGCTTTGATTTTAAAGATTGATTTATATGTAATTACATTTGTAAGTTTCTTAACATGCATGCAGTGCCCAAGAAAGGCAGACACGGGTGTTGGGTCTCCTAGAGCTAGAGTTACAGGAAGTTGGGAGCCACTTAACATAAGTTCTGAGAATTGAACTCGGGTCCTCTGCCAGGGTAGTATCTGCTCTTAGATCAGAACCATCTCTCCAGCCCCTCAGTCTGATTTGAAGGTGTCTCTCCTTGGCTCGTCTTCCTTTCAAGTGATCAGATAGTTAAGTTCAGACTGTCCCACGAATATATTTGGCTTCTCTAGCATTTGGTATTATTATAGCAACTCAGAGAGCATCTGTGGACCTATCAAAGCCATGAGGAAAGAGGGACAAAATAGTTGTATGGCTTTCTTTTCTTGTATAGTACTTCCTACTTTATAGCAGCTAGGGAAAACAGTGAAGGAAACAGAGAAGGTAGGAATGACAAGGGAAAAATAAGGAGGATGTAAACTCTGCTAAGAACATACAGGACCTCCTTGCAGACAGGTGCTGCTGGACCAACACACCATATGGCTCTGCTCCTTGATTTATCCTTGCATTCTTTTATTGGATGCCTACCATGTGTAGAACACTTTTGATTTGCTTTTTGTTTGTAAACTCTAGTGGCCTGGTTGCAAAATACCTAACAGGAAGCCAATTAAAGAAGGGAGGATTCCTTCTGGCTCACAGTTTGAGGGTCTATCGAGGCAAGAAAGGCAACAGGAAGCTACTTGCTCACACATACAGGGATCATGTAGCAGAGAGAGATGATTAAAGACATTCACTTTCCTTTCTCCTTTTCCTCTTTTTATTTAGTCCTGTACTCTAGGTCATAAGATGGCGTCACTACATCCAGTTGTGCCTTCCTTCCCCAGTTAAAAGATCCTAGAAAACACCCTTTTGAACATATCCAGAATTTTATCTCCCAGACGACTCTAAATCTAGTCAAGTTGACCATGAAGAATAACCATGACTGTGCACTGAGGTAGATTTGTGTGAGGATTGATAAACTAATAAAATCCTTGTCCATAATGGGTTTTAATTCTCCAAGGAAGAGATGGACAATAATATTATCAATAAAAAAGTCTTTGTAAGAGGTGAATATGAGTTGGTAAATGCAAAGCAGGTAAGGTTTGGAATAAGGTGTTTTAGGAGTGACTTTTAAAGGGAGAGCAAATATAACACACCCCTCGTGCTCAGCCCATGTTGACTGCATGAACTTCAATTTGCAGCTTGGAGATGGCCTGTCTTCTATCTTTGCGAAGTCTGTCAAAGAACCCGAGGTTGAGGAGAGTATGGTGAAACAGGAAGTCTTTTGAGAGAAAACTCTTGGGAATCAAGTGCCTTAAGGCTGAAAGCTATTTGCAATGGTGAAGAGAAGGCAGAAAAGTTGGCAAAGAACTGAAGCCTTTATCTGGAATGCATGGAGAATACTTGCAGCTAAGGCTGGCAGCTGCTGGGCTCTGTGGAGCATACATGTCCCTAGCAGCTGATACAGATTCAACGAGGGGAACCAAACCTCTTGGGAGATCTTAGCTAATGAGGGCTAGAGCATGAGGTGTAGCTCTCACTGTTCCCTTAAATGGGACCACATTGGTCCTTCTGTAAGCAGAGCTTGCTCTTATTTGAGTCTAGTAATGGCACAGCCTGGGAGTGGACAGAATTTGTAAGTGCCTTAAGTACACAAGGTTTTGCTATAAGGGATTTAGAATCTCTTCTTAGTTTTGGGGACTACTGACTAGAAATAGCCATGAGATGTATTCTCTAGACACAAGCTCCAAAGTTGAGGAATGTGTAAGTCTAATCCTTACAGCTCCATTTATTGTAAAGTCATTTGCAATCAAAAGCCTATGTTCAACCTTTTTTTTCTGACTCATTGTGAGGCTTTTGCATTCTGGGATGGTGTCCTACTGTTAGACTGTAGTTCCCTGTGATCAGGGATTGTCTTTAGAGCTTGAGAAATTCTAAAAGAATCATTAGGGAATGCAGATTCAAGTATTTATTCAATAAATATTTATTGAACATCTTCTAAGTGGTTTATTTTGTGCTCAATGCTTGAGAACAGAACATGTTCTTTCTTCAGAGTTCATATGTCTAGTAGGAACAACACTAGTCACAATACAATTTTCAGCATCAAATATTAATCTGTATTGTTATTGCTACTAACAGTATTTATATCAAACTTTTGTTTATGTCTTGAGATATAATTTATTTTAAAAATTACCCTTTTAGGTGCACAACTCTATGCATTTTGCAAATTGTAAATAGCCATGTACCATCATCAAGAGAATGACTTCTTCAGCAGAGGGACATTTGTGCCATTCCTAGTGTGGTGAGATCATGGATAAACTACTATAATATTTCTATATATATATTTGAAGAAATTACTTTTATTTCTTCTGTATCCTGTATAAGTATCTGGGGGTCCATGATTGCTAGGTAAAATTCTAAACACATGTTTAATTCTATAAGAAACTGAGAGTTTAACGTGAATACCATGTGTGTATTTTGATCAACAAAACACTATGATTCTAATTGTTCTATATGGTTATTTGTTTATATTTTAGCTATCTAATGTATGTATATGGCAACTTCATCATAGGTTTTAGTGTGATTTATGATTAAAATTTTTGACCCTCTTTTCCTGAGGTTGTTTGCATTCATCTCTTCTCTGGTGAGAATCTGTTCACTGTTTGGCCAAGTTAGTTTCCTAGGGCTATAGCAATGTAGTAAAACAGATGAGTGGCTTATTACATAGCAGTTTAGTTCTCAGAGGTAGATGTTGGACTTGAGTTCTATAGTGTGACAATCCTGGAATCAATCTTGTGATCATGCCTTGCTCCCTTCTAGTGTTCCAGGAGAGAACGTAGTCCCTGTCTCTTTCAGTATGTGGGCTGGTGTCCAGGGCTTTTGACTGCCTCTGCTTTGTGGTCATAGTACATTCTTCTATCTGCATGTGAACCTTTCTGCCTCTTTCATTCGAATACATGTGACTTCATTAAAGACCTAGATGATCTGGGATAATGGCTCAGTTCATATATAAGGCCACATACACAGGGTTCATGGCTTAGGGCCTGAAGAGCTCAGGGGTTATATTCAGGAGTAATATTCTACCTACCGTGTTGGCTTCAAGAATTCTTCATAGATATGGGTTAGCCTTTTAGCAGATATGCACTTCCTATCTGAGACTTATTTTATTTTCTTAACTGTGTTTTCTTTTGTTTTTGAGATACAGTCTTGCTATACATCTCACATTGGCTTCAGATTTATTCTCTTCTGACTTTGTTTCCCAGCTGCTGGTACTAGAGACAAGAGCCACCATACTTGACTCTGAACTCTATTTCTTTTCATTGTTGTTATTGGTGGTGATGTTGTAATAAAGGGCTCTGTAGTCCTGTGTAGAATGGAACTTGATAGGTAGCACAGGCTAGCCTGAAACTTTATTTAATGCCCTTCTTCTGCCTCCTGAACACTAGAGTTATAGCATGCACCGCCATGACTGGCCTTAACTGTGTTTCTTGGAAGTACATTTCTACTGTTTCGATGAGGTTCAATTTTTACATATTATAAAATTTTCTGAGATTTATACTTTGTCCTATCTGAACAAGCTTGGTATAAGCTAAGGTCACCATCTGCTCAAAAACCTTATTTTCTCCTTTGCATCCTGTCCAAATCTAGCTTAATGTGTTTGTTTCTGGTCTTCATTCTGTTCAGTTGATTTAGGTGTCAGCCATGTCACCCCTCATCTAGTTTACTGTAGCATTATAGGAAGTATAGAAATGTGACTGCCAGAGTCATCCGGTTCTGTTCCTTTGAAATATGGGCACTTCAAATTTTTACTTTTGCAATTGTTTTTCTTAATCTATGGAAGCATAATTGTTTCTGTATATTTTATATATGTCTTATACTATTTAGTTTATAAAAATACCTTGGAAGTTTTACATAAATAATCATGCTGTCTGTGAACATGGGGTACTTTCTTTTTGCATTCCAGCCTAAAGGCATTGCATCTTTTCTTTCCCTGAACGCACTGACTAAGCTCCCAAGGATAACAGTGTTGACTGTGGGCATCCTTGCTTTGCTCCTAGTCTTGGGGGAAGGAAGGGGAAGCAAAGCATTCGTTCCCAGTCTGGAATATAGGTGTGGCTTGCTTTGATTAAACTGCATTTTACAGCCTGCAGGACACTTTGGACTGTCCTGACTTTTACTGTATATTTCGCTACCACCCACCACTTTCCCCTCAGCAACCTGCAGATTCTTTTCCTTCCAGTCTGGATGGCAAGGGAGACATTCATTGCCAGAAGTTCTGAGTCTTTGATGTGAAAGGAACAGCAGAGACATTTACATTTAATCCAATCCTTTGAAGAGCAGTTGTCTCTTGTGTTTCTGACATATTCAGTTTCAACTTATCAAATTTCTCCATCTCAGCAACGTGGAGTTTGTCTGCCATAGTTGGAGAAGGAGCAGATCTAGGGACATGAAGAGTTGGAGCTGCTTGGTGGCCCTGCCAGGTGTCCTCTCTGGACTTAAGCTGCTCTGAGTGATTTTTTTTACTCCACAGAGCAATGAACTAAACTAGTGCATTGACATCGTTACGATGAGATGATCTTAGCACTCGTTCAGATTTCTCAAGTGTTTCCATGCAGCCTTTGCTTTGTTTTGGAGATAGGATTTAACTATGATGTTCTGCCTGCCCTCGTACTTGTTATTTTCCCTACCTCTGCCTCACTTAGCAATAATCACGCCTCGGATAAACCTCATTGGCTACGATACTGCCACTGCGCAAAGCTTACCTCTGCCTCACAAGTACTGGGATTAAAGGTCTTCACCACCACATCCAGCCAGTCAGATTAACAATTTATTTTTCAAATAAATTTGACTGGGTGAATTCTTCTGCTTTTAAGGAAGTCATAGGAAGTCATCGGGCTAGCATGCTACTTCCCTTAGTTGCAAACTGAGGGAAACAGTGCCTCCTGGTGTAGTACCAGGCCATTCCCTGTGGTGAGACATTGTTTCTTGTCCAGGCTGAAGTCAAGCACTTGGCCTTCTTCCTGAACCAATATAACACCTGGCTAACACCTCTGCTAAGAACCCCTACATGGCAGTCCTGAGACTGTGTAAAGTCGAGAATAAACCTGTCTGTCACTGCCTTACAAAGTATTCATAATGGGGGAATTTTGAAATTATTTAAATGTGCAGTAGCATGTTTGTTGTCTTCCTTTAAAAAGAAAAGACTCCTTGTGCATTTCAAGCTGACCTGAAATTTCCTGTGTAGCCCAGGCTATGCTCAAACTTGCTAATGGTCATCCTGCCTCAGTCTCCCAAATACTGGGATTACAGGCACTAGTCATACCATGTGTGACTTTTAATTCTTGTTTTTTTAAAAAACAAAAACTTATTAAATGATATTAGGAAATCATCAGCCTCAAGTTTTTAAAAATCAAGATCCAAACTGGATGACTTTATGAAAGCTTCAGTACATTTACAGACATATATGCATATATGTATATTTGTGTAAGGGTTGAAAATGGTTTGCATTGTTTTTTGTAAGGAACTAGTTCACTGGATACAAGAAAATGGAAGAGTGTTTCTTAGAATATAAGGTATTGATTGGAATTTAACAGTACAAAACACGTGTAGCAAGCAGGCAATAGAACAGACATTTGCAGGGGGGATTTCTAGAATCAAAACAGCTAGACTGAAATCTCATCGACTTGCTGTGTAACCTTGACAAGATACCTAACTTCTCTGTGCTTCTGAATTCTCCATTATGAAATGAGCAGAATACAGACCTTATCCATCCCTGGAGTTACTCAGCATAGAGTGTGAGGACAGAACCAGCCTGTGGAAGGGGTCTGCTGGCTTTAGGGTGTACTGTCCTTTCCCTGTCTCCCACCTGTGGTAAATTCTTTATTGGAAGCCTGTGGGAGCTCAGCTGTGGAGTCTTGGGGTTAGAGGGGCTAATTTAGCAGGTGAGGCAGTCTTCAAACCCCCATCCCTGAGTTCTAGGTCCTGCCGACAGCAGTCTTTTGTCTCCTTAGCGGTAACAGCTGCAATTTTCCCATCTCCCCATCTCAGACATGAGGATAATGGGCCTACTGCCCTCCCTTCTAAGGCCCCGCAGTCTCTGTGAGGCTCAAATGAGATAATGGCAGAGGCCTAATTGTGTGAAGCGTGGGTGATTAGTCTCTGAAAGGCCCTCTGAATATGTTTGCATAAAACTCCTGCAATTTTGTACTCAAAGGGTGTTCTTTTCCATATCATCTTTCTCCTCTCCCCCAGTGGTTAGTTATGGGGCTCCGGAGCCTGTAGCACCCAGTCACAAGGATTCATAATTCTCTCCAGCAAGCAGGTGTGGGGACTGTTCCTCCATCTGCCAGTCTCATTTTTAAGACCCAAGATGTGTCTTCTTCATCTTTTATTTGTACCCTAACCTTCACATCCTGAAAATCAGCCATGACAGAACCCCCTCCCAGTGATGTGTCTTGTGCTCTTTCCTAAGTGGCCTTGATGAGGAACAAAGGGAAGAGCTATGGCAGTGCCTTGCATGGGGTACTTACTACCCCAAGGCACTGAGTATCCACAGCAATGGGCATAGCAGGCCAGCAAAACACTAGTACAACTTCATGCCCTTTCTCTCATTTTGACTGACTTATTTGGTCCCTTGCATGACACCGTTGAATCTCTATAAAACATCTCTACAAACAGGTTTCATGGAGGAGTGTTTTCTCTAGTAAACGTCTAGGACAGACAGAAGATATTCTTTTCACAGGGGAATCTGTGATTTACCTTGGGCCTCATGACTGGCCTGCTCCCTATATAAGGAAAGGGAGCTAAGGGAGAAAAGTGAACCAAAACCTATGGGGCTTCTGGGAGGGACGCAAACTGCTTCTAGGCTGTCCATATTCTTTCTTAAAATTGCATGTGCACTGTGCATGTATGCTTGTGTGCATGTGTGTCAAGAGACTTTTTCCTCCCCTTCCACCAAGGAGTTCAGAGGCTCAAACTCAGGTGCTTGGGCTTGGGAAAAGCACCTTTACCCACTAAGCCATCTCTCTAGCTCAAAGCTATTCATTTTCTGAGCATGGCCATGATAGGAAGATAGCCTGTCCCCAACTATCACCAGACATTCGGAGTCACCTGAAATGAACTCAGCAATTTCCTAAGGTCTTAAGACTAACAATAGTGTGAGATTCCAACTTGGCAGAAAGAAAACTCATAAAACACTGCTCCTTTTATGCAATTTGGGGTACCCTGAGTACTTGTTCATATAGCAAGCTCCATACTGTTTTTTAATAAACACTTGGAATTATTCCCATAAGCAAGGACTGTCCCGAAACCTTACATCCCTGGGCTGCCCATTGAATACCAGTAATCCTGATATGCACAATGCAAGGTCCTGCCCTTCCTTCGCTAAAAAGATTCCATGCCGAACTATGTTTGAAGAATGAGCAGGGCTTCAGTACTTGAATGAGAATTGTAAAGTAGCCAATGTGTCAATGTTACACTTAGAGGGCCACTAAGTTACACTATTTAAGCAACAATGTGTAACATCTCCAAGGACAATCTGGGAGATGCATTGTGAAAAACATTAGACCAAACACTGGCTTAAAGATGCTTAGTTGTACACAATATGGTGTGCTTCTGTCTGTTCAAGAAACCTGAACAAAAAACAATGTCCCCTCTGAGTTAAATATGTTCAGGCTTTGCTTTACTGTGTCAACTTTGCAAAACTTATATGTATGAATTTTATGGTTAAAAATGGGATATTTTTTGTCTTGGTAAGCAAAGGAAACAAACAAGAAAAGGAGTCAAGAAGAGAAGATAGGAGAGGGGAGGGGCGGGGAGAGGAGGGGAAGGTAGGGGAGGGAAGGGAGGAGAAGGCAAATCAATATTAAGGTTCACTGACTTTACTAGGATCTAGATTACTGACTCCATTAGGCCTTCCTTAGTTTTTCTCTTCCCTGGGTCTTCTCATCCTTGTCTGAAAAAAAGAAGGAAGGCTAACTGAACGATCATAGGCAAGCTGTGGGTCGTTATCATTAGCAGACAGGATATATGAGTAGGGAAGGAGGGAATTGCCCTAAAGCTATGTCCGGCAGCTGGGTAAGAGTTCAGAAAGTCTTCTCCCAGCAGAAGAAGGCAAATCTCTGAGTTCTATGTCAGATTGGTCTTTAAAAGTAAGTTTCAGGATAGCCAGGTTTACATAGAGAAACCCTATCTCGGGGTGGGGGGGGGAAACAAACAAAAAGATCAGAAGGTTGGGAAGCACATTCAACAAAGGAAGGGAAAAGACATGGACAGTAAAATCTGTAGGACATCGATAAAAGGCAGAAAAGAAGACTCAAGTAAGTGGAAAGATGTGAAGGTTTCTAGAACACAGACCAATCAATATGATGAATGTATATATTAAATGAATGTATTAAATCAGCTTACACTAAAATAGTGCTATCACTTCCTAAAGGCTGAGAGCCCAATAGTTCCCTCATGAGTTCCACAGTGGGTTTCTTAAACTGGAGAGGCCCATGATGCCATAGTTGCTCAGTCATGAGGCTGAGTTTCTCTACAGTCTCACAAATCTTACACCAACAGCCTGGAATGTCTGGAAAGCCTCTGGCCTTTCGTTCTGGAGGGAGCCTGGCAACACTGGTTTTGTTATCAGCCACAGGATCAGCAACTACTCTGAGTAAATCAACTTGGTAGCTGTCTTAGTCAGGGTTTCTATTCCTGCACAAACATCATGACCAAGAAGCAAGTTGGGGAGGAAAGGGTTTATTAAGCTTACACTTCCACATTGCTGTTCATCACCAAAGGAAGTCAGGACTGGAACTCAAGCAGGTCAGGAAGCAGGAGCTGATGCAGAGGCCAAGGAGGGATGTCACTTACTGGCTTGCTTCCCCTGGCTTGCTCAGCTTGCTTTCTTATAGAACCAGGTCTACCACCCCAGGGATGGCACCACCCACAATGGGCTGGGCCAGGGATGGCTCCACCTACAATGGGCTGGGCCCTCCCCCCTTGATCACTAGTTGAGAAAATGCCTTACAGCTGGATCTCATGGAGGCATTTCCTCAACTGAGGCTCCTTTCTCTGTGATAACTCCAGCTTGTGTCAAGTTGACACAAAACCAGCCAGTACAGTGGCAAAGGGAAAAGCCAAGAGAAAAAAAGGATAATCTTCCTTCTGTCATGCTGTTTTGAAACTCTGGGTACTGTTGGAAGGCATTGGGATGGAGCTTCCTATAGTAATAAAGGAACCATGACAGTTCTTCAGGTGAGATACCCAGCTCAAGTGATCCTAGCTTATGACAAGTTGATTTACCCCTTGTCAACCTGACACAGAAACACTTCACTTTAAGCACAGATACCTACATATAATTAAACAGTAAATAAAGCTTCTTTAAAAGATGCATTCATTTAAATTTATTTTATGCATATGTGTAAGCAGTAGCTGTCTTCAGACACACCAGAAGAGGCCATCAGATCCCATTACAGATGGCTGTGAGCCACCATGTGGTTACTGGGAACTGAACTCAGGACCTCTGGAAGAGCAGCCAGTGCTCTTAACCACTGACTCATCTCTCCAGCTATAGTAAATATATTTTTAAAATTATAACTTTGTCTCCTAAGTCTCATGCTTATTTTATAATATAAAATACAGCCCACTTCAAAGGGTCTCCAGAATCCTTTAAAATCCTGTCTGTAGATTGGATGAATTAGTATGTTACTGGAATTAGTGTCATGAGCCTGGGCCCTGAGGGTCCTAACAAGCCAGGTTCAGTCACTGGTCTCCAATACCCAATTAAAAAGACACCAGTAAAACGTGGAAAGGGAAGTTAATGTACTTATTCAGTGTGGTGACATTGGGACCAGGAACAAAGAGGTACAACAACAATTTGTCTTAGGGTCCAGACTCATGGTTTAAGTTTAAACAGTAAGAGAGGTGTGTATGATTACGTATCTTGTAAGCAAGGCCAAGGTGTGGTCCCTCGGGTCATCAACCCATCATTGTCTCAGCTCCAGCCTCTCTGCAAAGTAGTCAAACAAGTTGTGAGAACTGTGTGAAATGTCTATCTGGAAAACAAGTTCCTCCTCTGGCTGTCATCAGGTTCCTGGCCTTTTTCTTCTTCAGGACTGAGATTCATGGAGTAAATTCTAATTCCTCCGGGACTATTGTCTCAATAGTCTGATAGCCAAAGACAGGGGCACAAGTATCTCTCTGTAGAATATCATCATCCACTTCCAGACGTTTGCAAATATGGTTAAGATAGCCATACGACTCAGTACAATCTAGCAACTCAATTCAGTCCCTATGCAAACCTCAATAGCATTGTCTGCAGAAGTTGCTGAAATCATACCTTTAAAAATAGGCATATCTATATGAACTGACATGAAAAACATTCCTGACATATTGTTTAGTGAGAAAAGCAAGCCATGGCACAGTGTATATAGTGTGATCCTGTTTATATGAAGCTATCCATAAATGTGTTTATATATGCCCACACGTCTGGAAATGTATATGCAAGCTGCTTGCAGCTGAGCTCTCTGGGGAGGAGAGGGAGGAGAGACAAAGCCTTTGGACACATGCTTCTGTCTGGTTTGGATATTTTGTAATAAGCCTATATTACACTTGTAATTTTAAAACTCCAAGGAAGTAAATGAATAGAGGCCAAAGAAGAGGCAGGACAGATAATTCTATGCTGAAATGAAAAGAAAACATAATCTAAGAAAGAAAGAAATGTCACACAGCCACAGATAATGCTCCTCAGAGATAACCACTGTTGATGTTTTGTTGTGAAGCCTAATTTGTTTCTGGTCTGTGTAATAGCTACATAATTTTATCCACAAAAATGAATTCTATTGTACATACAATTTTCTTCTCTTATGCTTTTTCTACCTAATAACATGGCATAAACATCTTCCCAAGTCTTATGCCTCCCATAATTTTAAAATGGTTATAGACTTATTTAGGTTGTTTCCTTTTCATGCATGTATTATAAAGCAAGGCTATTATGAGGTGTAAAGCAGTTACATTTTTCATACATTATGTCCTTAGGCTGAATTCATAAAAGAGACATTGCTGTTCAGGGCTTAAGGTTTTTTTACTCTGTGGCATTAGTCACCTTCCAGAATGGCATTGATGTTGCTTTTTCTCCAGCAGCCTCAGAGTAGGCCTGCTCAGTGCACCATAGAACTCTCCATGAGTTAGTTCTCTGAAACTTTTGTTCCTTTGATAGTTGGGGGGAAATCTCTGTGTGATTTTAATTATCGTAACTTTGATTGCTCCTAAGACTGAACATTTTGTGGTGTTTCTCAGTAATCTGTTGTATGATGAGTTATTTATTTGTGTACTTTTTTTTCCCAATTCTCCCCCTGAGGTGTTTGTCTTTTCCTACTGATTTACAAATGTGCCTTTGTATTAAGGAACTTCATCACCATCTCTCCAGCATGTGGTGATTTTCCAGGTTATTTGCTATGCTACTTTGGCTTTTAACTGTAGCTATGACTTTTTAATGCACAAGGTTGGAGATCTGACTTTTTTCCTATGGCACAGCATCTAGAATACTATCCCTCCTAGGAACTTAAAGAATTATTTACTGTCATCTAGCAGGACTCTTCATTCTTCAGTTCATGTGAATGTTGTTTGTGTATGGTACCCTTTTGAAAAGAACTAGCCAACTGCCCTGACATGCTGACGATCCCTCCACTTAAATTCACTTGAGGGTGTTTTACAGAAGCTTATGTGCTTCATTCTACCACTTGGTTAAGACTAGAGGTTGGAGGGAGTCACAGGGATCCTAAGTGTGTTTGTGACTGGGTCAGGAACACAGTGTCAGATATCCAGACTTGATGATAAGTCCTTAAACCCAAAAAATAAAATAAAATAAAATAACAATTTCTGCCACATGGCTGGCAACCTCTGGGAGGCACTGCGGAGTTGTCCAGAAGGTGGAGACCTAAGGAAGTTGGGGATCTCTGAGAGGTCCAAGTCTGGTCTTTAGGCAGTTATAGGGAATCGGAATGATTGGTGCTGGAAGAGGTGACTGCTCCCCGAGGCTGCAAAGCACATTCTGAGGTTGCAGGTGCAAGGCCATCAAGACAGAGCCCAGGCACTTCTTAAGTAATCCTAGCATAGGTGGAACAGAATCCTAGGGATTTCCATAGGTGAAGAACACTGAAGCAGAAACCCATATTCTTCATGTCTGAGGATAATAAACTTCGTAGATAGCATGAGAAATGCTTGTGAAATGAATTTTAAAGTTTTCAAACCTCTGGCAAATGTGAGAATGTAACAACTACAACTTCACCCATGTGACACTCAGGAAAGAGCAGTTGTCTGAGAACATCAGGGACACTCCCTGAAGGAAACCAGTGACTGTTTTCCAAGTAACTGGCAATGTAGGGTATGTGCTAACAAGGAGTGGGGAGTGTGCAAGAGTGGGGAGTGTGCAGGAGTGGGGAGTGTGTAGGAGAAGGAGTGTGCAGGAGTGGGAAGTGTGTTAGAGTGGGGAGTGTGCAGAAAAGGGAGTGTGCAGGAGTGGGGAGTATGTCAGAGTGGGGAGTGTGCAGGAGAGGGAGTGTGTGGGAGTGGGGAGTGTGCAGGAGTGGGGAGTGTGTAGGAGTTGGGAGTGTGCAGGAGTGGGGAATGTGCTGGAGTGGGGAGTATGTCAGAGTGGGGAGAGTGCAGGAGTGGGGAGTGTGTTGGAGTGGGGAGTGTGCAGGAGTGGGGAGTGTGCAGGAGTGGGGAGTATGTCAGAGTGGGGAGTGTGCAGGAGTGGGGAGTGTGCAGGAGTGGGGAGTGTGCAGGAGTGGGGAGTGTGCAGGAGTGGGGAGTATGTCAGAGTGGGGAGTGTGCAGGAGTGGGAAGTGTGTTGGAGTGGGGAGTGTGCAGGAGAGGGGAGTGTGTAGGAGTGGGGAGTGTGCAGGAGTTGGGAGTGTGCAGGAGTGGGGAATGTGCTGGAGTGGGGAGTATGTCAGAGTGGGGAGAGTGCAGGAGTGGGGAGTGTGTTGGAGTGGGGAGTGTGCAGGAGTGGGGAGTGTGCAGGAGTGGGGAGTATGTCAGAGTGGGGAGTGTGCAGGAGTGGGGAGTGTGCAGGAGTGGGGAGTGTGCAGGAGTGGGGAGTGTGCAGGAGTGGGGAGTATGTCAGAGTGGGGAATGTGCAGGAGTGGGAAGTGTGTTGGAGTGGGGAGTGTGCAGGAGAGGGGAGTGTGTAGGAGTGGGGAGTGTGCAGGAGTGGGGAGTGTGCAGGAGTGGGGAGTGTGCAGGAGAGGGAGTGTGCAGGAGTGGGGAGTGTGCAGCAGAGGGAGTGTGCAGGAGTGGGGAGTATGTCAGAGTGGGGAGTGTGCAGGAGTGGGGAGTGTGCAGGAGTGGGGAGTATGTCAGAGTGGGGAGTGTGCAGGAGTGGGGAGTGTGCAGGAGTGGGGAGTGTGCAGGAGTGGGGAGTGTGCAGGAGTGGGAAGTGTGTAGGAGTGGGGAGTGTGCAGCAGAGGGAGTGTGCAGGAGTGGGGAGTATGTCAGAGTGGGGAGTGTGCAGGAGTGGGGAGTGTGCAGGAGTGGGGAGTGTGCAGGAGTGGGGAGTGTGCAGGAGTGGGAAGTGTGTAGGAGTGGGGAGTGTGCAGGAGTGGGGAGTATGTCAGAGTGGGGAGTGTGCAGCAGAGGGAGTGTGCAGGAGTGGGGAGTGTGCAGCAGAGGGAGTGTGCAGGAGTGGGGAGTATGTCAGAGTGGGGAGTGTGCAGGAGTGGGGAGTGTGCAGGAGTGGGGAGTATGTCAGAGTGGGGAGTGTGCAGGAGTGGGGAGTGTGCAGGAGTGGGGAGTGTGCAGGAGTGGGGAGTGTGCAGGAGTGGGAAGTGTGTAGGAGTGGGGAGTGTGCAGCAGAGGGAGTGTGCAGGAGTGGGGAGTATGTCAGAGTGGGGAGTGTGCAGGAGTGGGGAGTGTGCAGGAGTGGGGAGTGTGCAGGAGTGGGGAGTGTGCAGGAGTGGGAAGTGTGTAGGAGTGGGGAGTGTGCAGGAGTGGGGAGTATGTCAGAGTGGGGAGTGTGCAGCAGAGGGAGTGTGCAGGAGTGGGGAGTGTGCAGGAGTGGGGAGTGTGCAGGAGTGATGAGTGTGCAGGAGAGGGAGTGTGTTGGAGTGGGGAGTGTGCAGGAGAGGGAGTGTGCAGGAGTGGGGAGTGTGCACCAGAGGGAGTGTGCAGGAGTGGGGAGTGTGCAGGAGTGGGGAGTGTGCAGCAGAGGGAGTGTGCAGGAGTGGGGAGTGTGCAAGAGTAGGCTGAAGGCTGAGGACCTAGGGCTACTACAGGATCTTCTGCCCAAGTGACTCCAGAGAGCAAAGCTCCCGCAGATCCGAGGAGGGAAGGCCAAAGGAAAGATTGAAAACTGCTCTATGCAGAGCTTTGGAGATTTTCCTCTAGCTGCAGGGAGAATGGGAAAGAGAGGAATAAGAGCAAACTCAAATACAGAAAGACAAAGCCCACATGCTTTTACTAATATAAGGAAAGGCAAAAACAATGTGCTTTTACTAATATTTGGAACCTAACTACTACATGTATGCATATAAACATATATGTCTGGGATTAGCCTAGAAGTCTAAAGAGGATGTAGAAAATGGGTAAAAGCAGGTGACTAGAAATGATGGGGTGTATAAAATACCACATGAGACTCAAAGGAAAAACATAGACTATGGAGACAGTAGCCACAAGGAGAAATTAGAGATGACAAGGGTGAGTGGCTTGGACACCTCTCTTAAGCAGAAATTTCCCATAAATACATGTACATGAACAGAAATACCTCCTACTTCACACACACACACACACACACACACACACACACACACACACACACAGCTGTTCTACAGAGAAGAATTTGGCAGTATTCAGTAAATTTTGATAATTATTTGCCTTTTGAGCCAACAATATTTCCTACACTACCCTAAAGTATACAATCATATATGCGTAGGCTCTTCACTGCAACAACATTTCTAACATCAAACATTTCAGAACAATGTCTATCAGTAGCACTTTGGCTGATCACATAGATCTCATAGAGAAGGCTATGACCCAGGAGGACAAGGAAACTTGATGCTGTTCTACCACAATCTGAAGAAATGTACAAAAAGGTGTATAGAAAAGGTAATTTTATACAAAGAAAGCAGGATTGTTGTTGAAATATAATCATAACAAAAGCCATATAACAGTAACTAAATGTGATTGCCAATAAGATGAAGTCAGGAAATAAAGGATGGAAAGATGAGGCCAAGATAGGAATCAAATCTCTAAATATTTTGTTGTGTACTTTTGAATTGAGAGCCATTTAATATTTCATAGAATTTTAAAACAAAATTAAATCAAAGAGAAAACATCAATCCCTTTAAATTGAAAACAAATTCAGCCAAATAAACTTATCTGTCCATCAAGCTGAAGGCATAATCATATACAGCAGAACACTTTGAAGCTGTCTGACAGTATTTGGACTGTATATCCCTGGAGAAATATACACATTGAATACAGCGAAACAGAAAAGGAATCTTAGATTGCATATTATCTTTTGTTAGGAGTTATGTATGAATTTGTTGTTTTAGCACATACGTACATTTTTAAAATTACATGTATATGCATATTATGGTGCAAAAATGGTAGTATCATTGTTATCAAGAAAATTACTTTCAGTGTGAAAGAAAATGCTATAACAAAAATTTAAGTAAGATACATATTTTTATTTCTTTGTTATTAATTGAAAATAATTCATTGATATGAATTCTTTGTTTTGTTGTTGATGATTTGTTTGTTTGATTTTTGAAACAAGGTTTCACTTGGAACTTGATATAGCCCGCTCTGGCCTGGAACACACAGAGATCTATTTGCGTCCTGAGTACTGGGATTAATCACTATGTATTATTTGTTCTGTGGTCTCTTGTGGGTATAATGTTTCTTAGCCCTCTCCACTGAAAAAGTAAATTTCAGAACCTCTAAGTTCTCCAATTAGGATTGGAGTGAACTAGAAAGCAAGCTCTGAAGGAAAAGACTGCCCTGACTCAAGCCATCCTTAGATTTGAGGGACACCTGTGAAAATATCAACAGTCTCTTTCTTCACGACAGTCACATCATCCAGCCCTAAAGATCTTCTCTTTCTATAGTCATAAACAATGTCTAGAATTCGGTCAAAAGCGTCAAGCACACCAGGAAACTAAATCACTTGACCAAAAGCCAAGAGATAAAGAAACAATGGAACTTGAACTTGATTCATACAGACACATCCAACATGAATTTCAAAACAAGCATGGCTGGAATAGAATATGTGTGGTGTGGAAAGCAAGTTGATCAGGCAGAGCACTAAAAGCGGGGTAGGAGAAAGAAGTGGGGATGGGATCCAAAAGAACAAAGTTGGTATGAAAGTACCATCATTAAACCCATTTTGTTACATGCTAATTTAAAAACTAACTAGAAAAGAAAACAATAAAGTACCTTTATACATTTTAAATGGAAAAATAAAACTCAGTGTACTAGATATGAGAAAGCACAAGGTTAGGGATTATTAGCAGAAAAGTGAAAATCTAAAAGAATCATAGAGAAATTCTAGTATTGAAGGTCACAATGATTGAAAATGACCACTTTATATATTAGTTTAGTAGAAAATTAGACAAATGACTGTCAGAAAACTGGGAAATAATAAAAAAAAATCCCATGCTAGAACTTGGCCATGAAAATGACCACTTTATATATTAGTTTAGTAAAAAATTAGACAAATGACTGTCAGAAAACTGGGAAATAATTTTTTTTTAAAAATCCCATGCTAGAACTTGGCCAAAAGAGGCGAAAATACAGAAAACTGAGTAACAGATGTGTGGGTCATAGATAAAATGTTAGAGATTAAAATAGCGCAAGCAATGATTCACTGTCCCCTCCCTGAATGCCTCCTAATGTAAGGTGTAAGAGGACTACTGCCCGCATGTATGGAGTCAAGATGGAGAGATGATTATTGAAATATAATCAGGAAATTCAAAGATGGTAGACCATGCCAGTGGTCTTGGAACTTGGGAGGCTGAAGCATGAGAATTTCTGAAAGGCCCAGACCAGCCTGGAATACATAGTTCTACATGGTATGACCCTGTCTCCAAGCAACCGTAGAGAGGGAAGGGGGAAGAAAGGAAAGAATGATATGGAAGGAAATAAAGAGATAAGAACTCCAATTTACTGTACTATAGCATCCAACTGGACACAAAAACACAGGTCTGTCTTAAGATTTCTACCACGACCAAGCACAGCCATACAGGAATTAGGAACTTGAAACTCCACAAAACATATCCAAATGTAGAAGCACAAAAGGAAAAAACCAAGTTCCCAAGTGGAAAGCTTGTAGATTAACAAACTCCCTTGTTTTCACTGTAGCATAGTTAAGAGCCCCTGGGCCTAGAGCTCAGGAGATTGATAAGGCTGTGAAGGGCTGGGGCTGGGGCCTGAAGGGTTACTTAGCTAAGACACCCAATCTTCTAATTTCCTGCTCCTGGGGGAATGAATTCTTGCCTGGCTCCCACTTACTCCAACCTTCAGCCAAATAAAAAAGGGCCCTAACAAACATACAATATTAGGAAGAAAGGGTCCAAGAAGTAAGATCTCAAAGGATTTCAGGCCTAAGCCACACAAGAAATCCCCAATTTGTCTAATTGCTCTCAGAATCCCCATTTCAATTTGTTCCTGGCCAAAAGAAAAACTCACAAATAGCCACCACACAGGTTGTCCTTGTTTAGAGGAGGTGTGGCTTCTTTGCTACCCAGGAACACAATGCTGAGACTTTTCACTAGTGTGCAATTGATTGTTGGAAACTAACATATTCATAGATAGCAAAAATAAATCTGGACTTATATGTCCAGATGTTTAAATCCCCACTTTAGATTAAGCCTAGGAATAAATTTTTCAGTGTCAGGGAGGTCATGACGGAGTTAACCAGGTGAACTCCAGTCTCTGCAGATTATTTATAATGAGGGATGCAGGGAGCTTGTCATAGTCATGCGTATTTTTTTGATAGTAGAGAGAACTATCTTCTTTGATAAAAAGCCACAGACCTTTCTAAGTCAATTATATACAAAATAAGTGCTGTGGATGGATCCAAGCACTTACAAGGTACTTTCAGTCAGGGATGTGATACATACCTGGAGTCGAAGCACTCAGAAAGCAAGACAAGAGGAAACCTACAAGTTCAAGACCAATCTGATCTATGCTGGGAGTTCTAGACAAGCCAGAGCGACATAGCAAAGATCTGTTTCAAGCAAAACAAAACAACACACAAATTAAAATTTCCAAAATGCTAACAAAAAGTAATTGTAACCGTCGTACGTATATCTTGCTAAAATCATTGGGTTTGTGTTGTATTGGTGCCATAATTATTGCTGAAAAGATCAGGCAACTTTGATGGTAATTTAACATATAGTAATTGACTGTGGATGCTGCTCCGGCTATCTGGCCCTTGTTTTACAAAGTGTTTTTGCTGACACAGACTGAGTCTGCATGCTTGTTCTTCCACATGCATGCTCATATCAGCAGGGGTTATCATTTGCCTCCATGGTGGGATCACAGAGCCACTCATGAATTTCCCTGATGGAAAGCAACCACATCCAGAGGCTCTTTTATTTTTTTTTTATTTATTTATTTTTTTTTTTGAGACAGGAACTTTCTCAATAGCCCAGTCTGGCCTTGAGATCATAGTCTTTCCGATCTAGCCTTCCCAGGGCTGATATTACAAATATATGCTATTATATATCTTGTATATATCATATATTACAATATAAATATATATTATATAATATATAATTATGATACATTATATATAATACGTGTGATTTTTATATATTATATAATATATAATATATGTGATTTTATATATATATATATATATATTGCCCAGAGCCTCTTAGAGGACAAATTTTAAGTGTGTTGTATCCATTCCCAGACTATAGGCCTTTTTTATGTTTTGATTTTGCTGTTGTTGCTTTTCAAGACAGAGTCTCACTATATAGCTCTGGCTGTCCTGGAAACCACTAGATAGACCAGGCTGGCCTTGAACTCAAGGGAGATCTGGCTATCTCTGCTTCTGCAGTGCTGGGATCAGTGATCATATATGGAACATGAAGATTTACGAAGGAGTGAGAGGAAGTAGTAAAAAGGGAGGTTTGAAGGTATGCAGTTAAACATTCTGCTCTCTTGGACACCCTAAAAGTCTCTTGTATCTATTCACTTGTGTTTCACTGAAATGATTTCCTAGTCTTCTAAGTTTACATTTAACCATACTCTTCCTTATTTGAAGGCTCGCCCCATACCAGTTCCTCCCCGAAGTGCCTCTTAGTTGCCATAGAAAACACGAGGTTTCCCTGTGACTGAAAACTTCCTCAGGAGACTTATGTCTTGGACATATGAGGTCGAGATGTGTAACGAACCTATGAATTTAGATGAAAGATAGGGGATTTAGGGTCTAATAAGAGGTGTCTACACTGAAAATAAAGTTCGGAGAATCACCAGCAACAGATGGCAGCTGGGAACACCACGGCAGATGAGAGAAATTGCTTTAGGAGAGTGTTATCCTGAAGAGAAGAGCACACATCAAGTAAATATTGTGTTTGCAGCACAGAAAATGTGTGCTGAGTATCCCTGGACAACATGAGAACCTAACAAGAAAACATAGGCAGCTCCATCCGACACCTTGAATGATCCTAATAATGACACACTCGTTTGCATGTCTTATGTATTTAGAGCAGACTGTTTTCACATATGCATTTCAGGGAATTCTCCAACTCCTGCCTAAAGAAGATGATGATAATTCCAGCTGACAGACAAGACACCTGGCACTCAGAAAGGTCAAGTCACTTACCAAAGCCACACAAGTAGTAGGATGGAGCTGAGATTTCAATCCAGTTCTGTGGGGCATTCAAATCCCTGTCTCAAGGGCTAAACATGCATCCCACTGCGCCAGTTCTTCTGAGAGTTAAACGTCTTACTCTTGCATCTGACCTGAACAAGCATCTGCCACTGGGAACTGTTTCAAGAATAAGACTGTGAAACAAAACTCAGAAAATCAGTTGTCTTTAAGTGACAGACGAGTAACAGTGAGAAGTTCCATTCCGTGCTTTCGCTCCAGAACAAGGCTGTACACACTGTTATCTCTTGGTGCCCTGAGCACACAGAAGCCACTGTGGGAAAGTGTCTCTTTCAGTTGCCAACAGCTGGCTTCTAAGCATAAACTTGTGTGAGCAGATGACAGAGGAAACAGAAGCACTAAAGTTTCCAGGCTAATAGTCTCTCCATTTAAGTGTCTTCTAAATTATAGACAAATAACTTCCAATTTGTGGACTTCTGTTATATATTTCACAGTACACATCTCATGTTCTCTCTGGGTTTTCATAACGCATGGCTCCTCACAGATGTCCCTTTTCACATTCACATAGGGGATGTCAATTACTTGTATCCTGGGTTTCCCACAAAACAGTATGTGTCCCCAAGGGAGTGGAACTCTACCATATTCACTGTGGAACTCTCCCAGACAGTGACTGCCATGCCCTTGGGATGGTGAGTTGGAGGAGGATCTCAGAAAACATAATGAAAAAGGATTCCAACTTTAGCAATCCTCTTCCCCATCGCTTAATCCTTCTCTATCAACTACTTCTACCTTCCACAATCACAGCACTAGGACATCATATGGTCACTGTTCCTGGTCCCGTTTCCTATCAATTGAGAGCAAATTAAATACAAGGACTCTGTCTGATTTACATCAGATGCCTATATGTTGGAAGTGCAGAAAACAATTTTTTAAATAAAAGAACAATTGTTTAACTTTGTTTTTTGGTTGCCATAGTTTCTGTGGTTTAAAGGTTAGGTTGAATGGTTTGGTCATTTTCAAGAGGGGCATCTCCTACTGCATCACAGTAGATGGTACATGAGGTTCAAGACTGATAGCAGGATGTCTGCATCATTGTGTTCCTCTCCATTGCATTAGCTATGAAGTAGTAGGAGTTTGGGAGTCCATCTTCCCTGTATTTTTATGAGTTGTTGGGGGAAAGGAGGAATCTCAACACCTTAATGCTCCATGTTAGTGAGTTCTGAGAAAAGCACAGAAAAGGAGGGCACAGATGTCCTGAAGGGACTCACAGCACAGGAGAGGTAGCACAGGCAGTATCCTGATATCTCTGGGCCCTTCTGCTCTGTCTTCTGCAAGGAAACCAAATCGCTGCCCTTTCTGAAGCAGCTTTGCACTCCTGCTGCCTGGCTGGCTTTAGGAGAGTTTCCCCAGGCACTTCTCTGTGCAGAGATTCGGTCTGGTCCCTGAAAGGGGAAGGAACAAAGCCTGCCCCTTGCCCTCTGGGGGCTGGAGGGCTGATTGGAGAGACAGACATATAAATAGACAATTGCAGCCCAGCCTGCCAAGTGCTGTACCATAGGAATAAACAATGAGCTGTGGGCGGTCAGAGAAGAGAGCAATTACCCAAGCTCCTTCTCTACAAAGCTGGCTCAGGTGGAAGGCAGCATGCCCCTTGACATTTTACCAATGCTCCCCTTATGCTGAAACCATTGTGGCTATATTTTCTTACTGAATCAGATGCCTACACTAGAAGTTTCTCCAGTAGACAGATCAAACTGGGCTTTCCTACAGAACTTCATATTTTTTTTCTGATACTTTCAGTTGTGCTTTCTTGGGCCTTGCCATGGTCCAGTTGTGCTGACCCTGGGAGAGGAGCAAAACAAGCATCCTTCTGCCTTCCAAATGATGTTTCTCCGGTGCACAGGGTGAAAGACCACTCCAAGTTCTTGCCTGGACATTCCTCCATTAATAACTAGACTTCCAAAAATGTGTTGGCATTGGTGTGGCTAAGGTGGTGGAACATGAGGCCCTCGCTCACTACGCTGTCCCTTCCAGTCACTGACTTGCAGAGGAATGCATGACCTTCTCAGCATGACCTGCTGGTCCAGGTCAGTGTTTACTTTAAGAATTCAGGCGGGTAGTTTGTTTATTTGGTTGGTTGATTTGAGGATTGTTTTTTATTTTTATTTTTAAAATGTGTCCTTTTTTCTGCAGGGATTTTCCTGGATTCAACAACATAGTAAAGAAACATCTCACAAAGGCATCAAGGTTACTACAATCTAAAATAAAATTCAACCACTGTATAAAATCAATTTAATCCTAGATTGCCATTAATTTTAGCCTCTAATCACTTCCTCCTGTGAGGTAAGCACATAAGAAATATGATTAATTACTAGCAAAAGGTCACTTCTTTGAGGTGTGAGTAGGGTCTGGAATCTTTTCCTCCTTACAGGCCTCGACACTAAAGAATATAAATATACAAGTCGGGTGTCATCCACAGAAAATTAGGGGAAAAATTACCTAATTGGCTTCTCCTCTCAAGGTGTCTTCCTGTTGTTTATGGAACATCAACACAGACCGAGTGTTTATTCAGCATTAAAAAGGATGCTTTTGAGAAAAGCAGCCATGGCTAACTGGAAAGGTAGCATTCAAGCTAGTGTTTACTGCTCTCACTTCCAGTGAAGAAAAATGCACTAAATACTCTGTCCATTGTGTCTCTCCCCTTCCCACGTCCCCGAAGTGTATATTCCCTGTGCAAAAAGGGGACCGTGGAGAGAGAGAGAAGTGCTGTAGCCAAGGGGACACTGACATAGGACCCCTATGCACCAAGTGAAACAGCCTTCAGCAGTTCACAGCTGCACTCTTAAAGGTGTGTGTGTGTGTGTTTATGTTTGTGTGTGTGTGGAAGTGTGTGTATGCGTATGTGTGTGTATGTGTGTTTCTGTGTGTGTATGTGTGTTTCTGTGTGTGTATGTATGTAGTGTTTGTATGTGTGTGTATATGTGTGTATGTGTGTATGTGTGTTTCTGTGTGTCTGTGTGTATATGTGTGTGTATGTGTGTTTCTGTGTGTGTATGTGTGTGTATGTGTGTGAATGTGTGTATGTGTATTTCTGTGTGTGTATGTATGTGTGTGTATGTGTGTATGTGTGTTTCTGTGTGTGTATGTATGTGTATGTGTGTTTCTGTATGTGTGTGTATGTGTATGTATGTGTGTATGTGTAATCGTATATGTGTGTATGTGTGTCTGTGCACATGTGTCACAGAAAGTTTTCTGAATCATCCCTCCTCAGACACAGTCCACTTGTTTTCTGAGACAGAATCTCTTGCTTAAACCTGGGACTCACTAAAAGGTTGCAATAGCTGGACAGTGACCTCCAGAGATCCTTCTACCTCCATATCCTAAAGCCTGGGATTACAAGTTGCATTGTCATGTGAGTTCTGAGGATCAAACTCAGGTTCCCATGCCTCTAGTCTATCTTTTCAGCTCAGTGGCTGCACATACGAGGCTGCCACTCATGGTGTAGACTGTTGTGTATTTCAAACACAGCTTTGCTGTGTTCCAAGTTGCCTGTGGAAACTAAGAAGTTTGAGAAGGTTCCTTCACGTCAGTGAAGCCCAGGTCATGAGTGGCTGGCTTCGGCTCTTAGTCACTGTGACGGTGTTCTTCAGGAGGCTCAATTTGAGCCATCACTGCTTGTGATTGATGAAGCCTCTAAGATGGCATTTTCAGGGCACTATGCCTACTGCAGTACTCTGGCTTTTATTTTCTTTTGCAACAGATCAGCTCGTGTTCAGCCATGCACTGAGAAACCATTCTGTTATTGTAGGCAATTGGGGTGGGGGGCAGACATAAACTCGGTTCCTAGATACCTGTGCTTTTCAAGTTTCAATGCTACTTGTGATCCAAACAACTATTGTCCCTATGAGAATGCCACATATTGTCTTTGTCCTGGTCCCTCCCCTTGTAGTTCAGAGAACCCTAAAAAGAGGGGGAGGACCAACTGTGGGAACCAAAGGGGTCACAAGAGAACATGGTCTACAAATTGAACCAAGCAGAATTCATAGGGGCTCACAGAGACTGAACTTGACAGTCATGGGGCCTGCATGGACCAGCTCTCGGACCTCTGCATATATGCTGTTTCTGGAACTTAATCTTCTTGTAGGAGTCATAACAATGGGGGCAGGGGCTTTCTCTGGCTTTGTTTATTGCTTTGGGGACATCTTTCCTCCTTCTGGACTGCCTGGTCCAGCCTTAATGAGAGGGGATGTGCCTAGTTTTCCTGCATCCTGTTATGCCACGTTTGGTTGATGTCCTTGGGAGGCCTGCCCTTTTCTAAAGGGAAATGGAGGAGAAGTGGATGTGCAGGAGATGGAGGTGGGGGAGGAACAGAGATGAGTGGAGGGGGAACTGTGGTAAGGATGTATTCTATGAAAGGAGAATACATTTTAAAAAATTAAAAAGACATTTTATGGATTTTTTTTTTTTTTTTGCTTAGAAAATGTTATCAGCATCTTGATTTTCTCTTGTCTTTGTTAGCCAATACAATCTGAAGGAGATTGTAAAAGATAAGACTTATTTCCCTCTCTGGTGAGCATTTATTGCTAACCTCAATTTGGAAAGAACACAATAAATGAACCATGGGAAAGATCAATTTCTTTTAAAAGAGACGAGTTGAACTCGAAGAAATGGATAATTACAAACTGCCTCTAAAAGTGAATCTGGAAATGCGCGTGAGATGTACCTGGGTGTGTGGTGCTCACAGACTTAGGGTGCAGCTAGGGCTGTGGATCATGATTTTTTTGGTCTCATTCTTGCTCCCCACAGAAGAAAGGACTATTCATTGGCTCCAGGTCTGAAGGCTGAGATAAAAAAGCAAGCAAGGGCACTGGGTAAATTGTCTGTCCCAAATAACAAATAAGTGTTTCTCCATATATGAAGAAGGCACTCTTTCATTATGAACCCAAGACCAAGGTTTTCTAAGACTATAGAGCCATTCTAGAAAACATCTTGGTGAATAATCACAATGATAGTAAATGTTCCAGTTGTAGGAACAATATGAGGCTTAGGAAGCCCCTATAATCCAGAAGTGATCTACGACTGAGAAGGATGTTAAAGGTTGAAGATTGAAGTATTAGACAGCATCTTCCTGTTGGTCTTTCTTTCTCTCCCTTATGCCATACTCCGTGAACACAGTTGAAAAGTGAGAAGACTACTCACAGAAAGATTCATGGCCCTCACCTATAGGGCCCAATCTCCTTCAACTGAAAGAAAAGGGCCATCTGTGTATTCTTGGACAGATGGCTATGTGCAGGATCTCTGTTGCCTCTTCATTGGGCTTTTGAATCCTCTGAAAGGCTTGGCAAAGCTGCACTATACTATCAGCTGCACTAGTTCAGCTGTTCTCTACCAAGACAAATGCAGAACAAATATGAGACAAGACAAGGTGATATGAGTTGAGTGGTGTCCCTTCAAACAAATGGAACATTAACTATCACTGAGATTAATCCGAAGATGCTTTCTGCAATATGTGTATGTGACCATATTTGGGAAAGCAACCTTTACAGATGTGATCATCTTGAGGCTATCAAAATGTGGTGCTGTTCCTATATTTATGCCCTCATAAGGGGTAGAAGAGACAGAGAATGAGGAGGTTGCTATCTATATAAGGAGGGTGACAGGGAACAAAGGTGATGGCTGTGACCCTAGTGATCAATTGAACAGAAGCATTTTATTTGACATATCCAGAACAAATTATATTAGTTAATTTATTCTTTGAACATTTGCATACATGTATACAAAGTGTTTTGATCATTCCCATGTACTGTCTCCAGCTCCTGCTTGCTCTCCATACCGTTTCCCTCCCAAGCTCATGGACTGTTTTTGTATTTTGATGTTCCTAAAATCACTCATTCTCTTTGTTAACTAAAATATTTGCTCGCCTTCAGGATTTGACATCTACTTGAATGTAGTTCTATTTCAGCATCCTTTAAAACCAGAGTCAACATTTCTGGGGGGGGGGGGGAACATCAAATTCTCTTCTATGTTCCCAGTAGTCTTTTCAACATATTTCAGATCCAAACCTGAGGTATATGAAAACTCTGCTCTATGCACTTTCTGGGTCCTAAATTTCCTCAGGATGGACCATGCCTATAAGGCAGTACAGCTACTACTTGGGGTTTGAAACTCCAGTATTGATGGCTTGATGTCCTGCTACCACTACATTCCACCTTCCCATTTCTGCTCTGTGCCAGGAGTCCAGCCCATATGCACTTAAGGCTTGTCCTGTCTCATATGTATTGACTAGCCCCTACTGATTCAGTAAGCTCACCTGCCCTTGGCTGGACCATCAGGAAACAAGACAATATTAGATGCTGTTACATAGAGCTATGTTCTGACCTAGGTGAGGTTATGAGATGAAGTTGCTAATGGTCCAATTGGTACATCCTATTCTGCACCCATAATTTTAACTGCATGGTTTGTTTCTACAGTGCCCATCCAACTGTGCTCATTAAACAAATAAAAATTGCTTTTTATTAAGAAAAATGTTCATTTACTTAGGAGGTACAAAGGCACTATGTAAGTCATTGAAACTGAGAAAGAAATTGAACTGATTCTAAAACAGATGTATGCCCATCACAGCAAATATGATCAAATATACATTTTAAGGACATCTTCGGGGCTGAAGAGGGTGCTTGGTGACTAAAGTGCTTGCTTGTGCAAGCATGAAGACTTGAGCTTGAATCCCTGGGACCCACAGAAAGGTGGGCTCAGAAGCCTGCGTCTGAAATCCCAGTGTTCTGCAACAATGTGGTAGATGGGGATGAGAATACTGGAAGCTGCGTATGTGGAACACAGTGGTAATGAACAATGAGGTTGTTAGCAGGAATCCACCTTAAACAAGGTGGAAGGCAAGAATCGATGCCCAAGGTTTGACGTTCAAATTTGCCCCCTGATCTCCATGTGTGTGTTATACAAACTCAGTAACAAAATTCATCTTCAGATGTCTTAGGAAAGTCAACTCATCCTTTGTATCAATTCAATGTGCCTGTGTCCAGGTCTCCATCATCCTTCTGCTCTGTTTTATTTGTGTGAATCCTGGATTTGCCTATAGTCCGAAGTCCTGTTTTCGAGCAACATGGGTTAATGAAAGTTGAATTCCATGGAGCTGAAAGTAGGTGGGTTTTTTTTTCCCTGCCAGGACTTTTCTTTCAAGATGTTTAATACATTTTGAAAATAATTAAATACCATAAAAAGTTAAATATGACACAGATTACTTCAACATAGTGTTTTCTATAGAGGCAGCTGCAGCCATAAGGTTACAATATGGTTACCTAAAGAAACTTGTACAATGACAACACTAGTTGACATCCTAACATGGATGGGAATATCACAAGGAACCACCCCTAGAAGAGCTACAGGCAACTGGGGATTGCTAAGATAGATTTAACCTTATCCAGGGATGAGCCCCATGGTAGGTTTTCCAACCCCAAGTGACCATCCGTAAACACGTACACATTGGAGCAACACCAAACGGGCTCAACAGGTTGTATTAATTTTATTAATTAATCAACTTGTCTATTTATATCCCACATATTGCTCCCCCCCTCAGTCCCCCTTTGCAGAGTTCTTCCCCCATCCTCCCTCCCCTTTGCTTCTGAGAGGGTGCCTCCCCTAGGTATCTCCCCATCCTGGGGCATCAAGTCTCTTTAGAATTAGATGCATCCTCTCCCACTGAGGCCAAATAAGACAGTCCTCTGCTATATATGTGTCGTGGGCCCATGTATGCTCTTTCCTTGGTGGCTTAGTCTCCAGGAACTATCAAAGTTCCAGGTTATTTGATACTGTTGTTCTTCCTATGGGGTTGCAATCCCTTTCAGCTTCTTCAATCCTTCCCCTAACTCTTCCAAAGGGGTCCCCGAACTCAATCCAGTGCTTGGTTGTGAGTTTCTGAATCTATTTCAGTCAGCTTCTGGTAGAACCTCTCAGAGGACAGCCCTGATAGGCTCTTGTCTGCAAGTTCAACATGGCATCAGTAAGAGTGTCAGGGTTTGGTGTCTGCGCATGGGATGGATCCCAGGTGGGCAGCAGGTTATATTTATATAGATCCAGTGTGTATAGAATTTCAAAAGAGGAGGTCATGGATTGAATGGGAGGGTGTGAAAAAAGTTGGAAGACAGAGTGGAATGGGTGGAAATTGTGTAACTACAGTACTCATGAATGAAATTCTCAAACAATGGTGAAATAAATGAAAAAAAATGGCATGGAGATGAAATTTTACCTAACATTGAGTTGATTTGTATCAGAAAGAATAAGTGGGAGCATATGCGTACCCATTCACCTACTCAAATCATGCCATTTAACTGGTTGAATTTCAGACTAAATTAGTCACTGATCCTTGTACTAAGTAGTTCCAAAGTCCAAATTTTAATTTCATGTGGGACCTGGTTGTATCAAAGGAAAGGGAGAAGGTTTATGGGTAGTGAGAAAGAACAAATGGAGACAAGATTCTAATCTGGTCCTGTGTTCCTCTTGGCTGTTTCTAAGGCCTGTGCCTTTGAGCTACTCACTGGAGCAGACTCCTGGGTTTTTGTTGTTTGGTTGTTTGGTTTTGTTTGCTGAGAAGGGCACATTCGGGGACTCTGTGGCCTCAGAAAAGAAATTGAAGCTTAAAAAGAGGGCAAGAGCTTCTAGTTGGTTTTATTGGGTCAGGCTAGAGCAAATAAAGGTAGCCAATGAGACAAATGATGTGCTCACTTTAGGCGATATTTATATAACCAAGATAATTTATGTATCAATGTAAAACATTTTTAAACGAACATTACGATAAAAGTCTTTGATGAGTATAGTATCAAAAATTACAAATAAGTTCTAACCCTGTATTTAGAAAACTCTGGCTCATTTGTCTCACCCAAATTCTGGCTTTGTGTCAAGTAAAATTTATGAAAACACCAGCCAGGTCTCGGATATTGAATTTTTAAATATCTCATTGGAATCATATTTATTTTGACCGTTCCCTTAAACCCTGTTTCTGAGGCAATCACTTCCCTTCCCCCCCCCCCAGGTCCACCTGCAGCCAATCCACCAGATAGTGAGGAGAGTGAGGAGCGTTTATTTGGGCTCACGGTGTGGCGGTACAGTGCATAATGAAATGGGAAATAACAGCAGTAAGCATGACTAGCCATGCTATCAGAGCCCTTCCACCCCAGAGCCACCAGAGCCCTCCCGATACACGCAGTGTCCTGAATACTTCACACACCTCCCAGATCTTTTTAACGTGCTCCCTCTGTCTAAAGTGCCTTCTTCTGCCATAGTTTATTTCTGCTGGTTAGTTCAGGCTCAGCGCTAATTTTCCGTAGAGATGGTAGTTATCTTATGCATGTAATCTCCCTCCCTCTCCAAAGCCCAGGACAATACTAAGCCACTTTGTCTGACAGTGGTAGAAGGGAGACAAGCACAGCAATGCTTTGGAGCCTGAGAACGAGAGTAGCTGAATTCATAGGCCCAGGAAATAAATGAGAATTCAGTCCGGCAGTAGGGACGGCTGGGAAACAGTTTAATCCACATCATGTCTTCCATAGACTCGAGAATGGATAAAAGAGAGGCTGAAAAGCTGCCTCTATGGTTAAGAGCATGGACTGCTCTTCCAGAAGATCTGAGTTCAATTCCCAGCATCTCACAATCATCTGTCACTCTAGTTCCAAGAGCTGCAACGTCTTTTTCTGGCCTCCTCGGGCACCAGGCATGCATATGGCATACAGACCTAAACAGATGGAACAAGCGCCCCTGGGATGAGGAAAGGTGATGCTCTGGAAACTTTTGGGGAGTCTCTGGAATGGAGGACATGAGGAACATTTGAAGACAGTAGTTTCACCAGAATCAAGGCATCTGCAGATGCTGACAGCAGAAGCTCCAAGAACACCTCAGGCACTCTGTGGCGGGCACATGGGTAGCTTCTATGTTGCTTTCCACACTTCTAGAAGCAGATTTGAAATATTTCATGATTGTAAAAAGCCATGTGATGAATTTGAGCAGTGAAAGGGGTGTGGAAGTATCTACAGACTTTGGATCTATAGGTTTATAGGTGATAAAGGACCACTGAGTTCTTCTGTGGGATCTGGGGAGTCATAAAAGCTTTCTCAGAAAATGGTCTCTTGGGTGACAGTCATCCTAATTTAAAGGGACCCATACAGAGAACAGTCAGAAAGCTCGTGCAGTGGTCTAGGCCTGAGCACAGAGGCATCAGCATGATGAACGGGGGAGACACAGGACAGATAGAAGGACTGGGATTTGGCTTTATATCAGACCTAAGAGCCTGCCAAAACTTTTTATATCTTGATAACCTTAGCAGAGAGTGGGAGACAAAATACCATCATAAATTATGGAGCCAAGCCCCGAGTCTCTGCTTGTTATAAAACAGTAATAAAACAGAATATTTATTGAACAGCTCAGTTTTAGTCTGGCAATTTATTATAAAGAAGCAGGAAGAAGAAAACCAGAGGCCTTCCTTGCTGTACAGGTAAGAATTTGCAAGCCAACTATCTCAGAACACACAGCATCCCATCTGCTGCAGGAAGAATTCTGGGCTGAGTACACCGAGAAATCACTTCCACATGTGGGAAACACCCAAAATCACTGGCCACTCCTGCCTCACCCACCCATGGCATAAAGTGGTAATTTCTCAGACTCTTCTGACATAGAAATATATATACACAATGGGCCATATCCCAGGCTAGCTCCCAAATCACCTTGTACCAAAAATGACTTTGAACATCTGATGTTTCTTCCCACACTTCCATCATGCTGGGATGTCAGGGGTGTGTCAGCATGCTCAGTTTATCAGATGTGACTTTATATTTCAGTATTCACAGCACTTAGGTTTGTATACTAACCCAGAGTAGCCGAAGTAGTTTCAGCTTCTTTCTGGGTACCAGGGCTGCATGGTGTGTATATATGCACTCTTCCATGAGTTTGGATGGAAAAGAAATTTTAAAAGATTGTGCAGCTGAGCATTAAAGCAGCTGGATTAATATCTCTTCTGAGACCATTATGTTCCACCATTTACACACACACCATTGTTCTGGTATAGATGCTAAGGCTCAAGTATAAGTGGATCAAAGATCTCCACATTAGACCAGATACACTGAAACTATTAGATGAGAAAGTAGGGAAAACCTTAGAACACATAGGCACAGGAGAAATTTTCTGAACAAAACACCAATGGCTCAAGCTCTAAGGTTAAAGATTAACAAATGGGACTTAATGAGATTGCAAAGTTTCTGTAAGGCTAAGGACATCGTCAAGGAAACAAAATGGCAGCCAACAGAATGGGAAAAGATCTTTACCAACTCCACATCAGATAGAGGCCTAATATCCAAGGTATACAAAGAACTCAAGAAGTTAGACACAAGAGAATCAAACAACCCTATTAAAAAATGGGGTACAGAGCTAAACAAAATGTTCTCAATTGAGGAATATCGAATGGCTGAGAAACATCTGAGAAAGTACTCAACATCCTTAGCCATCAGCAAAATGCAAATCAAAACAACCCTGAGATTCCACCTCACACCAGTCAGATTGGCCAAGATCCAAATATCAGATGACAGCAGATGCTGGCGAGGTTGCGGAGAAAGAGAAACACTTCTCCACTGTTGGTGGGGTTGTAAACTGGTACAACCACTCTGGAAATCAGTCTGGTGGTTCCTCAGAAAATTTGACTAGTACTACCTGAAGACACAGTTATTCCACTTCTGGGCATTTACCCCAGAGATGCTCCAACATACAACAAAGACACGTGCACCACAATGTTCATTGCAGCTCTATTTATAATAGCCAAAACCCGGAAAGAACCTAGATGTCCTTCAGTAGATGAATGGATACAAAAATTGTGGTACATTTACACAATGGAGTACTACTCAGCTACCAGAAACAATGACTTTATGAAATTCTTAAGAAAATGGATGCATCTAGAGAATAACATCCTGAGTGAGGTAACCCAGTCACAAAAGAACAGACAAAATATGCAGTCACTGATAATTGGATACTAACCCCAGAAAGCTCTGAACACCCCAGAAACAACTCACAGACTATATGAAGTTCACGAAAAGGGGAAAAAAAGAAAAGAGAAAATCATTATACTTAATTCTTACACACCAAGAAAACTTTGACTAATTCCAGGTTACAACCTGTTTTACATGTACTTTATGCTCATTGTAACGAGTAAGATCTTAATGCACACTATCAAACCTTTAAAAAAAAACCACGCACTGACAAAAATATATTCGTATACTTTTATGCAAAAATGATTAAAATCTGTACATTTATCTTTGTTTTTTAAATAAAGTGGTTTTAAAAAATAGATGCTAAGGCCTAGAGAAACACTGTGGTCTCTCTTTGGTAGGTTTTCCAAAAGTATCCTCTGTACTTTTTAACTCGATGGACATTTTTCTCCCACTGCTTCTCTCATATGTCACTTCAACTGGTTCTTCCAGGGAAGGCAAGAGGAGTATTAAAATGTAGGTATGACTTGTCTAATGACATGTGTCCCAGTTGAACATTTCCAAAGTTATGAATAAAATGAAAGCGTCCCAATGCAGTTACATCACTTGAGTAACTGAAGAGAGGTGATAGCAGGGCGGTGGGAGCCTTGTGGCTAGGAAGGCTCTGAGAATGTTCTTTGACAACCAGTGGCTAAACCATCATTTTGGGGAATTGTGTGAAAATACTTATTTACTAGTTACCCTGCACTAGCATATGTCTCTTTCTGCAAGCTTCATTAAAGTAGACCCTTCTGTCTCATCTGCCACCGTGGCCTCAGTAAGTATTCATTATGTCCTACTAATAAGTGTTAGAAATGACCCCTCACGTTATAATTCATTTAAACAGTTTTCCCCTTAAGTTGAGAAGGATCAGTGTGAACAAAGAGAGGGAAGCTTTACCTCTGTGGTTGCCACTAAAATTTAATAGGTTGTATGATCATTCACAGAAAGTATTTCACAAATTAATGTTACATTCCAGGTTGGCTTCCATTTTCTGATAGTGGCATCCATGTCTCGAAGGGGTCAGAAGGCCGGGTAAAGTAAAACATTGAGAAAGCCACAGGAATGTGGTAAGGCTTGCTAAAGACACTGAGGAGAATACCTGTGAGACAATCAAAGACAGAACTAGGATGGTCTCCTGGCAACAAGCTAGGAGACAGAGAAATCACCACCCTTCTCATTTGTGACAGTGGCATAAACTTGAAACCTAAAAGTCAATTTTCTTGAATCTTTGTCAACAAGACTGGAGTCATTCCATCTTCGGGGAGCCTTAAACAGCAGGCTAAGTAAGACCTTTGACGTTAATTTTGGAGGAAAACAGAATTATCTGAAGTTTTAAATAAAAAATTAAGAGAACAGCTTGGTGTTTACACAGATAGGGCAGGAGTCCAGGGGGTGGTTGATAGGTGACAGACAGGGGGTGGAAACCCACAGAGAAGTCCTGCAACAATCCATAAGAGAAGACAAATGTGGAAGGAAACAGCGGGAGGGTGGAAAGGAGAGAACCCAACCAAGATATTTTAGGCACCAAGAGGTTGTACGTAGAGAACTGGGCTTAAGGTTCTGTTTAGATAGTTACTGGGTTGTTTTCTACCTTTAGATATGCACAACTGCATGCTCCTGCATCTAATTCTGCCAGTCAGACCCCTGCCATAACATATTATAAACTTCACAGACCATTTCCTTCCTTACCGTGCTACTTTGGCTGAGAATGCCTTGCATAGGCTCTGATGGTTGAGTATCAGGTCTCCAGGTGGAAGTACTGTTTGGGCAGATTTAAGAGGTGTGGCCTTTCTGGAGGAATTCAGTCATGGAGGCAAGTTTTGAGGTTTCAAAGCTTTATAGCATTCCCAGTGTGCTCTCTGCTTCATGCTTGCTCCAGCCACCATGTCTGGTGTCTGCTGCCATGCTTTCTCACCATGATGATAATAGATTCTGTCCCTTCAGATATGTAAGTCAAATAAACGCTTCCTTCTGTATCTTGCCTTGGTCATGAGTTTTATCACAGCAACAGAAAAGTAACACAATTATAGAAGAAAAGGCAGAACAGTTAGCTAATTCCACACATCCCTTGGGTTTCAAATGCCCAGTTCAAAGCATTAAGTCTAAACTAAATGCCAGTTAAAGAGACGAATAAGTAATAATAAACAATAATGATGAACAACCTGCGAGGGGAAGGGGTAAAAACCAAATTACATTTAAAAACTCCCAAAGGAGAAACAAGGTCCAGAGGCACAGCCTCTGCTGCGGCCTTACATTTCATTACCTACAGTTTGTCTTTAAGAAGCCTCACACACAACTAATGATGTGCCATGTGGGTACAGTTAGAAGGACAACTCGGTTGCATAGCCCCCTGCGTGCGTGCGTGTGTGCGTGCGTGCGTGTGTGCGTGCGTGCGTGCGTACGTGCCTGCGTACGTGCGTGCGTGCGTGTGTGTGTGTGTGTGTGTGTGTGTGTGTGTGTGTGTGTGTGTAAAATGTTCAATGTTCTTCCTTTGTTTCTCCTTTTTGTTATAAATGCATTCTATTATAATAAAATATTTCCTGACTGCAGTCTCCTCTCCCTTTCTGCGTCCTGCCCACCTCCTCACTTTCAAATCCACTCTCTTTCTGTTTCCTGTTTGGAAAACGGCCTGGAGGTTTCTCAGAAAATTGGTAATAGTTATTTTACTTTTATTATTATTATTGTTATTAATGTGTATTTTATCACTTACTTTTTTGACACTAGATATATTTATGTAACCCTGGCTGCTCTGGAACTCACTACATATAGCAGAGCAGCCTTGTACTCATAGATACCTGTCTCTGCCTCCTGAGGGTTCAGATTAAAGCCATGTCTCACAGGCCCAACTAACCTGGACTTTTAAATAATCACATGTAAAGCACTAAAACCCACAAGCAAGTTGGAATTTTACATACAAGTATGAAGAGGTTATGAAATATTAGAAACAAGTAAACTCTTCCTCTAAGTTTGAATTAATTTCATCTTTTGAAAAGATATGAAATATGGGACATTTTTCTAATGAGATCCTTTTTCACAGTTAATCAACTTTCATGAAGACTGTTAAAAATAATAGAATGTTAAAGCTTAGTCCACTTCACCCACTTGCTTAATCGAATTCACCTAGATTGGTCTGTGAGTCTTCATGGCTCCAGGTTGCCATAACCATCATTCCCAAGTTCCCAGAAATGTCTGCATCTGACAAGACACTGATACTACCCAGGATTTGCTGTGGGTGTGGGTGTTTGAGCTGTGCTGATTGAACTCCTGCCAAAGTTTGTGTATATATTCCCAGAAAGGGCTATTGCAGACCCAGGGCTGGTTTCGATCACTAACAGATCTGAGCTTTTCACAGCAAGCGGGGTGCTTGAAGGGTGGGAGGGATGCCAGTAGGGTGGGAGTGATGTGAGTCTTGCCGATGCTCAGACATTTGGGTCCTAGCAATTCATTTGGCTTTGGAGAAAAATGGAGATTCATGCAAAGAATCATGCCATCTTTTCAAGTATCCACGTGGAATCACAAGGCTCAGCTTGTTCTGTGTACAAGACATTGTGGTGAAGAAGGGTTTCAGATTCCGGAGCTGGCAGTAACTACTGGCGGGGGAGGGATTGATTTGAAAAAGCCATCGTTTTTACAACATCAGGGCAGATGAAGTGCATAAAACACTATCTAATCTCTATGCTTACCACAAGGCTCTTTTGCTAAGAGAAAGGTCTTGGAGACCATCTAGCAAGGTCCCAAGTAACAGATGAGCAAACTGAGGCCCAAAAGTCAAGGAACACATAGGATAACTGGAACAAAATTAAAAGTTCCTCTATTTTGCTCTTTTATCACACCGCAGAGTAAAGAGTCTTGGCTTCATCTTCCTCAGCTGTAGTTGTTGGCAGAGCAGAGGGGAGGAGGGAAATGCTGACAGCTAGGAATGTTTAGGTGGAATTATCACAGGACAGGAAAGGAGAGAAAGTGAGAATTATAGATAAACAAAAACTTGGCAAGCAGTTCTGCTTCATAAATAAAAATACTGAAGAGACTCAAGAGCACTGAGGAATCCCTTCCTCCGCAGAGCCCAGTTTATCCCGTCGTATATTATGCCTTCAGATTGGAAAGACAAACCAGGATTCTAACAGTCTGCTTCGCTCTTCAGCAAATGCATGTGCCGTGCCCCATGTCTGTTAACAGTGCCAGGGACTAGGCAGAGGACAGAGGAACAATAGACTACAAATGAGCAAGGGGAAACAAGTCGATAAACAAATGTACCAAGGAGAACAGAGAGGTGAGAATCTACAGGGGCAGAGGCTAGGTTTGCCACTCTTTTACAGGGGCACTCACTCAGCAGAGAACTACAGTAAGTGCTTCGTGGATGTGGACGCTGTCTTGGCAATTTCTGTGCATTTGGGTTATTGATATATTGTCTCTTATTAAGGGATAAGGAAATGGGAGGTTATGTGATTTCATTGAAATCACAGTTAGTTACAGATTTGAGTCTACTTTCAGAGAACATCAAAGTCTGTAATCTTAACTAGTAATAGGTTATGCCACAAACATAACAAAAAGGATGCTACAGGGGCTAGACTCAAAGCCTGGATCCTGACAGTTCCTATATAGCAAGCTAGGTTGAGCCACCACCCATCCTCAATACTCCAATTAAAAATACAATATCAGAGAGCAGAAAATTGAGATTTATTCAATGTGCCCACATTTGTAAGAACAAAGAAGTTCAGGGACAAGCCCCTTTTTTCAAGTCTGTCTTCCAGGTTCTAACATGATGTTTACATTTTAATAAAGAGATAGGCTTAATTAAATACTCCTGGTCAAGGTGTGGTTCCATCCATAACTGACAATCACTACCTCTGCTCTAGTGTCTCCTGCACAGTGGTCTGACAGATTTTCTGGGAGACAAGCCCTCCTCCAAACATGACACTCCTGGGGAAACTCCAATTTCTTACAGACCATTGTTTCAATAATCACATGGGAGGGGGCAGCAGGATTGTCTCTAAAATATCCTAATTCCTGCTGGGTGGGGGTACTGTGTCCAAAATTGCAGACACATGAAAATTTGTTCCAAAGATAGCTTCTCAGTAGTACTGTTAGACTAGGAAAGTGGGTCCTGTTACTGTGTTGGTGTTTTGGTTTGTGTTGTTTTGGTTTGGTTTAACTTTATCCTTCATGGTTCACCATGGAAAATGTATGGTAAGGAACTGTGGGAAAAATGAGGTCTAGGCAACAGATAAGATGCTTTTGGCTAAATGTAGAAATAGCTGAGAAGTCAATACACTGGCAGATTAGATATGCTACTCATAAAACAGAGGCAAGGAGAGTGCAAGATCTACTGTGTGAGTTTGGAAGAGAGAAGGTCTGGGATGTCATGTAGTTTTCTGGCTTGGTTGATTCACACACATAAATGCTGTCAATCAGGATTAGAAGTACCAACAGAGTCTGGGAAAGATGTACTAAGCTTAAAGGACATCTGGATGAAGATTTCCAGTAGCTAGATCATTTGTGCAGTTAGCAATTGAAATGTGTGATCTGAAGAAAGATGACATTAGCAATAAAACCCTGAAAAACACTGGCATTAAGTACTTGAGCAGAGAAAAATCACACAAAGCTGACAGTTCCTCTGACATTTTCCACCATGTAGACACACTGAGAACACTATCGCCATCATTATTAAGACACAATGTATGTTTCAATGTTTCTGTCAGTGACCTCCTAAAGAAAGGCTGATTCAGACTTTAAGCATTTGATTCAAATCCTTTTAAGATGACTGACTAGTCAGGAAGAGTAAGGGTATCAATAGAGGAAAGAAATAGAGGTTCTCATAATCAAATGCATCACACATATGTATGAAAATGACATAATAGAACCCATTATTATATATAATTAATATATGCTAATAAAAACTAACAAAATCTATCTGTTGATTGAAAGTCTTGTTGGCTCTCCCCAGTATTACTATGTATGATTCAGAAATCACTCTTACAAAACAAACAATGATCTTGCCTAATGGGTGTGAGAATTCATTTGCCTTCATCAAGTTTCTGCATTTTAAAAGTCAATATAAGTTTCTGTTTTGAAGATTACCAGTTCAATATGGAAACACATTGACTGTTTAGTGAGCAGCACCCTGTTCCTATCCAAACAGACAAAACCTCTTCTCCAAAAGAAAAATTAATGCAATGCAGAGGTTAAGCAAGCCAAAGGAGGGGGGGCTGCTCTCACATCCTGTTGAACAGAGCAGCTGCAGGATTTATTTCTCATTCTTGCAGCTCTGTTGCTGGGCAAGACAAATCAATGTGGAGCCACACTTAGTCACCACTGATCAATTGTTCCCTGACTGATTCAAATGTGATGTCTTGAGAGTTTGTAAGTAAGTTTAGCTGAGAGGGAGCTTGCCGGCTGGCTGTGGAAGCATTCACAGAGCAATCTTTCCCTTTTCTCTCTGACATGGTGTTGATATATGACAATAACCAGAAACTTGTTTATTTTGAAATCAGAAACCTAAGAGGCTAGCTTTTAATTTCAGCACCTTTGTTATGGTAAATTAATTTCAACAGAAACTTTCTTGGTCATTTCAAACTTTTCATCACCTCTGGGAGAAGAAAGTCTTTCCTGCGCACATTGAGTAAGGAGGGGTTCGGAGGGAGCAATATATTTTAGGCCTGGGGCTTGGTGCTCAGCGTCAATCACACTTGGCCAGAGCTGGAATGATGTTGGAACAAATGCTAGGCCTAGCAGCCTGCTGCAGGTTCAATAACGGCCAAATAGAGCTTTATGTATATGAACCACAAACTTCATTCTTCAGTAAGACAAATTGTGTGTGTGTGTGTGTGTGTGTGTGTGTGTGTGTGTGTGTGTGTTGTAAGGAAAAAGATGATAGAAGGAAGGAGTAGGTAGAATCCAGTTTTAGTTGAGTGGCCTATCCATAACCAAATATAACACTTCCATGAACTGATGTCTTTAAAATTCCAAACACAGATAACACAAATGAGCTTTTAGCCTATCTGTAAATGGGAATGACTTATGTTCTTCCAGTGCTCTGATTAGGAAAAGGCAGTTCCCATTTTTATTGCCTGCCTCATTAAGCTGTGAGTAATTAAAAGCAGGATACTCAGTGTGTGATAAGAGCTAAAACATCAACGGGTTTTGAGGTCGAGATGCATGGCAGGCACTAAGGACTGCTTCCTCGGGCTCAGGCAGCCGCCCAGTCGCTTCGCCTACATTGACTTACTTGGTCATTGTAAACAGGAGATAGTATTATCATCTGGATTTTAAAAACTAAACACTGACCCACAGAGAGGCTAGAAAGAACCAATAAAAACCATCAATAGGTGCTCCTGCTGAGAGTCAAGTCTAAGCTCCTGTTCAACATTACTATGCCTGCTTCCTGTTTGCTAGTAATCTTTATTCATAGACTCTTTCTTTATTCTAGATTTTTTTTCTAATTTGTCAAAGTTCTTCTCATCTGTTCACATTAAACCCCATACCCTTCATGCCTCCCATGTCCCTCCCATGCATCAGGTTCCCTGGTCTATTCTCCCAGGACTTGGCACATTCCTCTCATGGCATTCCTCATACTTTGTTTTGATCCTGTGTGTAGGGAATGATGATACCTCCCAAGAAGACACTTGGATACTATTTATGCAGGATATATTTACCATTTGTGAGACCAGTTCTTAAATCCTCATGTGGAGCTTTTCCTGGAAGCTCTTACAAGAGAGAATTACCATGGCTTAGTGGAGTTCAGATTATGAAAAGGAAACATAGCCCTGCCCCCATTTTCAACATAAGACTCTCTTCTATAGATCAGAGGGCTTCACTATCTATGAGCACTGCTCAGGTTTGGCGTCTGCCTCTTCCTTCCCTCACGGAGTCAGTCTTTGCCCAAATCAGCAACCCAATGTCAAGACAATCTTTTTGGATTTAAATTAGAACCCACCACTCTCCTATCTGTGGTCACTTGCTCTTCCTCATGTCCATATCCAAAGGGTATACCCCATCTAATCTGTCCTCTGCATTCAAGTAGTTTGGTTCCAATCAACCCTTCAGTGAACCACTTGAGTGCACAATGCAAATGACTCCGAAAACTGTACTGCATCATCATGCCCACTAGCCTGGATTACCCTTCCAGCTATTTAATGCATTGCTTAACAAACAGCCCCAGAGAACGTAAAATGACCAACTCTTGTTTCCATGTACAGATATCTGCAAAGGGAGAGAACTGGCTTCTTAATGGCCTAAGAGGCAGGCTAAGACGTACTTACCCTCTTTTGAACATCAACTGCAGCCACTAAATTCTTGTACTCCATGGGTCTTGCTATGAGTCCTTTTTACTGCATCCCTTATAAAATATCTTCAGAGCAAGTGCTCTTTGTCACTTTGCCTTCTTCCAGAGCTTCTGTAACTCCGACTGGCCCAAAGTCTAACTACATGGAGCAAGAAGCTGGAGAAAAATGTCCAATTTAGATTTTCACTTAAAGTTGAAAGAAGAAAGCACCTAAGTACTTAATAAGATAAGTATATTGAGGTTGAGTTCATTTGTAAGTGCATACACTCAAGTTCAAGGCCAACTTTGACTATAAAGTAGGATCCTGGCTCAAAACAAAACAAGTGACCAAAATGAGCTACTGTTAACAACTTTCAACAATGACTCTCTTGCTTTTTCCAAGTTGCAGTATCTCTAAGTCTGAGTTATGTCATGTGAAAAATCAGGAAGGTTATCTCCCTGTCTACTTTAGGGAACCAGCCTGAGCGTACTGTGAGACAAAATTGATTCTATAGTCCTGTCTTGGTGGTGGCATATAGGTATAAAGAAGCTCTAGAAAAATACATATTTTTATATGTTTTTATTTTAAAATCGGTGAGAAAAAATGAAGTCATCCAAAGGCCTGTGTGAGTTATGATGCTCCGGGTCTTGGAACTTGTGTCTCAGGAAGTCATATATTCTTATACTCTCCTGTCTGTTAACTTCTCCGCCTCAGAATAGATGGACTCATGGGCAGGCCCAGACTCTGCTGCTTCCCCAGTTCTCAGAAACCTTCTTAGGCTGCCTGTCACTTGAAGCACATATGAAGTAATTAGGGAATAAAGTCTCTCAAGTTTTCAAGACTTCCTGACAATTCCTTCTTCCTGTCTTCAAAGCGTGTGCTATCTAATAGCAATTGAAATATGAAAGCTGACACTTTGACTTTTATGATTCCCTTGAAATAATATCATTAATGACTTTGCAAGTATCAGAGGCCTTTAAATAAAGATTGGTTTAAAATACTAGCAGCAAATGTCTGTGAGTCATATAAAAAAGCTCAAAATTAAGTGATCTTATTGCATGCAAGAACGTTTTCATTAATATCTCTTTGATTGACTCATCTAATATTGTAAGGGAAAATCTGTTCATAGAAGCCTGCTCTGCATTACAGTGTATTAATATCATGTTTTCCCATTATTTAACTTTATAAAAATAGAGAAGCCTTTTTTCATTGGAAACAAATTATCACCAAAAGTACAGTTTAGGTTATAATAAACTCTTTAGAAATGATATTAATACGCTTATTTATCCACAAATAATGTGATCTGGAATGAATTTTTAAAGGTACGATAATACAAAGCAGTGGATTCTATCTTTTACTTCCCTTTTCCTTCCCTTAAGACTTTTTTTCCCTCTTGTGGTGTCCTTTCCAATTTCATGAAGGCTATGGCAAGCTTTTTTAAAGCGTACCTACTACCGGAATATGATGGTAAAATCCTATCTCTAAAGATAACCAAACCTCCCACCACACACACACACACACACACAAAACCTTATTTTCTGTATCACTGACGTGTACCTGCGATGAGTTTCTTCTCACTTCAAGCAAGTTTCCCAACAAGCTATTGAAAATTCCTCCTGGCTCACCTGGGAAATTGCATGCACCTCAGTAATATTAATCTATGATGCTTTCCCAAAAGGACCTGAGGAGAAACCACGCTGTGGCTAAAATGCAAATAGAATCTATACATCTTGAGTATCAAATCACCCATTAAATTGGGGTTGTCTCTCATTCGCCATATTCCTAATACTTAAGTAAACTTTAAAGTCACAAACTTCGAACAGGCTAGGTGAAAGGAAAACAAGGATTGAGGAAACTGATCCTAGACAGCAAGTGCCAATAATAACCTTGCAGTCCCATTTTCTCATACTTAGAAAAAGAATCCCTGAAAGAACGGAGAAGAGATCCTAGGAGACCCCCTCATTTACTCCCCAATGCTCTCCATAGGAAAAGAAAAACTCAGAAAAACAAAGAAGCAAAAACCAACTAGGTTTGTCAGCTTAATGTCACAGGAGACAGGCGATGTCTTTACATCAATAAGTATGGACGTTAAATCATTAATAATCCAAGAGCTAAGTATATAGCCTTATGGCAATTTTTTGTATTCAAAAATCATTATGTTTTATCTATACACACCAAGAAAACTCTGACTGTTTCCATGTTACGTTCTGTCCTACATGTACTTTATGCTTATGTTAACTAGTGGAATTTCAATGCATGCTATCAAACTTCTATGGAATTTAAGTACCGACAAAAATATACTCATATAGTGTTATGCCAAAATGCCTCTTAAAACTGTATATGTATCCCTCTTTTTTAAAAATAAAGTTGTAAGAGAGAAAAAATAAATATGGCCTGATGTCAGACAAACTCGAGTACCTACAAAGTGCCAACAACCCATGCTAGATGTGAACATAGTAAAAAACCAATGAGACATGTGTTCTGGTGTCTAATACAGCTTTCTGACATGTAACTACTTTCTCTAAATTGAAACTCTCCTTTCATTTCCTCTGAAACCTCTTGCACTTTACTCTGTTGCTGCTTTATTGCATTGTATTGGAAAGTCTCTTCCTGACCCTCTCAGCACTTTTGCCATTTGTTTTCTAATTGAGGGGCATGAACTCTCTATGAAGTTTTCATTTGAATGTTTGTGATGGTTAAGGATAGTGAACATCTTAAAATATATTTAGGGGATATTTGTCTTTCTTTTTTTGGAGAACTGTTTTTAATTCATTTCCCTATTTTTTGATTGAGTAATTTGAGAGTTCGGTGATTAATTTTAGAGTGATTTATAACTTCTGCATATTAATGCCCTGTTGTCTATACAGCTAGAACGCATTTTCCCATTTCGCAGGCTAAGTCTTCACTCTGATGATTATTCTTTTTGCTTTGCAGAAGCTTTTTAACTTTGTGAAATCCTATTTGTCAGTCCCTGTTATTACTTCCAGAGACCTGAAGCACAAAAACACATGGCGTGGGTTGCTAAGATGATAGAATCTCAGCCAAATCAGTGGAGCTACCGAGCACAGGTTACCCCTTAGAGGTCTACACTGGCAAAGTGGACCAGGCTTCACTGTTCTCACTGTGGCCGCTAACTGACCTTAAAGGACATTGTCTTCGTCCAAACAATGTCATCTCACTGCAGCATATACAGCTGAAACACATTCTTCATTCAAAAGAGATTCAAAGGACATTAAGATATCCAACTGTCCAAAGGCAGAAGAAATTTTAAAAAACACAAGTGAGTAAGATATGGCTAAGATCAAAAACTCAGATGACAGCAGATGCTGGTGATGTTGCAGAGAAAGAGGAACACTTCTTCACTGTTGGTGGGGTTGTAAACTGTTACAACCACTCTGGAAATCAGTCTGGCAATACCTCAGAAAATTGGACATAGTACTACCTGATGACCTAGTTATTCCACTTCTGGGCATATACCTCAGAGACACTTTAATACACAACAAAGATATATGCACCACAATGTTCATAGCGGCTCTATTTATAATAGCCAGAAGCTGGAAAGAACCCAGATGTCCTTCAGTAGATGAATGGATAAAAAAAATGTGGTATATTTACACAATGGAATACTACTCAGCTATCAGAAACAATGACTTTATGAAATTCCTAGGCAAATGGATGGAACTTGAAGCTATCATCCTGAGTGAGGTAACCCAGTCACAAAAGAACAGACATAATATGCAGTCACTGATAATGGGATACTAACCCCAGAAAGCTCTGAACACCCCAGAAACAACTCACAGACTGTGTGAAGTTCAAGAAAAACAAAGATCAAAAAATGAAAAATCATTATGCTTAATCTTTATACAACAAGAAAACTTTGACTAATTCCAGGTTACATCTTGTTTTACATGTACTTTATGCTCATTGTAACTAGTAAGATCTTAATGCACACTATCAAACCTTTAAAAAAATCAAGTACTGACAAAAATGTATTCATATACTTTTATGCAAAAATGCTTAAAATCTGTACATTTATTTGGTTTTTAAAATAAAGTTGTTCAATTAAAAAAATAAAAATAAAAAATAAAGAAGTCAAAATAAAAAAGATATCTACATTTCATTTTCCAAATGTCTTGATTGGTCATAAGCTATTATTATTCATATATAATTCAATCATAATAAGATTTGGAAAACATAATTTGAAAAAAATTACATCTCTGTCACCTTCAAACCAAAGATATCATTTCAAGCCAGACGTCATCTAACCCTTAGGTGACTTGAAAATTCAGTAATTTTAAAATAGATTCTTTATCTGAATCTAAGTCTCTGGCACCTTTGAGATTTCTTCTTGAACGGGTTTGTTCTATGCTCTGACTATTTGACACTTTCTCAACTGTGATTCTTGTTTCAGTGGGACTTGGATGCTCTCACACTGTTGGGAAAAGAAGGCAGATTTATTAGAGTGACTTATAAGCTATGATCCTACTAATCGAAAACCGCCTTTTTACCATGGAAGTCCAAGAATCCAGTAGTTGATCAATTCTCAGCAGGTCTTCAGTACATGCTGAATCCTGATGTTACAGTTAAGGAACAGATCTGCCAGTGATAGTGATGGCAAGCAGGCAAAAAAAAAAAAAAAAAAAAATCTTTTCTTTTCTATGTCCTTTATATAGGTTGCCTGCAGAATATGTAGCTCAGGTTAAAGTTGGATCTTCCCACCTCAAAAGATCCAGATTAGAGGCAGTTCTTCCTACAGTGATTTAATTAAACAAATTTCCTCACAGGTATAACCAGTCACTTGAATTTTAGTTAATTCCATATGTAGTCAAGTTGACACCAAGAATAGCCATCAAGCCCTTTGTGAGAAAGATATAGCCAGATATATGCATCCTTAAGATACTAGAACGTGTGTGTTAGGTAGAGGAAAATGTGACTTTAGCATCAGTTTTGTCTACATAGAAAGACACGGTAGTTAGCTGGGTAAACAGGCAGGAGATGGGAAGGAAGGAGACTGGCATGTTAGCATGGACCTATATAATTCCAGCATTTGAGAAGCGGAGGCAGGAGGTTCTGGAGTAGAAACTGAGTTCATGACCAGCCTGGGCTACATGTCCTACACGGATCTTCTTCCGCAAGCAAACAAGTTCTTTAGTAAAGGACAGTAAATCTTAATGAGGCAATGACCTAAGAATGTCTTCGGAAGCATCTGAGAGAGAGGGGACTTGCCTGGTTCATTACCCCTATGTATCTATGGAAGATACTCCATTAACTTGAATTAGAAAATCAATTCCCAGAGTGTTTCTTTTCACACTCAATTTTCAAATTGTATATGACGTTTTTCACTTTGTGGAGAATGAGAAGCCAGTGCAAAATAGGGTGGGGAGAAGAGAAGGCATTGGAAAGCCTCACATTCCAGATAGTCTTCCAGGAAGCTGGAACAAAGAAACAACACAGGAAGCTAGAGAAATGACTCAGCAGTTAACAGCACTGGATGCTTTTCTAGAAGACTTGGCTTCTTTCCCTAGCATCATGATGTTTCACCACTGGAGGTAAATCCAGACCCAGGGGCTCTTATGTCCTTTTCCAGCCTCTGCAGGCACTGTATACATGCACTACACAGACATTCATGGGAGAGAGAGAGAGAGAGAGAGAGAGAGAGAGAGAGAGAGAGAGAGAGAGAGAGAGAGACCTAAAGTCTGTTGTCACTGTTGACACCCACAGAAGCAAGGTCTTTTCATTAGCAAAGTGTTTATTATGCTATTAGTCAGTGTCTCTTGCCAAATCCAATGTCCCACACATAAATAATCTAAATGTAATAGAACGTAGCTACTACCAGCATGTGTAACACTGGATGGTTAACATCCACGCTATACTCATTCAGGTTGCTTTTGGCCATGAGCCATGTTAAAACAGTTGCTCTCCAGCATCTTCACAGGGAAAGGGGAGTCCTGAACAGCAGCATTGATGTGGGATTATAAGAAATCCAGTGTTGAAAAGATCAGACATTTTTGTAAGTTTTCATCAGATATTTAGACATGCCTCTCATCTCAAAACTAAAGCATAAACTGAGCACTGGGTGACGTGGAGGTTGCCAGGGGGGCTGAATAAACTCAATGAACACAAGTGAAGCCATGGGACGAGGTCTGCCTGGGGTTTGGGTGTATTTATAAGACACTAAACCACTGCTCCGTTCAGTGGACCTACTGTCACCTGGGAAAACGGAGTACGTGCTATCTTTAAAAATTGCTCTCTGAAACAAACAGCACCACAGCTTCTCTCATATTCTCATATGCAGGATCTAGATGTGTGTGTGTGTGTGTGTGTTTGTGTGTGTGTGTGTGCGCGCGCGCGCGCGAACACACACACACACGCGCGCGCGCACATGCAGGGAGTGGGGGAGAGATTTATGAAAGCAGAAAGGTTGAGAAAGGTTGAGGTAAAGAACCAGAGAGACTGATGGGAGGGAGAAGAGTAGGAACGGTGAGCATAAGATTCAATAATATATGCGTATGAAAATGTTATAATGAAACCCATTATTTTACATACTAACTTCAAAATTAATAAAAAAGAAAATATGCTTTCCTATCAAATCAAATTATTCTACACACTAGAGCAATATAATGTTGTTTTTAAAAGGAAGAAAGCAGTCTTGCTCCTCCCTAAGGATGTCAAATTGGCTCATCCCTAATATCCTTAGAGCCACGAGGATGAATGTAATTTACAAACCCCACACACCTTCAAGATGATGCTAATTAAAAATATAAGATATAATTACACACTTGCATTCTTTGCAGTAATAAACTGGAGAAAGTAGATCGATGAGAAAAGGCTTCACCTCTCAACAGGAGGACCTGTAAAACACCTATGGGATTCTTATGGAAAGGCATTTTGCCACACATTATAAAAGCCACAGAGCCATGGGACCCTTTCTGTACACTGATTTCTGAATAAATAATTTTAAGGCAATGAGAGGGGGAGGGGAAAATAATATTTAAACCTGTGACACCTGGAAACAAAGGGAGACATCATTTTATAAGACATAATCAAATCTATTCTTAATAACCATGAAAATAGACTTCCCTAAGTTTAAGTATATTAAGATGGATGATGGCTAGATGATAGATAGATGGAAAGACAGACAAGCAGGCAGATAAATAGATCTTTATTTTTTTTAAAGTCACAATTTTATTGGGGAAATCTGGATGTAAGCCTAGGATTTTCATCAGAAACCAAACTGAGGTAGCGAAAATGTTCTGGTGACTGGAAAAAGCGCATGAGTGGGTAGTAGGAAAGTAGAATGCATGGCATGTTATAAGAGCAGTCGTCACACGTCATGTAGTGGTGTGTGTGTGTGTTTATGTTCAACACTACTATTTTCATTTGCAGTAGACTGACTGGAAAGCATACAGACTTATATTTGACTTTTTAATCAAAATTTTCTGACACCATATTATTCATATTCAGGTTTCTTAGATCTTCTTACAGATTGAAGTGAGAGCATTTCATTAGAAAAAAACAAAATAAAAACTGAGCACAGTCAGGTTGTCTTAGGCTTAAGAGTTTCTGGGTTTCGTCCTTGGAGGAGTTGAGGATCTTCCCAAGGCCTCGGACCTCGAATATTCTTCCAGTTTTCGAAAGTGGAGTCCTTTATTTTCTCATACTCTGACTCTAAAGTTATTTTATTCACTTTCAATTTTTTCTCCAATTCAGGATCAATCTTGATCGTCACAGCATCATATCGGATTTGGGAAAATTCACGAAGACCAAAGGAACCTCCAACAACCAGCAGCAACATGGGAACTCCGCAGCGAAGGGTCTTGTTCTTACACAGAGCGCGGAACACAGCGGGCGCAACCATGGCAGAAGCTGCAGCCGATTTAGCTACCTCCGGAACGACCCCAGCGCGGCCCTGAATACTTCTCAGGCGAAGTTGTAGACTCAGTACTGGCTTTGGGTGCCACGTCCTCACCTGATACGCCTCCGCGGGTAAAGCGCAATCGGTTAGTTAGATAGATCTTTATAAAGACTATAAAGAATCCTTGCAAAATGGGAAGGGAATTGAGCACTCGGAGAAATGAGTTTTACAATTCAACTCTTAAAAGCATGACATAAAACAAAGTGACAAAGTAGAATTTCTGTTTTGCAGAATGAAAGAACACACACGGGAAAATGAAAAGAGAAATAACTAGAAGTGGGAATGAGCAGGAAAGCAGAGAGAGAAGGACGCAGAGCAGTGGGCAAGTGTGAGAAATACTGTGCGTGATGTCAGAACAAACGACAACATCGTCATCTCAGAAGTATGTGTAGTTAAGAAGCGTTAACAAATATCTTAAAGATAAGTTAAATGATGTATCTGAAATAATAATAATTAATAATTACCAATACTAATTCATAGCAGCTCCTCTGAACCGTATGTGTATGCTAGGCCTTCAGTGGGGACTTTTGCATATTTCCTTTCCTTTAATTGTCACAGTGGTCTTTTGAGCTGAAAATATCCCTAAAAATATCTATTTTTTACACAAGGAAGCCATAACTGTAATTACTTAATGAATTGATTACAGACACATAGCTGATGAAGAGGGGAACTGGGATTTGAACCTGGGCTCTGGACTGTTGCAAATCTTCTTTCCAGTAGGAAGACTAAGCAACATCCGGATTGGGACACAGTTCACTCTGGGAAATTGTGTTTATTGAGCTTCCTGACAGAGCCTTGGAGATAGTCCTCTCCCACCCACAGCTGCACCCAACCTCATGCCTTACAGACAAATGATCCTGAACGACTGAGACCTTACAGTCAAAGGGAGAACTTACCCAAGCTGACAGATATTTATACTTCCAGTGGTTGATGAGCTAAAATAGGAGTGTGGGTCCCAGGTCAGTTTAGGCTATACAGCAAGACCCTCTCTCAAATATAATAAAATGTAGATTAAAATAAAAGAAGCTAAATAATAATTATTTTATAATCTGTGTATAAAACAATTTCATTTATAGAAAACTTGGAACGCAATCTATTAGAAATAACAACCTGGAAAGAACCCAGATGTCCTTCAGAAGATGAATGGATACAAAAATTGTGGTATATTTACACAATGGAGTACTACTCAGCCACCAGAAACAATGACTTGATCAAATTCTTAAGAAAATGGCTGCATCTAGAGAATATCATCCTGAGTGAGATAACCCAGTCACAAAAGAACAGACATGATATGCAGTCACTGATAATGGGATGCTAACCCCAGAGGCTCAGACTGCCCCAGAAACAACTCACAGACTGTGTGAAGTTCAAGAAATAAAGAAAACAAAACAAAAAAATCTTTACACAACAAGAAAACTTTGACTATTTTCATGTTACATTTTGTTATGCATGTACTTTGTGCTCATTGTAACTATTGGGTTTTCGATGCATACTCTCAAACCTTTAAAAAGATCAAGTACTGACTATTCATATAGATGTATGTAAAAATTATTTTAAAATCTGAAAAAAAAAGTACTGACAAAAATGTATTGTATAATTTTACGCAAAAAAAAATGCTTGAAATCTGTACATTTATCTTTGTTTTGTAAAATAAAGATGTAAAAAAAAAAAAAAAAGAAATAACAACCAGTTCAGTAAAGTTTGCTGGACCCAGAATCTCATTCATAATATCTTCAAAATGGGAATCTAGAATAAGTTTAACAGAGTATGGAAATCTGCAGCATTTGTGAAAGCAACCAAAGAAGATTCAAGTAAATGAAAAGAAATCTCAAGCTAGCTGAGGAGACAGATGACAGAGCATTTTCGGAACAGATTTCTAGTGTCTGACAGGCTGCGTAGGTTGTCAGCTCTTCCAGCAGAAAGGTTCTCAAAGGTTGTATTATAAGATACATATTGTTTAGGGTTTCAGGGGTTTTGTGGTGGTGGTGGTGATGCTTTTGGTTTCAGTTTTTTGAAACAAGTTCTCTCTATATAGTCTTGGCTAGGTTGGAGCTCACGGTGATCTGTCTGTCTCTCCCCCCTGAGTGCTGGGATTAAAGGCCTGCACCACCATGCCTGGCCTTAAAAGTTGATTTTTGATGTAGAAACACTATAGCTTTTGAATCACAATTTATTATTTTTATGAAGGTAAAATAAGTTTGAATGCCTTTCTTAAACTCTTCTTTTTACCTTCCCACACGTATGTAGCATATGTGTAGCTCGCTCTACATGTGGGTCCTGAACAACTAGACTGGGGCCTGTCCCAAAAGCTGTTGCCTGTCTGTGGGGTATGCTCTTCTAGCTGGGCTGCCTTGTCTGGCCTCAGTGGGAGAGGAAAAGCATAGCCTAGCAGAGACTTAATGTGCCAGGGTGGGGGGGATACCCAGGGCCCCCACCCTCTCAGAGAAGAAGGGGAGGGGTTCTGAGAAGGATTGTGGTAGGGATGCCTGGAGTGGCATGTAAAGTGAATAAGTAACAATTTTTAGTATTTATCTTTAAACAACCTGTTTTCATTTATATATTCAATTTTATCACATTTGTATAATAAAATTAATATCATATAAGACTTTATAAACTTCTAATAGCCTAAATATAAATTTGTATAATTTAAATTATACTTTTTTGAGAAATTGTATTTCCTGAATTAAACATTTTTGTATAGAATTATAGAATTATAGAAAAATTGATTACTTTATAATATCTATTTTATTTTTAATTTTTTTCATTAAAAAATAAAACAATAATCTCTTGAGATTATTTTAGAAAAAATGGCACAACCCTGATTTAAATTTTTAAAATTTTTACTGGCATATACTAGTTGAACAAAAAAATTAGTTTTTTTATAATCTATTAATGTATTTAAGTTTATTTCATTTTACTCCATTTATATATTATATATATATCATATATCTGATTAACATGTTGAAAATGAAGGTTAATAAAATTTTATGATAGTTTAATCTCACAGGGGAGCCAGAAGGCAGAGCAATACCTAGATGGAGGTCCTAGGAAGTTCTTAGGTTAGATGACAGGGGTCATAGGTATTTATTATACCCCTAAAAGTAATAATTGTTACAGTCACCTCTGGCTTGTCTACTTTGGGGGGGAAGCCTACTGATTCTATGGACCAGAAAGGAGGAAGAGAGCTCGGCATTTTCAGTACTGATTTCTCACCTACAACCCGAATACAATCCGAATGTGGCTTTTCTCAATCCATCATGCTTCCAGTAATACAACACTTCGTGAACAAGAGCAAACTAGATCAACTTTCTACAGTTAGAGATTGTTGACATTGTTCCAAGGAGTAATCACATTTCTGCCTAGAAGGGAAAACTTGATGGATAGCAGCAATGACATACGTGCTAAGGACATTGTCCTGTGGCTACCTGGGTAATGGCTTGACATTTAATTAGAGGACCAGAAAGCATCTTTCTCCTTTTCCTTCACTAATTCACAACATACTTGAGAGAGAAATTACGTATACTAAATATACAGTTTAATTTATTTGAGTAGTGCTTCATTTACTCACGCTGCTGGATGTCAGATGTCAACCTTGCATGTAATTTATAAAAACCCCTTTGATGTTCAAGAACATTTTTAAAACCAGTTTGATCCATTTTACAAAATCTTACTATGATTTACAAACATCTCTGATGCTTAAACACAATAATATTCAAAGTCCCACCTTTCCGAAATAACCTACATTCATAAATCAGAGATAAAATTAATTGATCAAGCAAGAACACAGACTGCTATCAGAACTATTTATCTCATGTTCCCAATGGTTCCAAAGCACTTGCTGAACATTTGCGTCAGCTTTGAGTAGATTTTCTGTAGCCTTCTTCTGACCTGTCTACTAGCCACCGCAGCTCTCGGAAAATAGAAGGCCCAAGCTCATTTGTCAGGTTATTGATTACATAGCATCTGCAGGTTGCCCAACAGGTGCACACACTATGAAAGAGAACCAAATATTGATTCCATTGTCAGATTCACCTCAGCAGTGGGAAGAGTTGTGTACATATCTACCAAGCACAGAGTGATGTGCAGAAAGGGCAGAGCAGATGATTTTTTGGTCCTTAAACTCCTTAACCTCCCTTGTAGCCCACCACCCACAAGGGGTAGTGGAAAAGAAAAGATACAGGGAAGTGGACCTGTTTAGAAAGGTTCTTTGGAGCAACTCCTGCTTGTGTTGTCTGGAAATCAGAAGTTCAGGTCAGCAGGAGTGGCATCTTGATCTACTCACAAACACCTCACAGATACACCAGCAGTCCAATTTGGTAGAGTTAAAATAGCAAACACGAATCAACAGGAATGCCACACTTAGCAGAGACAGCCAGGTCTCGGTCTGTCACACCATCCAACCAACTTTCCAAAGAACCCTTCAGTTTCCACTTCAGTGCTCATAATCATTCCAAGGAGGGATAAATTACTGAAAACAGTGGGCTCGGGGAAGGCCTGATAGAAGTAACATTTAACATGGGTCTTGGAAACATGGAAAACATGACAAGTCAATTTGAAAGCAAAAGGAGAGACACAAGCATAATTCCAACCTCTATTAAATAATACTAGTTGCTCAATATATTTTGGCTAAAAAAAAAATCTGAGTGAAGGTATATAAAATAAACCCAAGTGCATACAGTCAATCCAGTCACAGCATTGGAAAGCTATGGACTGGATGCAGCACACACCTTTAATCACACCACTTCAGAGACACTCAGATCGATGAATCAGCCTGGTCTACAGAGCAAGTTGCAGGATAGTCAGGACTACAGAGAAAAACACTGTCTTAGAGAGAGGGAGGGAGAGAGAGAAGAAGGGAAGGGTCCAGTGAGAGGGAGAGGAACAGTATACAGAGAAAGAAGGAGAGGGGAATAGAAAGAAAGAAGAAAAGGCAGACAAAGAACTGACATCTTTTTCCCCCTAAGACCTAGAGAATTGATGTTTTGGGGCAAAATGCTGACAATCAAAAATTTGCCAAAAGCAATTGGCACTGAGTTTTTTTTTTTAATTGGATTTTTAAACTTACATTTAAAAAGTTATCCCCTTTCTCAGATTCTCCTGTGTAAAACCCCTATCCCATCTCCCAGCCCCCTGCTTCTATGAGGGTTCTCCCCCATTCACCTACCCACCACACCCCACCTCCCTGACTTGACATTCCCTTACACTGGGGCATCACAGGACTTAGGGGTTTCTTCTCCCACTGATACCCAACAAGGCCATCCTCTGCTACATATGCAGCTGGAGCCATGGGTCCGTCCATGTGTAGTCTTTGGATAGCAGCTTAGTGCCTGGGAGATCTGATTGGTTAATATTGAGTTCTTATGGGGTTGTAAACCCCTTCAGTTCCTTCAGTACTTTCTCTAACTCATCCATTCTGGACCCCTTTCTCAATTCAACGGTTGATGCGAGCATCTGCCTCTGTATCAGTAAGGCTCTGGCAGAGACTCTCAGGAGACATCCATATCAGGCTCCTGTCAGAAGGCACTTCTTGGCATCCACAATAGTGTCTGGGTTTGGTTACTGTATATGGGATGGATCCCCGGGTGGGGCAGTCTGTGGATGGCCTTTCCTTCAGTCTCTGCTCCACTCTTTGTCTCTGTATTTGCTCCTGTTGCACTGAGTTCTTAATAATAGTAAGGCACCATTCTAGTTTGGTTCCCATTGTCATGAAAAATGACTGACTAAAACTATCTTGGGAGAAAGGGGCTTATTTTGACTTGCATCTTATAATCTATCATCCAGGAAAGTTGGGGCAGGAACTCAAGATAGGAACCTGGAGGTAGGAACTGATGCAGAAACCATTGAGAAGAGATGCTTGCTGGTTTGCTCCCCATGGTGTTTTATCACAGTAATAGAGAAGTAGCTAAGAAAAAGAAAGTGCCACCAAAACCCACTGGAGGATGAAGAATATCACCAGCCCACAAGAAAGAGCTCTAATTCTATGATGATAACCTGGAAGGCTTCTTAGACACAAGGACAAGAGGAAGGAATAGCATCCACGCTGGGGTGTGGTGTGGTGGGGGTACACTGAGAAGTCAGTGATGGCTATCCAACTTCAAGTGTCTCAGTCAAACCAGGTGATTGTTGGGGTCAGGGGAGTGGGAGAAAGGAGGAAGGGAGGGAGGGAGGGAGTGAGGACAAGGACAAGCATGTAGAAATACAGCAAGCTGTGCAGTACATCATAAGCTAAGAAAGATGTTGGAGTTTTTCCTGTAGGCAGTGGGTAGCCAAATTAAGTTTATAGTGAGACAAATTTCACAATCAAGACGGGAGACTTCCCAAAGGTGAAACTCAGCACTGTTGACTTCAAGTGCTGTTAATTTCCCTTACACTTCACAACTCTGACACTCTGATGCTTGTCTTGGCTTCAGACTGGAAGGTCAGTTTCTTAGGTGTAATTATGCTCCTTGCATTTATATCTGCCCCTATGCATTCATGTGTTCAAGCCTCCCATAGAAGTGTCTTAATTTGCCTATGACTTTACACTGGAGTCCAGGTTCTTTTGTGACAAACTACTGAGCTAGAGGAACACAGGGCTAGATCACAGAAAATGCCCTCAGCAGCCAGTGAGGTCATGGCCAGAGTCACTGGGAACCTGCAAATCCAGGGTCAGTCAGTAATCATTAGCTGGACTCTCTGCTCTAAGTAATCGATGGGAGGCTGAGTGATCACCATAACTGCAGTCTGGTGGAAGCCTATACACCATCAAAGAGAGGAGGAGGGCCCAGAGTGGGCTCCAGGAAACCAGCAAGGACACCGGGGCTAAAAGTGTAGAAGGGTGTGGTGATGAATGAGGGCCTGGACCGACAGTCACAAGCTCAGTCCTGGAGCATTCCTGCCGCGTGTGCACAGAGACAGAAAACAGTCAGTGGCTTCCAACAACGGCCTGGGCCAGGAATGAGGAGAAGGTACCTTTCCCCCGTGGCAGGTGGAATTCTGTTGATGATTGATTGGAATTCTTCCCAAAGGAGGAATTAACCAAATACCCCAGTAAAGCCATTCAGAAGCGATGCAATATCATAGTTTCCTTTAAGAAGTCAACTCTGTGGAGATTCTCACAGAGGTGATTTGTTGTGGTTGGAAAGACAGGGACATTTTCCAAATTTTAGTCTGAGAAGCGGAACACATTAGTGCTGAGCAGGAACTTAAAACAAATGTTGTGTGTTAAACACCTCTCACATAAAAGATCTCAATCTCTCTCTGTCTCTCTGTTTCTCTGTCTCTGTTTCTCTCTCTCTCTCTCTCTCTCTCTCTCTCTGTGTGTGTGTGTGTGTGTGTGTGTGTGTGTGTGTGTGTTGTGGATGTAGATGATGAAACTAGAGATGACACCATGACAAGGGAAAAGAGGTTTTTTTGTGACAAGCATGTGATGTGAAAGCACAGGGACAAACCTTGAGTCAAAAACTTACTTTGTGACTACTTTGGAAACAGAGAAGATGCTTGCCTTCAGTCAGTTGTTAAGCCTGGGAACACTTATGTAGAGATCATGCATGGTCTCGAAGATTTGTGTCTCTCTTCACAGGCTAGAAAGTCAGGGAGATAGTTCCATCCCACTTTACTTCTGGGAAATGCAGTCACTGTAGTATTCAGAAAGTTCATTGCGGGACAAGTTAATCACTTTCTTAGTTTTGCTCCCTATTTCTGTGATGAAATATGCTGACAGAAGCAGCTTAAGGGAGAAAGGTATGTTTCCAGGACATAGTCCATCAGTGCAGGAAAGTCAAGGCAGCACGAACTTACTATATCCACAGGTAGTTGTATCCATAGTCAAGAGCAGAAACTAATGAATTAGTGAAACCATGCTAGTGCTAGGCTCACTTTCTCTGCTCTTTTCCCATTCAATTAATTTAATTAATTATTAATTTTACATACCAATTGTAGCCTCACTTTCTTCCAACCCCCCCCCCAAACGTCCCCTTCCCCTTCCTCCTCTATCTCCATCTCTGAGAAGGGTAAGGTCTCCTCTGGGTACCAAAGCACACTGATACCCCAAGTCATTGTAAGACTAGGTACATCCTCTCCCACTGAGGCCAGCCAAGAGAGCCCAGTTAGGGGACCAAGATCCACAGGTATGGAGAACCAGGGAGAGAGGGCCTGGAGAATGAATGGAATTCAGCAAAGGCAGGCATCTGGACCTAGTAAGAAAAGATTCTGACAAAATTAAAGTGACATACAGTTTTCAGACAACTATCTTGTGGCTTATTTACATAATTTTAAAACAGCTATTTGCATTCGTAGTCCTCTGTAAGGCAACAACACATCGAGTATTTCAAAAGGCAGCCATACACTTAATTAATGTTTCTGAAATAGCGTAAGTTCTAACACAATTTTGAAACCCAATTGTCAAGAACTTTTGCTTGCAGTTTTAATACTATATGTACAGATCAGATGATATATCAATATCCATCTTCCCTAGTTTGCCACCATATTCAAATTTCTCCCTTTGCAATTTATATCATCAATATACTTAGCAAAGAACATGGATAAAATGGCAGAGTAAATCTATTTCATGCAAGAGAAAAACTGTTACAACACACAAACAACTTTACAAAAATTGGGAATACTGTTACTGTCAAATAAACAATGGCCAGAGTGGGACTCATGCCAGGCACCCCACTTAGTCAAAATCCCGATTTGTAAGAACAAGTGGTGCTGCCAGTGTCCAAACATACAGCACAATGCCAATCCAGCTGGAAAAGATCTTCACCCAGACTGCTGTCCACTGACTCTTCATCTCACTGGAAGGATCATATCTGTACCAGTTGGTGAGCGTCATCATGATGTAAAGCGAAGCCAGGAAGAGCATGAAGTGAAAGAAGGAGTAACTGTAAATGACACCATTGGCACCGTCCCAGTGACCCATCACATCTGCCATTCCCATCCTCTATTAATGCTGACTCATCACTTGTTAGAGTCAGCTTATTAACATGACTTATTACCATGTTGTTGGAGGTACGGACGCTCGAATAAAACACACACAGCAGAAAGAGAACGAGTCCTATAATTCCTAGAGGATGCCACCACTGAACAGACCGCCCACCCTTTGGGATAGGGCTTGTGGTATTGAAGCCAATGATGCTTAGTAGACTTGGATTGCCATTTGTTTCTGGTTCGTTGGTCATAGCAGACCATGTCAAATACATTGTGTAGACTGTAATTACTGAAGACTGTACCAAGCCAGATCTTGGTTGTGATTCCTGGATCTTGGGCAGTACAGACATCACAGACGCGCCAGTGCGGAGGAGCATGTTGGCACTGATGAGTGCCTTGTTTTCTGAACAGCTGGCTGGGTGAGTACAGGAGACAAAGACTAGGACGATGGCAACTAAGGACAACCAATAATTCAGAGCTGTAGCTGACAGCAGGGCTGCGTACCAACATCTTCAGTTCCCTTCTTCCATTTTTTTCAACCCATGATTCATTCCAAGAATGGGCAAAATCCATAAGTAAGACCCGTGGTATAACTTAAAACAAAAGGTGCCTGCCATGCCCACATAAAACCACACAGCTGTAAAGTGCCTTCTGGGATGAAGAATGCGCCAATAATAATTGCAAATGCTGTAGCAAATTTAAAGAACCAGAATCCGTTGTGGACCGCGGCTCTAGGGTCACTGCTGCTCTTCACTTTGATCATTAGTAAAGAGAGGAGAAGGTAGAACATGGCCAGGCCAAAGCACAGGCGATACACAGCTTTGTAGCCAACCACAATATTGCAAGGAACAACACCTTTCCCATTCTCACAGAACCCAGGAATCTTACTCAGTTATTCTTCCATTCCTGGAATTAACATTACACAAGCTACGAATACTCCAACAAGCAAGAAAAGTGTGAAGATCAATCTAGTCACAGTGGAGTTGTTCCCACTAGGGCAGCATCAGCACAGCAAACACAGGGCGCTGCCACACAAACACGGAATCCAGCTCGCCACGGAGCACAGCCCCAAAACGCTCCCCATCGTCGCCGCGTCTCCAGCTCAGCGCGTGCCGACAAGATGGAGACGTTATGCAATGTCTATCATTCATTCTATGCACTAAAGGTGATTACAGGACTTACACATAGAGCAAGGTGGTAGATGCCTTTGAAAAGCAGCTTCGGACTCCATATATGAACCAGCTTGCCGAGTTATGAATCTCTTGAATAAGTAAGACAGTTGCCCCAGGATTAGAGATCTCCTTTTTGTTGGATATATTCAGCCTAAGGTCGTTCTGGAAATGTATCGGCGGAGATCTGGATGCAATCTTAAGTACCACCAATGAATAAAAGTAGAACAAGCTGGGCATGGTGGCACATTGTAAGACCAATGTGTTGGAGACTGAAGCAACAGGATTTCTGTGAGTTCAAGGCCAGCATAAGTTACATAGTGAGATCTTGTTTCAAAACAGAAATGTCCACATTGTTCATTCATGTAAGCTCCCTTTTATTACGGAGCTTTTTCTTTTTATGACTTCACTTGGGAAGCAACAGTAGAGTGTAACTTTGAAGCTTAGAAATAGAACTCATTTCAATCAACAACTACAAAATTGAGAAATTTGCTTTTACACCACATAAGAAACACTAAATCAAGATATTCATGAATTAATTGTCTTAGTGCCGTAAATTACTGGAAAACACAGTAATCCTGAGAATGCCTTGATAAGATGCTAACAGTGCAAGCCCACTGCCCCACTCCCATCCCTCCATTCCGGAATTCTTAAAGAATTCCAGTCTATTATCAGCACAGTTTAAAGGCTAATGAAGAAACAATCTTTTTGTAAAGAAACAAAACAGAGTTTGAAAGCAGGTCCAGGAGAATACAAGAGGAAACACTTGGCTCTGTGAAAGGCAAACTTTCCTATGCACATTCATTTTTTTTCTCTTTTAAATACCATACGTTGCTTCGCAACCTAAAGCCTAGGCTTTCAATGCCTGTGTTGTAAGCAGCACTTTCTGAAATGCACCATGTGTGGTTGGCTGGTGCAGTTTAGGAGGACGCACACTAAGAAAGCAGACACTCAAAGGAGAGGCAAAGCAATTTTATTCCGTTTGCCAGGCTTCTGCATAGAGCCCAAGCTTACTCTCAAGTAGATCTTATATTAATTTGTGCAAAAACTGCTTTGCAGGCCAACTGTGGAAAGTGAGCTCAGAAAAGAGAAAAAAAGCCCTGTTGCCAGAAGCCCTTATCAAAGTGTGATATCCATGGTACTGAAAAAAGGGCTATTTCATAGGGGACAAAACAGTGCTAATTCATCAAGTCTCAAGAAGAAAGAGAGGGATGAGAATCCTGTCCATGATATTGAAAAGCCTTATAGGGAAGACTGTTTCTCTCACCCTCAACATTCTTTAGTTGCTTGTGATTATGTAATGATCAACCCTGAAAATGTACATGCAAATAACATTATACAGGCTGCACAGGTTGTACTTATGTGTGTAGGAATGTGCACACACACACTTGCACACAAACATGCCTGCATGCACATGCACATGCATGTATGCACTTGTTCACACACACACATACATGTACCATTAATTAATGAAAAAAAGGCCATGAATTTGAAAGAGAGAAGAGATTGGTATATGGGAAGCTTTGAAGGAAAGAAGAGAAAGAAAGAGATGATGTATTATAATTTCATTACAAAGATAATTTTAAAAGTTCTACTATGACCATAGGCAAGTCATTTCATGTTTTCCCAAGGGTCAAGTTGAGATTACAAACCCTACCTTGTCTATAGAGCACAAAGCAATTGCTGGTAGCACTGGAGACTGTTGTCATGCCGATTTTCTGTGATCGAGTTACTACAGACAGAGCACGGTTAGCACACTGGGCTCTTGGTTATTCACCTTATGTCACGAGTACACTCTGACCATAGTAATGGGGAAATTTTATCTACAGTACTGAATGAGGAGAGCTGATGGTAGGTATCATTTATCTCTTTAAATACCACTATAGGAACCTAGAGTCAGGCTTCATGTCACTTGCTAGTCTGTTTTTTGTTTGTTTGTTTGTTTGTTTGTTTTTTGCAATGACCACGTCTGTCTTTTTTGCTACCTTTTGTAATTATTGTTATGCATAAACCACAAAAACATTCTGATTGATTGATAGATTTTCATACCTTCTATCAATATGCCAATGTGGTACTGTCCTGGGTTAACCTTAATCTCTGACACAAGATAGTGTGACATTTCTTATTTGAATGTGACAATTGCTCACATTGTGTTGCTGTACTTGTTACCCACACTCATTTCTAGTCTATGGCATGCAAAGGGTGTGGCTACATAGAAAGATCATCGATCTTAAGAATGCAATGGTTTTATGTTAGAGATCAAGAGGATGTGGTTGGAAGCTGTGTTGTTCTGTACATTATGCAATAGCAAACAATACATTGAATATGGTGAAGAAAATGAAGCACTATTTGGGTATCTCTATGTATTCCCTGGAAGTTCGTGGTCATCCTCAATAATGTATAGTAATGATGCCTTGGATGGTCGCCTGGAAGCTGGTGTTTGCAGGTGTTCCAATAGGTAGCAGAAGCTTCATAAATTACATTGTGGCTATCATGAAGTTAACAGCACAGAGAAATGCAGAGCCAAGAAGGTGCTGATTCTTCTGGTAAAAGTTGGTGCTAAAAAGCTATGGCAGTGTGCATGACAACACTAGCACTTTCTCTTCCCTTTAGTGGGAGACAGACTGTTAGCTACCCTTGTTGCACTGGACAATATTGAGCAGGAAGAAATGCTTCTGAGCAGGAAGACGTGGGGCCCAAATCCTACATGAAGTTATATATGTACTGATTACACAGCAAGTACACATGTCATGCTTCCTCTTGCCTTGTCTTGCTAACTGAACAGTCTACACCCCAGGTAGGCCTATGGGTTTTGTTATGCATTTTCTCATGAAAATGTCATTTACAGATTCACTGGGTAAAGTGTGTGTGTGTGTGTGTGTGTGTGTGTGTGTGTGTGTGTGTGTGTGTGTGTTGTATGCAAGTACCTACAGAAATCAGAAGAAGGTTCATATTCCCTAGAACTTAAGTTACAGGTGTTTGTAAGCCACCCAACATAGGTATTGGAAACTGAATTCCACTCCTCTTTACCTTTGAGCCATCTTTATAGATCTTCAGCTGCCTATTTTAAAAAAAAGTCAAATGTCTCAATTTCTTCACTCTGATATTCTGAGGTAGTATATGTGGACAAATGTTCAAATCAACCCACTTCCCCTGAGCTTGTCTTCAAGGCTTCATGGAGTAAAGATCCCATCATCTACTTTTGGGGACCCCCATATATTCACCAACCTCAACTAGGCTTCCTATTTCAGTTTCATGGTTATATCCTTAAAGATCTGCCTACTCCAAGCCTTTGAGCGCTGTCCTTACTGAATGATCTGGTTCTCTGCTTTGCAACAGAAATAGATGTCTCTGCTTGAACATTCCCTTCATGTGCAGACAGTCAAGCTGTGAACCTATACACCCACTTCTTCATTGTACTTTCATCTGTCTAATGCAGTCCTGGGGGCCCTGAAACATCTGCTTTCCAAGACCCTTTCTTTGCATTATCTTTTCACTGCCTTGTTTTGTCAAACAGCATTTTCAACAGATATTTTTCTGGTCTTCAAGCTTCACACTCATGTTCGCCTATTTCCCAAGTTCATCCATGTTCATTTGCAGTTCCCTTAAGAGAATTATCTAAATTATTTCTTTTCTGCCTTACCACTGACTCCTAGACACCTATAAAAGTATGTTTCTACCTCCACCACCCCATCAAGATGTTCTACAAAATGTTACCAGTGACTTCCTTGTTTGAAGAAACTCCTCAAATCACATGGACTATTGCTGTTATTGCCTCTTAGAACTTGAAGTTAAGACCCTGTTGCTGAAGAAACCACATCCTGTTGATAGAGAAACGGGAGAAATTGAGCCTCAACTGAGTGGAAGCTCTTTCCTGAGGATTGGATTTCATAGTATTGGAAGATGCCATGTAAGCTGCCAAGAGAGAAAAGCAATCAAATGTAATGTCTATAAACGACAATGACCAGAATAGCAAGCTATCTCCAAAGGACATTTTTATTCCCATTTTCCTCCATCTCCCAAGATTGACTCTCTTTTCCCTCTGAAAACATTGTTGCTTTCCTTTCTGTGATAGGAGTGAGAGCGCACCAGACTCAGTAGCTGAAGGTGAGGTGCTTCTAAGTCCAGAGTGCAGTGATGAAGACAAAGATTACACAAGTACTTGGATGTGGCGATCCAGAAGAAAGATAAGCACAGTGAAAATGATAGGAATCCAACAACAAATGTCTCTCAGAGTTCTTTGGAGAAAATAGAATAATACATGTAATCTCAGGTGTCAGTACACCAATGGAACTCTGAATTTAAAGACAGCTGTATGGATATTTAAAGTCTCTCATAGACATCACCAAGATTACTATGCTAGTGATGGATGGTAGGTGGGGTTTTGAACTCTATTTGCTACAAGTTTTATATAATTGTAACATTGACTCAATCAGTCACTTTGTTGTTCCACCAAATTCTTCCCACCTCTATGTTAACTTTTTCTTTGATCTGGTAAGAGACCCTATTTAGCATGCATGCCAGAGACTTTCAGAAGGCCAGTGATTTGTAAATTTTAAGATTCCTTAGGGTATTTATGAAATGTGAACAAAATTATACTACCTAATAGAAGCATTTCAGTACAGGAAGTTGAAGCTTTCAATGTACTTGACTCATGTCTATTACATAATTTCTACTAAATAAATGCTCACATAATTGAATCTAATTCATTCCCACCTCTTATTGGAGTATTTTTCCTTTTAACAAAGGTTTTCTATTATGGGAACAGTAATTAGCAAAATCATAAAAAGACAAAACAATGAATATGTAAAATTCTAGTGCTAGCACTGAGTGTGCCACTTTGGAGACAGGAACATGGGCCCTTGTTAATTTCTATATCACACATTTTCTTTAGAGGTATAAATATCGTCATTTTCATCCATTCAAGAAAAGAATAAAATTTCAAGAATTTGAAGAACTGGTTTAAATCTCCTGAAAATATGCCACAAAAATTTCAGATTGGCCAGAGTTTTAAATGTGAAAAATGAAGCCACAACACTTAAAATTCAGAAGACATATTTTCTTATATAAGGAAGAAGATATAATTTTTAAAAGGCAGATAGATATCATTACATATGAATTTAAAAGTTTTGCACAGCACACAGAAACTACAAATTTCAAAAACCCAACTTGTAACGCTTATCATAAAAGAATTAATAGTGAACGACATAAACAGAAAAGTCTTCAGAGTTGATAAAGATTAAAAAATACCATTGTGTGTAGATTGGCACAGATTTCCTAAAGGACTTGGGAGAAATCTGTGAATTAGAGAAAGTCATTACACCTTGATTTACAAAATATTAAAAATAAAAATAATTAATTCAGAATTTCATTACTGAAATTTGGTTAAGTATGGATTTGTCCACATAAAGCAATATTATGGGTGTGTTTAAAATAATGATGTATTGTATAATTTTACGCAAAAAAATGCTTGAAAGCTGTACATTTATCTTTGTTTTGTAAAATAAAGGTGTTAAAAATAAAATAAAATAAAATAATGATGTAAGTAGATTTGCTAACATGATAGCATATCACTGCGGAAAAAATAGCTCATAAAACAAATATATACAAAATAATCTCTTTTTCATGAAAAATTTATTTTAGTCATGTTAGGTGCCTCTGCATGTGTTAAAATAATCTGACAGATTTACTTCAGGGATTTATGTGACTGTTAGGATTTACCTTATAGATTTTGAATAACCTGGAAATTTTGTTAATGTTCATTCTACTTATTTTACAGAGATTCTAACAAAACTTACATATGCCAGACACTGTTTTAAGAATTTCACAGTATCAGTTCATTCTCAGAACAGAAAAAATGTAAGTAATAAAGTGTTTCTGTGTGTGGGGTTGGCTGGATGGGGAAGGACTCAGAGGATAATATGAGATGTATATCGAAGAAATCCACTGTGTTTTGAGTCAAAGCTTTAATGACCCAACAAGGTCACCAGGTCATGGGAGCTCCATGCCATAGCCTTTCTCTGATTCTTTTAATGATGGGACAACTAATTAGCCATTAAGGATTAGCCAAAGGGGGCTTAAGCCCAGAAGCATGTTGGAGCTGGATGGGGGAGGGCTTTTAGTTAAGCAGGCCCAGCTTTGCTTGTGGCCGGCACTGGTTTTGAGATCTATGATCAGGCGGAGGTTTCTTCAACTGTAAATGGAGAATTCATTTTACGTCATGAAATTGTGCATGTCCTTAAATGTGAGCTCTCCCAGATTCCTTTCTAAATTTAAATTTAATTTACTGAAAAATTTATATATTTTTAGTTAAAACAGAATTCCATTATTCTCCCCTTGTGTTTTCTCCCTACAGTCCATCCCAGCAGTCCATCCCAGGTATGTAGGCATAAATTTTTTGCAATGTACTTTTAATAAGGGTTCAACCTTTCCTCTAGCCTATCATCCAACAGAGGTAGTGGAAGAGAAGAGTTATTACAATATGGGGGAATTGGGTTCTTTCCAGCTTCTGGATATTATAAATATGGTTGTCCTTCAACAGAGGAATGGATACAGAAATTGTGGTACATATACACAATGGAGTACTACTCAGCTATTAAAAACAATAACTTCATGCAATTCCTAGGCAAATGGATGGAACTTGAAGCTATCATCCTGAGTGAGGTGACCCAGTCACAGAAAAACACTCATGGTATGTACTCACTGATAAGTGGATACTAACCCAAAAAGCTTGGAATACCCAGAAACCATTCACAAAACTTATGAAGTTCAAAAAGAAGGCCAAGATGTAGACGCCTCAGTCCTTAGAAGGGAGAACAAAACACTCATGGGAGGAAATACAGGGACAAATATAGGAGCAGGAATTGAAGAAACGATCATTCATAGACTGCCTCACCTGGAGATCCACCCCATATGCAGCCACCAAACCCAAGCACTATTGCTGATGCCAAGAAGTGCTTACTGGCAGGAATCTTATAAGGATGCCTCCTCAAGAGGCTCTGCCAGAACCATACTGACACAGAGGAGGATGCTTGCAGCTAACCATACTGAACATGGGGACCTCAATGAAGGAGCTAGAGAAAAGACTGAGGGAGCTGAAAGGGTCTGCAAACCCATGGGAAGAACAACATTATCAACCAACCAACCCCCCCAGAGCTCCCAAGGACTAAGACACCAACAAATGAGCACACACGGAGAAACCCATAGCTCCAGGTGCATATGTAGCAGAGGATGGCCTTGTCTGGCATCAGTGGGAGGAGAGGCCTTTGGTCCAGCGAAGGCTCATTTTCCCAGTGTGGGGGAATGGCAATGTAGTAAGGTAGGAGAGGGTGGTTGTGAGAGGGAGCACCTTCATGGAGGTGAGGGGGGATGGCAGTGGGAGAAAGGAGATAACATTTGAAATGTAAATACAGAGAATATCCAATAAAAAAAAGAATATGGGGGAAATGGACATTTTCAGCAATAGTTCTTTGTGGACAAGCTTGATTTTCTTTGGCAGAAGTTCAGTCCCTTAGTAAACACTAAATATGATTCAGCAGCTACAGACCTGTCCTCTAAGCAGGCAGCCACCAGGCAGCTGTAGTTCAATCTTGAAGAAACTGCCAGGCTTGCCAATTGGACTGAAGTAGCAAGCTGCTGCAGGAACCTCATGAGGGCGAGTTTCTCTCAGAGGCACTGTTATCACATGTTGAACTCAACAACGCTATGTAAAGGTGAACCAATACATTTGTGTCTTTAGCTAAGAATAGCCAGGCCGAGATGAGTGTATATATGGTTTCACAGCTGACCACTTTGCATTGGATAACCGATAAGAAGGCTCATCTCTGGGAGAAGCTAATTCTCTTTCTCTCTGAAGTCATTAGTTGCCTATAATTTTCAACCCCTTGAAAATTTCTCTCTTCCACATTAGCATTTAATTGATATTGTCATTGTTCTGGTTTTGTTTATACAGCCACTTGTAAGAGACACTTTCACAGCAGGCTTCCTACTATACTCGAAGCTGTTTTTTTCTTTTTCTTTTTTTCCCCTCTTTTCTTTTTGGAAAATCATTGATTGGGATTGTATTGAAACTGTAAATTGTTCTTGGGAGGATGGTCATCTCACAATATTGATTCTACCAATCCATGAACATGAGATTTCTTTCCATTTTTAGTATCTCTCTCAATCTCTTTCTTTAGTGAAATGATGTATTTATTCTAGAAGTCTTTTACCTCCATGGTCAGGTTTATTTCAAGATATTTTATTGTCTTTGATGCTATTTTAAATGGGAGTGAGTCCATGATCTTTGTGTGTGTGTGTGTGTGTGTGTGTGTGTGTGTGTTTGTTGTTGATGTATACAAAAACTACTGCTTTTTAAAGTTAAATTTTGTTGGATTTTGTTAAAGGCCTTTTCTGCATCTATCAAAACAATCATGCCATTTTTGTCATTGCATCCATTTATGTGATTTGTTATATTTATTGACATAAATATGTTGAAATAACCATGAATTTCTTAAAGACAACTTAGTCATGGTAGATGATTTTATTTATACGTGTTGTATTCAGTTCATTACTTTATTGAAGACTTTTGAATCTAGGTTTATTAAGAATATCAGTCTATAGTATTGTTTTTGTTTCTTGGTATGTGTGTGCATATGGTCTGTCTTAGAGATGCTTCTGTGTGCTGCTGAGTAGAATGTATATTGTTTGGTATTCGCATCAGCCAATAAATCAAAAATGGGTGGATAGGGTGGTTGGAGAGATGGCTCAATGTTGAAGAGAACTGGGTGCTCTTTTAGAGGACTCAAGTTTGATTGCCAGCATCCACAGCTACTCACAAACATATGTACAATGTTAGGTGATCCAATACCTTCCCTGGCTTTCATGGGCACCGGGCACACATGTGGTGAACAGACATATATGTAGTAAAATACATAGAAATATAAAATAAATCTATTTTAAATGGGCAAATATTACTATATCAAGCTAAAAAGTTTATGCACAGCACAGCAAATAATCAACCAAATGAGGTAGCCTACAGAATGTGTGGTTTTTCTGACAACGTTACACACAAATCCATTGTGTTTTGGCCAGACTCAACCCATTATGCTCTTGTTACCCTTCTCCTGTTGAACTTCATTTCAATTAGTTTTCCTCTTATTTGATGTCTTTTAAAATTGTCTACTGTGTTTAAATACAGTTGCTTACATTAGCTTGGGTGGGTTATTCACTGGAGCATGAGCCTAACAAGCCTAGCTCCCATTCGTGATGGAAAATTGAAGCGCAAAACATGCAGATTTTGTGTAGTTAGCCATAGCTTCTGTAAGTTTATGAGTGCAATGACAATACAATAACCAGACAGCATTTCAAAGATCCTTTTCCCACTCACTAGATCATAAAGGCTTCTCACTTCCTCCTCTATGATGTTTCTATTTAGGGCTGAGCATTAACGAGGTCCCCCCCCTTTTTTATCACTTTGACCAGTTATAAGTTTTTGCATTCACCACTGACCACTGCCAAAAACAACAGCAAGAACTACGCCCCCCCAAACAGAATTTCCCAGCTAAAGCTGAGAGCTGTACTAGTCTCTGATTATAAACATAAATACTTAAATAGTATTTTAACTACATATTCATTTAGCAAAATCAACTGTACTAGGCTTACTCTAAGACTTGTGACTTTCCCAGCTGTGCTGTCTAGTTGGAAAGAGAAAAATTTTTATGGGATATTTTATTTATTTACATCTAAAATGTTATCCCCCTTTTCCGGTTTCCCTTCTGCAAACCCCCTATCCCCTTCCTTCTTCCCCTGCATCTATAAGGGTGTTTCCCCTCCCCACCCAGTTTCACCTCACTGCCCTGGCATTCCTCTACACTGAGGCATCGAGCCTTCACAGGACCAAGGAACTCTTCTCCCATTGATGCCAGATAAGGCCATCCTCTGCTACATATGTGGCAGAAACCATGGGTCCCTCCATGTGTACTCTTTAGTTGGTAGTTTAGTCTCTGGGAGCTCTGAGACTTCTGGTTGGTTGATAATGTTGTTCTTCCTATGGGGTTGCAAACCCATTCAGCTCCTTCAGTCCTTTCTCTAACGTCTCCATTGGGGACCCTGTTCTCAGTCCAATGGTTAGCTGAAAACATCCACATCTGTATTTCTCAGGCTCTCTGTATATGGGATAGATACCTAGGTGGGACAGTCTCTGAATGCCCTTTCCTTCAGGCTCTGCTCTACACATTTTTCCTGGATTTCCTTCTGTGAGTATTTTGTACTCCTTTCTAAGAAAGACTGAAGCATCCATATTTTGGTCTTCCTTCTTCTTGAGCTTCATGTGGTCTGTGAATTGTATCTTGGGTATTCCGAGATTTTGGACTAATACCCACTTATCAGTGAGTGCATACCATGTGTGTTCTTTTGTGACTGTGTTACCTCACTCAGGATGAAAATTTCTAGTTCCATCCATTTGCCTAAGAATTGCATGAAATCATCATTTTTAATAGCTGAGTAGTACTCCATTGTGTAAGTGTATCACAACTTCTGTAGACATTCCTCTGTTGAAGAATATCTGGGTTCTTTCCAACTTCTGGATACTATAAATAAGGCTGCTATGAACATAGTAGAGCATGTGTCCTTGTTAGATGTTGGAGCATCTTTGAGGTATATGCCCAGAAATATAATATCTGGGTCTTCAGGTAGTACTATGTCCAATTTTCTGAGGAACCGCCAGACTGATTTCCAGAGTGGTTGTATTAGCTTGCAACCCAACCAACAATGGAAAAGTGTTCCTCTTTCTCCACATCCTCACCAGCATCTGCTGTCATCTGAGTTTTTGATCTTAGCCATTCTGACTGGTATGAGGTGGAATCTCAGGGTTGTTTCGATTTGCATTTCCCTGATGGCTAAGGATGTCCAGCACTTCCTTAGATGTTTCTCAGCCATTCGATATTCCTCAATTGAGAACGTTTTGTTTAGCTCTGTACCTCATTTTATAATAGAATTTTTTGATTCTCTGGAGTCTAACTTCTTGAGTTCTTTGTATAAATTGGATATTAGTGCTCTATCAGATGTAGGATTGGTAAAGATCTTTTTCCCAATCTGTTGGTTGCTGTTTTGTCCTTTTGACAGTGTCCTTTGCCTTACAGAAACTTTGCACTTTCATGAGATTCCATTTGTCTATTCTTGATCTTAGATCATAAGCTATTGGTGTTATGTTCAGGAAAATTTCCCCTGTGCCCATGTGTTCGAGGCTCTTCCCCACATTGTTTTCTATTAGATTCAGTGTATCTAGTTATATGTGGAGGAAGGGAAAATCTTAATTGAAGAAAATGCCTTTATTTGATTGGTCTGTACACAAGAGTCAGTAGAAGTCAGGTAATAAGAATGGTGCTAGGAGCCAGGGAATGAAACTTTAAGCAGGCCGAGAGACAGCAAAACACATAAGATATAAAGTAGCAAGGGGAATATTGGGTGGAGGAAAGGCTTTATCTCAGTTAGGATAAGGGGGAATGGGTGAAAAGATGGATGGGATGGAGAATTAATGAAAGATGTCATACTAAACTAAGAATCTACTGAACACGTGGAAGTGTTGGAAGCAAGTATATGGAAATATACTACTTTACAAACCAAAATATAATCTATTAAAGTGAGTTTAAATAGAGGTACTAGTCAATAATGGCAAACCTAAATGCCAAAGCCTATTAGATAAAATTTCAGTGCTGTTTGTGAAATATTTTCTCCCCGTTAGATGTTGGCCAAGGGGTCTCCACAGCCCCCAATACAATAATTCTTAAGTTATGGTTCTTAACCACTTGTATCATACACATGTTTAGAGAAAATTGTGTATAAACTGTAATTATTAGACTTCCTGTCAAAAAGTCTGAAGCCGAATCCTAGAGAATTATCCACAGTCATCTGTATTTTCCAGGGACTTGAAGTGGTTTGCTTGTACTGTATAACTTGAAGACCACTAGGTTAGAAGTTCTAAACTTTGAGTTGAAAACTCAGTGAAGGAGCAATCCATCTTTTCATCGCTCAGCTAGTAGTGTGAAAATAATTTGTTTCGTTTTATTAGAATATTTATTGTTTGGGAATTTTACACATGTATCTAATATGTTTGATCAAATCTATTTCTAACTTGATTTCCTCCAATTTTACCCCGATCCTCCCCACAAAAGCTTCTTTTTCTTTCAAGTTCATGTGCTCTTTCACACTTCCTCCTCTCCTCCTTCCTTCCTTCCTTTCTCTTTTCTTTCTTCCTTCTCCCCTCTCTCCTTTTATCTCTACTCCTTCTTTCTCCTCTTCTTCTTGTACGACTACTGAAACCATTTCATGCTGTCTATATGGCTACTAGAGCCTAAGAACCGTCTGCTAGAGTAAAGTACCTGCCAGAGAGGCTGAGCCTCCCCTGTGCTTTCACATCACATGCTTGTCACAAAAAAAAACCTCTTTTCCCTTGTCATGGTGTCATCTCTAGTTTCATCATCTACATCCACAACACACACACACACACACACACACACACACAGAAAGAGAGACAGAGAAACAGAGAGACAGAGAGAGATTGAGATCTTTTATGTGAGAGGTGTTTAACACACAACATTTGTTTTAAGTTCCTGCTCAGCACTAATGTGTTCCGCTTCTCAGACTAAAATTTGGAAAATGTCCCTGTCTTTCCAACCACAACAAATCACCTCTGTGAGCATCTCCACAGAGTTGACTTCTTAAAGGAAACTATGATATTGCATCGCTTCTGAATAGCTTTACTGGGGTATTTGGTTAATTCCTCCTTTGGGAAGAATTCCAATCAATCATCAACAGAATTCCACCTGCCACGGGGGAAAGGTACCTTCTCCTCATTCCTGGCCCAGGCCGTTGTTGGAAGCCACTGACTGTTTTCTGTCTCTGTGCACACGCGGCAGGAATGCTCCAGGACTGAGCTTGTGACTGTCGGTCCAGGCCCTCATTCATCACCACACCCTTCTACACTTTTAGCCCCGGTGTCCTTGCTGGTTTCCTGGAGCCCACTCTGGGCCCTCCTCCTCTCTTTGATGGTGTATAGGCTTCCACCAGACTGCAGTTATGGTGATCACTCAGCCTCCCATCGATTACTTAGAGCAGAGAGTCCAGCTAATGATTACTGACTGACCCTGGATTTGCAGGTTCCCAGTGACTCTGGCCATGACCTCACTGGCTGCTGAGGGCATTTTCTGTGATCTAGCCCTGTGTTCTTCGGTCTGTCTTCCTGGAGCTGTTGTCTTCATAATCAGTTAAACTGGTACCAGGTGACACCTGAAAAATACACATTTTAAACCACCTCCCTACATGATGCATTTATTCATGTATTGATTTTCTCTGTGTGTTTTGTCTACATGCATGTCTGAGGGCCGCGTGTGTGCCTCATCTCCTCAGAAGCAAGGAGAAGGCATCGGACCCCCTGGGACAAGAGTTACAGATAGTGTGAGCCACCATGTGAATTCTAGGACCCTCTAAAGAGCAGCCAGTGCTCCTAACCTCTGAGTCATCTCTCCAGACCCCTATTCGCCCATCTATATGACTCTGACAGACTCTAACGTTGGAGAAGTGCTTTTCTAAATGTCTAAGTTTGTGCTGCTCTAATAATATCATGCTTGGATGGATATATCAGTCACTAAACGTTTTCTTTCCCTACTCAGAGTGGTGTGAAGGGCAAGTGGCTAGCTCAAGTGCAACCTAATGGACCTCACAAGAAAACCAAACTTGAATTTGAAAGAAAATCTTAAATATGATCCTACACTTTGAGCAAAGGGTTAAGAAATGGACAGAGAACTGCTAAGATACCCATGTTCAAATGCCATTTTTAGAGGCAAGAAGTAATGCTGATGACAAGTCACTGGTACTGATGACTTTTAGATGTCAGATGAATTTGCTGAAAAATGGCCCTAACGGTCTCTTAGGCTAAAGAGATTGTTTGTTCCTTTTATGATTAGACAAAGATAGACAGAATCTAGTTTCCATGGCACCAACCTTAAACCTCGAACGTATTAAATATCAAATTGGCAGTGGACTAGAAGACAGTACACAATGAAAAACGTTAAGTGTTGAATCTTGGAAATTGGTATAGAAGATTCATTATAATGTATTTTATGCATCTTTAAAGGTTGTTCATAAGATGATAGATAGATAGATAGACAGACAGACAGACAGAAAGACAGACAGATAGATAGATAGATGGATGAATAGATAGATGAATACCAGAGTACTCGTTAACAATAATATAGTTGAATTATTTTTAACTTCCATGATGGCTTCTGGTTTAGTAGCTTTATAACCAAAGGGCTATAAGACCACATTTATCATCTTCAAAGATCTCCAAAGTCACAAAGGGGAAGTTTACTATGCCTTTGAAGCTGCAGTGCCTGGTTCTCTGCTTTTCTTCATGAGGCAGAAAAAGAAGACAATACTTTGACTTTGTGATCTAGAAATTTTAAGATTGATATAAGCCAAGAAGTGTCCCAGCAATAAAATTAAATTATTTACTTTGCATTTGGTTACTAGATTTATTTGTTAATTGTTTTCTCTGCAGGAAGTACTTTTTCTCACATCTCGAGTAATTCATGGTACAGTGGACTTTGCTATGAATATAACTAATGGATTTTTCATGAATCTAGGTGGGGTTTTTTGTTTTGGGGGGGGGGCTTGGCTTTTTTATCCACAGCCAACCTGCCATTCAAGCATGTTCTGATAAATGCCACTGCATCTAAATCTGCCAATTCTTTCTCATCACTTTCCTGTCCTTAGATCTAATGTATGGTACCAGATGAGCTTTAGTTACCTATCTAGAGAATGTGTGCATTAAACTGAAACCATTCCCTTGCAGCATTATGTATGACTGAAGTCAATGTGTTCAATGCTGATGCGTGCATGTGACATTTGCTTAGTGACAATAGTTTTCTAATGGTAGAATGTTTCTTTCATTCTCAGTGCTACTCAAAACCACAATGGCTATGAACACAGCTCATTGTTGTTTCACCCGAATTACTAATATTTCCATTATCACATTAAATCCAGACAATGAGCCAAACCCCGCTCTTCTTTGTTTTCCAGTTCTCGTGATGTAAGTACTCACACCACAGATGATTTCAAGTAACAAGCATTCACTGGGCAGGCAGTTAGAAACAGATGCTCATTAGCATCCCACAGTACACTGTGCATGATGCTATATAGAATTAAACAACAATAAGGTCATGAATATAGTTAATATCACAAATGGATGGGCGGTAATGACTTTAGGGTGTCTGTTCCTTTTTGTAAATATTATTTATTTACTTACAATTTTATAAAATTGTGAAAATGACAGCTTTAACAGCCAACTCACAACATTTCTGAAAATTTGTCACCCTAATCTCCAGAGTATCTAGGACTTGGTTCCACCACACACACCCTTCTGTCTCTCTCTGTCTCTGTGTATATCTGTATGTGTCCTTATGTCTGTCTCTCAGTCTCCCTGTTCTGTGTGTCTTTATACATGTGCATGCATGTGTACATGCCTGTGCGTGTGCATGCCAGAGTATAACATATATGATTCCTTAGGCACCATTCACCTTGATTTTTTGTTTGTTTTGTGTTTTGAGACAGGATCTCTCACTTGCCTGAAGATCACCTAGTAAGCTTGGTTGGCTAGTCATAGAGCCCCAGATATTCATGCATTTCTGCCTCCCTAGTGCTAAGATTGTGAGCACATATAATCTTATGCTCACACTCTGGTCAGTAACTGAATCATCTTTCCACTCCCAATCCTCATTTCTTACAGCCATTCATATTCCATATATAAGAAGTCAAAATTCTGGAAGATTACTCAATTTCCTTTTGACAATGAAAACCTGTAAATATACCCCAAAACTGGTGGAGTTATATAATGAAACTGCATGTCCCACCACTACACTATACAATCACCAATATTTTGTTAGACGTATCCAGTTGTTTTTACTGGCTCTTTCAGTGATGCAGAAGTGTGTGTGGATGAGTTCATTGTTACTGGGGAAGGCAGAAGCATACTTCTTAATCAAGTAACTGCAGGTGCGTTGTCTTTGCTCGGGTAAATGGCCCCACCTATGTGCATGCAGGCAACTTTAATTAAATTTGGTAGTATACAAAAGTCAAAAGAAATTAAAGTGGGGGGTTGAGAAGAAAAAGAAGGGGTTGGCAGGGGAAGGAGGGAATGAGATGGAATAAGGAGTGGAGGGAACTATCTCCTTTTTTTTAAGACAGAAAAGAGAAAACAATTGACTATCTCAGACAATATGAAGCACAGGTATCTTCTTCCTTCACTAGAAAACCAATGAACCAGCAGGCAGTGGTGGTGTAAGCCTTTAATCCCAGCACTCAGGAGGCCAAGGTAGGAGAATCTCTGGATTCAAGGACAGCCTGGTCTACAAAGTGAGTTCCAAGGTGGCTAGAGTTACAGAGAAGAGCTGTCAGAGATGAAGAGACCGAAGGGGGAGGAGAAGAGAAGGAAGAGTGAGTCTGTCTCACAGTTAACTTGACATATTTACTGCTATTTGTCTAGTGGCTTTCTGTGAATTACAAGGTATCCAAACGACAACAAAATTCATTTTTAAAGGGGGTAAAGGGGCTGGAAATGTACTTGTTGCCAAATCCAATGACCTAAGCCTGGTTCCCAGAAGCCATGAGTTGGAAGGTGAAAACTGACTCCCACAAGTTTTCCTCTGGCCTCCTCACCAACACTGTGGCAGACATAGGCCACATCCATGTCCATTCCACAGCCACACAAATGTGGTTTATAGAACCATGACAACCGTGCCTGGCTCTTTCCGCAGGTCGTGAGGATTCAAATTCAGGTTCTCTTGCTTATGCTGCAAACTCTTGCCCACTGAGCCATCTCCCTGCCCTGTTTTGAATATTTTTAAGCATGTGGTTCAATGGCATTAAGCACATTTACTCTTATGTAGACTTGCTACTATCCATCTCTAGGACTTTGTTGCCATCCATATCTAAAACTCTGTTCCTGTGATCCAGATTATTTTTGATTGCTGGCTGTGCCAGTCTGCTCCCCAACGATGCTCAGCCCTCCCTTGGCTGGATAACTGAAAAGGAAAGCTCCACACTCCCGAGTTGCAGGAAAGCATGCCCTGTGTTCAAATCATGTTCCCCTTTCATGGTTCTCTTGCTCTTCATGTTCACGATGCTGCTTTCTTCCTCCCCAACTCACCTTCACAATTATCCATCTCTACATCCACATCTCACGGGTCCCAGAGACTGCAAATTGTGAGATAGACAGCCTCCCGCTTCCCCTTGAGAAGTCCTAAGCTCCTTGGCTTTCCCCAAAATACACTGCTCTCTTCGTGTTCAGCTTTGACTTATACTGAAGTGATAGCACTTCTCTCCTACCTCTCTGGCCTTCTGCATTCTTAGCCCACGTGTTGGACATGTTCCTATGCTTGGATATGATTTGCATTTGTGTCATTTTAATGAGTCCTTTCATGCTGGTTTTGAACTCCCTCTGTTCCTCTCCCTGACTACCTACAAGTCTTCCCATGAAAGTGTCCTCCCATAGTCTGATGCCTAAGCTGGATCTGTTAAGCGCATTCAATATGACTGAGATTAAATCCCATTGAGTTGTCATAATGTGCACCATATGTAAGCCCTGGGAAATCAAACAAGCAATGCCCTTCCTCAGCTGCTACTCTTGCCTGGCACAGGCTGGAGAGCCCCCGTCTAGCGCTGACAGCTCTAGGGGTTATGTTTGAACTGCAGAGACCAGCTTTCGGGGCTGTCTGTATCCTAGCCTATGACTTCAAGTTTCTGCCTAGTAGCTCTCTCATTGGGTCAGTGTTTTATTTCTTCAGAGAATGAGCAGATTCCCTGTCTGTGGGTTGTTGAGAGGAAGCATCCTGCTACTGCCCCTTCTCTCCTGACTCAAACTGCTCAGCTCCTAAGAAGCCCCCACCAAATCTCTCTGTGCATGTGAATTACTGTGAATTGGTCTTGTGGGTCAATTGCAATCAAATTAATGAGCACAGTCCCTAGCAGAGTGTCTCTGACTGGGGAGTTGCTGCTGTCCTCTGAAAAAGTTCCCTGCATGTGGTCTTGCTCAGTTCTTGCACTTTGAAGAGATGGAGCACTTATTTCTCCCTTTCTTGTGCCCTTCCCTACTCTCAGCAACCTAGTTAGGACCCTGTAAACATAGCAGCAATTTTGACACAATTCCACATATTTCAAGCCTGCCTTAACCATATAGCCAAAGATGAGCTTGAGTTCCTGTAACTCTTGAGTCTATCTTCCGAGTGCTAGGATCACAGGTAGGCAACAACTAGCCAAGTTTATATGGTACTGCTTTTGAACCCCAGTTTTCATGCATGCTTGGCAAGCTCTTTATCAGCTGAGCTATATCCCTGGCACAAAACTGGATTATTCTCTTTTTCTTTCCCATTTCATCCTCAGCAGAATTCACAGTTAGCTTTCTGTCCCTCGCACCAGGTCATGGAGGTTTCTTTTAAACAGTTCTGGCTTGCAACCAGCTCCAAAACAGCTATGTGATATAGAACATTTTACCTCCCTGTCATGACTTATGTCTACTTTAGTTCCCTTCACCTTTCTCCTCTTCTACATCTGGCCCTGTTAGCCCAGAGTTTGAATGTGGGTAAGAAGACAACATAGCTTCAGGGTGATCACAGGAGGCTTTATTTTTGTAACTTCCAGGACCCCAAAGGGAAGCAGAGCAGTAACCCTGTAGTATCTTGGTTTCAAATTTGAAAATGAAGCCCAGAAACTTTATGATTGGCTCAAGGTCCCTTGGTGAGCCGGTGTTGGGCATAAGATGATGACTCAGGCTTCCTGGCTCTAAGCTGGGTATTCTGTCCAGTAGATGCTGCCACTCTGCATTATCCAAATAACCTCTGACTTAGACCAACCACCTATGAACAACCCTCATTTCCCGGACCATGCCTGTCTCTGAAACATTGAGGGTCTGGTAACAGTTAAGAGTCTCTAAATGCCTCAAGTTCCTACTCAGAGATTCTGAGCTTTAATAAGTGATTGACCAAGGATAATTAATATTAAATAGGTATCCTACCCATATTTTCTACTCCTGTGGACAAAAGCGGATCTCGGGCCACAGCCGTCTGTCCCTCTCCTCTTTTGCCCTTTTGCCTTCTCCCCAAGTTTACTAGTTTGTCACAGTTCCTCTTTTCACAAAGGTTACTGATCTTTGATCTGAGATATCTTTGTTTTCCTTCCTTCTTTCTGTGTCTGCAGCTCTATCCCAGTCCCAGCTCTGTCAGCCATTTGTCACATGACCCAACACATTCACACCTTCTCCCTGTTCCCAGCCTGCACATCAGATGGTTTCATAATAAATCATGTCATTTTTTTATTTTCATGGATGCAAGCACAAAATGATGCTGATATGATGTGAAAACATTATTCTAATAATGGATCTATGGACAGCTTAACTTTGCAAAATGATTCAATTTCTTTGTGAAATTTAACATAATTATAAAGAAGTTATTTTGAAAGAAAAAAATAGATCACACATACATATAGATAGATAGTAGATAGATAGATAGATAGATAGAGTTAATAATAATGGTAATAATGAACACATTGTGGTACCATCATAAAGATTGATAGGATAAAATGGGTGGTTTTAGAACAGATACATGGATCTATCATTAAATGCCGTATATGACACAGTCAGTGTTTCAGTTCTGTGGGGAAAATATTGTTCAACATAGAGTGCAGAGATGACTAAATTTCTATTTGGATTGAAACATATTTATAACTCTAATATATACATTTTACAAAAAGATCAGGTAGATAGGAAGATGTAAAATATAAAAGTATAAGGAGTATGAACAGGGACAAAAGCTCTGTCCAGAACCCTCACACATAAAGGACAGGAATGAGTGGAGAGCTGCAGAACTGCTGTCTCCTTCCCCTAAACTCAGTACGGAGGTGACATATGCTGTAAGTAGCTTGGACTAGAGCAGATAAGCTGGGGCCACATCTCAGCAATGAACGCAGAGCCTGTATAGATTCTGCTGTGAGCATTTTCTAGGGACTGAAGGAAAAAGAATCTCAGCCTGCCAGATGTGCCTAGAGTAACTGAAAAGGGGGTGTCTTAAAGTATTGCTTGGATTAATAATACCATATAGGGGGCTAGAGACACAGTTCCGACATTAAGAGCACGTGCCTTTCTATCTTGGAGGACCACAGTTCTGTTCCCAACACCCATGCTGTGCACCTCACAAACACCTGTGTGGAGCTCCAATTCTAGGGCATAGGCCCCCATCTTCTGACATTCATAGACACCTTCACACATATGACATACCCAACACACACAAACATACACACAAGCACACACACAAAAGCACATGCAGAGATTCATACATAATTAAAAATAAAAATAAATCTTAAAAATACCATAGAGCATTCCTATAGCAAGAGCTATTATAAATCAATTAATATATTTTCCTAGGCAAAAGTCTAGAAAACATTTGCAGGTTCTTCATGTTGTCAACCTCTTTTAGTAGAACAGATAAATGCCCTTTTCCTTACATCTTTGTCATGCTGGCATTTAAAATGTAAAGGAAAGTTATCCATTTGATGAGCAATCATTAGCATCTGTGGATCTTATTACCAACATATGAATGTTATGGGTCCTTACTATTTTTTAAAGTATACCTTTATTAAGTGAGTGTGTATGAGAGAGAAAGAAAGAGAGGGGGGAGGGAGGGAGGGAGGAGAGAGAGAGAGAGAGAGGGAGAGGGGGGGAGGGAGGGAGGAAGGGAGGGAGGAGAGAGAGAGAGAGAGAGAGAGAGAGAGAGAGAGAGAGAGAGAGAGAGAGAGAGAGAGAGAGAGGGAGGGAGGGAGGGAGGGAGGGAGGGAGGGAGGGAGGGAGGGAGGAGAGAGAGAGGAGAGAGAGAGAGAGAGAGAGAGAGAGAGAGAGAGAGAGAGAGAGAGAGAGCATGCCTGTGCATGTGTGCACATCACCGCACACTAATGGAGGTCAAAGAAAACTATTTGGGAGTCCCATCTCTCCTTTACCATACGGAGTCTGCCTTAGGGTTATTATGCTGTCTTGAAACACCATGACCAAAAACCACTTGGGGAGGAAAGGGTTTATTCAGTCTACACTTCCATGTCACTGTTCACCTTAAAGGAAGTCAGGACAGAAACTCAAAGTGGACAGGGGTCTGCAGGCAGGAGCTGATGTAGAGGCCATGGAGGGATGTTGTTGCTTCCTTACAGAACCCAGGGCAAAGGTGGTCCCACCCACAATGGGCTGGGACCTCCTCCACCAATCACCAATTAAGAAAATCCCCTACATCCAGATCTTATGCAGACATTTTCTCTGTTGAGATTCCCTCCTTTCAGATAACTCTAGCTTTTGTCAAGTTGATATAAAACTAGCCAGCGCAGAGTTCCAGGGACCAAACTTTAGGCACTGGGCTTAGCAGCAGTCTTCTTTACTGTCTGGGTCACCTTGCCAGTATCCCAGCCTTCTTTCTATTTTTTATCTCACAGCTGGGTCTCGCTATATTGCCTAAGCTAGGCTTGAACTCACTGTAGTACAGAAAAGCTTTGAACTTTCAGTCTTCCCATCTTAACCTCTTAAATAGCTGAGATTACACATCCCATATTATTCAAGGGAGTGTTTTTAATGAGAGTATTTAATATAGAGTTGTCTTAAAAGAGACCTTCCTAAATATTCTACCACATTTGTACATACATGTCTTATCTCATTTTATAATGTCCTGCAACAAAATCAAAGCAATCAACTTGTTTGAGGGTATCTTGATGTTTACCTTTATTAAGAACTGTATCAATCTAGATATGGTAACTCATACTCTACTCCTAAGATGAATACCATATGGATATGAAACACACATGAGAGTTGGAGAGGCTCCAGTCTCAAACAAACAAACAAACAAATCTATTTACAAAAGATGATTAGCCAATTATCCAAGCAAATTTAATAGATGAAGTCATTCTTTTTCTAGATCAAAACCGCCATGTTAATCTTGGTCTGTCTCTGATGCTGACACTGCAGTCTTCTGCCCTTCCTTTGAACTTCCACAGAAAGGAGTCACAGATGGAGGGAGAAAACTAAATCCTTATCAAAGGAACAAATCGGACAAGCACTATGTGATCTAACACCATGGCTGCTGCTAAGTGTCCAGGATTTTCTGTTGTTTCATGTTTTGTTTTGTTTCTTTTATTGCATATTCTTATTTACATTTAAAATGTTATCTCCTTTTCCGGTGTTCCCTCCAGAAACCCCCTATCCCATCCCCCTCCCTCTGCTTCTTTGAGAGTGTTCCCCCACCAACCCCTCCCACCCACTCCCTCTTGCCTCCTCATCCTAGCATTCCCCTACACTGGGGCATCAAGCCTTCAAAGGACCAAAGGTCTCCCCACCCTTTGATGCCAGACAAGGCCATCCTCTGCTATACATGCAGCTGGAGGCATGGGTCCCTCCATGTGAACCCTTTGGATGATTGTTTACTCCCCAGGAGCTCTGGAGGGTCTAGTTGGTTGATATTTTGCTTTGGTTAGATTCAGTGGAGTTCCTGGTGATCACCATATTGCAAACATCAGTTCCAGAAAAGAAACACCTGTTGGCACCCATTGCCCAGTGCCAGGTCTACTCAATTTGTTTGCATGGCTTCTGGACCATAGGATAGTAGAAAGCACTGGTGACTTTTCTTCTGTAAAAGAGAATGAACTCATTAGGCAAAGGGGAGGATTGGTAGTCCCTCACATAGACCCACTCTCTTGCTCACGTCCTACACTCAACACGTGACATGAGGAACCAGTAGTGCTTTCAAAGATTTCAGATCAAAGCAGTCTAAACTGGTTTTGTAGAGACCCCAGGAAGTCTTCCCTTCCCACAAATTCAAATCAGGGCCCTCTGTTGCTCTGCCTGACAAATCTACCTCAAGCTTCCCAGGCTCCCCATCATTATTAGTTTATAAAGATTCATTGATATTCAATTAAGTAGTTCTAATGTTCTCAATGCAGCCCCAGACAGCACTTTATAAAGAATACATCCGCCCTCTGGAGACCGCTGGGGAAGCCAATTAGTCCGGTAAATTTGCATATCAATCCAGCTGTGGAATGAAGTCAGCCTTGTTCACTGGGCACAAAGTGAAGAGCAGAGGGAGGGATGCAAGTGCCCAAGTCCTTTATTCCCTCACCTCAAGGGAGCCCCAGCTTTCATGAAAGCCTGTGAATACTGGGAGAAAAGGACCATAAATGCTCCCATTCGCTGCCAAGTTTGCGCTATCACTTAGGCGCAATTATTAATGGGGAGTGTTTAATGGCCTTCCAAAGGTTAGGACTAATTCACATAAATATTGTATCATTTAGAAAAGGATTTTTGGTTTAGGGGAGGCATTAAATTTGACTAGAAATTCTGTTGTTAAGTTAAACTTCAATATAATGAGATTACAATTTTCTAATTATTCCATCATGTAGAAAAGATTCAATTCAACTAAAACATGAAGACATTTGAGGTTCACTGCAAAGTGGTACAGTGCACTTTGGCAGAAACAACTTTCCGTGATCCATGCACTGTGTGAGCTGGAAACAACTAAGCTCAGGACAATTGAGCAAGTCCTGCCCCGATGTTCCTCCCAAAGTGGCTTTTGGGGTCTCTGGGTGCATTGGTTATTTCTTCTCTGCTATCTTCCTCTCCATTAAGCAACAAAATATACTACTTTGAAAGCAGTAGAAGAGAACAAATCAAAAACAGTACTATGTCATAATGAAATTCCACTTTCTAAATTAATTTTGAAAAACAGAAAATAAACAGCATTGCATTCTTTTAAGTACTACAGTTTGATCAGATTTTATTAAAATACACATTTCATATAATCACTCTCCCAGTTTATATAAACATTTCCATAACTTTCAAATACCTTCTCTGTGCCACTGCAGTCTATGGAGCTTAGATCCACCTCCTGAAACGTTGAGCACCCTATTGTCTCTACAGTGGTTTTGAATATATAGCTTTCCATGGAATCCCAGATGCCATGTTTTAATTTTAATACTGTCAGAATATACAAGAAGGAATGTTCTTTTCCCCTCACCTGTATTTCTCCTCCTCTAACTCCCTGGCTCAGTCCTAAGAACTAACTCTAGGGCAGTTTCTCTAGCTTTCTACTACCCAACTCACTTCCTAAGTCCACACCTCTCTTTTCTGTTTCTGAGGTGCTTTTGCCAATGTAAGCGACTGCTAGTCAAGTTCTTAGCCCACTTGGTAATTTCCTGTCAGTACCACTCACATTTATTTGAGAAGAAAATCAAAATGCTAAGAAATAAATGACTTCCTTATGGCCTCAAGCCCAATACAGTTCAGACAATGAGTCTAAATATCATTGTCCATCTTGATTAGCATAAAGAAGGAACGCAAATAGGTTAAACTGTGTGTAACTATAGTTTCCATTGCTTTTACTATTTTGATTTTTTTTTCTATTTTTGCTAGTTGGGCTTTTTCTAATCTGCACCCCTCAACATATGTCAACCTCATATTCATACATGTTGGACAAATTTTAAATATTTGGGAGGTGCTGGGGAGTTAGATCAGCAGTTAATATCAAGCAGACCTGGGTTCAAATTCTCAACACCATGTAAAAGACAGGCATGGTTGTATGCACTTGTAACCCCAGCATTGAGGTAAGAAAAACCAGTATGTCACAGGATTCCACTGGCTAGCCATAGGCCAAACGGTGAGTCTCAGCTTCAGAGAGAGTCCCTGTCTCAAAGAAAGACAAGGAACAATAGAGGAGGTACACATACTTGTACAAATATTCAAGCATATAATGCACACACACACACACACACACACACACACACACACACACCACTTTTGAGGGACAACCATCAGAATGCCATGATCACTGAAAAACAAGTTTCATAAAAACCAAGGCTGGAGACATCTATTAAAACTAGGCAATTCAAAGTCACACATGACTTTAACATGTCTCTCTGAGGACTTCCAGAATGGAAAGATAATCTCTTTTGCTCCAACAACATCAAGGGATGTCAGAATCCTATAGGAATTAAATATAAGAACTGATCACCACAGATTCAGACCAGAGACTGACAAGTATGAGCAAGGGTGTAATTCTGTTCCCAAGTGAGACTCCAGCAATGATTGAAGATAACTTTGATTATAGCAATTTTTCGGAGGTAAGTGAGTAGAGGTCCAGGCAGGAAGTAAGCATGGTGCAATTCTTTCTACTACAAGAGTTCCTAGCTCCAAATGTGAATCTTGTCATTGTCAAAATGTCTGGTCTTAAGACAAATTCTTTCTATAGAAACCAAGCTAACCCAAAAGATCTCCACACCTCAATCTCCAGGACTAGGATTGCAAGGGATCTCACCATGTCCTGGTGAGTTTTTGAGTTTATATGAGGACGAATCACTTTAGATTCAATACGAAACCGTCATCCCACTCTTAAAGGTATAGGCAGTAGTCTAATCTAGTGCTGATGGCCACAGCATGGGCACACCAATAGGTCTATGGCCTTTTCTGAGTCAGCTATTTGATGGGACCTCTTTTCACACAGATACTCATTATGCTCTGCTTCAGAGCCTCACTTCTGGGAGAACCGGCAGTGAAAAGACAGCAACAGTGGTCATAGTCAGGACTGCCACATCTACCTGTCCAGACAGATGACTGGAGAATGGTGTGGCATAAAAAGCTGTGATAGCCCTGTCCCTCTTCACAGTCTGTTGTCAATCATAAACAGGAAGAACACTTTATCCCTGTCCCCCTGAGAGCTAGCTCCCTTCCCAAGACTGACCCTGACACCACTTTGGCCTCCTTTCTTGCCCAAAGCAAGAAAAGACCTCAGGCATACTAGAAGCCAAAGTCGTCTGCCTGGCTTTATATTTGTTCTTCCAGGAGAGAGGGCAGGCTGCTGGAGGTGCCTGTGGGATGGATTCTTGCTATGATTTTGTCTTTTTCCCATTCAAAGAAGAAAAGACCCCACAAGTCCAGATGTGTGTGCACTGGTTAGACTTTTTTATTGTCTTGTTTGTCAGCTTGACACAATTTAGGAAGAAGGAACTTCAGTTAAGAAAATGCCTCCACTAGACTGCCTCATAGACAAGTCTATCAGGCATTTTCTTGATTAATAATTGATGTGGAAATGCCTAGCCAACGGTAGGCAGTGCTTCCCCTGATCAGGTGTCCTAGACTATAGAAGAACACAGGCTAAGCACTCTGTGAGGATCAAGCCAGTAAGTAACAATGTTCTTCCATGGCTTCTGCTTCATTTCTTGCCCTGAGTTCCTGTTCTGATGTCCTTCAGTGATAGAGTGTCATCTGGAAGTTGTAGGCTGAATTAAATCCTTCTTTCCACAAGTTACTTTTGGTCATGGTATTTATCACAATACAAAGCAAAATAAGACAGGATGGTATCTCCCTAAAATTGCCATCAATGTTATTTGTCATACAACTGATGTGAGACAGTGGCATCCTTTATTGGATTTCTACATGCACACATCTGAGGGTATTGTCCCCACTCTTCAGTATGCAATGACAAGACACTGTGTCCCACCCAGTCAGACTTTTCTTTCTGAAGATGTAGGTAGTTGGTGTCTATACTTTGTATATTTATTGAAACAGTTATGGTTTATGTGTAGATATATGTGATATATATATATATATATATATATATATATATATATATATATATATATATTTGTAAACCTTGGTTACTATAATTATTATCGAAGGTCTCTGTGATGTCATATTTTATGTACAAAAATTATTTGCATGAACTAGACAGTGTACAGTGCCTTTCAGAAGAATGAAGCTCATGTGCTATGTGTATGTTGCACTGCGGGAATGTTAATCAATCCCAACAAGACACTGAAGATTACAAAATATCTACACAGTGGTTCAAACTTTTAAAAATATTAATACGTATTTATTTTATATGTATGAGTGTTTTTCCAGGATGTGTGCATATGTACCACATGTGTTGAGTGCCTGATGCCCATGGAATTCGAAATAAAGCACTGGTTCCCCTAAAACTGGAGTTACAGGTGAGCTGCCGCATGAGTGATAGGCACTGGCCCTGGGTGCTCCATAAGAGAAATAAGTGCTCTTAATCACTGAGCCATCTCTCCAGCCCCGGACTGAGTTACCTAAATGAGGCAGTTAGTGAAGGAAAAGAAAAAAGCAGGAGAAAAAGAGATGTTCTTCCACACAGACAATTGTTCATTAAGCACATGTTAAGCAGCTCACTGTGGATTTCAGTTTGTCATTGTTTAGCAAGGTGTGCAAGGCAGGCCTGTAGGCCCAGTTTCCCACATATGTAGATGAGGAGATTGCAATATCAGCTGTGTGCTTGATTAGTAGGAACTCTTCTTCCACTCCTCACCTGGAACATTCACTTGGTCTAACCATTAGACAGTTTTCCATAAGCTTTTGGGGATTCCATGTTTTATTTATAAGACAGTTTGAGTACTTTATGGAGAAGAAGTGAAGATAAGCAAAGACAAGAGACCCACAAGCCTTGCACAGCTGTATGAGCAAGCTCAGCCTCTGTCACTCCATGGAGTCCTAACTATACCCTCCAAACATTACTTGTCCTCTGCCTGCCTTTCCTCAGCTCAGCTCTTGCCTCAGCACGTGCATCCAATCAGCCCAAAAACTGTAGCACACCACCAGAAGTTTTTGGTGTGTTTCTCTCAATGGAGTCCCAGCAAATGCGGCTCAACTACACATTGTAAGGTGGACATATCACCATGTCATTAGCAAAGAAGCCTTCATCACGTGTCCTGTCACATGCTTGCTTTAGCAGAACACCCTCTCTCCAGTGTCTGCTTAAGGGAAATGTTCCTTCAGGGGTCTACCTTAGGCTTTCATACCTGTGTCAAAAACGTTCCTTCATGTGTTTGCCCCAACAAAACATCATCCAACACAACCGACTCTCCAAAGAACTCTTAAAAGTTTCCAGTTCAAAGATCTAAGCATAGTTCTTGCCCAAAAGCCAATTAACTTAGCACTCAAGAAAAGTCAGTGAGTTCAATTTGTGTCTGAAAGTCAGAAAATATGATGATCTACCTTAAAGATTCCATCACCACGAGTTTCTTCTCCTTGGCTGTTCTGTTCTGTCCCTGCCTTCAACTGATCACGTGAAGCCCATCTATTTTAAGGAAAACACTCTTCACTCAGTTGCTGAGACATATGGCAACCTCATCCAAGGCATTCTTGGACACATCAAGAAATATCCTGGCCCCACTCCCTGGCCAAATAAAACTGACCTATAAGATTAACTATTCCATCTCATTGGGTGTGCACAATACACACAAGTTACAGTTTAACACAAGTGGCTATCACTCAGTTGTGCAATGCTTAGGATGGACAGCAAGTACGCATTGGTCCATCATATTTCAAAATCAAACACAGCCAGGACCGAGAGTAAGAGCACAAATGAAGTGGGTTTCCTGGAGTAAGTCCTTGTCAACCTCAGGTATTCAATGAGAGCACAGAAGGAAGTGTCCTGTGGGACCCTTCTCTCTAGACAGGCTCTGTCATTTTACTGTAAGATGTTCAGATGCTCTACTTCAAAAGAGCCTTTCCTCAGCCCTTTATCTCATAGCTACTTCTCCCTTCCCATCCAATCAAATTCCTTAGCAAAGCTAGGGGTTTTTTTTGGGGGGGGGTTTCTGTTTTTTAAACTTTATTTTAAAAAACAAAGATAAAAGAAAAAAATTTAAACATTTTTGCATAAATGTATAAAAATACAATTGTGTCAGTGCTTGGCTTTTTTTTTTTTTTTCTTTTTTTTTAAGGTTTGATACTCTGCATTAAGGTATTACTAGTTACAATGAGCAAAAAGTACACGTAAAACAGGGTGTAACCCGGAATTAGTCAACGTTTTCTTGGTGTGTAAGGATTGAGCATGACGGTTTTTTGTTTGTTTGTTTGTTTGTTTTGTTTTGTTTTTTTCCTTGAACTTCACACAGTCTGTGAGTTGTTTCTGGGCCAGTCCGAGCCTCTGGGGTTAGCATCCCACTATCAGTGACTGCATATTATGTCTGTTCTTTTGTGACTGGGTTATCTCACTCAGGGTGATATTCTCTAGATGCAACCATTTTCTTAAGAATTTGGTCAAGTCATTGTTTCTGATGGCTGAGTAGTATTCCACTGTGTAAATGTACCACAATTTCTGTATCCATTCATCTACTGAAGGACATCTGGGTTCTTTCCAGCTTCTGGCTATTATAAATAGAGCTGCTATGAACATTGTGGTGCATGTATCTTTGTTGTATATTGGAACGTCTCTAGGGTATATGCCCAGAAGTGGAATAGCTGGATCTTCAGGTAGTACTATGTCCAATTTTCTGAGGAATTGCCAGACTGATTTCCAGAGTGGTTGTATCAGTTTACAACCCCACCAACAGTGGAGAAGTGTTCCTCTTTCTCCACATCCACGCCAGCATCTGTTGTCATCTGAGTTTTGGATCTTGGCCAATCAGACTGGTGTGAGGTGGAATCTCAGGGTTGGCAAAACTAGTTTTTTTGGACATTGTCTCCTTTGCTTTTCTCTACATTCATAGTTCAGTCCCCTGTAATTTTATGCTCGACCCCAACCCTTTTCCCTAAAATGTAAGTTGTTTAAAGTAAAATCCAATGGGCATGTGCCAATTGTCAAGTCACTGCCTGACACAGTGATTAGTCAGCACCACTTCATTCTTAAAGCTTGTTTCTGTGTTTGCTTCCAGGACATTACTGTTTCCTTATTTTGATTCTACTTCTCTGAAAATTTTGCCTTCATCTTAGACTTGTCGTCTGCCCACTCTAAGCAATTATAGAGCTACTGCAGTGTGAAATAGGCTTGAACATGAGAGTTCCCTCTGTCACCAGCACTGTTCAGCTAATTGTCTATGAGGAACACTGTAGACAAATTCCCCAGACTGTGCACAGATTCAGGCTGACTACCTTTAAAGTTCTTTCTGAATCTAAAATGTTCCCTTTGTCCGTGCCAACTAAGAAGTACCAAGAGCAGAGAAAGCTTCCCTAGTTCTTAGCTACATTAGTCTGAAAGCAAGTTGGCAAATTCAACAAGACACAGTAATGAAATTAGTAGACCAACTTCAGTCTATTCCCAAATAAAAACTTTCCAGAACTATTGGCTAAAACTTTAACAACAGCTTTCTTTGATGAGAAAAAGGGAGAACTGGGTTTCACAATTGAACTACCTACATGACAAAGTACTTGTCCAGGCTGTCCCTTTCTCAGGTGGAAAGTAAGAAATGAACTATGCTTCAACATTCACATATTGCCTTCTGCAGCACATCACAGAATCTTACAACTTTGCACTCTGAGCATCTCCTCTAGCAACCAGAAAATGAGAAAGGAGCTGGGAACACAAGTTCATGCTATTATATAAGAGAGCCCAGGGCTGGCAAGATGGTTCAGTCAGTAAAAATGTTTGTCACCAAGTGTGATGCCCTATGTTTGACCCCTGGCATCCACATGGTAGGAGAGAACCTGAAAGCCACTGCCTATGGGGATGGAGAAGAGAGATAACTAAACACTTTTGAAGAAGTAGGGTTTATGAATTTAAACTATGAGTGAAGCAAGAATCCTGGGGAAATACTAGGCTAGTCTTGCACAGCCTGATGCAGGCAAGAACATTGTGACTCAATGAGTGTATCATGCTTTGAAGATAACATTCCATAGCCCTTCTCCCCGTCTTCCATCTCTCACATTCTTTCTGTTCCTTCCTCCTAAATGGTCTCTAAGCCTTCGTGGGAGGGATACAAATGTCCCTAACCATCACTTATCCTCAGCATTTTAAGCAGTCATAACTGCATTCTCTGCTGTTTGCTACAAAGAAAACCTTCTTTGATCAAGAATGACAGTAGTATTTTTCTATAGAGACAAAAATAAAACTTTATTAAAGAAATTGAGAAGTTTTTGCACCCACCACAAAAGAAACAATCTACAGAATGGGACAATACATCAGATGGGGGTTTAATTTCTTGTAAATATACAGAACTAAAACAATTACAAAGGAGAAAAATCAAATCATCCAATCAATAAATGGACTTCTAAACAACTGAACAGTTTCAGCATCCTCAACCACGGGGAAGTGAAAATTAAATGCACCTGAGAGTCTATCTCATACCACTCAGAATGGCTAAGCAGAAAACAAGTAACAAATGTTATCAAGGATATACGAAAAGGACACTCATTCATTGCTGATGGGAATCAGTATGGTGGGTCTTCAAAAATAATGAAAATGATCATCTTCTCCACATGTATGACTCCTAGGTATATACTGAAAAAAATATCACTTCCAGTGCCTTGAACAATGTAAAGAAGCACTCTACCACTATGCTACAAGTAAAGCCTTCAAAACTAAAGAATGCTATATCCCACCTGTGGTGGTTTGAATAAGAATGACCCTCATAGACTTGTGTATTTGAATGCTTGGCCCACAGGGAGTGGCACTATTAGAAGGTGTAACCTTGTTGGTTGGAGTAGGTGTAGCCTTGTTGGAGGAAGTGTGTCATTGTGGGGGTTCACTATGAGACTCTTCTTAGCTGCCTGGAAACAAGTCTTCACCTGTTTGTCTTCAGACTAAGATGTTGAACTCTCAGCTCCTCCAGCATCTTGTCTGCCTTTATACTGCCATTATTCCCCCATGATGATAATGGACTAAACCTCAGAACCTGTAAGCCAGCCCCAGTTAAATGTCCTCTATAAGAATGGCATTGATTATGGTGTTTCTTCACAGCAATAAAACCTGAAGTAAGGCACTACCACACAAAAACTTACACATCTACATTTCTTGTTTCTCTGTTTACAATAGGAAGGAATCAAATGATGAATACATGAGAAAATTGTGGCACAAATACACAATGAAAACTTTTTTAGTTATAAAGAGAAATTAAATTATTAAGTCTTCGGTAAACAGATATAAATGAAAAATATTGTGTTAAGTAAAATAAAATTTAGAAAGACACATGCTACGTGTTCTTATATTTGAAATCTACGTATGCATACATGTGTGTACATCTAGCATATGTATATGCCTGTATGCCATGAGACTAGAAAAAGGACCGTGAGAAGGAGTGAGATACCATAAGGTATGGGAGTGACAGAGATGTAACATGAAGACAGAGGCATCGCTCTCTGGCTGGAAGCACAGGGTGACATGAGGGACGTTCAAGTGAAAACTGAGTGGAATGACTCATGTGTATGAAAATGCCATAAGGAAGCCCAGTACTTTGCATGATAACCTAAAAATGCTTTAAAAGGTGGCTTGACAAAAACTCATATGAAATTATTACGATATTTGCATTTAAACTAAAAACATTTTTCATGATGCTCATATTATATATTCTTTCAATATACAAAACTGTGACTATGTTCTAATAACTTGTCCCTGTTGTTGAAACATGAAATATGTGACTTTTAAAGAATAAAATAAAGCAAGTGCTTGGCAGGCTAAGGCCAGATCTGTTATATAGACAGACTTCATAGCAAGAAAGAAGGAAAGAAAACTAAGCATTATACCTTTGTTTTCCTCAATAAAGAGTACATATCATATACCTCAATTCTTATTGATGCTGATGTCTTTATTTTTAGTTGACAAAACATATCCAAATTTATGTTGTACAACATGGTGCTTTGCAATGTGCCTCCATTACTGATGACTGAGCTCATATTCCAACTATGCAGTACCTGCTAACCAGGTCACCATCAGCAGGGAATCTTGTACTTACTTCTCCCCCTAATTGCAATTCTCCTCCACAACACCTCCTTGTCTCCTGGCACCTATATTCTATTCTTCTTCTGCAAGGACATAATTAAAATAGATAAGGTTAAATATAAAATCTAAAGCTATAAAGCTCCTGCAAGATCCCTCACAGAAACCTAGGTGACCATTTAAGATACAAGAACAATCTGGAAAAAAAAAAATGAGAACATCGCCTTCAAAATTTCAATGATGTACAAAAAAAGGATATACAGTCAAATTCCAAGAACCTTACATAAAAATCCAGGCATCTAAAATGTAAGGAGAAATCCTGGAACGGTGAGGCAAGTGTCTAATCCCACCACGTGTGAGGCAGAGGCAGAAACAGGTACGTTTCTGTGAGTTCCAGGACAACCTGGCCTACATAGTGAGTTCCAAGCCAACCAGAATACAACATAAAATTCTGTTTCAATTTTTTTAAATAAATAAATAAGATATAAGAATTCTTACATTCAGGAAATGGGGAGAACAAGACTGATGCCCAGAGGGCCAGCATGAAGAATGGAAACAGGCAACCTCAGGAGGTAGGAGTTTAGGAGGACACTCCAGAATGTACCAGAGATCTGGGAAGTGAGAGACTCTCAGGACTCAAAGGAAGGGGGGCCTTGGATGAAGTGCTCTACAGTGGGGAGAGGGAACTTGTAGAGCCCTACTCCAGTGGTCAGGACATCAAATGGAGGGATGTGGTTGCTATCCCACAGTCGAAACTCTGACCCAGAATACTTTCTGTCTGGAAGAACTGCAGGGGAAAAATAGAGAAGAGACTGAGGGAAAGGAGGTCCAAGGCCCAAATTGGGATCCACCTCAAGGGGAGGCTCCAAGGCCTGACACTATTACTGATGCTTTGATGTGCTTACAGATAGGGACCTCCCATGGCTGCTCTCTGAGAAAACCAACAAGCAGCTAAAAGAGTCAGATGCAGATATTTGCACCCAACCAATGAACAGAAGCTGCTGACCCCTGTGGTTGAATTAGGGGAAAAGCTGGAAGAAGCTGAGGAGGTGGGCAACCATATAGGAAGACCAGCATTCTCAATTAACCCAGGCTCCTGAGATCTCTCAGACACTTAGCCACCAACCAATCAACATACACCAGCTGATATGAGGAACCCACATATACAGCAGAGGACTGCCTGGACTGGCCTTAGTCAGAGAAGATGCACCTAACCCCCTCACCAAGACTTGAGACCTGAGGGGCAGGGATGAGAGTAGAGATGAGTTGTGGGGATATCCTCTTGGAGACCATGAGGGTAGGGGAAATTGTAAAACAAGATTAAATAATAATAATACTTAATAATAATAATAATAATAATAATAGAAAAATGAGTAGATTAAAATAGACGTGCCATCTATGAATGGAAACAATCATATAAAAGAGTTTACTCAGAATTTAGCAACATATCTGTTTCTACTTCTGTGTTTATGTCTTTTTATCAACTTTATAGACCTAAGAAAGAAACCAAATCTTATTTACAAAATGGTTATGTTAAGAGACATTCCCATGTCAGTGATGGATCACTTAGAAAATGTGGCTTTAAATAAGACTTTAGATGATAACTTAATGACTGTTAGCTTAAGAAGCACTGGAGCTGGAGAGATTCTCAGTGGTTGGCAGCATTGGCTGCTCTCTCAGAGGACCCGAGTTCAAATCCCCAGCACCCACATAGCAGCTCACACTCCTCTGTAACTCCAGTTCAATACTCTTTTCTAGTCCTTGCACTTAACTCACATGGTGCACAAACTTTCAGGCCAAACACCCATGTGCATACACCCATGTACATAAGGTAATACTTTTAAAGCACATAAGGTAATACTTTTAAAGCACACAAAAAATCCCCACCTATTATTATTAAGTTTGACTAATAGGAAATACATCTGTGCAATTGATATTAATCTGATAAAAAATACAATAAGTATTGGTTTCCTAAGTAAGAAAAAATGGCCGAGCCAGCTACAGAAATGAAATAATGTGATTTATTATTTTTTTTGTGTGAAAATCTAAGCCGTTAGATGAAACAAGCCAGTCCTGCAAACACAGTGAAAGAACAAATCTTACTGTTAAAGATTCACTTGAAATCACCTATTGTTTATAGTGTTTGTCACTTTTTATCACGGCGACCAAGTATTTAGGAAAATAACCTTTACTAGAGAATGGATTTGGTCTCAGTTCATGGTCAGTAGATTCTGTTGTTTCTGGCCTGTGGGTAGTAAGACAGAGAACACTAAAGTATGAGGAAAATCATTCACCTCATGTCAGTCAGAAAGGCAAGAAAGAAAAGAGAAGGCGAGGAAAAGGAAGACACATACCCTAAAGGTATGTCCAGGAACCCAACTTTATTAAACCAAGCCTCACCTCTTAACAGAACATTAAGCTACAGACCCATCATGTATTGATGAACTGAGTAATAAGTGCCCTCAAGATCCAATCACTTCTCAGCAGCCCTTTCACCTGGAGACAAAGCCTCACTACCATAAACCTTTTGGCAAGGAGCATTTCAATCTGAGGCCCTAACAATTCTACTGAGGACCACTGCTGCTTTCAACAGTCCCTCCTTGTTTCCCATTGCTTCTATGTATGAGTCTTTATGAGTTTGTTCTACTAAGAGGTCACTGAGCTTTATGATTGGGAGGGACAAGTGGGGGTTAAAATGGAATATTTGGAAAGGTAGCTAAGACTAAGGACCATTTGAGGAGCAGTATGAAAACCTAATACAGCAGAAGCTTCCTAAAATATATACATATGTGGACAGTTTAACTAAAATCACCAAATAATGGAGAGACAGAGCCCCAACTAGACATCTCTTACCACCAAATGAAGCCTCCAGTTCTGGAAACTAGTTACTTCCAATCAAATTGTCATCTAAAGGGACCCCACATGAACTTCCAAACAATACAGGCTTCTGGCAAGGCTCTTGGTTGCCCTCCATAACCTGGGAGGTAAGGCCCTATTACTTCAGACAACACCTACACAACTCAGTGAACATAGAAAAGTTGAGCCTTCACCCTCTATGGACTGGTGTTCATGGTACTGGAAGGTACTCTGCACACTACCAAAGGAGAAAGGTTAGCACTAACCTAGCTGCAAATACTGTAGATAGTGTACTATCTACAGTAGTACACTAATGCATTAGTGGCACAAAGCTTGTGGGAGTAACCAAACAATGTCTGACTGAAGGTAGGCCTGGTCCCTGAGATGGATCCCATCCCTGAAACTGGCCAAGGATCTGAGACAAGATAGTCCAGGAACATAGAAGAAAACCAAATCCTACTGTTCAGCTAAAGGAATGTAGCGGCAGATGACTCCTAACAACTTTCTGCTATAACCATACATTTGTGCCTTGCTCAGCCATCATCAAAGAAGCTTCCTTATGCAGCAGATGGGAACAAATACAGAGACTCACAGTCAGACAATATGCCAGACAAAAGAATAAGACATCTTGGAACACTCAGCTGTAAAAAGGATGTCTCCATTAAATCCCTTCCCTCAGGGCTCAGGGAGCATTGAACAAGAGAAAACAGAGTGTAAAGATGAGGGCACCAAGGAGTTAAGGCCTTCTAATCACAGCAGGATGGATGAATGTATAAACTCACAGAGACCAAGGCAGCACCCACCAGATGGGTTTCAGTGCTGAGAGAAGATAGACAAATGCCCCCATCTCTAACTGATAACCACTTGAAAATGAAAATTTACTCTTCTACAACTGAGTTTCACTGGGTATACAAGGAACTATTAAGGTCAAGCCCCATTCCCAGCAGTAGATGGCCAACAAAAAACTAACTAACTTAGTGGTAATTTTGGAGGCTGTTTGTTCATCTACTTTTTTTCTCACAATGGCTCTTTGTTTTTCAGTTCATTTGATTGTTTTGCTCTATTCGGGTTTGCTTGTTTTCATTTTATCATTTTAAGATGCTTGTTTGTTTTCTAATGAGAGAGAACAAGAAAAAATGTAGATTTGGGTATCTGGGAGGAATCAGAATATATTGTATGAAAAAAAAACTATTTTTTAACAAAAAAATTTAAAAAAAGAAGAGATTTAGCCAGAAATGTACCTTTTGGGGAATAAGATAATGGCCCTCACTTTAAAATCTACATTTTCTGGTCATGCCTGGGACAGAGTTACACATTCTCCTGGAGATGCAGCAAGAGGCCATGGCTAGTGCACTGGAGCCCAGAGGGACACTGGTGCTCAGCCTGCTTTCTCCATTGTCTAAGACCACAGTTAACATTCTCTAAATGGTCCCTCCCAGACAGGCCTGCCACGGACTAACCTCACCTGGATAACCTCACACAGTTAGGCCTTGAAGCTTTTCTCCTAAATGATTCTAGGGCATGCCAAGTAGACAAGCCAAATTAACCATGGTGTGCACTAAGCTTAGCAGAGTCCTTTACTTTCTAGAATATTGAAAGGCTCTGACAAGTCCCATGCCTGTACTTCTTAGAAACTTTCTGTCGACTACACTTATTATTTTAATTGATTTCCCACTTTTTGGTTTTCTATGAGACTTATTTGTACTTTATTTTTATTCCTTTTTTTCTGCCTACTTTAGGTTTATGAAACTTCCTCATCTTAGATTTCATTTCCTAATAGACATATCCAAACCTGAAAAGCTTTTTTGTAAGTATGTCTTTCACTGTACTTTCAAATCTTTGCAGTTCAAAATATCTTAAAATGTCTATTAAGACTTTTTTGTTTGATGCAGGTTGGTGGTGGCGCAGACCTTCAGTTCCAGCACTAGCAAGGCAGAGACAGGTGGCTCTCTGAGTCTGAGGCCAGCATGGTCTACAAATCACAACCCAGAAAAGCCAGAAACCCTGTCTCAGAAAAACCAAAAAAAAAAAGCCAAAAACAACAACAACAAACTCTTTGTCTGTCTATATTTCTGTTATTGATTTCTACTGTAACTTCATCATGATTTGAGATGACACTTATCTATGATTTCTTTTCTTTAAATTCATTAAGGTGTATTTTCTTCACCAAGAACATAATAGTGTATCTAACACCTGAGCTTCTGAAGGATGTATTCCGCCTTTGTTGAAGGAAGTACTGCAGAAATGTCAGTTAGACACACTTGATTGACAGCACTGCTCATTTCTGCCAAGTCCTTACTGGCCTCCTTGATGAATCTGTCAGTTACTGATTCAGGGCTGTCGAAGTCATTAACTATAGTTTTTGAATTTGATTCTTCCAGTCTTTAATTCACATATTTTGACAGTGTGCTTTTCAAAGCATCAGTTATAAGAATTATTTATTCCTGTTATTATACCATTATACAATGCTGTTCTTCACACCTAATGATTTTTCTTGTCTGAAACTGTTACAAGTATTGGCAGTTTCTGTCAGCAATAGCATGCTGGGTCTTTTTCTGGGAACTCACTCTGTAGGCCAGTCTAGCCTTGAACTTGCAGCAATCCTACTGCCTCAGTCTCTTGAGTGTTGCAGGTGCACACATCCAGCAAGAGACTTCAGTGCTTCACTTCCATCAACATAGCCGTATTCACAATTCTCTTGTTTTTGTTAGGGCACTTTGTTTTCTAGTTGATTCTTCTCCCTCTTTCCTGCCTTCTTCGGGTTAAACTGAGCATTTCATGATTGTGTTTTCTTAGCCTCCTTACATAGCAATCATACATCTTTTATTGGGTTTTTCTTGGTTTCTCTAAAAACATGTTCAATGTTAGGAAATTAGGCTCTGAAGCCTGTGTGTTGTGTTAATGTGAAGTCTAAGCCAAACTAGTGGCTGGACCACAGAGACAGAATTTCAGCATGGGAAGATGAAGAGCTTATGTGAATTAATAGTTTCAGTCATTGAACAATATTCAGAATCCAGTTAAAGGCACTGATCTATACACTAAAATGGTTAAAATTCTGCTGTGTATAGGTTATCACATTTTATCACTAAAGACCAGACAAATACAATGTTTCTGTTTAAACAAAATGCTCCAATAGGCAACATGAATGTAAATTACTCAAAAGTGGGTTAAAGGAGCCATATATAGGAAGGGCATGGTTGCTGTTACACCCCTGCACACAAAGGAAAAATTTGCCAAGATTTCACTTTGCAATATACATTATATTTTCTTTACAAGCATAAAGATTGGCATCTGGGGAAATCTGTCATGGACAAGTTGCATGCTTTCTGCTGAGTGTAATGTGTGTCTAAAACCTTAAAACTTGGCACTTACGGAGGGTTAGGTGATCGAGCTGGTATCTCAAGTTCAAGGACGGCCCAGCTGCATAGTGAGATGACATCTCAAACAAAATGGAAATAAATAAACAAAAAATGTCTGCTTACAACAACTCCTCCATAGGAAACACTTTTGGCTATTAGAGGAAACCAGAGAACCAGCCCCTGGGTTGGGGGTGGGGTGGTTGGAGGAACCACAAAGTGTGCATATGCAAAGTCCCAGCAAAACAATGAAACTCCCAGCATTTGAAAGAAAAGAAACAGCTTTACACCTAGCAGGGGTCAAGTGGGCGTGGCAAGCCAGACCTGAGAGTTCTGGGACTAGAAGGGGAGACCAGACAGAAGACTTCTGGGATTTTGGGCTTGCTGTGTACTGATTTGCTTTGTGGAATTGATTATGCCAAGGATGGGCCATCCTGCTGAGCCAGGGTTTTCACCTACACTCATCACATCAGCCCAGTTGAAGCTAAGGCTGGGCACTGGAGGGCAAACTTGGAAGCTTTGTTGTAATAAAGGATTCACCAGGTTTCCTCTTGGAATCTGGCACCCAGTAAGTGCCTGGAGGGTAGCAGTCTCTCCTAGCAATGGCGAGATGGGGGTAGGATATAGGAGCCGGTCTGTAAGCACATATGTAAAGTAAGCATTCATTTCAGACAACCAGAAACACTTAATGGAAATTTTGCAATTGGCCAGGATGCAGGATACAGAGGCTTAAGACCAACAGTCCTGCCAGACTAGTGGGGAGCTAGGTCCACTATAAGTTGGGGATCGATAGTTAAGATCAACCTAGCCTGCCAAGTCTGGATAGACCCAATGGATGTGCACTACACTGTATATCCATTATATATGTGTGTGTTAAAAGAGCCTGTCTTTACAAAAACAAACAAAGCTTGTCTGGTAAGAAGGCTCAGAGAGAAAATGCACCGGCTGCCAAGCCTGTTGGCATGAGTTTGATCCCTAGAACCCACATATTAGAAGTTGCCCTCTGATATCCACATACATACAGTGGCACACTCCCTCCCCTACACCACACACACACACACACGCACACACACACGCACACACATCTAGGTCACAATTGAGGGCTAGCTTTCCTCCTTCCACGGAGGAAAAATAGCAGCCCAGGGGAAGAAAACTGCAATGTCTGTGTTCATGTGCCTCCCTACCCACCCACCCACCCCACCGCAGCCGCCTCCTCCAGTGTGCCCCCCCCTCCAGTGTGCCCCCCAACCCTGCTGACCCAAGGTTTGCTAATTCAAATAACGGAGATGAGAGCGGTCCTGGGTGCTGCAGGCTTGTGGCAGATGGACTTTTCAGCCAAGTCTTCTTGTTCCTCCAGGACAACACTCTTCTACCCAGACCCCACACGCCCTCCCCTCCCTAAGCAACTGCAGGAAGAAAAAGCCACGTGCTAAAGCCACAGAACCACTTTTATTTAACCACTACCACAAATGCAGAATAGACTTAAGGCAGTATGATACAAGTCGGGTTTTCCATACAAGCTTTTGTACAGTAAACTTTGATTAACGTGTCAATTGGAATTAGCAATTGAAATCTCATTTAAATGGCAGTTTGTTCTTGAGTTCTAAAGGAAAATCACTGTCTGGGATGATGTGAGACCAACTCCTTCACATCCTGTCACTGAACCAAACATGACTGCACTTACTGGTACTATCATCTCTTCCTTCTTGTCTCCTGCCCCTAACCAGGAAGGTCACAAAGACACAGCTTCTAGCTGACAGTTGTTACTTCAAATTCCTTCTGAATGAGAAGATGTAAAAACTGATGCTGATTAAAGAGTGAGATGAATTACAATATTGTAAACATAACTGTAACTGACACTCTGGGTTACCAACCATAAGAAATCACTGTAGAAATAAAAGAAGGTGCTGGTCAATACTTGGAAAAACTCAAATGACCAAGAAGAGGGTAAAAATGTCTCATCATTTGCAACCAAATACATAAAAATCAGCACCAACGTCTAAATTTACACAAAATAGAATCAACTTAGCATGACTATCACATGCCTTTTGCCACTTGATCTCACAGGTATTAAAATTGACTTTAATTAAAAGAACTTATCTAATTCTGTTCTTCAAATAGGGGGCCATATTTTGTCACGGATTCTTGAAAAGCAGATTTCTAGTGTTTGTATCTGACCATAAACCCTTTTCTGACTGCCGTTAAAGGTACAACACAGATTACACACAACATAAAGCTGCATGGTCACAGTCACATTACAAAGTTAACCACCAAGACAGTCTTGACCAGTGCGCATGCACTGCTCCCCAACCCCTGGGAATGGGAGAAGAAAGCAGGAGGCAGAGAAAATCAGGAGAGAGGTACAGAGGCTTAGGGCCTCAGAACCACAAGTCACACTTGGAAATTTGATCTCTAAGATAGCAAGAATGTATGCACACTTTCAAGAGGACAGGGTGCCAAAGAGGGGTATGCCTGAAAGGGAGATGGAACTTCCACTGTGTCCCAGGGTCCGTGTCTGTGTGTCAGTCAGTGTGTACGTGCAATGGAGGTGTCTCACTCTGGACTGCATAAGCAGGGAAAACCGAAATGAGCACTTTTCACACAGCCATCTCATCAGAACACTCAGAGTCATCAGAATCATCATCAATAAGCACAACCTTGCGGTAATCGCCAGCAGCAATGGGGATGACAGTAGTTTCGGGAGGGGTGGCAGAGGTGACAATAAGCTCAGGGGGTACAGTGGGAAGAATGGAGGCAGGGGTGTCAGGCTTGAGGTGGCCAATGGTGGTCATCTCAAGGCAGTGGGAGGCTGAGACCTCAGGGAGGTCAACAGCAGTGAGCACAGAGTGGCTGGTGGATGCAGGCTCGAGATAGTCAACAGTAGTGCTCACAGGATGGCTGCTACCGGATTTAATGGAGCCAGCCATGGATGTAGGGTGAGTGGTGGAAGGGCCAGCAGAGACACGGTGACTGGTGACAAGCTTGGAAGCAGCCCTGAAATGGACAGTGTCTCCCTTAAAATAGACAGAGTCACCCTTGAAATGGACAGAAGCAGGCTTGCAACGGACAGAGGCAGGCTTGCAACGGACAGAGGAGGCTGGCTTAGGGTAGACAGAGGCAGACTTGGGGTGGCCAGAAATAGACTTGTGGTGGATAGAGGCAGGTTTGCGGTAGACAGAAGTCGACCGGGTTTGGGGCTTGGGACGGACAGAGGCGCGATCAGAGCGGGATGCTGCCGCCGCATCACCGGGCAGTAGAGCATTCCGGACGTTCCTCGGGGTTCCCTCCACAGCGACACAGACAGGAGCGCTCTCTTGTTCTCGGACTTGATCGCGGGCACGGACACGGGCACGGGCGCGAGTGAGAGCTCGGGTCTCCCAAGTCTCCCGAACACCACGGATGAGGTGAGAGATGAAGAGGATAGGGTGCCGCATAGCATGGAAGATGGTCCAGTACTCTCTTCGGAAACTCTCATTGAGGATGCCGTAGATGATGGTGTTGAGGCAGCTGTTGAAGTAGGCTATGCAGTAGGCTGCAAGATAAAGCCAGTTGGGGATCTTGCCTGCCATTTCCTTTGGAATGACAGCCACCAACACAGTGAGCACATTGACAGGGCACCAGCACACTGCAAAAAGGAGGAAGATCACAAACATGGTTAGAAAATTGCGAACCTCAGCAAACTGGTTTTCAGGATTCTGTCCAGCTGGGTCACGGGCTGCCAGCACTTTGATCCAGATTTTTGTGTAGCAATAACCAACTATGATGAGAGGGAGGACGAAGTGGATGCAGACAATGGTCACAGTAAAGGCAGGGTTGTTCACAGAGTTGAAGATGCAGGTGTAGGTGCGAGGGTCATACTCAATGGTGCCAATGTACATGTTAGGCAGGACAGCCAGAACAGTCATGACCCAGGTAACGACCAGATAGATGCAAGTATTGCGCAGGCTGAAGATCCGCTTGTACTGGAGGCTGTGGCAGATGTAGCAGTAGCGGTTGATGGCAATGGCAGTTATGTTGAAGATGGACCCGACCACACTCAGTCCTGTGATCAACCCGACCATCTGGCACTGGAGCAGACTCAGATCCCAGCCCCCAACCGACATGGCATACAGCATCAAAGGGTAGGGGTAGATGGCCACCAGCATGTCTGCCACAGAGAGGCTGACCACAAAGATGTTGCCTGGAAAACATAAGGGGAGGGAAAAGAGGGAGAGAGACGGGAATCAGTGGTTAGTATTTGAAAAGCCACCTTTCAAAAAATGGAGCAAACAGCCAACTGGACGGGTAACAGTTTAGAATTCTTTTGAAGAATGAGTTTTCTTCTTTCCTCCCCTTTCTTATTTACAATCATGTCCCAGTTGACTCTGACACCTGTTTGTTTTCAGTGTCATCCTTGCTCTGAGAAAGACAGAGTGACAAGGGGGGAGGGGCGGAATGCTGCTGACGCCATTTTAGAGAAATACAACTGCGCCACATTTTCCTCTGGAAGAAGAGGGGAAGGGAAAGTGGAAAAAAGGGAGCTAGATGGAGCTTTCCAGAAACAGGATCAATCTACAATGATGATGATGATAAGTACTAAAATAGACCATCCTGGGAAGGTCTTGGAGACTTGTTCAAAGAAATGAAGCTGTAATATCCAACAGCCAAGTGAAATACTTACCTTAGCGACCCTCAGAGTAAACTTAAGAGGGCAGAAACCCTGTTAGGGCAGTTTGAGGTCAAAAAAAGAGACCAAGGGGAGAGGAGAACTCCCTGCAAGTGTGGGTTTCACCTCTGGCCTTGCATAAAGCACCCTGCACAGACTCCCACTTGAGGACAGGAGCCCGCCAGGCTGAAGAGGACACTGCTGTGAGGAAAAGCTGCCTCCTGCCCTGCCCCATTCAAAGGACAGTAGCAACATTTTTTAAATCCTTTTACAAAACCTAGATGAAAGAGGCCAAGTGCAGGCGCAGGCCCTTTTTATTTGGAAACACCTCCTTGCTAATTAGCTTTGGTTTGCCAAAATACTGCACATTGTGGGAGAAAATGAGGGCTTTCTAAGGGGGCACCAAGACTTGCCCTCTGTGCTTTTTGCAAAAAGGGGTTCTTTTAAGGGCTTTTCCCTCAAAGTAATGAGCTACCTAAAGAAAAATAGGAAAGAAAGGTCAAACATCTTAAAAATAAACCCACAACAACCACAGAAACTTTTATTAAGAGAAAAGAAAGAAGAGGATAGGAAAGAGAAGAAGAGTGAGCTTCCCAGGTAAGTATCCGTGCTCCGTGGATCTGCCCAGATCGAGAGGGAAAGGTCCGAGGCTCGGCCGCAGGTCTCTGGGTTACAAGGAAGAGATCAGAACCACTCACCAGAGTTTGAAAGTAAAATCTTAAGAACTCTGAGACTGTTGCTGAGTTTTTAACTTGTCCCCCACCAGGCAATTCACTAGGAAGTTGCGCAGCTGCTCTCTCCCCAGCCCCGGGCTAAGTTAATTTCAACCTTCCCCTACACCCTCCCAAGCCACTGAAATCTTGAAAAAGAAGACCCAAGGCGCCATGATGACCCTGCCCTCTCCTGGGCAGAGAGCAGAGTTCGGGGGGCTACTTCACCCTTCTTCCCCTTGTCCACAGCCTTCTCCCGCCCACCCTAAAAACCAGACAAGCAGCTTTCCAACCCTTTATACCCTTTGCGCCTTCCCCACCCCACCCCGCACAAGATTTTGTGCCTGGCTCCTTCCCGCGCAATCCCCCTCGGATCCGCCCGGGGCTGGAGGCTGTGGTTTGCAATTGGAGTCCCTTTCCTCTCCCGGAGCTCTCTTGCGGTCCCCCGCACCATTCCTACCTGGTTCTGCCTTTCCTTCCACCCGCCCGACCCGCCGCCGCGCTCAGCTCCCGCGCCCGTCCCCCGGACCCCAGTACCGACCTCCGGACGTCCGCCGCCGCCGCCTCCTGCAGCGTCTAGCCCGCCGCTCACCGATTCCAACACTCACCCTGGGACGGGCAGAGGGAGCTCCACTCTGGCGGGCTCAGACCTCTCCGCTAGACACTCGGCTTGGGGTCTGCACTCCGCCACCAGGGAGAGATCCGGAAGCGCTGGGGCGGCGGCGAGCGGCGATCCGCGGCACTGGAGGCGGCCACAGCGCTGCGCTCCCGGGAGCGCCGCTGGGGCCGCCCGGGAACTTAACTTCCCAAAGCGGGTCTGAAGCGCGCTGCTCTCTTGGAGACAGTTCGCCCGGCCCTCAGTGGCCTCTGCTGCGGGGCCGCCCTCCGGTGTCCGATTCAGCCGACTGTCCCAGGGCGGCAGCCAAACTCTCCGCTCCTGTGGCTACTCCCTCCGTGTCCGATCTCCGACGGGACAGGAGTCAACTGGCTGCCGCGCACCCTATGAATCTGGGCTTTTGCATTCAGCTGCCCCAGGCTAATTTCCTGAGCTCCCCAGCACTGTAAATCTCAAAGTTTAAGGGAAACCCGGCATAACGTCACCCCCACCGATCCCCGGGCTTGGGAGGAATTTGGGAGAGGGGATTGCAAACTTGCTGTTCACTAGGTAGGGAGAAGGGCAGCTTACCAGAATTTCGAAGCTTCTTGTTCTTGGTCACAGCCAAAATGACCATGGAGTTTCCGATCAGGTCCACGACGACAGTGATAACCATTGCGCAAAACACGAAGATGATTAGAGCTGGTGGGTAGTCAGGCTTTGGCAGCGTACAGCCAATGCAGCCGAACGGGGTAGGAACTGCCTTAGTAGGTCCCATGTTGCCCTTGGGGACCGTGGCCATTCCTCCCAGGCAAGCTCAGGATCTTCAGTGAGTCCAAACAGCTAATATCTGCTCTGTCACCAGGAGCTCCGGGAGCTCCGGGAAAGCGTGGCACACTCTCCGAAGCTCAGAGAGCAAATGACAGCTCCCCGCCCCGCTCGGTGAGCTTTTAAAGCCTCGAGGGGTGGCTAGCCCCACCCCTAGACACTCCCCCTGACCAATCAGAGGTCTTTGACCACCCCCACCCTCACTCTCCCCCCCCTTGTCACCACCTTGCCTTGGACAAATCCACTGTACGCTTGCTTCCGACTACCTTGTTTGTGCTTCCCCTCCTCTCTAGCCAGCCCCTCCTCTGAATCCCTCAGGAACCTTTGCTTCGTGACTAGCTCAGAGTCGCTAAGCATCCATTTCTAGCAAGTTCTCTCCCTCCCTCCAACACAAATACCTGTTAAATAGATGTAGCTTGCACAGTGGGCTCATAAAATGCTTTGGGGGATTCTAGCTGCCAGCCCCAAAATCTCATCCCCCCTAAGCTGTAGGGGTCTGCCAATAACCCTTTAAGTCCCCCATATCCTTATCTCTATAGACTCCTTTGTAGGTTTATCCCACTCCCCACGCTCTAGCCTGTCCATGGCTTTCTATACCTAGTTAGGAATGCAGGACAACTGTTCTCAGCTCTCACAGCAAATTGGGGTCCCTACCCTCTAAGGAATTCATCCCACTCCTAGTCCAGTCATATGCCTGGAGCAGGTCTGTTCCCTTGGCTGCTGCAGCATACAGACTCCTGGTCCACCCAGGACTTGCAAATCTCCGCAAGGAAATGAACTCTGTGCTTTATACTCTAGAAGCCTGGACCAGGTCTGCACCTATGAAACAAGGGAGAGCGAAAAGTGGCCGCTGGGACCCCAGCTTTAGGAAGGTTGGTCAGGAGCAGGACCTCTTACCCTTTCAGTTACCTACACATCCTGCTTTGAGTAAAGGTAAACCGGGCAAGGAAGCTTCTCTCCTGGGCTTCTGCTCTTTGAAGCAACCCAGGAAGAACGGGCAGACTTCTCTCCCTTTCTCAATGCTTTCTGTCCGGTGGTATCCGGCAGTTGGATAGGCGACGGACCAGCAGCACTGGCACTGTAGCTGCAAACCTGTTGCAGGGGAACCCAGCCGGAGGCAAAGAAGCCGCAGCCTCACCTGCAGACCCTAGCCCAAGGTAAAAAGGTTTGTTGGACCCTCTGTCTCTTCCATTCCTAGCCGGGGACTCTCTTTCCAATCCCTCCCTTTTCAGGTCTCCTTTTCCATGAGTCCAAGGCACCCAGGGCATGCCGTGAGATTTTGCCACCAAAGGGGACCAGAATGTTGAGATTCAGACACAGCACCTTTCGGACAATAGAAAGCTCCAAAACTCTGGCCAAGGAAATGAACTTTAGCTGACTACTCAAAGTTACTGATCGTGTTAGGGAGTCTTGGAGGAAAAAAAAACTGAAGTACCACCTGGAACTCGATGTGCAGACCGTCTTTCTGACTCCTCCCCCCGCCCGTGAGGCTGATGGCCTGGAATGCATCTATCTGGACATCATAACCCCTTACCCCGGTCTTGGGGGTGATCACGGGGACCAGCTGAGGCAAGTTTCACACCAGATTTCAATACATTTAAAGACATTCAACGGAGAAACAAAAATCTTACACTTTGTCTAGGTCAAATGCTCAAAGGGGAAATGCATCTTCTAGCTAGAAGAAAAGCCCCCGTCCCCATCCTGGCTCACTACGGAGAAAACTGTCAGGCGGAATCGCCCTCGAGCTTCTGCATTTCATTGTCTGCTTCGGGGCTGCAGCCTGGCCGGCTTTCTCTCAGCCAGTCTTTTCCCTAAAGGAACTGCTGTGCTCCGTGTCCTACTGTGCACCTGGACAAGAGGCTAACAACTCAAAGCCTGTCCACTTTGAGTTGACTGTGTAGGATCGACGTTAGGCTCGACAAAACATGAATTCTGCGAGAATTCCGTACCTTTCACTTGTGGGATCATGAGCGGTTTTGAATTCATTAAACAGAATAGAATGGAAGTAAAAATGGAAACCAGCTTGGTAGGGGCTGCAGACACTACCCTCTCCCTTCTGGGAGGTTGTTGCAGGCTATCAGGCAATTATGCTCCAGTCTGCGGATTATGGAGCTGAAGTAGCACTGAAGCTGGCAGTCCCAGAGTCCCTGGAGCTGGAAGCCAGCGGGCTGGAATTCTTAGGGACTGGGGAGTGAGCAGGAAAAGGAGCCCCTGCCTACTATTTGGGCACTATTTGACCACGATTTCCTGATTCTTTGACTTTCAACACCAACAGACAAATATAATCATCGCGGGAGAAAGAATTGTTTCTACTTGAATTGTTATCTTTATGAACTAGCTTAATACAGACTCAGGTCACGTCAGTAGTAAGAAAAAGACATGGATATTAGAGCTGTCATATGAACACAGGAGGGAGAGAGCTGTTTGCAGGGGTAAGTAGAACAAATCTCACGTACAATACATCTGATGGCTTCAGAACATTTAAATTGTGGTTCCTGTGTGGGGTGCAGTGCGGAGTATATGATTTTAGAATCTAACAGCATTTTAAAAGTAGGCAAATCCTGCTTAGAAGTCTTCATAACTGGGGGTAGCTGAAACACGAAGACTTGAAAAACTATTAAGACAAAGAATCCAAAAGGGGGGGTCATGGGGCCTTCTCCGGGGAATGTAAAAGGCGATGGGCACTTTCTGTTCAGGAAAAGGGACTGATTGGTGGAAGATGACACCTCAGCCTCCAGAGCCTCTGTTCACTATAGTTAAAGTGTTTGCTTTTCTCAGTACTGATTGAACTTAGAACGTCCAACACGCTGGACAAGCTCACTGTCTGATTCCACTCCTCACCCTTCATGTTTCTTCTACAAATCACCAATGAGCCTGCCTTTATGCATTTGTCCATCTAAGTATTTCATAGACACAGAATCACACAATATCTGTCATTTCTGTTTGTCTCTTCCCCCCAACACAATGCCTTGTGGTCTATCAATGGGGAAGCATGAAACAGGACTCCCCTCTATTTTGTGGGTGAATGATACTCCACTGTGTAGATGGAGTATTTCTTATTCATCCTCTAATGGACACGACTTTTTTTTTTCACTTTTCTTGTACCATGCTAAGTGTTTCTAGAAACACTCTAGATTCTCTTTAACCCAGTAGTTCTCAACCTGTGGGTCACAACCCCATGTCAGATATTTACATTAAGATTCATAACAGTAACAAAAAAATACAGTTATGAAGTAGTAATGAAAATAATTTTATGGTTGGGAGGTACCCCAACATGAGGAACTGTATTAAAGGGCCACAGCATTAATAAGATGGTTCTTCTTGGGGCCCTGCTTTAGCCCCAAGAAACTCTAGGCTAAGATAAATAAGCAAAGGGCTTCTCAGTCTCCTTGCCACTATCCTCCATGTTTGTAAAAGGCTGCCTTGGGCACTCCAACTTCTTCTGGACAATGTGCTCTGAAATCTCCAAATCATTAGCAAAGGACTTGTAACACCATTAGATCTAATATGCAAAACTTATAGATGAATAATAATAATAATAATAATAATAATAATAATAATAATAATAATAATAATAATAATAATAATATTTTGAAGTGAGCTATTCCAGATGAGTTGTCTATATCTATAACTCACAGCAGAATGCAGATACCCATAGTGCCTTGTGTGTTCAGAGTGAAAGAGCTTATGGTAGTGCAATAAAATCCAATTTTAGTAAAATATTAGAAGCTTTCATCACAGGGAGATCAGAGACTCTGTGCCCTGCTGGCTCAGGCTCCAAGATCTCTTGCCTTTAGTGTACAATTTCAAGCAGGTGTGACAGCATCCCAGCTACTATGCCTGTGTCAGGTGGATTTGTATCTCACTGTTCTTCTCACCATCTGAGATGCATATAGATGGTCAGACCCATAGTCTACAGCTGGCCAATAAGATCAGATAGGAGAAGGGGGCACCCTGTGGAACAGGGTGTGGTGACTGGCCCAACCTAATAAAGCTCTGTTTCAGGGGGATGTGTGGCTACCACTACATGGCTAAGGCTGGAGCCTCAACAAAGCTGAGCAGTGATTTGGCAAAAATCAAGTCTCTAAACCTCAGATCCATCAAGGTCAGGACATCAGTTACCTCAAGAGCAGTTTGGGACAGGTGCTGGGTGGGCTATTTTGTAACCAGACAATGTCTAGTCACATTCACATTCCAAACTTGGAGACAGTATTCACAATCCTTAAGTGAACAGAACGAATGATTGTCCTCACCAAATCCTCCAGGCTTAATTCATCATGCTTAGAACTCCTCTATCAAAAAGAAGAGAAAACGTTCATTTCTTTTAGTGCAGTTGGGGACTCAACAAAGTAATTAGCAGCCAGCATTTCCGGGATCTTTGCGCTTGGTGAAGACTGCAGCTTAGGTGGCTCCAATCAGAGGCTGGCTAGAGAGAACAGCAGCACGTTAATTACTTGTAGTAACACTTGGACTGTCTTCCCCCTATACAATTTACCTACTAATTAAAGCTTAATGAACAGTATTCATTTTCCTGGTTTCTCATTCTAGCCAAGCATTTAAAGACCCCCGTTTTTATTAATCACCCTTACAATCTGACAGAACAAGCTGTCTACTATTTGCTGAAACACACAGGACGTGATCAGCCACCAGGACTCACACTAGTCCAGAGCCAGTACACCTTGGAGCCGCCAGGTCTGCCCTTAGGGTTTCTGACTCAGTAGGTCAGTCTCCTGTGAGGTCACATAGCCTGCACATTTCCCTAAGGTGAGTCTGCTGCAAGTAGACCAGAGGTACACACAGGACGGCGCTGCCCTTTTCTCCAGCATAGCTAGACACTGGCCATGTAAAGGTATCCAAGTGTGTCAGTTAGTGCCTCTGTCCCCAATTACTCAGAGGTTTAGATATGCTGAGACTTCATACCCGTTTTCCAGTTCCTTACAGTGTGTAAAGTTTATCCTCACACCACACGCCATTCTATCTCAGTTGTAGCCATGAAGTTGGGCACAGGAGTTGGCAGGGGCCCTGGTACTTCCAGAGCCCAGAGGCTGGAGGCTTGACAAGGATCGCTGTGCTATGCCATCCTGACTATGCCTGCCTGGTTTGCAAAAACTACAATGACCCATTTGCATTCCAAGCGACGTGAAATCTTAATGTAAGAGTATCATCTACTATAGTTAGACATACTTGTCCCAACTCATCTAGTTTCTAGAAGTTGACATTTAACTAGGCAACTTGTGCTTTATTAAACAACTCTGTAGATGACAGCCACCTGTGATTGATTTAAAGGAGTCACATATGAGGAACTGACATTGGCTTGTTAAAGGGTTTTTCTACCAGAGGATCTATAGAGCAAGGAATATTGAACTGGAACTGGGTGGTGCTGTTCTTTCTCCATTTGCCACCTTGCTGCCCTGTGTCCTAGAGGTAATGGTTCGGTATGTTTCCGACTCACTTTCACCAGCTCCCCAATATATTGATGGAGATATTCATGATCCATCCTTAAATATATAGCTACCTCCCATTTACCTTGTATTTTTAGTAATTTGATTGGAAACTGACCTCAGCATCTTGAAGTGTGTCCTCTCCTGTAGTTAAATTTGGGTTCATATTCAAAATTGTATTTCCTACATCTGAAAGATCTGGTGAGTCTCCAGAGTCTCAACAGCTCTTTTTCAGAAATGTTAGCTTTGGGGATTCCTTCCAACTTTGTAAGCTAAAAGCAACAGGCAATCTGAAATGTTTTACTTCCATTGAAGTGGGTGTGTTCTGTAAACAGAGGGCTAAGGCTGCCTCCTATTACTTCTGTCCATTTCCCAGGAGTAGAAGGTGAAAATAGTGACTGTGTCCAAGCATAAAGTTAGGCATGAGACAGAAGAGGGGGTTGTGCCATACCTTAGGGATAACATGTGGCCTTGTGGAATGCTAAAGAAGCAAAATAATAGACTGAAGAGAAGTATCTCACTAGGACCCCCCAGCAGGACCCCCACAGCTGAAGGGTCAGGAGAGAAAACTATAGGTGTTTTCTGAAACAGGAAACACACAGGAGCCTGGCTCCAAAGGACCCCAGAACCTTGCCTGCTTCCTATGCTGAGTTCAGTGTTGCTTCAAGACCCAGGGCCTTAGGTAGAGCAGAGAATTATTTGGGGGGTCCTGAGCTCCCATTTGGAGAAGAATGCAAAGAAAAGCACTTTCTGAATCTATCTGCCTTGTGTTCTTATCCTCTGTGTTTCACAGTTCTGGAGAATTCAGGAACAAACTTGCAATTCTTCCCTATCCTGTCCTTCCTGACGAGGTAGAGCCTGGAGCTGGACTTCTGGTCAGTGTAGGAAGAAACATTTGAACTGAAAAATGATCAGTCAACTGAATGATGTGTGTCCTCTGAGGATGGCAGGTAAGACTCCAGGACCCGGGCCCCAGCCTGGTCCTGAAAGGCTGTCACAGCCTAGTCTGGTTTTCTTTGCTTCAGTGGCCGGAAAGTAAGTGCTGGTTTCATCATATTGTTTCCAGGTACATATACATGTGGTACAAGACCTTCCTTTACAATAGGGGTGCAAACCTTGGATGTGCAGTCAAACTCCCCCCTGGTCTTGCCTTTAACTAGGGGTTGATTGAGGATGTGTAACAAGAAACATATTGGGTTGTTTTCCTTGTTGCCAAAGCAAGCCCTCTCTTTCCGTGCTGGCTGCCAATGCTTACTCTTGGGCTGCTTTAGGTAAGGCCTTTTGTGGCTTGCTCTTACCCAATCCTGAAGTCATGGATATATTCATCTATATTATAAAAACATAGTGATTTTTCTTCTCACCTTAGGTCTTTCATGTATCAAGGCTGGCTCTTTGTGAATGTGTGCATCAAAATCCCGAATCCAGTTTCACTTTTATAAATGTGTTCAGAAGCCCTAGCCACAGAACCAGGTGTTGAAAAGTCCATCCTTGCCCCAATGGCAATGCCCACACGTGTGTAGGGATGCTCCAGGGAATCCAGTCTGTTTTATTAGACAATTTCTACCCCCGTGTTAAAACTGCACTTTCTTAGTTGCTAGGATTTCAAACTACCTTAGATATGCAGGGAAGCATTTTCCCATCACCCTTAACTTCTTCCATAGTGTCTGGGGTATGCTTCATCCTTTTTATTTTATATATTTACAATAAAATTGTATCAAACTTAAGACAAAAATCACATTCACACACCTCTGCTGAGTGTTGTTAAAATGTGTTTTTAAAAATAATTAACTCTAGATGTCAATTAATGTAGAGATAGTTACAATTTTGTTATTTGTATTTTCTTTAAATTGACACAGAATCCCATGTAGCCCAGCATCCCTGAAGTTGATGTGTAGCACAGGATAACCAAGAGTTCTGATCCTCCTAGCTCCACCCAATTGCTAGGATGTGTGCACTACCACATTCAGTTTAATGCTAGCAGCCAACCATTGAACTGAGCACTGGCACATTGATGGAGGACTTAGGGGAAGGACTGGAGGAACTGAAAGGGTTTGCAACCCCATAGGAAGAACAACAACATCAATCAACCAGAGCTCCCAAGGACTAAAACACCAACTAAAGAGTACACATGGACGGACCCCAGGTTCCAGCAACATATGTAGCAGAGGATGGCCTTATCTGACATCAGTGGGAGGAGAGGCCCTTGGTCCTGTGAAGGCTCATTTCCACAGTGTAGGGGAATGTAAGGGCAGAGAGGCAGAAGGGGGTGGGAGGGAGCACCCTCACAGAACAAGGGGAAGGAGGGATGGGAATTTCCAGAGGGAAACCAGGGAAGGAGATAACATTTGAAATTTAAATAAATAAAATATCCAATAAAAATACAAGATACTCACAATTTATGTGTTGATTCATTAATGTATAAACTGGATTGCATATGGTAATCATGTAACCTGCTACCTTGATGAATTTATGTATTAGTTCTAACAATTTTCTTGGGGAATTCTCAAGGGTTTTCTATTCGTGACGCTTCCCTGAAAACAGGCATTATTTTACTTCTTTCTCTAGTTTGCATGTCTCCTGATTCTTTCTTTATAATTGCTCTGGTTTGAATTTCTAGGAGGAACACTTGTTCGGTTGCTGACCTTTAAAGAAAACCTTGCAGACTTACACGGTTGATTTGGGCTTTATTCTGTCATAGTAGCTTCCACTGGAATGTTTTGCACATTTTCATTATGGCATGCTCTTAAATCTTGTAAAATTGCCTTTTTATTTCAACTGAAATTTGATATAAAAATTGGACAAATTTTGTTTTGTCTGTTTTGTACTGTGTTTGTTTATTGTTTGGTCTCATACAACTCAGTGTGATGAATGTCACCCTAAACCTCTGCTCTCCTTGTCTCCACTAAACGATCCCTGTGATTGTAGCCACGTGCCACCATGTCCAGCTCGTCACCGTGTAACTAGGATGTAGTCAATTGATTTATTGCCATATGTTGACCCACCTTGCATTCTGCTCCATCATGTTGTGCAACCACTTTAATATACTGTTGAATTGGGTTGATAATCTATATTTTAATTATCTGCTTCTGTGTCATCAATATTGGTCTGGATTTTTCTTATACTATCTTTGTCTGATTTAGGTGTCAGGAGAGTAATGCTGGATTCATAGGGTCAGTTTGAAAGTATCCCATCCTCTTCAGTTGTTTGGAAAAGTTGGAAAGGTGTTAATTTACATTCTTTTTTAGATGCTTGCTACAATTCATCTTTGGAGCCAGCTGGGCTTTTCCTTCTTGAGGGATTCTAAACCGTAGACTTAATCATTTTCCCTGTAGTCACCTGGTGAAAGGACATGGTTACATCAGTTTCACTCTTAACTCGAGGTTATTTCCCTTTGAGGTCTCCCATTAGATTCTTCAGGAACATCCGTTTTGGTGTGTTACACACGTGTCCCTTGGCTTGGAAGCTGTCAAATGCTCAACTCAAGGTTGACTGGATCAATACATATCCTCAGAACAAGAGAGGAAAAACTCTATTCATTTAACAGAGTTTTTTTTTTTTTTAAATTTAATGTCCATGGGTGCTTTGTCTGTGTCTATGCACATGTTCACAATCCTCAGAGGCCAGAGGACAGCATCCGAGTCACTGGAATAGAGTTGTGAATGTTGTGAGCCACCATGTGGGTACTGGACATCAAACTCAGGTCCTCTGGAAGAGCAGTAACTGCTGAAGCATCTCTCCAATTCATAGTTTGAAATCACCGTTTCATTTCTTTCTCTGATGTCAAAATGTTCATGTTTTAAGGATTTTTTTTTAATTATCTTCTTCTCTTGTGATCATTTTAGACTCATTTTTCTCACTTCTAATCCTTTTTGTAATCCAACTGGGACTTGATGATGAACAAGAATTCTCCATTCAGCACCTTTAGCTGGTGTCCCTCACTCTTCACCACAACATAAGCCTTCTGCCTCCACTGCTCTCCTCAGACTCTCTGTCAAGCTCCATGCAGCTGAATTCAGTGGCTCTTTTCCATTTCTCCACTGCACTGCGCACACTATTCTCCTCATCTGTATGACTGCGTATTTAGCAACCTCTTACCATTGTTTGTCAGAATTTTCTCCTTTACTAACATGCAAATAAACACTAAACCCAGGCTGCTAGGGCATTATCTCCATTTCTGGATCCATTCAGTTTGAACTTCAGTTTATGATTTCAAAAATTAATTCCAGCACTATTTTTATTTTCTAAGTTACATCTCTTTTGGTTGTTTAAAGACTGTTTTTCTCTTTCTTGGGTTCTTTTATTAAAAAATATTTTCCTTATATAATATATCTCAATTACAGTTTCTCCTCCATCCACACCTCCCAGTATCTCATCACCCCTCCCAATCAGATCCATTTCTTTTCTGTCCCTCATTAGAGAGCAAACAGGTAATAAAATAAAATAGAAAGACAAAACAAAAATGAACCCATCAGAATTGGACAAAACAATAAAAGAAAAAGAGCACAAAAACCACAAGAATCAGAGAACATCTCATTAATCCACTTAGTAATCCATAGAAAAGTACTGAACTGGAAGCCATACTGGGCACACAGACGACCCGGTACAGACTCGTGCAGGCCCTCTACATGCTGCCTCTGTCTGAGTTTATCTGAGCCGTGCTCATGTTGGTTCAGAGTCTTTTTTCCATGGTGTCTCCCTCTGGCTCTTACACTCTTTCTGCCTCCTCTGCCACAGGTTCCCTGAACTCTGGGGGGGAGGGATTTGATGGAGACACCCCATTTAGGGCTGAACGTTCTGAGGGCTCTCACTCTCTGCATAATGTCCAACTGACTGTGGGTCTCTGTTTTTGTTCCCATCTGCTGCAGGAGGAGGCTTCTCTGAAGATGGATGAGAAAGGCACTGTTTTATGAGTACGGCAGGTCCCTGGCCTGGTCCCCAGTTCTTGGCCACCCAAGCAGGGTCAGGTATAGGTTCCATCTCATGGAATAGGCCTCAAGCCAAATCACGTATTGGTTGGTTACTCCCACAAGCTTTGCGCCACCATTGTTCTGGCACATCTTGCAGGCAGGGTACCCTTGTAGACTAAAGGCTGGGTTAGTGTTTGCATTGCCCTTTTGACAGTGCAGTACTGTAAATTTATAATTTCATATTCGAAGAGCCTTCTGGGAACAGAAATAATAGAAGTAGCTTCCATCAGGAGAACCCTAACCTGCACTGTTTCACTTTAGAGACAGGAACTTTCCTTTAGGGGCCGTAGTATATTCATTAGCTGAGCGTGAGGTGTGATCAAAAGCCTTTTCCCAGAGCTGCATCCGCGTGAGGTGTGATCAAAAGCCTTTTCCCAGAGCTGCATCCGGTGTGGAGCTGAGGGTTTAAGGACAAGCATTTCCACACCCTACTGAGGCCATGTCTGAAAGAGACAGAGGCTGGACACATGGTTCAATGGCTAAGAGCACTTGCTGCACAAGACGAATTCAGATCCTCAGAGCTCACGGAAAAGCCAGATGGCTCGAAAGCATCTGAGTGGCAGAGACAAGAGTATCACTTGGGTGCTTGTTGGCTGACAACATGGCTAATACGGCCAGTTACAGTTTGATCAAAAGACTCTGTCTGGAAGTGATGATGCAGAGTAACAGATCAGGATACTAGATGTCCTTCAACTTCCATGTACATGCACACAGAGACACTCGGCTACACATAGAACCGTACGTACAGAACAGACACGCATAACACACCACATACACAAACACCACACACCACCCCCAAACACATATATACCACCACACACATGTACATACCATGTACACACACATGTACACACACCACAAAACATAACATACACACACAACAATCCCCCCAGAGCACACACCACATACCACACACACAACACACACACATACCCAATACCACATACACACAAACACACACCACATACTCTCCCCCCCCACACACACACCACAGGAAGAAACAGGAGGGCTAGCAAAGAGTAGCCTAAAAGTTCTCTCCAAGGTCTTCCAACCCCAGCAGCCATGGCTGAAGTTACTAGACACATGGGAATTGTTCACTAACTGAATTCCCTTTTGTCATAGGATTAACTGGGGAAAGTAAACATTAAGTGTACATTTCAGTTGAGGGGGTGCAGCTGACTGCTCTGTAGTGATTCTAGTTCTCAGAGGACTAACCGCTAGCTCTGCAACACACCGAGGAAGGTCTAAGCCCGATGTCAAGAAAGGTTGTGGCAAGGCGGGATGCCCTGGAGGATGAGGCGCTGGCACACAACAGTGACACGGGGCAGTGAAGAGAGAGCATCTTGAGTGAAGGCAGGAGGAAGGTTGTAGCCACTGAAGAGACTTCCTGCGGCAACATACACATAGGAGGGGTTGGCTCCATGCAGCTGCCCAGGAAAAGGCCAGAAGCTTCCAGAAGAGGGAATGTCCCCACCCAAATGCTGCAAATGCAAAAAATGGAAAATGCAATGCTCACATACTAGACGTTCACTGTGGGATTTAAAAAGCCATGAAGACATTGCATGCATATGGTATAATCTTAAGGCACCAAAGGCTCAAAAAGCCAAATAATTAAATCAGCTCTGACTGAGGAAGCTATACAGAAGGTATGGTCACTCCAACTCCAAGTCTGTAAAATGTATGCGAGATATACAGGGTAACCTGGGGACAACGCAGAGAGAAAGGGGTTTTGTTTAATTTTATGTACATGTGAAGAGATGAAAGAGTTAAAAAAGCAAATAGGTGTTTTGTTATTTCCATGAGAAGCACGAGAAGCCTTACAGCAAAGTGCAGCGATGAGAAAATATTCCTTCATTTACTGAGAGAATATTACAGCCAGGTCCCCCAGGACCGTGTGAGTGACAGCCACTCACTGAGGAAGAGGGAGCCAGGAGCTACATGCCATCTCTCACAGGAGAGCAGCTCTGCTCTCTGCAAAAGACCACCACACAGGCCGCCATCCTGTAGAGGCTGAGGCCGAACCTCCTGGCTTGGAGATGAACTGATTTGAAAGTCTGATGGAAGGTAGTTGAACTGGCCTATGTACTTACTGACTCACCTATGTGGACATGTGTCCTGGAAGTGGACAGATGGAAGGGAAGGATAGGAAAAGAACTCCTCTGGGGAATCCAAAATCCCACCCTGGGCCTCAGAGGAAACTTTGTTCCCTTCCGTACCGGGCACAGGCATCGCCAAGTGTCTGATGCTCCTCGTGTTTTATAGCTTCACATTGGGTGGGGGGTGGGGCAGACATTCAAGTCTTACACAACTTCCTACCCACCTAAATTCATATTCTTTTATCAACTCACACACACACACACACACACACACACACACACAAAACAAAGAAATTAAAACAAACCAAAACCACCACCCCCCCCCCAAAAAAAAGCCAAACCAGAACAATAACAAAAGCACACACAAATCCATGGAATCTATCTCGGTTTGTGATAAACACTCCTGAGCAGACAAGGCACAGCTTCTTAATCCTGGTCCTGTGCGGATTCTGAGACTACCAAGTGCTGGAGTTGATGATTCCATATTCCGAGAAGGTTCCTTGAAGGCTGGGCAGCCTGCTGTGGCAGATGCCAGCAGGGCTGAGCAGCCAAGCTGACATAAAACTGTTTAAACAGCTCTAGTCTGAGCAAACAGGCGACTGGTTAAACAACAGCACCCCTAGCGTGCAGAATGGCACCGTGCTTGGCAAACAGCAAGCAATTAGGAAGAAGGCCACAGCTGATGCCAGGCTACAAAAGTACAAATCTCCAGGCTGCCTGGGCAGCTACTGTTCATTACGGAAAAAAACCAATTACACCCACCTCCTGCTAACCCCCCCAAGACACCAGTATCCAAGGGCTCCGTGCTGCTATTGGAGTTTAGACCAGAAATCAAAGCTTTGGAATTCAAGATCTGCCACAAAGTCCTTGTGGAATTCTGGGAAGTCACTGTGCACTTGTCGCGGTAATCTGTTCTAATTTGCCCTATTGCTTTGGGAGCACTAATGGGGGCCCTTTACGCCCAATTAGGGCCCATTTCTTGCATAGAGAAAAAAGGGTAGCTTCTCTATGTGTACTCTCTCTCCCCCTCTCTTCCTTCCTGCTGAGGTATAGACATCCCTGTACCCACTTGCCCTCCTTGTACAAATGCAGGTGGGGTGGAGTACAGGCCATAATGAACTACTGGGTCACTTCCTACAGTTTCTGGAAGCTCTACAAACAAGCTTTGATTTGGAGCAGTGGAATTGATGATGGCGAATCCACTTCTCTGTTCTAACTGTGAATAAAGGGCTTTCGACTTTCAGCACAAAGAACAAGCCAGGGGGCCCTCTACACTTAGAAAAAAACAGGGTAGTTCTGGTATGAAAAAGCATCCTAGGAGATTAGATTGAGTGACCCTGAGAAGAGGAACGACAGTTTTGACTGTCTGTCACTGATGAGATGGGTGATAACTTCGTCTGGGTTTAGAACTCCTGGCGCTGACAGCCTAGCTGCATAAGAAACATCTTTTATAATTTTAAGCAAAAAATGTTTAAAATCTGTACATTTATCTTTTTTTTGTAAAATAAAGTCATTTTAAAAAAAAGAAACATCTTTTATTTTCATCGTATTAAATTTACAAGTGAGAAAGCGTGTCGTTCTCGGTGCTGGCGCGCCCTCTGGTGGTCAAAAGAGATCATGGCACTATTAAAGAATTGGAGCTTGTAAAGCTTTCAACCCAGAGTTCCTAGATTCTACCCAATTTCCCCCACCCTACCCCCCAAAATAGGTAAATGCCAGTAGTGAAATAAAGCCAATAATTTGTGAGTTTTTCTGAACAGTAGTCTCTATCTTAATCCAGAATAAGTGGCTTATAGAGGTACATTTATGGCATGTGAGAGAGACAGAGCAAGAGCAAGTTTGCATTTGCAAAACATTTTTATTCACAAGCTAGTATTTTATGTTAAACTATTTGTGAGACCCATATTCACATACTCAAACAACAATAGATTAAAATATGGGGGGAAATTGTACCCACAGTTTCTTGTTCCTATATGTTAACAAATACAGTATGTCAACTATTCACATAATATTCACATATTATTAGGAATTCTGAGTAACGTATAGATGACTTAAAGAATATAGAAGTAATAACCTGGCACTGAAGTGGAAGGAATGGAGTGGGCGTTTTGATTGTGTGTGTGCTTGAAGGTGTGTGGGCCATGAGGTGAGGGCGTCTCGGATTAGAGTCCCAGATCTTTGGACTCCCATTTCTATTTTCCTCTTTCTCTATTCGATGGCAGTGAACACTTTCATCTACATTTCTTTGTTTTCAAATGTTGCTAATTCACTTTTTAAAGAATTGAGAGTGTTAGGAAAAGCAGGACAAGCAAAAGGAATGTGAAGTCACAACCATGAAAGATCCCAGAGGATGTGTTGGAATTGTCCCAGTGAGTCACATGGGATTTGTTCAGGATAGAACCACCAGACTTAGAACAGGAGGGGAAGGAGGAGAAGGAGGAGCTACAGTAGAAAAAGAGCAGGGGCTCCTGAGAATGGGGATCAGGAGGAGAAGCAGGAAGACCATGAGGAAGGGGAGAAGAAGGAAGAAGGGGAGAGTTATGAAAAGTTTGTAACTGAAGGAGAGGAGAGAGACAGAGAGAAGAAAATGGACCTCTCAAGCTTCATGAAAGGAAAAGTTTACATCAAAGATACCAATGATAACTATGTTGAAGATGGGAAAAGAAGGTCTTTGGAGGGAGGTCTTTGGAGGGAGAAGGTGACAGTGGTGGTGACTAAGCAGGAGCAGACAACCAAGTAACTGGGGGATTAGATGCCCTGGTTTGCAAAACTACAATAACACTTTTTCTTTTTAAAAAAATTTTTTTTTCTTAGATAATCTGTATTTACATCTGAGATGTTATCCCTTTCCCCCACCCTGCTCCCATTCTCTGTCCCCCTCCAGTTGTCTTCACAAAGGTGCACTCCCTCCTAATCACCCTCTCCACCCCATTGCCTCTGCATTCCCCTACATTGGGACCACATGACCTCTCTGGAACAAAGGCCTCTTCTCACATTGATGCCAGACACCGGTATCTTCAGCTACATACGCAACTGGATCAATAGGTCTCTCAAAATGCACACAGAGGTTGGTGTTTTACTCCATGGAAGCTTTGGAGGGTTTGGTTGGTTGATAATGTTGTTATCTTCCTATGAAGTTGCAACCCCTTTCATCTCCTTAGGTCCTTTCTTTAGCAACTTCATTGGGATTCCCGAGTTTAGACCTATGGTTAGCTGCAAACATGTTCACCTGTATCTATATGACTCTAGCATAGTCCCTGAGGGGGCATCTCTGTCTGGCTCCTACCAGTAAGGACTTTTTGGGACCAGCTATAGTGCTTGGATTTGGTGACTGCATATGTGGTGGATCCCCAGGTGAGGCAGCTTCTGAGTGATCTTTTCTTCAATCCCTGTTCCTCTATTTGACCTTGCATTTCCTCCCATGAGAGTTTTGTTCTCCCTTCTAAGAAGGACTGAGGCATCCCCGTTTTGGCCTTCCTTCTTTTTGAGCTTCAAAATGTCTGTGAATTATTTCTTGAGTATGGGGTATTCCAAGCTTTCTGGGGCTAGTATTCAATTATCAGTGAGTGCATAACATGTGTGTTCTTCTGTGACTGGGTTACCTCACTCAGGATTATAGTCTCTAGTTCCATCCATTTGCCTACAAATTTCATGAAATCATTGTTTCTAATAGCTGAGTAGTACTCCATTGTGTAAATGTACCACACTTTCTGTATCTATTCCTCTGTTGAAGGACAGCTGGGTTCTTTCCAGCTTCTGGCTATTATAAATAAGGCTGCTATAAACATAGTGGAGCATGTGTCCTTGTTATATGTTGGAGCATCTTGGGGTATATGCCCAGAAGTGGAATAACTGGGTTTTCAGGTAGTACTATGTCCAATTTTCTTAGGAACTGCCAGACTGATTTCCAGAGTGGTTGTACCAGTTTACAACCCCACCAATAGTGAAAGAGTGTTCCTCTTTCTCCACATCCTCACCAGCATCTGCTTTCACCTGAGTTTTTGATCTTAGCCATTCTGACGGGTGTGAGGTGGAATCTCAGGGTGGTTTTGATTTACATTTCCCTGATGACTAGGGATGTTGAGCGTTTCTTTAGGTGCTTCTCAGCCATTTGGTATTTCTCAATTGAGAATTCTTTGTTTAGCTCTGTACCCCATAAATAATCCTTCTTTAATAGAATTATTTGATTCTCTATAGTCTAACTTTCTGGATTCTTTGTATATGTTGATGCAGAATTGGTAAAGATCCTTTTCCAATCTGCTGGCTGCTGTTTTGTCTTCTTAACAGTGTCCTTAGCCTTACAGAAGCTTTGCAATTTCATGAGGTCCCATTTGTCAATTCTTGATCTTAGAGCATAAACCACTGGTGTTCTGTTCAGGAATTTTTCCCCTGTGCCTATGTGTTCTAAGCTCTTCCACACTTTCTGTTCTATTAGTTTCAGTGTACCTGGTATTACGTGGAGGTCTTTGATCCACTTGGACTTGAGCTTTGTACAAGGAGATAGGAAAGGATCAATTTGCATTTTTCTGCATGCTGAGTGCCAGTTGAACCAACAGCATTTGTTGAAGAGGCTATCCTTTTTCCATTGAATGTTTTTAGCTCCTTTGTCAAAGATTAAGTGACCATCGGTGAGTGGGTTCATTTCTGGGTCCTCAATTTTGTTCCATTGATCTACCTGCCTATCTCTGTACCAATACTATGCAGTTTTTATCACAATTGCTTTGTAATATAGTTTGAGGTCAGGGATGGTGATTCCCCCAGAAGTGTTTTTTATTTTTGAGAATAGATTTCGTTTTCTAGGTTTTTTTGTTATTCCAGATGAATTTGCAAATTGCTTTTTCCAACTCTATGAAGAATTGAGTTGGAATTTTGATGGGGATTGCATTGAATCTATAGATTGTTTTTGGCAAGATGGCCATTTTTACAATGTTGATCCTGCCAATCCATGAGCACAGGAGATCTTTCCAACTTCTGAGATCTTCTTCAATTTCCTTCTTCAGAGTCTTGAGCACTTTTGCTTTTTCATGGGCTCTCTCTGGGACCATAATACCAGGATCTCTAGGCTGGTTTCTCTCTGAGCCAACCAATTAGGCAGAGTATCAGGGTTGTGGGTGGGAGAGCAAAACTTGGTTTCACAAGTATAAAGGTTGTTTAGTATTAATAATATTTATCCTCTTTGATTCTTAGTTATACTGGAACAAGAAGTCAATGCCTTAAGAGAAATTATCACCTTTTGCTTAACAGTCGGGGATTAGGTCAAGAATTTATTGCTAGCACTCCCTTCTCTGGCCAGGCAGCCAGAAATCCTTCAGTGACCTGACTGGTTAACTCGTAAAACAGAGAGAAAGGGGAAAGGAGAGATGTCACTCACACAGACACATACATACAGCGTGAAGTAGAAAATAGGTACACGTGGGTGGATGGATGGATGGATGGATGGATGGATGGATGGATGGATGGATGGATGGATGGGTGGGTGGGTGGATGGGTGGAGAAGAGCCCCCCTCCCCAAGCCAAAAAATTACCTCATAGATAAAATATTACATGAAATAGACTTACATTAAAAGTTGTTGATATTAAGTTCAAAGCAGTGTTTCATTCTATGTGCTCATTATATATTCAAAGCAACAGTTTCTCGTGGTCTTGTCTTACTCTAGTGCACACCTGTGGATTCATCCTTGGACCTAAATGCTTTTCCTTAAACACAAATTCGTCCCAAGCACTGACTGCTCTTTCAGAGGTCCTGAGTTCAATTCCTAGCAACCACATGGTGGCTCACAACCATCTGTAATGAGAGCTGGTGCCCTCTACTGGTGTGTCTGAAGACAGCTACAGTGTACTCATATGTATTAAATAAATAAATAAGTAGATAAATAAAACTTAAAAAAAAACTTTCTTCCTAAGATTATTTGAATCCAGTCAGGAGTTCTATAAAATCATTAATTCTCCAAAATAACATTAATTCATGAAAACTTATCTTTACTATGATCTGCAGAAAATCTGATTAATAAGGTGGGCTAATGCCAAGGGATTATCATATTAATTTAATGACAGGAAAGGCATATCAGCTGCATGAATCAATCCTAAGATGAATTCTCTTTGGGACCTTGCCTCATAGAACTCACCACCGAAGACCTGGCAAAAACGTTGTGCCACCTCCAGGAAGGCGAACTGCTAGCTTTAGCCTATGCCAGATGGCTCCTGACACCATAATCCAGAATAGACTCTTCACAGTGGAAGAACAGTGACTGACAGGCACACACTTTTGTAGGAATCCCTAGTACGTGATGGAACAGATTTCTAATTTGTACTCCCTGTATTGAACATTTGTAGGCAAGGGTTGAACATAATTGCTCTCACACGGGAGTCTCAAAAACATTTCATTCATAAGGATTCAATGCTACGTATAAACTCAGGAAGTTATAGTTAGCTGTAATATAAGATGACAATAGTCTTTTCAGTGATAACTTGATATATCTGGCGGAAACTCAGAGACTTCTAGCTTGGAGGCAGTGACTTTGGGACCATTTGTTTTGGTTATTTGGGGATTGTTTATTACATGAGCAGCTCAGTTGGAAGACTGCTCTATTGAGTAACTTCAGCCATTGAGTGATGAGACTTTATTCTTGGAAGGGAAGTTATACTATGAAACTAGTTTCATGTCCACAGCTTTGCTTAGCAGAGCTCTTCTCTGACAGCACAAAAACTGTGCAACTAACTTGGAGAGGCAGCTTTTGAAAGCATTTGTGTCTCTCATTAGTACTTTGGGTTTTGTTTTCTTTTATCTGAAACAGGGTCTTATTCCTAACCCCTGGCTTGCCTGAATACTATATAACCCAGGCTGTCTTGAATTCACAATCCTCCTGTCTCTCAAGTGCTGGGATTTCTAGTATGTGTACCACATCCTGCTATAAGTAAAAATTTTAAATTAGGCTTCCAAATTATTTGTATATCAGGAAGCAGTTAGAACAAAACTTGAAACTAAATCAAAATTAAAAGTATAATTTATTTTAAAGTGTATGCATGCAAAAAGAGAGAAAAATACATAGTCATGTGGTTGTTCTATTTGTTAGAGTTTTGAAAAATCTCTGGAGTGGGCTCCATAAAGGCATTTGGTAGTATCTGCTTCCTTAATGATAAACATTCTGAGCAGAGGGAGTCAGAATGCTCAGTTTAAATTTGCACTTCCCTGACGGCTAAGGATGCTGACTCTCATTTGCATATGTTTATTGATCACTTGTATGTCTACTTTTGATGATGGATTTGATGTCACTTATGTTTGTTCTCTTATGCAGAATCTAGGTTTATATGTAACAGAGGGAGACAGGAACAAGAAAAGGAAACAGAAGAAAGACTAACAATGCATGTTTGCTCTTGTAGAAGGAATCCAGATGTAACAATGTACATTTATTTACAACATATGAAATTGGAGAATATTTGGGAGCTGATGGGGGTGAATAGAAGTGATGTAAAGGTGTCAAAAGTCAACCATGTAAAGTGAATTAAAGTAACTCATCTGGGATCCATGTGAGAGTCTACCTACTTATATTGCTGGCATTTTGATACTAAATAAAATGTAATGAGCAGACAAGTATATCTCATTTATGCAAGGGGCTCCATAGTCAACACACTGGTTTCGTCCTATCTAGAATGCTCCCCTTTTGTTTAGCACGGTTATATTCTTCAAAGTAGTAGCAGCAAATTAATGAAGCTGTGCATCTCTACTGGGACACAATTTACTGAGTACAGACTGCTGTTGTGTCTTTGTAGTTTAAAATATATGTCCTGAAATTTTAAAACAAATATTGTAAAGTTATTTGTGGAGCAACTATAAAAAAATATCACGTTTTCCTCCTAATTTTTAAAAATTGCAGACTCTGCCAGACTGTAATATGCTTACCTTAAAATAGAATCTATCTGTTGGCTTTCTTTATGTTTTCCATTAACTGATTAATTTATTCACATAAATCCCAGTCACAGTCCCCTCCCTCCTCTCCTTAGAGTCCAGTCCTCACAAATCCCTCCTTCCATCACCTCTTCTCCTCAGAGAAAGACACATGCCCCTGATTGCCACCCCACCGTCAGATATGTATTCCCAGGAAGACTGAGCACACCCTCTCCCACTGAGGCCCAACCAGGCAGTCCAGTTGGATAAAGGGATCTAAAGTCAGGTAACAGAGTCATAGTCAGCCCCTACTCCAATTGTTGGGGACCCATATGAAGATCAAACTGCACATCTGCTACATATGTGTAGGGACCTAGGTCCAGCTCATGTATGTTCTTTGGTTGGTGGTTCAGTCTCTGTGAGCACCCATAGGCCCAGGAGAGTTGACTCTGTTGGTCTTCTTAGGTCCTTGACCCTCCAGCTCATGGGTTTCTTAACAATCATCTTATTGTGCAATCAAAATTTGATCCATTCAATTGAAAATAACATTGCCTCCAGGGAACTTTTAGGACTTAATGAGCAGGATGCCAATAAGTAAGAGTTTCTTTTCTGTTTTGTAGATAGTTTGATCTCAGGACTCGGGAAGCTAAGGGAGAAGAATACCATAAATTCAAATCTACTGATAGATTCAAGGAATAAGAGCAATTGGTGACTTGCCTTAAGCCGTGTAACCACTGATGACCCCAGCATGCCTGAATAGATAGTCCCAATCCAAATGTCACATATGGTTGAACCAAGTGAATTACAAAACAGAAGCAAAAGTCACAAATCTGGGAAAAGGAAGGTAAGGAAAAACCAGGGACTGATGAGATGCCTGCAATAAAAGCAAGACTCACCCCCCCCCCCCCAAGAAGCCCAAAGTAGAGACAGACAGACAAAATGTTCTGGAGTTAAAGACTGGGTGCTCAGAGTTCAAACTGGCTGACCAGCTTGTAGTTGTGGAACAGAATGCTATAAGTATGACATCTGTCAGGACAACCTACAGTTTATCCAATAGTGGAGAAAAATAGAAGACAGAGAGACCTCTCATGCACATCAACTAGCAGGAATAATACTGTGAAAATGGCTGTCTTAGTTAAGGTTTTACTGCTGTGAACAGACACCATGACCAAGGCAAGTCTTACAAATAACAACATTTAATTGGGGCTGGCTTACAGGTTCAGAGGTTCAGTCCATTATCATCAAGACAAGAGCACGGCAGCATCCAGGCAGGCATGGTGCAGGAGGAGCTGAGAGCTCTACATCTTCATCCAAAGGAAGCCAGGAACAGACTGGGCATCCTCAGGCAACTAGGAGGAGTGTCTCCAAACCCATCCCCAGAGTGACACACATCCTCCAACAAGACCACACCTTCTAATAATAATAACTCCCTGGGCCAAGCATATGCAAACCATCACAATGGCCATCCAACCAAAAGCAATCTATAGATTTGATGCAATTCTTCACAGAAGTTGAAAAAGAATCTTAAAATTCAGATGGCAACACAAAAGACTCTAGATAGCCAAAGCAGCTCTGAACAACAAAAGCACTGCTACAGATCTGACCATTCCTGATTTCAGCGTATGGTACAGAGACGTCACAGAACAGCAGTGTGCTGGCATTAAAACACACACTCTCATTAATGCAGTAGACTCAGGAGAGATTAAGCCCACACTCCTGCAGTCAAATGGTTTGTTAAATGCATAATAAGACCAAAAACGCACATTGTAGAAAAGAGCATCTTCAACAAATGTTTCTGGTCACACTAGGTCACTACATGGATAAGGATAAAACTTGGTCATTCTCTCCACACAAAAACAGCTCCAAGCGGATTGACTAAAACAAGGCTATGGAACTGAAGAGTTCTCAAGAGAAACATGAATGGCTAAGAAATTGTTTTTAATGTGCTCAACTTTTTTAGCCATCAAGGAAATGCAAATTAAAACGACTGAATTTTCACCTTATCCCAGGCAAAGTGGCCAAGGTCAAGACAAAACAAGGACAACAAATGCTGGAGAGGATATAAACAGAATACTAATGCAGCATCAGTTAGTGGGAGTAAAATCTGGTGTGGTCACTATCAAAACCAGTTCCTCAAAAATTGAAAAGGAGGTCTACTGAGGCTAAGAGATGGCGTGATGGCAAAGAGTACTTGTAGATCTTGAGAGGTGCTGGGTTCAGTTCCCAGCACCCATATGGTAGCTTACAACCATCTACAATTCCAGTTCTAGGGGATCTGACACGTTCTTCTGCCATATACATGTACCAGACATAGACATGGTGCACAGGCATACATGCTGCCAAAACATTCATACACATAAAATAAATCTACGTTTTAAAAGAAAAGCAATAGATCTACTTACTATATGACCCAGTTATACATTCCTCAGCATGCATCCAAAGAGATATTTGCACATCCACATCATTGCTGCTCTATTTATAATAGCAGGAAGTAGAAACACCCTAGATGCACTACAACCAATGAATGGACAATAAAAATGTGCTATGTTTATACAATGGAACATTATTCTGCTGTTAAGAAAAATATAAATTATGGAATTTGAAGGTAAATGGAAGGAACCATAAAAATATCATTTTGAACAAGGTAAGTTAGTTCTGAAATGACAAACATCACATGTAGATCCTAACATCCAAATTTGAAATGTGTGATTAAACTGGGATACTGTAGAAGCCAGGAAACAAGAAAAGGACCACCTTGATGGAGGAAAGATAGTAAGACACAGATGATGGGGAGGGAGGTTTAAGTGGTGAGAGAGATGGGAAGGTAAGGCAGATGAGGGATGGGGGCATAACTAACTGTAAGGATGTTTGAAAAATGGTTGAAAATCTAAATATTTTATCTATGTGGATATCTAACAGATATTTGTATATATAAATATATAAAATATATATATATATATGCAAAATATTTCATTGGAGATACCATACCAGGCGACAATGATCCTCCAAGAAGGTCACCAAATAGAAAGCCCAGTATCAGGTGAGGAAATGTTCATGTAATTGGTGTTATTATACAGGGATATGCACATGTAAACTTTTTTCAGAAATATAAACTCAAGTGAGAGTATTTTGGATACATGATACCTCAAGTGAGCTTTTGTCTTTCTTTTTCTAGTGAGCTTTCCCCTGTGAGATAGAAGCCTGCACTGAGAAGCTGTACTTGAGGTAGAACTGATGGGAAATGCCTTCAGGGTTTTCAAACACAACAGGCCTGGGGCAGGGGTACAGGCTGCACATAATGGAAGAAGACAGTGACAGCTTAAGTGGTCTTTGAAAAAACAGCACCATCCATAGTGTTAAATGACAAACTATGTACCAGGAATATAAAGATTTACAATGTATACGACATATAAACTTTTAGTGCCCAGAATACAATATATCATGCACAATTGTGCAGAAAAGACAAATTCTCAGAGGAAAAAGCGAGCACTGACTTTGAAAACAAAGTTCATAAAAAGTAACCCAATTCATAATAGATATGAGACAGTCAACCTCACTAGTAGACAGAGAAACATGAATTAAAGCTATAAACTATCATTGTAAGCCCATGAGGTTGACAAAAAGTCTCTGTAGCCTGGAATCAGTGCTGACAAGTCTGTGATGGAAAGAGCAGCCTTTAGGCTCTGGTGCTGAGAAAATGAATGCATAATGCCGAGCGATAGGGTAGCAATGAAGGTAACTTAGCAAAGGTTTATGCCCTTCAGCTCCCAATTCTCCTTCTAAGTGAGTGGCAGAGGCTCTTCCACACAACTGAGCAAGCGCTACTGAGGGATTAAACAGATCTGCAAAGCAAGCTGCGGGCAGGGCTGGAGCACAGGGAAGGATGAGGGAGAGTTGTTCCTTTCCCTGCACAGACAGATATGGGAAGCATTTGAGATGAAAAATTTCAGCATGCAATAATTAACAAAGGGTCTTTCAATTTATCATCAATATTGTGCCTGTCTGTTATGTGAAGGAGCAGGCATGTCACAACTCATACATAGGGTCCTCTCTCTCTCTCTCTCTCTCTCTCTCTCTCTCTCTCTCTCTCTCTCTCTCTCTCTCTCTCTCTCTCTCTTCCTCCCTCCTCCTCCTTCTGTGAGATTTGGGGATTGAACCAGGGTTCTCACACCTGATGAGGACGAGGAGATAGCAAGCAGCCTTATCCACTGGGTCATTCCATTGGCCTTGATAAGATTTTTGAGGAGATAAAAAAGATTGGCAGTGTAGTCACCCTATCATTGTAACACACTGAGCACATTGTAAGAAGAAATGGTTTGTTTACCTGCCATTTTCATGACTTCCACCATGATGTGTTGGCGTTATTGCTCTTGGCTTGGCAGCAGCATATTAGGGCAGAAGCGCATGGCTGAGTCTCAGGAATGAGAATCAAGGAGAGGGGAAGAGAATAACTTCTCATTATTTTCTTTGATGGCAGGCTCCCCCAAAGACTGGAAGATTTACCCATTATTTTTGTTAACACTATGCTGAGAACCAAACATTATTAAACAATCATTTAGAGGACAATCCATACCTAAGCCAGAACCAATGAGATGACTCAAAGACACAAACAAGTTTTCTCCCTAAAACCTATATGGTTGAAGGAGAGACTTGATTAACTTTCCTTGTAACATACGTTTTAGTGTGCACACACACACACACAAATTAAATAAATATTGAAACGTGCTTTTAAAAGACCTAGACCAGCATTGTAAAGACATGTCAGTTGCTCTTGCAGATGACCTGGATTTAGTTCCCAGTACTTTTTAAAAATTGGAGGAGGGGCTGAAGAGATGGTTCAGTGTTTAAGAGGATATGTTGATCCTGTAGAAGACCCAGGTTCAATTCCCAGCCCCCACATTGTGGGGCTTCACTGCTGCCTGTAACCCCAGCTCTAGGGAAAATGGATGCCTCTGATCTTCTTAGGCATCTGAACTCAGGCAACCACTACCCACCTCCCACCTCTCTTTCTTCCCTTCCTTCCTCTCTCTATCAATTAAAAATAATAAAACAAATCTTTTAAAATATATCTAAACCATAGCCAATAGGGACGAAAACAAACACAAATAACAACATATAAGAGGAAAGATTAGGAAACAATTCACAGACATGATGACGATCAAAAAGAAGAAAGGCCAAAATGGGGATGCCTCAGTCCTTCTTAGAAGGGAGAACAAAACTCTCAGGGGAGGAAATGCAAGGTCAGATAGAGGAACAGGGATTGAAGAAAAGATCACTCAGAAGCTGCCTCACCTGGGGATTCACCACATATGCACTCACCAAATCCAAGCACTATAGCTGGTTCCAAAAAGTCCTTACTGGCAGGAACCAGACAGAGATGCCCCCTCAGGGTCTAGGCTAGAGTGATACAGATAAAGCTGAGCATTCTTGCAGCTAACCATCAGTCTGATCTCGGGAATCCCAAAGAAGTTGCTAAAGAAAGGACCTAAGGAGAGGAAAGGGGTTGCAACCTTATGGGAAGATAACATTATCAACCAACGAAACCCTCCAAAACTTCCAAGGACCAACAACCTTTGTGTGCACTTTGAAAGACCTATTGATTCAGTTGCATATGTAGCTGAAGATACCAGTGTCTGTCATCAATGTGAGAAGAGGCTTTTGTTCCAGGGAGGGCATGTTTTCCCAATGTAGGGGAATGCCCAGGCAATGGGGTGGAGAGGGGGATTAGGAGGGAGGGAACCTTTGTGAAGGCAAATGGAGGGGGAGGGGAATGGGAACAGGGCAGGGTAAAGGGATAACATCTCAAATGTAAATACAGAGTATCTAATTAAAAAAGAGGGGAAAAAAGGAAAAATTAGGAACAGTCCAAACTTAAGGGGCTTTGGAGGCTTGGAGGTGAAGTTCTCATGTGAAAATCTAAATTGTACATGCTGACACCACAGGGTAAGATGGGTTGGGGGACTGATGGGCAGAAGACACTGTCCCAGGGAAAGGACAGAAGGACAGAACTAAGTAGCCATTATCACGGAGTGGGATCGCTAAGGTAGGGGCTGTTACAGTCAGGCACAGCTAAACCCATTTGTGTTGCTGAACTGATAACCATGAATTTTAGTTCTCCCAATATTTTTAGAGCTCTTGTTTGTCAAGTAAATAAAATTTAACCATTAGGGGAACCTGAATGTGGGGTATATGGGCCTTCTCTGTCCTATTAATATTTCTTTTCTTGAAGAAAAGTTCTCCTCGCTATAACTAAGGCTGTTCTAGGAATCACTTTGAATTTGAGCTTCTCCTATCTCAATCTGCCAAGTGCTGGGATTACAAGAATCTGCTACCAAGGCCAAAATATTGTGAAATTTAAGGATCTTAGAATAAACAGAGTTTTTTTTTAATAGAGTGAGAGAAAAATGATAAATTGTGATAATGGGAATAATGAATGAAAATGAATGAAAAAGCTACTAATGTTACATACTTGAGTGGCACGGGAAACCACTGGTGGAAATTCAGATTCTTACAGTTAGTTATTATAGATCCAAAGCCAAAGTTCTGTATAACGTATACCTGAGTAGTTCAGCTTTTAGATGTCTAGAAAAAAAATAGAAATTCATCCACATAGCAAACAAAATGTTCAGTGAAAGACTCCAAAACTATAAGTGAGTAGAATCTCTTTAACATAAACTTTCAAGGCAGGCAAAAAGAACTTAAGAGTGCTAAAAGTCTGGATAGTTTTTATCATTGTAAAGGAGGGAGAGATGGTATTTGAGATGTAAATCCAGCTTCTTAAACTGAAGGTCACAATCTTACATGACAATTTTCTTAGTTTGCTTTCTATTGCTAAGTTAAAACATCTGACCAAAAAGAACTTGGGAAGAAAGGGTTCATTTGGACGTACACCAATCACTATTACTCACTACAGGAAGTCAGAACAGGGACCAAGCAGGGCAGGACCTGGAGACAAACTCTGAAGCAGAAGGCATAGAAGGTCACTGCTGATCCTGGCGTGCTGCCTCTGGCATGCTCAGCCAGCTTTCTTATACATCCTAGGAACACCTTCCCAGGGGTGGCACCACCCACAGTGGGCTGGACTCTTACATCAATCATTAATCAAGAAAATGCCCCATAGACTTGCCTACAGGTCAAATATGATGGAGCCAATTCCTCAGTTGTTTCCTCTTCCAAGATGACTCTTGCTTGTGTCTAGTTGATCAACACTAGACAGCACAGTGCTGTTTGAGTAATGTGGGGTTGTGAAAATTTTGACAACAGTAAGAGGTTTGTGAATGTGCAACAGCCAAAAAGGAAGTCATCACCAAACATTTAATGAACCTGGGTTGTTTCTGGCAGAACTTCATGGCAGTCTTGGTGCTGAATACACTAAATGTGCACTTCACAGCAGACGGCGCTGAAGACATAGCCTGAAAAGCCTTAGCTCTCATCCAAGACTACTGGATGTTGCACATTGCCCAGTTTTCACTGTGCATGCCAGGTTTTCTGCTCTAATAGAAAAATCATGGTACAATCATGGTAAACAAAGACTTCTAGTCTTTTTACTTTTAAGGAAAAAAAAAAACACCAAAATATATTGCATGCTGAAGGCATGGGGGAAGTATGCTTCTCTCTTCTGATTACTTACAGAGGATAATAAATTGTTGTAAACTACCTTGTAGTACACAGGTCTTCTTTAACTGTATTTTTGTAGTCATCTAACTTGTCTGTGTTCCGCACAGTACTCTAATGACCACCATTACACGCTCTACTTTTGTGAAATCAGTTAACCACTGGGTTTGACAGGCAACCTCAAAATGTGAATTATTAGTAAATAATTTAGAGGAATCTGCTCTGCCTGTTTCTTCTGAATTCTATAAGCTATAGAACATTACTGAACACGGGATGTAAGTTTTAGTCTCTCACTAAAGTGGCAGTGTGCACCCTGGACTCCCTCCTCTCGGTCTGAGGACTTGATATCTGCTACTTGGCAACCCCACTTCTGCTCCTGTATTCTGCATAAGAAATTGTTCTTATGTGAAGCTGATGTGAACTGGCTTTTATTTAATGAAGCAGAAAGGTAATTTAGCAGAATGATATTTGGTGAATCATTGAGTCGCTGGGGGCAGTGAACAACTAGATTCAAGCCACGTGGCCAGAAACAATTAATCCAGTCATACCCTAGAGTTGCTCTGGTGATGAGCCCCACTGGTCTTGCCACTAAGACCTAGATGCGATTGCTTGGAATTTCTAAATTGTACTCAGTTTACCACAGGCTTAAGAACATATCCATTAGCACTGGTCCTGGAAACATGGCCATGCTGCAGGTAACACCAGAGGGAAGATGCTCTACTTTTTTAGGACACGGATCCCAGGCTCACTGACGCTGGAGGGCATCTCTCAGTGCGTAAGCCTAGGTGAAGTGCCGTATTTTTGTTACAACAAATACTGACATTTATGGATCCTCATGCTGTTTACTGGGATATAGGCTCTTCCTCCTTCACCAAAGAGCACTAGAAAAGAAATCCCTCAGACATAGCAAGAGATCTAGGAGATGGTTGATACTCTAAGATGAAGGACGCTCACTTCTCCCTGGTAAATGTAACCACCACCTACCACACAGTAGGCAGTTCAGTTAATAAATGTTCTTTGGTGAAGTGATGGAAAAGCACTACAGACAAAAATGACCAGCACTCTGAGTAAATAAACAAGTGAATGAGAAAGGATAGTATTCTGGAAGCTCAAACATGGACATTGGGTTGGATGGAAGGTCAAGTGGGCTTTCAAACATGCAATTTTCTGACTCACCAGAAGGTGGCGCTGCTGCAAACAATTTGTAAGTTTTGAGTTCTGAATGTAAAAACAGATCAGATAAACATAAAATAGATCAATAAAAAATAGATCAAAGAAACAAGAAAAATAGCATATAGCCTTACCACCAGAAGAAAAACAGTAGCTTTGGTGTCACTTCAGGTTTCTGGTGTCAGAGTTAAAGACGCACCTAGCATACAGAGGGTGTTCACTGACTTCAGTGTCGCTGTCACCCACCAGTATCATTCTAGATGCATCTCTTTCACATCCAGAGGAATAGAGACACACTCTCTTTTGAAGCTTCGCTTTCCATCGTGTCAACTGTGCTCCAAAACCTACAAATGAAAAATTCCAGAAACAAACCTTTTATAAGGTTTGACTTGTACTCTGACTGAATAGTGTGATGCAATTTTGCACCATCATGCTGTGACTAGTCAACAGACATCTTGTTTATCAGAATGATTGCTAAGGGACTCTGGCGCAGCACTGATTATGATCAGCTCCTCATCATCTAGGCACTGTTAGAATACTTCTATTGTACGATAACTTCTCATGTTTAGTCTCATTGCCTAACACAGAGATGAAACTTTATTCTGATTTTATGGTAAAATATGACGCTTTCCTGTTACTGCCAAGCCCTATGACCTAAGTCTCATCCCCCAAGCACACATGGTAAAAAGAGAGTTATCTTGGACTCATGCTTGCATGCATATGTGTACATACATATATATACAAACCAATAAAAGAAATAACACACACAGCATGAAATATATAGGGCTCAGGACTACACACTTTCAGACAACTATTGAGGTTTTGGGCCCCACTAGACTAGCTGGGGTCATACCAAGTGAGAGACAAGAAATGTACAATAATTTGAAGAAGAAAGACTTTAACTAATTGCGATGAGTGTCCTAGGGCTGGGAGTGATTGGCCAAGATAAGAACAAACTTGGGAAGGGAGAATTCCCAAGACCACAATTCAGACCTTTTCAAGTGACTATGGTTTCTGTCATCATATTATCAGTGCCAGCACTGAAGCTGGCAGACAGGTCAACATTCTCTGCCCAGAGAAGATTTTGAATTGCTAGAGAGGCCAATGAATCTCAAAGGTCGCAGTGACACTGATTCTGTCTGGAAAGGGAGGGAAAGGTAGCTGGAATAAAGGAACAATGTTAGGTCTGAAACATTGCTATGATCAAATACTTGCAGTAAGGCACTTAGAAAAAGAAAGGGGGCATGTTGGTTATCTGTTTTGTTGAGATGAGAAAGCACCCAGATGAAATAAGCTTAAAGCAGGAAAGCTTATTTTGGCTCCCAGTTTCAAGGGAACAGTCCACGGCAGGAGAGGCATGGTTTAACGGTGTAACCCTGGTTGGCTTACTAAATAGACAAGGGTAATCTGGAACTCAGATTCTGTGCTTCCCAAATGCTAGGATTTAAGGAGTGAGCTACCACACCCCATGCTCCTTTGTAATCAGTTGAAGACCCTAGGCTATAGGCTGGTGCTGCACTTATTTTGGGTCTCATTTCAATTAACTTAACCTAGAAAACCCTCAAGTACCCTAAAAGTTAATCTATCATACGCATATCCAGAGACCTGTCTCTGAATGACTCTAGATCCTGTCACGTTGACAATCAGTATTAACCATCATGGGTGGGGGATAGGTTGTGATTTGGACTTAGGATTCTTGGAGATTCTAGTGTAAGGCCAATTAGTCTCCTTACTGGCAGGGGCAGCGCATGATCTGAGTGTGTAGCCTCATCCACTAAGAAGCAAAAGGAAGACTAAGAGCCGGGGACACTACTGTTCCCCAAATGGCACAGCTCAAATGACCTGATGACCTCCAACCAGCCCTCCTCCCCAAGTCATCTACCACCACCCAACAGCACCATTCAGGGACACTAATCCTTTAATACACAGGCCCCTGAGGGACATCCTTCACCTGAGACATTCCAGAATATAGTTTGAATGGAGCACTTGAGAAAGAAAAGGAGATCTCACTGATAATCTTGTAAGTTCAAAGGCCAAGAACAGGCAGTAACAGATCCTCTAGTGTAGTCTAGCCATGGCAGGAGCACACATTACACCGAGAAAACAGGAAGTCAGATAGAGGGGTTCAGATGCAGGCTTGTGTAGGAGAGAGGTCCCATGAGAACCATAACCCCGTCTGAAGGCAGCCCTCAGCAACCTGATGACCTCTCCCTTGGCACTACCTCTTGACACTTCCACAGCACCTTTGAATATTGCAATGTTTTGGAACCAAGCATCTAATAAAAAGAAATGATAGCAACATGTTCACGTGGCCATGTACAACAACCCTTTGCGTAGTACGTGGTCCACTGTGTTCTGACTGAGATACAGAACAAAAGCTGCAGAGCCCTTTAGAAGCAATGAGCTGGACCCTCGGCACCTGACTGAGGCTGTTGACATTCAGATCTTTATTCTGAGATCCAGGATCAGTAAAGGACAGAAGGCTGTTGATGTGAGAGAACATTCAGGCCTCATGCCAGGAGTCCAGGCCAGTGAAGTCCCCTGGGTTTTTCTAAGGAAGATCATGACTGCAGAAGTCTTGACAAAGCCCCCTGACACCATTTAGCATAATGCAACAAGGCAAAACTATTGTTCTTTGTAAGTTCTCTTAGATTTACTCTTAGTAACTAATTATAGTGCAGCCATTGTGTACACAGGCTTAGAGAGAAAAGCCTGAGCCTCGGGGCCATAAGATATGAAGCTTATTCCAACTCCCTAGGATGCTTTAAGTAAGACCAGAATTCCTAGAACTGTCCAATACCAGCTTATGAGATCTGGTCGCAAGATGCCATGAATCCCAAGCAAAAGATAGATTGATTTAAGAACACAAGGACTGCAATTTGCTGGAAGGACTTACTAACAGAATCATGAACCTTGAATGACAGCAAAACCAAATGTTCTCCCAGAATTTGGCTCAGAGAAGGGAGTGCAGTCTGGATGACAGGAAGCTAAAGTTAAGGAGCTGGACACAGTCTGGACATAAAGTCCCAGTCTAGTGCTGCTCAGAGTATCCACTGGGAACCTCATGGGACAAGCTGACCAAACTGGTCGCTGTGAGTGACTTCCTTCTGGCAACTGTGTAAAGGGAACAGGGTCTTGTGTGAGGAGAATGGATGAGCTGCATGGCCTACTTCAGGGTCTTGGAGGGGTGTACACATGAATGGTCTCATCTATAAAGACATGTCATGGCCGCCCTGCCTACGATGACTTTAAATGACTCCTGGTGTCCGGGTGGAAGTATTACAGGGGGTGACTGAATTGTACACTTTCGGTTAGAAATGGTGGGGAGCTTGTGGAAACAACATAAACAGTTTCATACTGTGCAGGTCTGCCCTCATATACTGGGCAACAGGGTAGGCGTGCTTCATAGAGTTTTATAGGACTCTCCTACGGCTGCTATCACAAACATAGCAGTCTTTTAGAGACGCCAGGGACAGTCTGTTTTTCTAGAGAACGCCTCATTGCTAGGCACAAGCCTCCTTCCTCCATCTTCAAAATCCTCTCAAAGTTATGTTTATCCTGACTCTGCGATTATAGCATCATCGGTACAAAAGATGTTTACAGCTCTTATGTGAAAGTGAGAGAGCCCTTGGTTTAAGGTAAACTCTGAATCCAGTAACAAGTGTCCTTGGAGAAGAGGGGGGAGGGGAAGGGAAGGAAGTGGAGGGGAGAAGTGAATGATGTAAGGCTGGGCTGTGGCTCACGGGTAGACTGTTTTAGCATGTGCAAGGCTCTCCCTAAACAAATAACGACACATCCACAAGCCAGAAGCTAAGAAACAGCAAAGAGAAGGCTCTCCACAGCTTCGAGGTATAGAATCTGTTGTCAGGGGCTGCTGGAAATGACCATGAACACAAAGGCTGAGTCATGGGAAAGAAGCAGACAGTCTGTGCCTTATAGGGACGTGAGGTGTCCTGCACTGGAATCGAGGACCTGTCTTCATCGACCTGTATCATGTGGGAGGGAAACAGCCTTACTACCGTGCTCTGCTGATCTAGTGGCCAGGGAATAGAGAGAAAGCCCAACTGTGTGTGCCAAATCCAAGTCCCACGGTGATTTAAGTTGGACACTGACAAAGCAACCCAACTGATGAAAGTCGATTTTCTCTGCTACCTCTCCCGGGAAGGAAGAGGGAGCAGGAATTCACTCGGCTCAAACCTTTAGCACCATTTTCTGGTCTCTCCCTCCTGCTGGAGGCATGTGACACACTGACCACCAGAGGGCACCACCGCACCAAAAGAGAGTGAAGTGGAACCAATTTGACGCCATTAGTCTAGGGTATGTCTAAAGCTGGAAATGTCTCTGGAGCTCTGCATTACCCACCACAGAGCAGAACCAGATGAACGAAACAGAGGATTGGTAAGGAGGCCTGGCAGCAAGGTCTGTGGCCCTGCTAGTCATGAGAGTCAGTCTGGGGTGGAGCTCTAATCTCACTGTTGTCCACTAATTACACATTCTGCTCCAGTTAAAACCCCACCCAGCGTTCAATCCCAACCTTGAATCATGTCCCGGCTGGAAAAGTTCACATCTGCATAGCTAGCTGCTGTCATCCCATTTCTAGCCCAAGTCAGACAGAATGGTCAGAAGGAATAGGAGTAAGAAACCATACTGTTACCCACATGGAAAACAGCCTTGCCCAGAACAGAAAATAGTTTTTGAATTGGAGCCAGGAGGATCAAAAGTTACGTGCCATCCATGGCTCTACAGCTTGAAGCCAACCTCGTGCGTCACACGCCTCAAGCACAGCGCCTACAGATGGCCTGTTTCATACTCTCTGTGCCTCATGGCAGGGAGGCATCCTCTCTGAAAGCATCCTCACAGCAACTCCATACAGGTATGTGGATGGTCCTGATAGTGGATGATGGTTCCTTGGATATATTTATCCCTAAGTTCACAGCTGTGTCTGACTTCTGCTGTTGTCAGCCACACTCTCAAGAATGTGGTTAAAACTTAAAAGATATTCTGCAGTTGATTAGGAAAGGAAAAACAAAAAGAGGAGGCAAATTTGGGTCAAGGATGGGCAGCCCAGGAGGAGGAGCTGAAGAGGGAATAGATATGAAGATATTTTGTATTCAGGAATTTACCAAAAAATAACATTTAAAACCGTCAAATTATGCACTATAAAATAGTGACTTTTATAGTGTGTACTTCTGTTGCTTGCTGAATGTGCACATGTGTATTTGCATGTGTGGAGGTCAGAGGGTTATGTCAAATGTCCTTCCTTTAGTGCCTTCTACCTTTTTATTTAGCCAGGGTCTCTCGCTGCTTGGAAATTCCCCACGTGGCCTAGGCTAGCTGGCCAGCAAGCTTCTGGCAGCCATCATTGAGCCTCTGGTCCTCCACCTTTCTCACCATCCCTGTGATTACAAGCCTGCCAACCCGTGTCTAGCTTGGTGTAGGTTCTGGAGATCTGAACTCAAGCCTCACTCTTATAAGGCATGTGCTTTACCCACTGAGCCATTGCTCCACCCCTACGGTCTTGTATTTTGAAAGTGCAATTAAAGCTGCAGGCAGGTGATACTTCAGACTGCTGAAGCCAGTAAGAATCCCTTTTCTAGGTTGGTTCCCTTGGTGTGTTATCATTATAACAAGCAACTTTATCAACCTCAGACTCCTCTGTTCCTTCGCTAACCAGACCTGTAGCACAGGCTAACCTGGAACTCATTGTGTAGCCCAGGTTAGCCTACAACCCAAGGTAATCCTCCTGCTCCAGCCTCTCAAGTCCTGAGATAACAATCCTAAGCCTGTTCTCTAATTCTCTGCCAGCATGGTGTTTGCCAAGTGCACAGGACCCTGCCGTCACCTGCTGACAGGATCCCGCTCAGCCCCGCCTCTGATCATTTGGAGGTAATTTCTGTTCTCTGCTATTCACTCCACTCTTCAGTCAGCATATGTTTGTTTCTAAGTATTTTCTCACTGCACCCAGTTAACTGCAAAGAAAATCCCATGGTTATTGGTTGTGCAAATATCTCAAGATATTTGCTCATGAGGTCTCTGGTTTGGAGATTTCTCATTCTTCAATTTATTGCTTTCTTATCAGTAGCTCTAGCTACAAGGGCCTTCATTATATCCTAATTGCCAGTGCCAATTGCCCTTATTTTTTATATTAAAAATCCATTTATAAATGCATTTCAGCAGCTCCACCAGCTCAGCATCATTGCTAATTTAATCTCCCTCCTCCACTATTAGCGCCGCAGGGGGCTGACCAGAGCAGGAGGAGCTGGGGCTAATCAGATCACTAGTTTGTCTGAACATTATGCTCAGCAGGAACTCAGTGGGAAGCACTGGGTCAGACTGAGGGCAGATTAAATCTTCTGCCTGCTCAGGAGACCAGCTAGGGGAGGAACCTGGAAGCAGAGAGTTGAACCAGGGACCCCAGGTTGAAGGGACTAACATGATGAGTCTGGGTGATTGTTAGGCTGCCTTGGCTGAGGGCTCCAGGAAGGCACCAGAAAACTGCTTGCTCACCAGTTCTCCAGAGCCCTTCTGCACTACGAAGTGGTAGCCAATGAGAACTTACGGAGCTGCATTAGTGAGGAGTGAAGTTGGGACTAGTCTCCAGTCTCCTGACTTGCTGCTCTGTTTTGATGGGAACTCAATTAAAGGAAACGGGGGAGGGGGTGCTTAGTGAGTACATAAAATGAGTTGACTACTGTTGTATTGTTCTTTGTCCTTTGCAGGCATTCATTCTTATTCTCCCCAGCAGCCTCAGGAGATAACAGGTACTTACAAACCTCAGAAGCACTGAGTGCCCATTAGGTGACTAGGAGCAGGACACAGGTCTGGCCTCTCCGCCACCTGTCTTTTTTACTGCATTCTGTCTCAAGTTCCATGACTCTGAATAGGTAAGGCAATCAATTGAGGGTGTCTATTTACCTGTCCGTCCTCCTCCCAGATAACGTACAGATAAATAAGTCATTTCTCTAAACCTTCAGTCACTTTAGGTTCGAGAAACAGCAAAGCTTCCAAAGACAGCCTAGCCTAAAGTCAGTCACTTGTGATATGGTGAACCTGCATCCTGGAGCAAGTTTGTGCTGGCTAGCTTTATGTCAATTTAATACAAGCTAGAGTCATTTGTAAAAGGGGACTCTCGGTTGAGAGTGCTTCTGTAAGACTGGCCTGTAGACATGTCTGCAGTACATTTTCTTAATTAGTGATTGATGGGGGAGGACCCGCCTCACTATGGGAGATGCCATCCAGGCTCATGGGTCCTGGATACTATAAGAAAACAGGCTAAGCAAGTCATGGTGAGGAATCAGTAAACAGCACCCCTCCATAGTCTTTGCATCAGCTCCCGCCTCCAAGTTCCTGCCCCATTTGAGGTCCTGCCAATGATGAACTACAAGGCTGTACGTGAAAACAAATTTACTCCCCAACTTACTTTTGGTCTTGATGCTTCATCACAGGAACAGAAACCCTAAAACAAAAGGGTAGCCTTCTTATGAGGATTAGATTCCTTTCAACCAGCATATCAAGAACTCCCTATGAAACTTTGGTACTATGATAGCCTCAAGTTATCTATGGGAGTAACAGGAACCCAGAGGAAGCGTCTGATTTTACCAAGGTCACACAACAAGTTCCACTATTTGCTTCAGCCTTGAGGTTTCAATGGCAGACGTCCAGTTTCTCATCCTGCAGTTCACTAGTGTCCCTGGCTTGAGATTGTGAGCTTTTTCCGGACACTGTGTGTGTGGGGGGGGGGTGTACAATGCTTCATCTTTAACAGTTTAATATACTTCTTAAGCAAGACTTTTTACATAAGAATTTTAAGTATAAATTTTGCTTACATGTTTCAAATCTTATTTTATTCTTTCCAAGTTGCTATAATATGCCAAATAGGACAAGAAGGAAGTTTCAACCTCAGTTTAATTGAGTTCTAGATGAGAAAAATACATCTGCACTTTCCTTCTTGCTGTGACAAAAGCTACTTCAAGGAAGGAAGGGGGTTTTTTGGAGGGAGGGAGCTCATGATTTGAGGGAAGGGATGGTGTCAGAAGCTTGAGGCAGCTGATCACACTACATCAGCCATTAGGAATCAGACAGATACTGGACCTCCGCTCACTTTGCCCTCTATTCTGCCCACATCCAGCATGGGTCTTCCCACGTCACCGGAACTGCTCTGCAAATCCTGTCACCCACACTTTCAGAGGCTTATTATCACCAAAGTGATTTCAAATCCCATCAAGTTGACAGTGATGACTTACCATCGCACCACCTAACCTAAGTGTAGAAAAAGGAATTTAATCACTCTGAACTTCTTTTTATTTTATTGGAATCATGTAGGAGGTCTTATTAAGATAAAGATCCTACCACAGGTTTTTCCTATCTAAGTCACACTCAGCACACTGTAATTCTATTCACCACATAGCTCTTTTGGATGATGTCTTGACTGTCAGCTTAATTGGATTGAAAGCTGCCTGGAAGATTAGTAAAGTGCACTTCCGGATGTGACTCTGAGGGGGTTTTCATCAAGATTAACTAAGAGGGGTAGACCCATGAGGGGGATGTAGATTTTCTCTCTCCCACACCCTCTCCCCCTCTTCCTCTCTTTTACCCCTTCCCCCATTCTCCTTTCTCTCTTCCTCTCCTGTCTCCCTGTGCCCCTCTCCTGGTTTCTCTCTCCCTCTGACTCTTCTCTCACTCTCCCTCCTTCCTTCTTGGTTGCTATGCAGTGTATTGTGCTGATCTGCTATGCCCTTCCCACCCAGATGGACAGAGACCTTTGAAAGCAGGAACCAAACACAAGGGTGTCATCACAATTTTAAGAAAGCAGCACAAGTTCTCCCATCATCTTGGGTGACTTCAGTGTCTAGAAGAACCCATCCTATGAGTTAGAGCTACTCTGCTCATTCCAGGAATCACACTTGGCGTGTGTGAAGTGAGAGGTGCGAAGAGGCGGTTGGCAGTTCCTAGTAAGAGCTGCCACCAAGGGTGCCCGCCAGAGCAATGGCATGCTTTCTTTTGCATGGGTTTGTTTTTAGACAGGGTCTCACTGTATAGTACTGGCTGTCCTGGAACTCACCAGGCTAGCCTTGAACTCACAGATATCTGACTGCCTCTGATGGGATTAAAGGCTTGCAGCACCACATCCAACATAATGGCTATTTTTGCAAAGGACACAGGTTCAGTTCCCTGCACCTACATGGTAGCTCACAACCTGTAACTCCAGGCCCAGAGAATCCAGTACTCTCACCTGATCTTCAAAGGCACCAAGCACATATGCAGTGCACATTCATTCACATAAAGTTCATGATAAATTTCAAAGTACACCTGGGGAAAGTGCTGGAAAGGTGGATGGCAGCTTACACTGTAACCCCAGCACTCGGGAGACTGAAGTAGGAGTATTGTCCCAACTTCAAGAGCAGCCTCGACCACGGTGAGAAATTATCTCACACCTTCGTCCATACAAGGCAGTTGGTGGCATGGAGGACCTTTCTGACCTCATCAGAGCTGACTTAGTGGCACGATAAAAAAGGAAAGCTGGTTGGAGTCAGTTCAAGAGTGAAAGAGAAAGCTGGGGAGGTTTCTGCAGAGCAAGAATAAGGAAAGGCATGGACTAAGATACTGAGAAGTTATGCCAGGACATCACCAGCAAAACAACAGACTTCAAACAGGAAGACATGGGAGTGCACTGTGTAAAAAACGTTTAGCCTGACTGAAATGCAAGGGTTTGGGAGGATAAGACAGGATTGCCCCAGTTTTATGTTTATTTTAATTAGATATATTTGATTTACATTTCAAATGTTATCCCCTTTCCAGATTTTCCTCCATACCCCCTATACAATTCCCCCCTCCATTTCTATATGACAGTGTTCACCCACCTATCACCCCTTCCCATCTCCCAGAGCTGGCATTCCCCTACACTGTGTCATCAGCCTTCACAGGACCAAGGGCCTCGCCTCCCATTGATGCCAGACATGGCCATCCTCTGCTACATATGGGACTGGAGCCACGGGTCTCTCCATGTGTGCTCTTTGGTTTTGGTGGTTTAGTCCCTGGGAGCTCTGGCTGGTTGGTTTTGATGTTCTTATAGGTTTGCAAACCCCTCCAACTCCTTTAATTCTTTCTCTAACTCCTCCATTAAGGACCTGTTTCTCAGTTCAATGGTTGTCTGTGATCATTTATCTCTGTATTTGTCCTGATCTGGCAGAAAATCTCAGAACATAGCTATATCAGGCTCCGGTCAGCATGCAGTTCTTGGCTTCAGCAATAGTGACTGGGTTTGTTGACTATATGGGATGGATCCCCAGCTGGGGCAATATCTGGATGGCCTTTTCTTCAGTGTCTGCTTCAAACTTTTTCTCTGTATGTCTGCCTGAGAATATTTTTGTCCCCACTTCTAAGAAGGACTGAAGCATCCACACTTTGGTCATCCTTCTTCTTGAGCTTCATGTGGTCTGGGAATTGTATTTTTGGGCTAATATCCACTTATCAATGATTGCATGCAATGGATGATTTTGTTTTTTGTTTTGTGACTGTGTTATCTCACTCAGGATGATAACTTCAAGTTCCATCCATTTGCCTAAGAATTTCATGAAGTCATTGTTTATAATAGCTGAGTAGTACTCCACTGTGTAAATATACCACATTTTCAGTACCATTCACCTACTGAAGGACATCTGGGTACTTTCCTGCTCCTGGCTATTATATATAAGGCTACTATAAACATGGTGGATCATGTGTCTTTATTGTATGTTAGAGCATAGTTTAAATACTCATAGAAATTTCCCCCTTCCTCTCCTCCTTTCAAACCCCTCTTATGCACCCTTCATTGCTCTCTGTACAGGCTGGTTTTGTGTCAACTTGACACAAGCTGGAGCTATCACAGAGAAAGGAGCCTCAGTTGAGGAAATGCCTCCATGAGATTCAGCTGTAAGGCATTTTCTCAGCTAGTAATCAATTGGGAAGCACCTAGCCCATTGTTGGTTGTGCCAACCCTGGGCTGGTAGACCTGGGTTCTATAAGAAAACAGGCTGAGCAAGCCACAGGAGGCAAGCCAGTAAGTAACATCCCTCCATGGCCTCTGCATCAGCTCCTGCTTCCTGACCTGCTTGAGTTCCAGTCCTCTGGTGATGAACAATGATATGGAAGTATAAGCTGAATAAACCCTCTCCTCCCCAACTTGTTTTTTGTTCATGATGTTTCTGCAGGAATAGAAACCCTGAATAAGACACCATATGTGTGAGAGTTCATTTCTGGATCTTCTATTCTGTTCCATTGATCTACCTGCCTATGTCTGTACCAATACCATGCGGTTTTTAACACAATTGCCTTGTAATATAGCTTGAGGTCAGGGTTGGTGATTCCCCCAGTTTTTTTTTTATTAGTTTTTGCTATCCTGAGTTTTTTATTATTCCAAATGAATTTGTAAATTGCTGAAAGAATTTCTCTGAAGAATTGAGTTGGAATTTTGATGGGGATTGCATTGAATCTGTAGATTGCCTTAGGCAAGATGGCCATTTTTACTATGTTGATCCTTCCAATCCATGAGTATGGGAGATCTTTCCATCTTCTGAGATCTTCCATTTCCTTCTTCAGAGACTTGAAGTTCTTGTCATACAGATTTTTTCACTTGCTTTGTTAGGGTCACACCAAGGTATTTTATATTCTTTGTGACTATTATGAAATGTGTCTAATTTGTTTCTCAGCCTGTTTTTCCTTTAAGTAGAGGAAGGCTACTGATTTGTTTGAGTTAATTTTATATCCAGTCACTTTGCTGAAGTTGTTTATCAGCTGTAGGAGTTCTCTGGTGGAATTTTTGGTGTCACTTAATTATACTATCATATTATTTGCAAATAGTGATATTTTGACTTCTTCCCTTCCAATTTGTATCACTTTGACCTCTTTTTGTTGTCTAATTCTTCTGGCCATGACTTTGATTACTATATTGAATAGGTAAGGGGAGAGTGGGCATCCTTGTCTAGTCCTGAATTTTAGTGAGATTGCTTCAAGTTTCTCACCATTTAGTTTCATATTGTCTACTAGTTTTCTGTATATTGCTTTTACTATGTTTAGGTATGGACCTTAAATTCATGATCTTTCCAAGACTTTTAACATGATGGAGTATTGAATAATTTTGTCAAATGCTTTCTCAGCATCTAATGGGATGATCATGTGGGGTTTTTTTTCTTTGAGTTTGGTTATATAGTAGTTTACATTGATGTTTTTTGTATGTTGAACCATCCCTGCATTCCTGGGATGAAGCCTACTTGAATGTGATGGATGTGGGTACCCTTGTATTTGGAGCATAGATATTAAGAATTGAGAGTTCATTTTGGTGGATTTTTCCTTTGATGAGTATGAAGTGTCCTTCCTTATCTTTCTTGATAACTTTTGGTTGAAAGTCAATTTTATTTGATATTAGAATGACTACTCCAGCTTGTTTCTTGGAACCATTTTGGAAAATTGTTTTTCAGCCTTTCACTCTGAGAGGTGTGTCCTTACTCTCTTTGCCACTGAGGTGTGTTTTCTTTCTGTGTGCAGGAAAATGCTGGATCCTCTTTACATATCCAGTCTGTTAGTCTATGTCCTTTTGTTGGAGAATTAAGTCCATTGATGTTGCAAGATATTAGGGACCTATGATTGTTGTTTCCTGTTTTTTTTTTTTTTTTTTTTTTTTTTTTTTTTTTTTTTTTTTGCTAGAGTTGGAATTATGTTTGTGTGGCTGTTTTCTTTTTGGTTAGTTGAAAGAAGATTACTTTCTTGCTTTTTCTAGGGTGAAGTTTCCCTCCTTATGTTGATGTTTTCCTTCTATCATCCTTTGTAGGGCTAGATTTGTAGAAAGATATTGAGTAAATTAGGTTTTGTCATGGAGTATCTTGATTTCTCCATCTGTGTTAATTGAGAGTTTTGCTATATATAGTAACTTGGGCTGGCATTTATGTTTTCTTAGGGTCTGCATGATGTCTGCCCAGGATTTTCTAGCTTTCATAGTCTCACAGTTGAGAAGTCTGGTGTCATTCTGATAGGTCTGCCTTTATATGTTACTTGACCTTTATCCCTTACTGATTTTAACATTCTTTGTTTTGTACATTTGGTGTTTTGACTAATGTGATGGATGGAATTTCTTAACTGTTCCAATCTAATTGGAGTTCTGTAGGCTTCTTGTATATTTATGGGCACCTCTTTCATTAGGTTAGGGAAATTTCTTCTATAATTTTGTTGTAGATATTTACTGGCCCTTTAATTTGGGAGTCTTTGCTCTCTTCTATACCTATTATCCTCAGGTTTGATCTTCCCATTGTGTCCTAGATTTCCTGTATGTTTTGGGTTAGGAGATTTTTCCATTTTGCATTTTCTTTGACTGTTGTGACTGTTGTGTCAATGTTTTCCATGGTATCTTCTGCCCCTGAGACTCCCTCTTGTATTGTGTTGGTGACACTTGTGTCTATGACTCCTCATCTCTTTCCTAGGTTTTCTATCTCCAGGGTTGTCTCCCTTTATGATTTCTTTATTGTTTCTATTTCCATTTTTAGATCCTGGATGGTTTTGATCAATTCCTTCATCTGTTTTGCTGATTTTTGTGTTTCCTCTTTAAGGGCTTCTACCTGTTTACTTGTGTTGTCCTGTATTTCTTTAAGGGAGTTATGTATGACCTTCTTAAAGTCCTCTAACATCATCATGAGTTGTGATTTTAAAGCAGAGTCTTGCTCTTCTGGTGTGTTGGGGAATCCAGGACTTGATATGGTTGGGGGAATTGTGTTCTGATGATGCCAAGTGGCCTCGGTTTCTGTTGCTTAGGTCCTTGGACTTGCCTCTTACCATCTGCTTATCTCTGGTGTTAGCTGGTCTTGCTGATTCTGACAGTGGCTTGACCCTCCTGTAAACCTGTGTGTCAGTACTACTGGGGGACCAGCTCTCTCCCAGCAGTGACTGGGTACAGAGAGCTGTGGCATAGGGTCAGCATAGGGCACAGGCAGAAACCTGGAAGCAGGATTGCCCCAAGTTTAAAGCCAGCCTGGGCTACATAGAAAGTATCAGGCCAGCCACGGTTACATAGCAAGAACCTGTCTCAGAAAGCTGAAACCAAAGCAAGACAAAACAGAAAGCCAGTGTGAGGTTAAAATAAGATATAGCATTCAGTTACCCAGGTATCTGTGTTTGAAATAACACATTTTAAAATTCTTGTGTTCATCCAACAAATATCCACTGAGTGCTCTGTCTATTCCAGGCGATTGCAGGTTGGATACGCCACAGAACAGAACAAACAGAAGGCTCTGAACATGAAGAGATGATGTGCTCTTTGGATGAAACAGATAGGTAAAGCATAGAGTATGTGAAATGACTCTAAGCGCTGTGGGGGAAAACAAGAACAGGATTGTGGGCTTGTCTATGAATTGAGTGAGCAGAGGATGACACTCCAAAAAGTGACACCTGACAAAAGCTAGCTATCAGCCCATACAAGACTATTCCAAGGCATGGGGCCAGCAAGTAAGACTTCACTGAATTATGGCTGTTGGGCTAATAATAGACTTGGGTGAGGAATGATGGTTATAAGCAAGTAGGATTGATGGTAGCTGGAACCACACAGTGGTCCTGAGGATAAGTGTTTAAAAATTATGGAAATATTTTGGAAGGAAGATGCACAGAAATTGTTGGCTTGACCAATAAATTAAAACAGCTAATGAGTTTATTATGATTATAAAGAGTGTAGGAGCCCAGGATTACACCTAAGGTCTGATACTTCATCAAAGGACTAACATGGTGGTGCTAGCCTTTAATTGCAGGACTCAGGAGGCAAAGGCCAGTGTGGCCTGCTCTACATAGAAAGTTTCAGAACAACTAGTAATACACAGAAAGACCAAGTCTCAAAAAAAAAAAAAAACAAACCAAAGAAGAAAGAGGATGAGGAGAAGAACATGGCAAAAATGCTGTTCACTAAATGTATAGTAATGAGCACTAGACACACCGCAGCAGTTAATAGGATGCAGGTTCTCTGAGCTTTCCGCTCTTGCAGAGAAATAAATTTAAGTTTGCAACACCCATTTCATGTTTCTCACAACAATCCATAACTCCACTTCCAGAGAATCCAACATTATCCTGACCTTTGTGGATTCCAGATGCATACATGATACACATGCAGGCAAAACTTTCATACACATAAAAATAAAATAAATATAAAAATCATTAAGATTATATTTAAAGCTGCTATGAGTATTGTTGAGCAAGTGTCCTTGTGGTATGTTTGAGCATCTTTTAGGTATATGCCCAAGAGTGGTATAGCTGGGACTTGAGGTAGGACTATTCCCAATTTTCTGAGAAACCACCAGATTGATTTCCAGAGTGGTTGTACAAGTTTTCATTCCTACCAGCAATGAAAGAGTGTTCTCCTTGCTCCACATCCTTACCAGTTTGTGCTATCCCCTGTCTTTTTTATCTTAGCCATTCTGAAGGGTATAAAATGGAATCCCAGTGTAATTTTGATTTGTATTTCCCACCTCATCAAAGATGCTTCTTTTTGAACCAAGTAGAAACTATGATAGAGATCCAGTCGAAATTCGGAAAACAACTGATTGTGGGGTGTTCAACCCCAACTGGTACACCAACAGTAGCACTCCTACAATTAAGACTCAGGGAACATTGCAGAAAAAAGAAGAACAAGGAACAGAATGTGTCTAAAAGATAGTGTCTTACATATGTGACAGGAAAGCTACACTCATGAAATCTCAAAAATATGGCCACTGATAAAAGACCAGCATAATGACAGAACTAACTGACAGGCCAACCTGGACAGGGGAATTCTCGCAAGGCTCTTAGGGGAAGAGCTACAAGCAAGTAATGGCTACACTGGTAGATTATCCAGCTCATATGAACAATATTAAATAGTCACCAGGTTATATGTGTGAGTATGCATGCATGTATGTATGTTCTTAACAGCAATGATTAGAGAAGTTATCGATTAGAGAGGGAGCTGGGAGATCATGGAAGGAATTGGACAGTGGAGGGAAATATGGAAATAATGTACATAGAATACTCATATATGAGATTCTAAAATATTTTTATGTAAATTAAAAAACTGTGTGGACATGTGTTGTAGTAAATATTAAAAATTAGATGGCTTATCTCTTTATTGGCACACTCTGTGGATGCCGCTCTAGCGTGGAGCTGTGCACATGGACTCTGTCAATCGGTCCACAAGCTACACTCTCCACGAGATTCCCTTCCCTGCCAGTTCACTCCACCTGTCCTATTGCCTCCGTCCCGGGTGGAATTACCACCCTGGTGTCTTCTTTCCTCCATTGCCCGTCACAAACATCACTTCAAAGCCCGGTAACTTTCAAACAGTCTTATATAATAGATTCTCAATCCACAAACCCTCTACACAATAAGATTACATCCAATAGACAAAAATACAAACTGCCCCTCCATATGAGATAAAGACCTATAGAATCCTTTTAAATATTTATATCTACCTATGTCCGATTACAGCCACCAGGATCTAAGTCTGCTTTCCCCGACTCCATCTTGATTTTCTTCCCCAATCTGTTCTTCTGTTTTCCTACTTTTTCTCCGCCTACCTCTTACTGTCAAAACATGTATCACCTTAACATCAATCCACAGACATGTGTGGACTCAATAAGCTGAGGAGAAAGGCAATACACTGGGCTGAGTTGTAGATGACTTTGTTGGTCACAGTAAAGAGATTTTTGCTCTATCTGGATGACCATAGAACCCACCAAGGTGAGATTGTGAGGCCAGATGTGGGTAAGTAAGTGGGTGTTCCCTGGGGCATCCTTATGGAGTGGGCACCCAGCTATGGTGCATCAGATTTCAGAACTTGAAGGGAGGTCATTGTTGGGACAATGGCATGGGTCCAATATGCTCACAAGTGGTCATTCAAGGTGTGGGTGAACTCAGAAAGGTCTTTTAGAAGTTTTAGGAATTGAAGAAGAGCAACATGCTAGAGCCATAAGAAATGAGAATGGCTTTGGGTCTAGACTTGTCCTTGTATCCAGTGATGTGCCTGCAATGGAAGAGCTAAGAGGAACTGGAGACTTAGTTCAATGGGTTTGCCTGGCATGTGCTATGGGTTGAAAGCTGCTTAGGTGTGGTGATACACCCCTGTAACCAAGGACTTGGGAAACCGAACCAGAAATTTGAGGTCATACTTATGTACATAGGGAGTTCAAGGACAGCTGGAGCTGTACGAGATACTGTCTTACAAAAGAAAAAATGGGTAAAAAGGAAAGGGGTAAAAATACCTGTAATCACAGAGTTTCAGGCCAGCCTGGAGTATATATGGAGACCCTTTAAAGGGGGAGATTTACAAAGATAAAACTGTTTTATGGGTTGAGAAGACCGTGCTTTCATAATCTGTAGCCAGAAAAAGCAATGACCCCTGGTATTTGTTTTCCAAAAAGCATCCTTAGGGTCCCTGTCTGTATAAACTAACTGAACTGAGTCACTAACGTCAGCATGTCAGCATCACGTGATCTCTCGGGCATCTAGTAAAATAAATACCTCAGTGACCACAGCATGTAATACGTTTCCCAGAAGCCCTTCCTCACCCCAACCAAAGTGAGACCCTAAGATGACTGTCGCAGGCAGGAGTCCTGGGACTTCTCAGGACATGAGACAGAGTTCTTGGGTAAGAGGGTGGAAAATCAGAGATAGCCCAGATGAGTGGAAATCGGGCTGGGAACAATGCAGTAATCTCAGCTACAGGAATCACAAGCCTGGGGGTGTTCGGGGAACTCCCTACAAAGGAGGGCTCTGTTCACAGGCAAAGGCAGAACCAACATTGTAATAAAATTGTGGGGCAACTCTAAGACCTTCTATTGAAGAACTATGAATCCTTTAAGTAACTTTTGGTAAGATTGGGAAGAAAAAGTCAGTCTGCACGTGTGTGGGAGAGATTCCCTGGGAGAGGGTCAGAAAATGAGTCTCTGAACAATACCTGAAGAGGTAGGTGGTAAAGGCAGTGCTAGGTGCTCTCAGCCTTTCATTCCCACCCCCAGCACCTCACCCCCCGCCCCTATCAAACTCGACCCACGCGAGTCCGCAGAGCACAAACCCGCCGCAGGGTGGCGAGCGCGCCCTGGGTCCCCGCCTCCGCCCGCTGCCCGCCGGCCCGCCGCCCACCACCTGCCTCCTCAGGCCCATTTGTATTCCGAGCAAGCCTCGGGTGAATTATTAAAGCCTAGACTCCTCCGCAGAGGCGCATTTCCTTCTCTGCGGCGATGGCTCAGCGCAGCAGGAGAAATCAGCCTCTGGCTAAGCCGCAGTCCCTCGTGTCCTGACTGGGAAGCCTCAGAGGTCACCTGAGCTGTACTCTCTTACTTCAGGAATGGCAATCGGGAGTGGACCACAGTCTTTCCCAAGATCCACAGGGTTGCGGATGAACTGGAAGCCTGGCTTCCTGAACAGCGACCTTTTGTATAATTATGAACAGCCCAGAAACCGTACAATAGACACATGATACCACCTTCAGAAGGACTGCCACCACGTATCCTGTGTCCAGTTCCCTACAGTTTGCTGCCACTCGCACCCCTCAAGACCCCAAAGTGGAATGCACTCCACGTCCACTTTAAAAACTCGCCTTTCCTGGTGTCCCTACGGCCTCCTTCTTAAACAACTGTCTGGAGCAGCCGGGGACTGACTTTAAAAGGGGGCTTCTCACCTGCTAGGTAGGTCAGAGACCTTACCCTGCTAAGTAGCCAGGTTTCCCAGCAGTTTCCTCAGACGCCTGCAGGACATTCCGTTTTCTGCTCACTCTCTTTCTTCTCTAAGGACAGGTTGAACTGTATCTGGGTGTCTAGGTTGTTTCTTCTCACGTGCAGTGTGAATGGCCAGAGAGAGTTAAATACAACATGTGTTCCCCAACAGTCAAAACCCTTTTCACTTCCAGCTCTAAAACCCATCCTTCAGGCTCCTACGTTATCCCACAGGAAAAGACCCTAATGTAGCCGAGCTCCATTGGCTTGCTGCAAATCTTCCTTAGCTATCAGCTTCATCCTTAAGACTGCAAATTAAGGCCCCTGTCACTCCATTTAACACTCACGGCTCCTCCCTTCAATCCTGCTCTCTTTTTTCCATAATGCCTGCTAACATATATATTATTTCCTAATTTATGGTGTCTGCTATGTGTCTATTTCTCTTTGCTATCCTAACCTTAGGATGGGTGAGATCTTTGTTTTTGGAATGTCTCACATCTAAAGCAGTGCTGCCAGACCGGCAGGGTAACCATGCAGCGATGCATGAGCAGAGCTTGAAAGCCAGGCTCCATTAGACATACTGATGATTCCCTTCCGTTGCATGGCTGGACAAATATGGGGAGACTTGGGGCTGCTGGAGAGGAATAGACTCCCAGTGGCTCTCAACAGGGCCCTGAATGCTTTTAATCACAAATGGATTCTAATCCTTGCACTAAAGAAATGCAAAATCAAAGGTAGGGGCAAGGCTGAGGGGAGACAACAAACAAAAGAAATCCAAGAGTCAAAAGCATGGCTTCTAGCCAAAAGATGCTCCCGGAACCTGCTCTCTCAGTGTGTGCTCCCAGGTTTATAAAGAAAATGGGAAGGAAACTCGCTTTGGAAACATACTCCCAAATTCCCCAGAATGCCCGAAGCTGAAAACATGTGGCTGCTCCAGCAGAAACACCTGCATGCAACCTGACAAGTAACAACTTTCTCCACCCTCAGCCTTAGACTGAAGGGGACAGAGTGCATGAGTCTGCTCTGGACACAGAAGACTCAGATCCTGTATCTTCAAAGTGATCTCATAGACATGTGTCAGCCTGCCTCCCAGGCTCCCCTCTGCCTCTCAGCCTCAGCCACCCAGCCCCTCGGTGAATTCTTTGTCTCTCATTTTCCCTGCTCATGGGACAGCAAACCAGCAGCTAGAGAAGTCTGTGCCCTCTGATTATGTATGGGAAACTGTACTCTAGCAGGACAACTTCACCCTGAATCATGTGCAAAGGACAGTTTCTAGAGCAATTGATCAGCCTGTGTGCACTGCTTCATCGGGAGCAGATGTGCTTCTTGTTTTTCTCATTACCATGATTTACTGTCTTCTAAGCTTATTAAAGACAGAGGCTCGAGCCCACTTTGGTGTGTGTCCTGGGGAGGATGTGCAAGGAAGGGAGGGAAGGAGGGGAGAGGAAGGGAGGGTTTGATGAGGAGCTGGGAAGATTTCCACTGTGCTGTGAAGGTGGAGATTTTACTACAGCCTCCTACAACAGCCCTCATGCCCAAGGGCACCCAGTGAGCAGCACTGTGGCTGGCAGCTTGGTCCAATAGCCTGCCATACACACACACACACACACACAGAGGCATGCACACAAATGCACACACACACAGGCATGCACACAAGTGCACACACACAAACACACGCACATGAACACAAATGCACACAATATACACACGTGCATACACACACACTATGTATATGTACAGGCATCTGCTTCTAAGTCAGACACAGCCTCATTCTGTTACATGACTGACCACCAAATAAGGTACTGAAAGCAATGGCATTGCTCTTCTTAGCTCCATTTAAGATCCCAAGGATCTATTTGCTTGCATTTAGTAGGCATTTGTACTTTAGACTTCCATAGTAACATGAATCCAGATTCTCTTTCTCAAGACACGGGCTTTTTCACATACATATATTCATAAGCACAAAGACACATGCTTATTCATAAACATGTTCTCACATCTGTTCATTTCCATTCCCGCAGTCCCAAGTACACATATTTACATACAATCCTTTACATACACTCACATACTTAGACACATATATGCAAATCTCTAAATGTGTACACCCAACAGAGACACTCATCTATACCTATCCTTTCCACAAGTTAAAAACTGCTGCTGTAGCAACACCACTGTTTCCTCTGCTATGTCATGGAGTGTGGACCTGGGGATGGAGGACTGGAAGGAATTCAGACAACTGTCTAGACTGGGATGATTCCCTTTTCTAAGAATAATAATATAATAGTATATAACCTCTTGATCTCCATTAGAAGTTTGGGGTTTTTTGCATAGCATATGATGAAGAAATTATTTTAATTCAAAGTATTTTACTTAGATTTACACTTGACTATAAAATTACATTAGTTATACTTTTTCCAAATAAGTTGCCAACTTTCAAAACAGTTTATACAAATACAAATTTAGATCCTGTTGTTATAAAATAGCAATTTGCATTATTTATGAAATACAGTACATAATATATTGATATTTTAAGTAATGCAATTAATAAATGATTGGCTTGAAAACTGTGCTTATATTAAGATATAGACTGCATTCAAGCACAGTATTGTGGCAGAAATTACTTTTAGTACCACATTAATGAGTTAGATTCCAAGAACTGTAACTAGATACCTAAGACCTAATTTAGAGTCATTTTGACTCATAGGTTCTGAGGTTCACAGGTTCAATCTCTTATCACGTGGCCTGTGTCAAAACAAAGGTCCTCCCCTGAGGAGTGGAAAAGGAAAAATGAAAACACAAACAAGTAAACAGACAAAACCCATAGTGTCCCACAATCTTCGTCAAGGGCACATCCCTATTGATCTAAAGAATTCCCATCAGGTCTTAGACTTGCCACCACCTATTGTTTCCAGTAGTGGTACCTGAGGTCACATCAATCTCTAGGACTCATACAAATTCAAACTTTCACTGTGATCTCCTGTTTGGAATTCTTGTACTTAAATTGTTAAAAAATTATTGTAAAAAATGTTATAGCTAAACCCATTAAGTATAATTATGCTAGTAAAAAAGACAAAAAAAAAATACAAGACACAGTGAACTCTAATGTCCTTAATTTTTACCATTGTATTGATATTGGCTCATCAACTCTACCAAATATCCTACAAAAATACAAGCTTTTTACAATCAAGAAGACCAGAGCAGGGAAAGAGAACAGAAGTTCCTGCAGATCCACTGCTCTAAAAAGTCCAATCACTATAAAGAAATGAGAAAAGTTAAAGATGATCAATACGGTAGTTACCCCATCACTCCCCAGTGTGCCTACTTGATGCAAAGTGCCATATTGTACTTCATAAACCCATATTCTGTGTCAAAGTAAAGGATAAAACATCAAGTAATACAGCTATTACTCTAATTTGTAGAGCTTGTGGCTAAGCAGTTAGTTAAAAGATAACATTTAGAGATCCTACTTTTAAGTACTATCCTCCAAAACCAAGTTGCTAATTTTTATTCAAAATAAATGAAAGACCAAATAAACTATTTGGTCTTCTGCCAGTTTTCTCTTCTTAGTTTTATTATAGGAAGTAATAGAAATTGCTTAATGTGCTTCATAGGAACATACTAAGGTGAATATAATTTATCAATCTGCTATTAGCCATCTAGAAGTGAAATTGCTAAATAATTACCATTCTTACCTATCTCATTTACTTGTGCTTGACTATATCAGGTGTGCCTTACACTTAGGTCTTTAACCAACAGCCTTTCACAAATATAAAGTATCTTAGTCAGGGCTTCTATTCCTGCACAAACATCATGACCAAGAAGCAAGTTGTGGAGGAAAGGGTTTATTCATCTTACACTTCCACATTGCTGTTCATCACCAAAGGAAGTCAGGACTGGAACCCAAGCAGGTCAGGAAGCAGGAGCTGATGCAGAGGCCATGGAGGGATGTTACTTACTGGCTTGCTTCCCCTGGCTTGCTCAGCTTGCTTCCTTTTAAAACCCAGATCTACCAGCCCAGGGATGGCACCACCCTTCCCGGCTTGATTGATTGAGAAAATGCCTTACAGCTGGATCTCACAGAGGCATTTCCTCAAGGGAAGCTCCTTTCTCTGTGATAACTCCAGCTTGTGTCAAGTTGACACATAACCAGCCAGTACATAAAGTAAACAACATTTTATTACAAACACAATCAATTGCCATTGAATAATGAGTCAAAATAACTGGAGGGTCCAGTGATATTTAGCTGGATTACAACTGGTGTTTAGGGGCTAGAGAGATGGCTCAGTGGTTAAGAGCACTGGCTGCTCTTACAGAGGACCTGGATTCTGTCCTCAGCATCTACATGGTGTTTCACAACCATCAACTCCAGTTCCAGGGCATTCAACATCATCTTCTGAATGCCCCAGGCACCAGGAATGCACTTACAAACACACAGGCAAAACACTAATAAAACATACAAACGTAAATAAAAATTTATACAAACTGAAATTCCATCAATTCTACAGTGAACCTCATACATAGTCACCCAATATTCATTGAGATGCTTCTAAAGTAATCTGATTTTCCAAGTGCAAGTGCTTCCTCACTTTTTAGGAAAGTTCATTTTAACTGAAATTGACCTGAAAGTTCAAGGCTTGCATGACATTTCCTCTGAGGATGTAAACCAGTATCTATTCACCCATCAGGCAGCAAGAAAAGAACAAAGAAACAATCCCACCCAAGGACATCTTGCTGAAACCACATGTTTATTGAATTATCTACAGGAGCATAGATGATGAATTACCTAAGGAGCATGGGCTATTCAAAGGCAACTGCAGTGGCAGAAACCCCACCTCAGCATGAGTGACAATAACTCAGGAAAACTGCATCCACAGAGCTTCCTGCACAACTTGCAGGCAATTCCACAGCAGAGCCATTCCTCTTCCTCAGCAACCATTTCCTGTTTGTATAACCTTAGAAAAGGGCCCTGGGAGTCTTGTGACTTTCTGAGCTTCTTGAACTGGGTACATTTTATTAGCTTCCTGAGTCTTGGGACTCTCTTCTTTCCAGGGAGTCGGGGATGGAGGGACTTCAGTTCAGAGGAGACAACTACACAACTGCAGGACCTGGTTCAAGTCAAGACAAACTCAAAAACGTGGTTGGGGGTCTTGGTTCTTCTGTAAATATCCTAGGAGATCCTGCATAGATGGCCTCACCAGGCCTCTACTTCCAGAGAAGCAAAATGGGCTTATCTCTCCTTCTTTTACAATAGTTATTACAAGTTTACCAGGATACCTCACATGCCCCTCGCCCCAGCTTGTCTGAGGACTTTGAATGAAGCCATTGCTTTTGTTCAATACCTACAGTGGTAAATGCTCTTGGTGCCTCCTGAGTAGACTCAAGGCCTATAATCAAAAGGCTGGAAGTCAGTGACAAATTAGAAAGTATTTAAACCAATAGGGAAAGTGCTATTATATGAATAGGAATAATGATCAAATCAGAAGAGAACAAAAACAGCTCTTTAAGTTGTTGAAAGAGACACTGGTTTAACAATCTCTACCTAGGGACAACATCCTTCAAACCAGAAGGTAAAATAAAGGCATGTTAAGATAAAATAAAAGACCAAGACATGATGTCACTAGCAAACTTCCATGTAAGAAGCATTGCATTTGGCTGCTCAAACAGAAGAAGAATCACAGAGGAAAACTTAGATCTGCACAAAGAAACAGGACCAGAAACAGCCAAGTGTGGGTAGATAGAAAACCTATTTTGTGAGCAGGAACTAGTGTATATGTCGGGGAGGAGGGAGGTTATTCACTGCTTCATCGGAATCCCTAGTACGGGATTTAACTTGTTGAATGAAATGTCAGGCATGAGAAAAGGAAAATCATTTTATTCTCTACTTATAATTCGTGGTTATGATAAAGCTTCAGAAAAATAGATCAAAGTATTTAGAGGGAACCAAAACTATTACATGTAATCTGATATCCAAAGAAAAGCATTGTGAATATTTTGGTATACTTCTTTACTGACAATCCCAATATTTGACAGGTAGATTTCTGGGGCTTTACGTCTGACCCTGTGCTTGGTAAATGACTCTGGGTAAAGGCATGACTTTGTCCAGGCGGAACTGCTGCTTTCAGTACAGGACAGACATGAAGACTGAGTGGTACTGAGAACTCAGCACACCATCTGGAACTTAGAAAATGGCACTAAAGGTACAAACAGAGGGAGGGAGAGAATGCCCAGAGAACACTGGCTGCTCTTACAGAGGTCCCGAATTCAATTTACTGAACCTTCATACTGGCTCACAACCACCTTCTGGTGTATATGAACACAGCTACAGTGTACTCGCATACATGAATAAATAAGTAAATCTTAAAACAAAAAGAAAACAATGGTCTGGTCTAGGTTCAATGTTTTTAGAATCTCAGTCATTATTTAAGTTATTGTTTGCAAATGGATGTTTCTTTAAAAAGGTTTACTAAAGTCTTTTTCTAGGGATATTTGTTAATTTTATTAAATATCTCCCTTGGTACATATTGAAATTGCTCCTGGTTGATGTGATTTGTTGTTTTGTTTTGTTAATTCTATAGCACCCATCACAGCAAAGGTTTCGCACACAAGAGATTAATGGCATGTATTCTTTAGGCCATATAGAAAGTGCACAAAGCTCAAAATACTTTCCATTGATATTAGTTCTCTGAGCTATCATGGGCCAAGTCAATGGAGGGGCCACATGCTCTGTGCTGTCCCAGTTAGGAAAGTGGTCATGTAGCTGTTCATGCTCTGCCCACCCAGTGAGGGGTAGTTTAAGCCCCTTTCATTCCATCTCTGAGTCCACCATTGACCTTCATCATCATGGCCTCTACCACCTGAAACCATAAGCTCAACTAAATGGTTTCTTCTCTGAGTTGCCTTGGTCAAGGTTCTTTGTCACCGAGTAGAAAAGCAACTCCAACAGATTCCATTCCTTAAGTGTACAACATCAAATGATGTAGGCTTTTCAGATACAATGGTGAACAAGAGAGGATCAGCCCTGGCTTCAGGGAGCTCACATTCTCATTGTGGAGAGAAGCAATATGAAGCAATAGTCAAGGATGTGCTTGATGTACTTGAGGAATGGCAAAATGGCTTCTGTGCTGGGAACCCTCTAGGGAGTTTTAAGTACTGGAGTCACAATCTGATTGGGCCATAAAAAATTCACCATGTCTGAGTGGGGGAAAAGGTTAGAGATGGGACAGGATGGAAGCAGGGAGATGTTGAAGGCTGTAGTACTCTTGTTGGTGAGAAGCTTGAGACCATGGTTATTCTATTTAAGCACACTAAGCACACGAGCATGCATTTTTAGTTTGCTTAAGACAGGGTCTTGTGTATCCCAGGCTGGCCTTAATGTTTCTAAGTAGCCTAAGGTGATCTTGAACTTCTGATCCTCCTGCCTCCACCTTCAGATTGCTAAGATTGTGGGACTACACCCCTACACCCAGTATATATATTGTGCTAGGGATGAAGCCTATGCTTTCATATATGTTACATAGGAACTCTAACAACTGAGTCGTATCATCAGCCCAACCAACCGATTTTCCAAGTTTGTGTTACTTAATTTCTGGGCTGTTTTATTAATTACTGTTTATTCTCCTTGTTTATGTTATTGCTTTTTCTTTTTAATTCTGTCGATTGGTTCCTCAGTCTTTCCTTTTTAATCTTTCTTTTTATGAACCCCGCTGGCTTTTAGAAGCGATGCCAGTATAAGTATTTTGGCAGAAATTTCATACCACTGAAATGAACAAAAAGGCCCAAATACATGGCAATATGGCTCAGCAGGTAAAGGCACTTGCTACCAAGCCTGATGACCTGAGTTCACTCCCTAGGAACCACATGGAGAAAGGAGAGGACCAGTTCCTGAAAGTTGTTTTCTGACCTCTGCCTCCCCTACCACCACCACCACCACCACCACCCCTACCACCACACACACATACACACACACACACACACACACACACACACACACACACACACACAAATAAATAAATAAATAAATAAATATTCTTTTAGGAAAAGCCAAAAGAGTAAAAAAAAAAAATCTTCTGTTAGCAAATGCATTTGTACTAAAGTTTGAGAGGTTTCCAGGAGCTAAAACTAAGAAACTAGTCTCTAAGGCACAGAGAAATGAAGATGATCCTAACTAATCTGAGTAATTTTCTTTGGCTTGGGACAGTTATAAAAAGTAGTTCAGAAACGACATGAAAGAGTCCTTGTCCTTGGGAGATGGCTCAGCAGCTACGAACATTCACTCATCTTGCAGAGAACCTGGCTTCAGCTCCCTGTACCCACATGATGGCTCACAACCATTTGTAACTCCAGATTTCAGATTTTATGCTCTCTTCTAGCTTTTGTGGGTGCCAGGCAATGCATGAAGTACACATACACACAAGTGGGAAAAACATTTATATAATAAGGAAAATAAACTCATTCTTTTAAAAAGTTTTCCACTTAGATCCTTTTCTGATGATCACTGGGAAATGCAGGAAGAAACAGATGTGAATCACAATCTTTTTCCTATCAGACACTGCTTGTAATAATGATTGGTGGGGCTTTGCCACCTGGGACTAAAGAAAATTAGAATTAAACACATGCGTAAAATCAGGCACATAGGCACACAGGCAGGCACACACACACACACACACACACACACACACACACACACACACACACACACAAGAAATAAAACAAATATTTAAAAACTGCAAAAATGGGTTGACAAAAAGATACACAGGAGACTGAATAACAGTTTGAATGTACTGAAATCAATGTCATTAACTAATAGAACACTGCAAAGACTGGGTAGAAAGTGCTGAACAGAGAAAGGAGATGGGAATCACAAAAGAGTGAGCAAGAGCCCTGAGTTTCTATGTGAGGAAAGTGCACTGAGTGTGATGAGCAGAGCAAATATGAAGTCCCCTCCCATGTGCAAGGACATAGCTTCAAAAAAACCTCAATAGTAGTAATTTCCAGAAACAATGGAAGATAATTATCGTGTTAAATACTATACAGACTCAAATCAATTTTCAGAACTCAAAATACAACCATTTTTAGATGTTAACCTTCAAAGTACCCAATGTGGACATCTTTGGCTTGCTGCCCATCTTCCCCCAGACCTCCTTAGCATTTTGTAACCTGCTGACTAACCTCAGAAGGCAGTGAACTTCACTGGGACAATTCCTTTGATCTTGACTTCCCAGTTGCTTTGATCTATGAGATGCGCCACAGTGTTAATTCCACTGGACCTTCTCCACGAGGCCACACTGAACCAGCTGGACTCTTGGTTGAACATTGCAACTTCTCTCAACACTTTAAACAATCTTCCTACACTTGAGCCTAGGAACTACTCCCTCAACTAATCTCTTTGGCCAAAGCATAGTTACAAAAGCATATTAGCAAGACCCATATTTTTGTACTATACCTTTTAAAATTACCCTAGTTCCCTTCTGACCCATATATTTTATCCTATTGGCATCCTCAAATGTAATTATTGGTATTAGGAAGAGCCCTAGGGGGCTAAACCCTAAGCCCTAGCCTTAGAATAAGATTCTTGGTTCAAATTCTGCAAATTCTCCTCGCCATGCAGTTGTGCATGAGTAACCCATGCATTCTGTGACATGACTGCTATCAGTGTCACTATCCTGTATATGGGATGACAAGCCAGTGCAGACAATGTGGTGTGTAATGATTAATCTGGATTGTCAGCTTCATACAGTTTGGAATCAGGAAGCAAACCTCTCCTCTAGACATGCCTGAAAGTGAGGTTCTTGATCTTATACATTAATTTTAATGGGAAGACTCACCCTGAATTTAGGTAGCACCATCTATGGTCTGGGATCCTGAATGTATAAAAGGATCCTAAATGAACATAAGTATTTTTTTCATTGCTCTCAGCTTCCCAGCTGCAGACACAATGTGATCAGCTGTGCCTCACCTTCTTGCTGCCAAACCTTTCCCACCTAGATGAACTATACCCTCAAACTCAGAGCCAAAAGAAGCTTTTCTTTCCTTATGTCACTTTTGTCTGGTACTCTATCATAGCAATGAGAAAAGTAACTAATACAGTAGATAGTGCAAAATTTTATTATAAAGACTACGATTGTCTTGGTCCGGATTTTATTGCTCCGAACAAAGACAATGACCAAGGCAACTCTTATAAGGACAACATTTAATTGGTGCTGGCTTACATGTTCAGAGGTTCAGTCCATTATCATCAGGGTGAGAACATGGCAGCGTCCAGACAGGCATGGTGCAGGAGCTGAGGGTTCCACATCTTCATCTGAAGGCTGCTAGCAAAACACTGACTTCCTGGCAGCTAAGATAAGGGTCTTAAAGCCCATACCCACAGTGACACACCCACTCAAAGGATACAGCTCCAAATAGTGCCACTCCCTGGGCCAAATATATTCAAATCATCACATTCCACTCCCTGCCTCCATAGACTTGTTCAAACATGAGTCTCTGGGGACCATGCCTAAACATAGGATAATAAAAAGTATATTTATTATAATATATATTATATATTATATATAATTATATAATATATGTATAATTATATTATATATTATATTTATTAGTCCATCTTCCAAAGCCTCCATAGTCTATAGCAGACTCAACAATGTTAAAAACTCAAAGTTCAAAAGTCACTTCTGAGATTCATCCAATCATTTAACTGTAATCCCCAAAGCAAGACAGAAAGCCAGCTGGGCAAACCCCAACTCTGCATCTCCATGTCTGGTGTCAAAGCTGTCTTCAGATCTCCAACTCTTTTTTTTAATCTTTGTTGACTGCAACAAACTTTATTTCCTGGGTTGGTTTCCCTCCATGTTAGCAGTTCCTCGGCAGATAGCCCATGGCTCTGGTATCTAAGGCAGCTTAAATGTTACAGATTCTTGTTTCAATGTCTGGATCTACACAGGATTTTCTGGGTTCCTCCAAAGGGCTTGTGTCACTTCTCCAGCTCTGCCCTCTGTACCACTCTAGACTGGTTGACTCCATCGACTGCTGCTGCTGTTCTTGGTAATCAGCCCATGGTACTGGCATCTCCAATACACTGGGGTCTTTAACTACAACTAGACTTCATCAATAGCCACTCATAGGCTCCCTTCATGATGCCAAGGCTCAGCTTCTTTGCATGACCCCTTCAGTCCTGAGCTGTCAACTACAACTGAGGCTGCACCTTCACAAATGGCCTTCCTCTCACAGTGCCAAGCCTCAAATGCTCTTTATGACCCCTTCATGCTTCAAAACCAGTACGATCTGGGTGACTCTTACATATTACCAAGTACAGCCACAGCATGAGGTACAACCTTGGCTATCTCTGGAACACATCTTCTTGAAGCTCTCAGAAAACAGTTCCCAGAAGATTTCACCTCAGTGATGTTTGGTCTCTTCTTCTTCTCCTCCTCCTCCTTTTCCCTCCTTCTCCTTCTCCTTCTTAAGGCATCTTGGATATTTTTATTGGATATTTTTTAATTTACATTTTAAATGCAATCCCCTTTCCTGGTTTCCCTTCCATAAACCTCCTATCCCATCTCCACCTCTTGTATGAGTTTGGTCACCTACCCATTCCCTCCCACCTCCCCTTCCTGGCATTTCCTACACTGGGTCATCCAGCCTTCACAAAACTAAGACTCTCTCCTCCTATTGATGTCCAACAAAGCTGTCCTCTGCTGCATATGCAGCTGGAGTCATGGGGTCCTCCATCTGTACTCTTTAAATGGTGGCTTAGTCCCTGAGAATTCTGGGGATCTGGTTGGTTGATATTGTTGTTCTTTCTATGGGATTGCTAACCCCTTCAGCTCCTTCAACTCTTTCTCTAGCTTCTCCATTGGCAACCCCATTCTCAGTCTAATGGTTGGCTGCAAGCATCCACTTCCATATTTGTCAGGCTCTGGCAAGAGACAGTTATATCAGGATCCTGTCAGCATGCACTTCTTGGCATCCACAATAGTGTCTGAGTTTGGTGTTTGTAGATGGGATGGATCCCTAGATGGGACAGTCTCTGGATGGAACTTTCTCTGTAGGCTGACTGAACTCAGATATCTGAATATCTGTCTCCTAAACACTGGGATTAAAGGCATGGTCCAAACCTGAATTAAAATGTTTCTTCACCTAGAACTTGCTCTGTTCTAAGCTAGACTTGAACTCAGAGATCTGCATGCCTATCATGCCTGGGCCTAGTTAGGTGGGATCTTGCCCCAAAGTCCCATTCTCTTAATCTGCTATCACCTAGAACACAAGATTAGGCTCCATTTCACTTCCAGGTGCCCCTTTAATACTCGAAATATATATATTCTCAACTTGCTATGCTTGTTCAAAATGTTCTTCATGAGACTTAACTAGAGAACAAAGTCCCTGCAAGGCTTTTTGAGACTTTCTTTATCAATGCAATTAATATAAATCTCTTTACCTTAGCTTCAGGTAGACTCTTCAGAAATGGGTAAAAAGCAGCCACATTCTTCACTAAAATACTACAAAAACAGTCTCTAGGCCACATACTGAAACTCTCCTCAGAAACCACTTGAACCAGGTCTGTACAATTGAAATTACTCACAGTAACAAAGTCTTCCATATTCCTACTAGGATAGCTCATTAAGCCCCATTTAAAGCATTCCACAGCTTTCCAAATCTAAAATCTTCAAATCCATATTCTCCCAAACAAAAGCATGGTCAGGACAGTCACAGCACTACCCCAGTCCCAACTTCTGTCTTAGTTATGATTTTACTGTTGTGAACAGACACCATGACCAAGGCAAGTCTTGTAAGGATATTTAATTAGGGCTGGCTTAGAGGTCCAGAGGTTCAGTTCAATATCACGGGATCATGGCAGCATCCAGGCCAGCATGGTAGAGGAGGAGCTGAGAGTTTTATATCTTCATCCAAAGGCAAACAGAAAAAGACTGGCTTCCGGGCAGCTAGGAAGAGGGTCTTAATGCTCATGCCCACAGTGTCACACCTACTCCAAGGCTACACCTCCAAATACTGCCACTCCATGGGCCAAACATTTAAACCACTAAAGTGATTTAGAGTTGTACTAAATTTATAAAAATTACATGAAAAGGGGGGGGACTTCAAAGCTATAAACATGTTAACCACTCCGCTGTGGTTATTATAGAGTGTATAGATGTATTAAACTATTGCACATGCTCCATATGTGTGAACTCAAAGTGTTTAGAAGTGAAGTTCTAAGAATACACAACCCAAGTAGCAAGGAGGGGAGAGGGAATCATGCAGTGGACAGCTTTCATAGATGTCTTAAGAGGCTCTTAAGCACTGGGCAGGTATGATTGAAGGTCAAGACCAAATTGCAGTACCAGTGAAAAGCCTCATAGGTGTCTCAAACTAAGGTAAGTGCATGGATGAAGAGGGACTGGGATTCTGGGGAGTATGAAGCCTTGGAGAAGCAGCCTCTTTTGTGTTCCTGCTCATTGGGTGTGTAGACTCACAAGCCCGAGTCCTCTAACAGCCTCCAGGACTATCTCTCAGACAGTGTAGGGCAGCCGTGAGCCTCGTCCAGGAAGGAGATAACATGCATTTGAAAAAGAATTAAAAGGCTCCAGTGGAGACGGATGCATTCATTTGAGTTTTCAGCGTTTAATAGGTTGGCTCAAGCCCCTGGAAATAGTGTGCAGGGTTTTCAGGGTTTAACAATACAAACTTTATGACCCTAAGACATGCTGGAGGGTAGTCCATTCACTGGAGATTAAGAAAGGAGCATGCCAGAGCATGCCTACAACCCCAGCACTCAGATTGCTGAAGCAGGAAGATCTTGAGTTCAAGGCCAGCCTGGCTACGCAGCATGATCCTATATAAAAGAAAATAGAGTGCAGGAGGGAGCTTACAATGCTTCAGATAAAGGGAAGGAAATCCTTCAGAAAATGCATAGGGAAGGAAAAGAAAGTCAGAGGGAACATCAGTAATGTGCAAAGTAAAATAATAGTCAAGATTCAGCAGACACCGAACACAAATCCAGAAGAAATTAAAACACAACAGAACAACTTCTTCATTACTGTGTATAACAGCATTATCTATAATACCCAAAACCTGGAATAACGGAAATGGGCTTTAATGGATGAATAGCAAAGTAAATAGGAGGTCAAACTGCAATGAAATTCTATTGAGCAATACACAAAAAAATAGCGATCCATGCCACAGCGTGGATGAAACTTGGAAATGGCATGCTGGGTAAGAAAAAGCAGTCACAAAAACTACCTACCCTATTATCCTATTTTATTTTTCTGAAATTTCTACAACAGAACATTCCAGAGAAACATAATAGATCTGTGGTTGCCAGGAGCAAGCAGGAAGAGAGAATGAGAAGTAACTGCTTAAAAACAATTGAAATATTCTGAAATCAATTATGATAATGAGTCACGAACTCTCAAGTGTGGGGACCTTAAAGCAGGGCTTCTGTGTATCTACCTTTCTTCCCAATATAGGGGCCCCTTTTCTGCCGGATCTGGAACAAGTGCTGGGTAGGAAAATTTGGCCTGTCACTGACAAATTTCTGGAAGCCAGTAGGTCATAGATAGTCTCTGACAATTGTCACATATACCTCCAGGAGCTCTACCAGATTCACAAGGTGAGGATTGAGAAAGACACGGTCATGCTTCTGGAAGCAGGAGGGGAAAGGAAGCATTTTCAGATACGCCACAGCACTCTGCTCTTAAAAGCAATTTAGCAGAGCCTCACCAGCTCGGGTTTTTATCAGAGCCCATCCTTCCCGGAGAGGAAAACACCTAAGCTCATCTGGCTGCAGTCATCCAAATGAAGGGAGGCACATCTGCAGCATGCTCCAGCCACTGAAGGCAGAATCGGAAAGTGCCCAGGGTGGTGACAGGCCAAGGCAGAGGCCGACCAGAAGACTAAGAGCTAGTTGTTCGGTGGCCAGACAGAAATGAGTAGGATTACAGGACTTTAGTTGTGGACATCTCCCTCACAAAATGACCTAGAAAATGACACTGGCAGTGCAGAACTCCTTAATTAACTACCTAGAAGGTCACTAACTGGTAACTGCTAAAACCTGGCTCCACAAAGGCGTGGTGATACATGGATTTAATCTCAGCACCCGGGGAGAGGCAAACAGACTGAGTTCCAGGTGGGCCTTGTCCACAAAGGAAGTTCCAGGACAGCCAGGGCTGTTACACAATGAAACCCTGTCTCAAAGAAACAAAATGAAACAAAAACAAACAACAACAAATACTGAACCCACAAATGCTGAAAAGAATTAAGATTATTAGCAAGAAGCTTTGCATATGGTTGTTCCTCCTGTAAGAGTCACTATAAATGAGTGTGTCTGTCACCTACAAAGGGAAGTGGCAGCCCCCTAGACTTCAGAAAGCATATGAAACCTACCCAAAGTGTAAGTTAATGAGGCCAATGGTCCCTTTGACAGTTGTTTCCTCTTACCCTGAGAATGTTCCCCCCATCACTCGGCAACAGACCCTACCCACCTACTACACTGTGCTCTGTGGGGCACATAGCAAGTCTTCTGACAGAAACCTCAAGGATACAGAGTCCTTCGGGAGACCAAAATGAGATCATGATGGCATAGTCACAGGCTGCTTCCTGCCCATCACCTCTCCCCACAAAAAGGTGTCTGCCAACCCCTCACTCCTGCCGGATACATTGTGTTCAGCTAACAACACAATGTATCAAAGCAAACTACAGGGGGAAATACTTTTTGAAAATACAAAACAAGTATCAGACCCAGACACCTTTGACTGAGCATCAGTGCCTACACCCACTGCCGTCAGCTAAGCCTGAATCTCTGCTGTCTCATCTTCCCATCCCTGATCAGACTTCTCAGCTTTGGCTAATTGAATGGGTGTAAAATGGCATCTCACTGCAATTTTGATTTTGATTTTGATTTCCCTGATTGCTAAAGAGGTTGAGCATCTGCTCATATGGGAATTTGCCATATGCGTTTCCTTTTCTATGAAACGCCTGTTTGTGTCCTCTGCCTATTTCCTGTTGAGATGTTTGCTTTTCTGTCGTTGATTTGTAGTTCTTTCTATATATTAATCCTTTATCAATGAAATGCATTACTAAAGATCTTTCCCAGTTTGTGGCTTCTTTTTTCCTTTTTTTCTTCTTCCTCCTTTCCCCTCTTTCCCTATCTTTTTCCTTTTCTTCCTTTGTGATTTTTATTTGGATCAGGCAGGCTAGCCTAGAGTTTACTGAGTATCTCAGGCTAACCTTAATCTTGTGGTAATCCCCCTGTGACTATCCTTCTCAGTAGGATTATAATTGCATACCAGAAGCCCTGGTTTCTTTTTATTTGTTAAAGGTGACTTTTAACGAACCAAATTCTTCATTTTAATGTATGATTTCATTTATATTGAGTGTTTGTATGAATTGGTTGTGAAATCTGCTGTTCCTTCCTTGCTACACTCGGATCAGGATGTCCATGCCCTGCTTGGAGTCACTAGAGGCTACTGCTGTTCACATGCAAAATGGCTGCCAATTCACTCTGGAAAGCAAGAAGAGAAAGAAGTCCTCTGTGGTTTAGGGACTGTGTCCCTGAAGTTGGGTTTTGTCAGAAAATTTTATCACAACAACAAAATGTTGAAAGGATGGAGATTAGTAACAAGGAAATTATATCATTGCTATGATAAATATGACCATGTGATCTCTATGCCCTGTGCTATTTTATGGGAGGAATGTGGAAGCACTTGGTATATTAGGTTGAAAAACTTGTTGAATGCTGGAAACAGAGTTGAATTGGCCAGTTTTAGTGCAAGCTTAGGCGATAAGAATGCCAAAAGAAGAACATGTAAAGCTGAGGCCTAGCTCATGCCAGGAACAGAAACTATCCGTGTAACAGTCTGTGTGTACTGATCAGCTTGGGGCTGAAGGAGCCATTGTGGTTGGTTGGCCAGACGCTGATACATCTGTCATTCAAATGGACAAGGCTACATCTCAAGCTAGCAGCACAACTTGGCAATGTAAGTGCTGTCCACAAAGTACTCATTTTGAAGGCATGAAAGATGCAAGATTGGCAATGGTTGAGGACAACAGCTTAAGCTTAGCACCATCTATGTCTATGGGCTCCCGTGTGTGTGTGTGTGTGTGTGTGTGTGTGTGTGTGTGTGTGTGTGTGTGTGTATACATTCTGTGATGATTAATCTTGATTGCCAACTTCACAGGATCTGGAAATACCTAAGAGACAAACTTTGGATATGTCTATAAGGGCATTGGGCTGAGGTGAGGTGGGAATACTCACCCTATGGATGGTACTATTCCATAGGGTGGGATCCTAGACCGAATATAAAAAAGAAATAGCACTTGAACAACAGCATCTGTCTTCTTCCTGACCATGAATGAAATGTGAGCAGATACTGTAAGTTCTTCCTGCCATGATAGGCTGTATCCCCCAAGTGTGAGCCTAAGTAAACCCCTTTACTGCTTTCTTGTCAGATTTGTTTTCATCACAACAGGAAAAGTAACAAATACCCACAAATGCAATGCATATAATATATGCTTTATATAACAATATATGTGTTTAAATCTGGATTGTATGTATAGAAAGAATTAGAAAATATATATTTGTTTTTCTGAACCTGACTTGTATGGATCTTTTTTAATTCATAGATTTCATCTTTCTTCTTGCATATTGTCCTCCCCCCTTTTTATTAGTGTTGTCAACATATTAATCATGGTTATTTCAAACTCCTGTCTAATGGTCCCAACATGTCTGCTCTAAGCCTGAGTCTGATGCTTGTTTTGTATTTTCAAAAAGTATTTCCCCTTGTAGTTTGCTTTGATACATTTTGTTGTTAGCAGAACACAATGTATCAGGCAGGAGTGAGGAGGGGAGGGAGAGGAAGAGGGGGAGAGGGGAGAAGGGGGAGAGAGGGAGAAAGAGAGAGACAGAGAGAGAGAGAGAGAGAGAGAGAGAGAGAGAGAGAGAGAGAGAGAGAGAAACTAGAAACCAAATAGGTTTATATACTTAGTCCGAAGGTTCCATAGTTAAATCCTGTATTGCATTCACAAAATACAAAATTGGGAGCAGACAAGTTGGTTCCTGCCTGAAGTTCCAGCACTTGGGAAACCAAGACATGACAATCGTGAATACAAGGTAACTTTGAGATAGATAAGTGAATACGTGTTACAGTCAGCCAAGGTTAACACATACTGAGTGTACGCATTAGTTATTTTTCTTGTTGTGAGAAAATACTTGACAGAAACCAGTGCAAGAAAGGGCTTGGTCTGCTTCTCAGTTCGAAACAATCCAGTCCGCTGTATAGGACAGACAAGGCAGCAGGAGCATGAAGTAGCCCATGCTCTTTCTCTCTTAAACACAGCAAACACACGTTTAGTAAGGGAAACTGAGGAAAAGTGTAGTGTGTTCATTTTCTCCTGTATCTTCAGTCTGGGACTCCATTTGAAGTGAGTCTTCCCTCCTCAAGTAAACTTTTCAAGAAATGCCTTCAGACATGGCCAGAGATTTGTCCTCTAGGTAAAAACATATCACTTAGTTGTGACTGGGCACGGCTCTCATAGAGGACCTGAATTCAGTTTCTTGTACTTATGTTGAATGACTCAGTCATGTAACTCCAGATCGCCAAGATCAGACACCCTTTTACAGCCTCTGTGCACAACAGGTACATACACATGCCATACACTTGAATAGACACACGGACATGTTCATAGTTTTTCTAGTCTTTAAAAATATATCTTTAGAGAGCAATGGTTTGTGGTTACAAAAGAAGACAGCACTATGTTTCTACAGAATTCTATAAATAAAGCTTTGTTTTACTGTCACATTTGTTTGGTTTACAACCTCCAAATCCTCAGGAAGCTTGTAAAAAAAAAGCTCAAGAAAAACAATACCAGTAATCCAGCTCAGGAAGGACAGTCTCTTAGGTCAAAGCTTATAGGAGTAGACATGAGGTAAAGAGGTAAAATTCAGTAAGACAGGCTGATACAGAGTGTGCGATTTATTTTAAACATTCAGCTTGAGATAAAAAAATATCTGGTTGGATATGGCTATCTGAATGTTAGGGCCAGACCTTAGCCAGAGTCCTCAGAATGTTACCTCTTAGTGTGGCCTCCTCTGACAACCCTGTTTAGTTGGCAGCACAATATATCCTCAACTACTTTTGTGTGTCTTTCATATAGATCTGAAAGTCTGTTTATAAGAACCCTGTTACTCATTACAGGCCTTTGTACACTACGGGTCAAGAAGCTTGTTAGACCATCTCCTAAAATGCACTAAGAGGGGCAAACGCCGCTCAATCTTCCACAGAGAAGTTTTATGTTACGCATCTTACAGTCATCATAAATGCAGTTTCATAAACACATCTTCCTTATTTCTCAGTCTAAGCCTAATTGTTATATCTACCATGTTAGAGAATTTCTGAAACACAGTCACACTGTGAAAGTGGGTTTCTTTATGCCTTCCCTGCATGCAGGGTAGTTTTCAGGTTCTCCTCATATCCTCTTATCGCTCCTCCCAACCCAAACTGTTCACTATTGAAGTGCCTATGTGTGTGTGCACGTGCATGTGTGTGTGCAGGTGCTTGAGGAGGTCAGAATAGGCTGTCAAATCCCCTGAAGCTGGAATTTTGGGCAGTTGTAAGCTGACCTATGTGGGTGTTGAGAACTAATCTCTGGTCTTCTATAAATGCAGTAAGCTGTTTCAAGACATGTGTTTGCCTTTCTGTTTTGTTTTACATGTATTTTTATGATAGTGTCTCACTATACAGTCCTGGCTGACCTGCAACTGTCGGTGAAGACTGAGCTAGCTGTGAATTCATTGAGATCCACCAGCTTCTGCCTCTTGAGTGCTGAAATAAGGGATACACACCACCACATCCAGACACAGCAAGTACTTTCAGCTATTGTGCCATCTCTTGAGCCCCAGTAATAACTAGATTTTTTAAAACATATCTATTTTGTGATTAAGGGTATTCTGCCTGCATGTATGTCTGTGTACCATGTGCATGCTGATGCCCACAGACGTCAGAAAAGGGTGTGAAGTCCCTTGGAATTATCCACCATATGGATGCTGGAAGTGGAACTCAGGTCCTCTGGAAGATCAGACAATGCTCTTAACTGCTGGGCCAATGCCCCAACCCCATTCATTAATTCTTAAAAAATATTTCCTAGTAAGAAAAATATTTGCCATTAAAGAGAGAGATCAGAACTCCTAAACAGATAATGGTGAGAACCAAATCTGTCAAAATGTAAAAGTAATGTTCCATAAGATCTGGCTGTAGTGATTGATGTGGGAGGGTCCAGCCCTTACAGGTGGTACTACCCTAGGACTGGTGGTCCTGAGTTCTATAAGAAAGCAGGCTGGACAAATCATAGACAGCAAGCCAGAAAACAGCACCCCTCTATGGCCTCTGCATCAGCTTCTGCCTCCAGGTTCCTGACCTGCTTGAGATCTAGTCCTGGCTTCCATTGATGATGGACTGTGATGCGGAAGTGTAAGCCAAATAAACCCTTTCTTCCCCAAGTTGTTTGTGGTCATAGTGTTTTATCACAGTAACTGAAAACTTAACTAAGGCAATGCGTTAGTTAGTGTATTCTGCTATAACAGAATATCTGAGGCTGGGTGATTTATAAGCAACAGAAATGTACTTCTCAACTCTATAGAAGTTGGAAAGTCCACATATTTAGTATCTTGGAAAAGCCTTCTCTTTCTTCACATGACAGAGTCAGCAGAGCAAAAAAGGAATAAGCAGCAATCTAAGGACTAAGCTTCTAAGGACTCAGGAGCCCTGCTGACCCTAGCACCTTGCGAAGGCCACGTCACACAATACTGCAGCATTAGGGATTTACTCTCAATATGAACTTTTAACAAAAAAGTATTCAAACTATGGAACTTGGACTCTTATTTACCAGATGTTAACTTTGTTTCTTCTCAGTAATGAAATTGTTAGTGATTGACTTATTGATTGATTATAATTCTCTTTTTGTGGAAGTGGGGAGTACAATGTTTTCTTTTTTTAATTGTAATTCTTAAAATCATTTCCAGTTCCATAATATACAATATTTACTTTATAAAAATAAGAAAGTCATTATTCTTTTATAAAGTTAAGAGAGGAAAAGCATCTTCTTAGTGTGCAAGCTAAAACATAGAAAACAACCACTGCAGTACTTATTAAATGAAAACAATATAAATTTTTATGTTGGGAAAATGGCTAAAGAAACCTCATGATATATCCAGAATGAGCTACAATGCACCACTTTTAAAAATAAAGTACAGCCACTTACAATGGCCCACATCTTTAGTACCAGATATTTGAATCGGGTGGAATGATTACTTAAGTTCAGGAGTTCAAGACCAGCCTAGGCGATATGATGAAACAAATATGGAAAGACAGAAGAAGGCAGGGAGGAAGAAGGTATCAGTCTGTCAGTCTGTCAGACATAAAGACAGATTGATCTGATATTGTGGCCCAGTCATGTTGACATACAAAATTAACCACCGTACCAAACTGCTCACTGATACCGGGGATAGGTGCCAGTGGAAGCGGGGAGCTCCTGTTACTGTGACACTGGATGAAGACAGGCTGAGGCTGGCAACCCTTGACAGTAAACAGGGAAGTTCTTGGTACTGAGGTACTGACTCCTACAGACATAACAGTAGCTGATTGCTAAGGCTCCCTTCAGAGCGATCTTACCCCTCACCTGCTTCTAGATAAACGCTTATTCCTCTCCAGATCTAATCTGAGCAGTAGCTTCTGTGAAACAGCTAAGCCCCAGGGCCTGGATGTCCCTCATATACATTTCCAGCCTCTGGCCAGGCAGGACAAGGCAGGGCAGGTCAGCTCTCAAGTGCTTCCCTGCTTAAGGTCCCTGAAGGGAAACCCGTGACTGATAAGAGATAATGATTAACAAGAGTCTGAACAAGCAGCAGCTCCGAAGCACTGGCCTCGGCCTCTAGAAGCTTTGTCTCTAACAAGTAGAGCCGAATCTCAGGCGACCGGGTGACAGAGTTGAATGCCAGTCCCAGCCTCTTACTACATTATTTACCTTCAGTCACCATTGCTTTCAAAGCGTATTTAGTACTTGGTATAAATAACAATTACTTTTCTTTTTCTCTAATAATACAATAAAGAGCACATAGTTAATACATAGGCTTTATAAAATACACACCATGGCAGAGTGTGGTGGTCCAGCAATTGCCCAGGATGCACAAAGCCCCAAGTTCCATCTCCATTGATGCAAACAGAATATTTGTGTAAACAAAACAAAACAAAAAGCAGAACCATTTAAACAGAAAGAGGCTCTGGAGCCTTCCAGCTGGGATCCATACCAATATGTACATATTGGCTGAATAACAGAAACAACAGAAATGGGTGACTACCATCCCTCCTCTTATACAGCTAGGTGTGAGTCACTATGAGCACATGGTAAATACTTTGAAAACTAAGGTCATCTGTATATAATTTATTGATAACATTTTGTTACATGAAATATCTAATGAGCAGCCTTAACATGCATAGAATCTGTACCAGGATTTTATTTTAGTTTTTAAATTCCAGTTTATTGTTGGACATTATTTCACACATACATCAAACAGGCCAAAAATAAATAAATAGATAAACAGCAACTTCACAAACAAAAAAAAAAAAAAGGAAAACTATTTTTATCTTTGGCCTTTTTCCCTCTCTTTTTATTGGATATATTTTATTTAAATTTCAAATGTTATCCCCTCCAAAAACCCCCTATCCAATCCCTCATCCCCCTGATTCTATGAGGGTGCTCCCCCACCTACCATCTCCCACCTCCACCCCCTGACATTTCCCTACACTGGGGCATTGAGACTTGGCAGGACCAAGGGCTTCTCTTCCCGACATATCCTCTGCTACATATGCAGTTGCAGACATGGGTCTCTCCCATGTATATACTCTTTGGATAATAGTTTAGTCCCTGGGAGCGCTAGAGGGTTGATATTGTCTTTCTGGGGTCACAAACCCCTTCAGCTCCTTCAATTCTTTCTCTAACTCCTCCATTAAGGACCCTGTTCTCAGTTCAACGGTTGGCTGTGAGCATCTGTATTTCGCATGATCTGGCAGAGCCTCTCAGGAGACAGCTACATCAGGCTCCTGTCAGCATGCATTCCTTGGCATCAGCAAGATTGTCTGGGTTTGGTGTCTGCATGTGGGATGGATCCCTGGGTGGCGCAGTCTATGGATGACCTTTGCTTCAGTCTCTGCTTCACACTTTGGCCTTTGTAACCATCTCACACAAGCCAACTACTTATAGTACAGCTAGGTACATATGCAAAAAAGTTACTAGAATGCTCAGAATAAGATTTGTTGTTGTTGTTTTTGGTCTTTTTACAAGTTTTTTTTTTTTTTTCTCCTTTGAGATTATAGTGAACATGGTCACACCACAGGTAAAGTCTGAAGTAGGACATAAACACTCTGAAGGCTGGCTCGGTCACCTGTTATCATTAAACATGGCTGACCCCTAACAAGATGTACAACAATATAAAATGTAAATAAAAAATACAAACACATTTTCCTTTTAATGTATTTTTAAGAAAAAAAGCAGGGCCTGGGAAGTTCTCGTTCTTTTTTTTCCTCCCATGTTGCCAATTCACGTTGTGGTTTTGGTGGGGTGGTGGAGAGCACATGTCATCTGTGGGTGGCACTGCCCGCTGTGGGCGGGCAGGGCCTGCTTCTCTACACAAAGGTGACCACGTTTAAATTCTGAGACGGGAAGTGGAGGGTGAATAGGTCACGTAAGGTCAGCTTTTCCTCTTGCTGTCTGATCATCCTCATCAGTCTTCTGCTTCTTGTTGTCAACATCATCATCCTCGTCATCCTCAGCTACCCGATTGCCCCTAGGAGCCTCAGCTTCCTCATCTCCATCCTCTTCCTCACCGTCACCTTCTTCCTCCTCCCCCACTTCCTCCCCACCTTCTTCCTCTTCTTCATCTACCTCCTTGTCATCTACCTCCTGCTCCCCATTTTCCTCATTTTGGGCATTCCCATTGGCAGGTTCATCTCTTCCATTCTCTGCCTCCTCCACAACTTCCTTCTCCTTCAAGTCCCTGGTAGTGATCTCGAGCTGGTGTCCACTGCCACGTCTGACATGGTGGGGCATGCCGGTGGTCTGATGCTGCGAGTAAGGAATTAGTCGAATTCGGGGACTCTGGCGAGAAAGCTGCCCGAGTCCACATTGAAGGAGGCAGTGGACAGTGAAAGTGGCTGCAGTGAGCAGAGAGCACGACCCAGGAACAATGCAGAGATGCTTTTTCAGAACAGCCAGTGGGGCTGTACTAAAATTTTAAATACACCACTCCAGTATATGGGTATGCTATTGTTTCTTTTAAGCATTTGTCTATTGAACAGTGACTGTTAGAATGTCTACAAAAGTGGATGAGATACCACAGACCTTAGTGTCTTAACACAGATGGACTCATTGTGATTGGCATTGCAAGTATAAACTCTCAGCAATGGGGAGATTGAGGCAAGAGAATCGGAAGTTTAGGGCCAGCCTGCTCTACATTTTGAGAACTGATCTCAAGATTAAAAGAATTCCGTGGGCTGCCTAGGTATCCTGTTGGCCTTTCCTGTGCTTACTCATTACAGCTGCAGACATTCCATACCCCAACTGGGGCTCAGGGCCCCCAGATATTCTCAGTGGGGTGTATGCCAGTTCATTCTGGCTGCAACCCAGTGCTCCTCAGTTCCTCTCTATGGGCTTTAGTGTCAGGTGTTTCCAAACCAGCCTGGGGCAGTTATCTTTGTGGTTAGGTATATAGTGAAAGACCACCATCAGGCAGGGAAAAGGTCCAGGGGACAAAGTTCGAGGGAAGCTGGTAACAAGCTTCCAGGTAGACTTCACAGTGGAGTCCCATGGGGATACATTTCTTCTCCCAGCAATAATTTGTAGGAACACATTATGTGCTTGGCTAAGCTCAGCTGAGCCTTGGCATCTAGGAGTGTGCGTGTGTGTGTGTGTGTGTGTGTGTGTGTGTGTGTGTGTGTGTGTGTGTGTGTAAATCTTGTGGGAGAACAGCACCCCCAGGACAGCTGCTCTCAGCCCCCTCCAACCCAGTGAAGCACAGTGCAGAGCTGTAATGCTCATATCAGGCAATCTATCCAAAGTTATCTCTTAGGAGCCAGGCCAACGCAACCTTGTCTTTAGAGGAAAAAGAAAAAATCAGTGCAGCTCAGCCTGTGCAACAAACTCCTGTGAGCACTGCTCGCCATCTAGGCCTGTCCTCACAGCACAGTGCTCTTGAAGCTGAAGAAGCCAGAAACAGAAACTGCAAGGCTGCTTCATCTAATCTCGGAAGCCACACATGATTGCTTCTTAAGCCGTCTATCAACCAGAGCGAGTCACAAAGTCCACCCGGAGTCAAATAAAGGAAGAAGCAGCAATGTCACACTGCAAACTAGGATGAACACAAGTGGGCCCTTCTACTCTTGAGTTAATGTGGGCTACACATGTAGCTCCAGACCAGTGTAGGCTACAGAGCAAGACTCTGTTTCAAGACAAAGAGCAGGGCCTGGTGGCGCACCTTTAATCCCAATAGTCAGGAAACAGAGGTGGACTGATTTCTGTGACTTCAAGTCCAGCTTGGTCTACATGGTGAGTTCCAGGAAAGCCAGGGTTACATAGAAAAGGTCCTGTCTCAGACAAACAAACAAATAAAACATTAAGAAAACAGAGCATGGTGGTACATGCATTTAATCCAAGTACTCAGGAGGCAGAGGCAAGTAGATCTCCTTAGCTTTAGTCCAGCCTGGTTTACTTGAGTTCCAGGACAGGCAGGACTGTATAAAGAGACCCTGTCTCAAAACCCAAACCAAAAGATGCATAGTAAAACTGTGGAGAGTCTTACTTTGCAATGATCTTGCATCTGTAAGACACAGTGAAAATATTTTCATTCCCTAATGGGGGTGTCTATTTCTTCCACATAAATATATTTAAGTTGTAGCATGTGTATCATCCCTAGATTGTCTATAAAATAATATAAAGTGGAAAACATGTCAATTTCCCAAAATTTTTTACCTGCATGAGTAGTCAGAAGAAAAATAAGCAAGAAAAATACCTACCTTAATGTAAATATGTTTTGAAATTGCCTAGATTAAAAAAAAAAAAACCTGGACGTCTGTTTTTAATAGAAAGCACCATGTAAGGCAGGCATGGTGGCTCACGCCTGTCATGGCCCACTCTGAGGAGGCTGAGACAGGACCACTACAAGTTTGAAACCAGCCTGGGTTGTATTGTGAGTTCCAGCCTTATTCTTGTTTCTACTGTATCAATACAGAAGTATGGGCAGTGAGTTCATGCTTCACTGAAGACGCAACCTAGACTCTGTCTCCCATCCCAGGGAGCTGCCACTGGCACCACCGGCATTTCTGAAGGACACAGCTTTGCAGACATTTTTGCAGCACAGGTATTCTAGCAGATGAGATGAGCTACGTGAGACTGAACTGACGCTTACTGTTAACCTCCAGCCATCTGAGTAGGACGAGCCTACGCACAGGGCCCTCCCGATCCCAGGCTTGCTCTCCACTGGCCTAGAGGAAACAAGTGAACTGGTCGAAGGTCAAGCTTTTCCTCCCCCAGAACTCCTCTAGGATGAAATGGGGCTTTGCAGCTGCCTCTGAGAGGTCAAAGTTTTGGGAAGAGGAATTCATTTTATCTTGACCTTTCTCAAGTGCTTTGGTAATCTGTCACTAGGACAGAAGAAGATCTTGCTCTGCTGGGTCAGAGATATCTACGCTGGGAGGGTCAAGTCCAGCTTCCAGCAGATTCAACTCACCAACACCCCATGTGCCTGTCATCAAAGCCTTTGGTACTTGCCTCCTTGCATAGGAGGAGTCAAGTGAGACATCTGTACGAACAGGGGAGGGATCAATCTTGTCCTCAGCTTCATCTCAAGCATTCTGTGAAACCTCGGAACACTTTCAATTTACCCCAAGTCATTTTCCCCTATGAATCAAAAGAGGCTGGGCCTGCTGCTCCATAGGATATGGCTAGAGTCGACATTCTGGGTTTTCTTATCTACTGCTCAAAGGTGAGATCCATCAAACAAAGACTTGGGTATCACAGCTCCACACCCCTCACAGTAGGATAGTTACAAGCATTGAGAAGGCCTTGGCCTCAATAGACAGACACCACGCAATGCCACAAAACTGATTAGATATCAAGGTGTCAGGGACAGAAACAGAAACTTAACTAGACAAGTCAGAAGGCCTACTCGGGGGCTGTGGCAAATGCCCATGGCTCAGGTGCTTGACCCCAAAGACCAGAGACAGACTTATGCCTAGAGGAATTTCTAGCATTGTTCTTAGCTTCAGATCATCTGCTGAGAGGAGCCTACCTTTAACATAAGCAGCAGGTCTATTAGAGGAAGAGAAGGTTAGAGAAAGGGACGTACGAGTCTTTGTCAATAGGACTCTTTATGCCATTAGGTGTAACAAATCAAAACAATGAAGTACCAACTTATATTCATTAAGACTGTTAGAATATTTTCAAACAGGAATAACAGAAGTTGGCAAGAATCTGAAGCCACTGGATCCATTCCACATTGCTCATGGGCATGTGAAACAGTGTAGCTTCTGGAGAAATGGTTTGCTAGCTCCCCGGAAAGCCAAACACAATTAGCATATCAGCAGTGGTTCTGCTCCTAAGCTGTCTAGGATAATGGAGAGCTCAAGAGCACACTTGGACTTGAGTGCTCAGAGCAACATTGAATGCCCAGCAACTGATAACTAGGTAAATACAATACAGCCTGTCAACCGCAGCAACCGGGAAGCTAGACGTGGTAGGGTATGTCTCTGATCGTAGCTCTTTGGAGGCTGAGGCAAGAAGATTGCTGCAAGTTTGAGAGCAATCAGGGTTATGAAGTTTGATTTGTGTAAAAGGTGGGAAAAAAAGCAATTCTCAGATATCCTACAATTATGAATGAATCTTGAACTACACTAAGTTAAAGCAAGCCCCTGAAAGCCACAGACTGTATGTGTCAGTTTACATGAAATGTCTCTAACAGGCCTAGAGACAGAATGTCAAGTGATCAAGGGACCAAGGGTTTATAGTTAAAAATTAGCGGGTCTCTTTTTGAGGTGTGTGGAGATAAAGACCTAACCCTGACTGTGGTCAGACTGTATAAAATCTACATGCTCTATAAATTCACTCTGAATTGTATACTTTTAAATCTTTTTATTAATTTTAACTAGCATACAAAGTGACGGGTTTCCTTCTGACCTTTTATTGTTGTTTTGAGACATGGTCTTCCTTTGCATCCCTGGCTGTGCTGGAACTCAGTCTGTAGACCAGGCTGGCCTTGAGCTCACAGAAATCTACTGCCTCTGCCTCCTGAGTACTGGGATTGGAGGTGTGTGCCAGCATACATGGCTCATGGTGGCATTTTCATGTGTATGCACCGTCGCATTTGCTCATATTTGTCCCCCTCTGTTTATCTTTTGTGTCCTTCCCCTGGCTAGTTTCTGCCCCTTTCCAAACAATCTCCCTTCTAGTTTTCTGCTGGAGACCTATATGTATGACTTGTGCATTTAAAAGTATGTATTGTCTGATATAGGAAACAGTACCTCAACAATCCTGCTCACAAAAGAATAAAAATCAGCAAAGCATGATGTCTCATACATAAACCTCAACAGTCAAAAGCAAAGATTTTGCTTAACCTTTCAATGCAAACTTGTTTTTGCCTCATTGAACCAAGCCAAACTCTCTTTTCTTGTATTTACTTTATACTATAATTACAGCGTTTCTCCCTCTAAATCCTCCCATATTTGGTTTTTTTTCCAAATTCATGGCACCCTTTACATTAATTGATGTTTTCATTATTGTCTGTGTGTATACATATACGCATATATTAACATTCCTAAACATAACCTGCTCAGTCTGTATGCATAATGCCTCTTGTGTGTGTGCTTTCGGGACTGACCATTTGGATAACCAATTGGTGTGTTCTTCCCTGGGGAAGACGGTTTCTCCCACTTTTCTGTCTACAGTTTTTTCTGTAGGGCTGAGGCGTCACTGCTTTTTCCTGTTGGCATTGTCCTTGTTCTGTTAGTAGTTAGGCAATCATGATGAGACTCCATGGCTCTAGCCACACTCTCTTTGTTTTGCATTTTCACCAGTGCATATGCTTCGTGCTCCACACACTGCAATCTCAGCATGTGAGAGCCTAAGCAGGAAGATTGGGAGTTCAAGGTCAGCCCTAGGGTACAGAGTGAAACCTTGTCTGAAAACATCTTGTGTGTGTGTGTGTGTGTGTGTGTGTGTGTGTGTGTGATGATCCAGGAATACAAAATTGGAAGCACCTCTTTATTAGTCTTTGGCTACCATAAATTGTCATGGTAGACTGGGTGGTTTGAACAATAAAAATGTATTATCTTATATTTCTGGAGACTCAAAGTCCTAGCTTAAAGCATAGGCAAAATTAGTTTCTTCTGAGGCTTCTTCCTTGCTTTACACTATCCACATTCTGCTCATGTTCTGTATGATCTTGCTAATATGTCCCTGTGTCATATTCTTGCCTTTTCATAGTGACTGGTCAGATTGGATGAGAGACTGCTGTAATGGCCTTAGGTGGAAATGCGATCAGGTTCTATAAGGTCCTGTGGGAGGAGGAGTTGAATGAATTCAGAGGGAACATGACTCAGCTCAGAAGACTCGTCACAGTACTAGTCTCTTTCACCCCTCACCAGGATTAAGTGGTATTTTGACTTCTAAAGTAACTGCTACGTGCTTTTCCTTTTTAGAGCTGAGCAACCTCTGTGTATGTAGGAGAAGTTTAATTTCATCTGCTTATGAACTTTACATAATTCAAGTCACCTGGCTTCTACACTCAGTGTACATTCATGTTCATGCTGCCGTGGTTACCTGGTATTCATTTCCACTCTACTAGAGCCCTGTAAAGTACATATTCATCCCCACAAGGATAAAGGGCATCACCTTTGTTATCTCCTTCAGCTCATCACTTTGTGAAGATGTCCCGTGGCCTTCATCTTCAAATGTAACTTGCCAACTAGTGCAGGCTGAGCTTCAAAGTGGCCAGACCAAATGCACAGTTCCAGGGCAGCCGGAGCTTCCTGTTGCTCTGAGTCTTAGTCGAGGCTCAGGATTGTCTAGTTCTCTTTTACGGGTTGTGATTTGCATTCTCACTATTGCTAATGAGCCACAGCCCTTTTCCCTGTGCACACTGGCCACTTGATGCCCTTTTTGCAAAGTAATTGCTTACATCCTCGGCTCATCTTCCTCTGGGTTTTCTGTCTTTTTCTTATTAATTTGTACAAGTGTTCTGGGTATTTTGGATGCAAGGCCTTTGCAGCTAGATGTGCTGCAAAAAAAATTGTCTGGCTCTAACTTGCCTACTTGCTCTCTGATGATGCCTTGGACTGAACAGAAGCTCCAGGTGTCTCAGTCCTCCATGTTTGTGTTGGTTGGTGGCGTCTTGACTACATCTTCCCTTTACCCCACATGAGCCAGCTCTCCGGCTTTAACTTCTGTAGGTAGATAATCCCCGCACAATCAGTTTTTCTGTGTATTTTCAGACAGTCTTTGAGTTTTATCTTTCCATAGGCTAATTTTCCCAGCTCTGTTAGACATTCATCCTCGCACAATGACACGATGGTCACCTGTCAAGTTTCAGTGAACTCTGGATTGAGTTTTTGTCCTAACCCCTGAAGGCAACTAAAACTGACTCAGCCCTTTAGCAATTTCCTCCAAGGCAACAAACCTTCATGGCCAGGGGCCCAAGCACTTCCCAAGCAGAGTGGACCATATTACAGGAAGATAATCAAAGCTAAGGCTATACTGAGCTACACTGGGAATTCTAGACCAGACTGAACTACACGTGCCAATTGTGTTGTGTGAGCTTGGCACTGAACAGTACTTTGTTGATTTTGGTGCAGGGTCACTATATGTAGCTCAGGCTGACAGAATCCATGATGTGGCCCAAAGTCTCTTGGACTTTGTTTTCATTTTGGTCAGTACCTAATGAGTTCGTTACTGCTTTGGTTCTGGATGATCTGGAGTCCACTGTGTAATTCAGGCTGTCCTTTGTCCTCAAGCTCACAGACAGCTGCTTGTCTTTACCTCCTGAGTGCCGAGATGAAGGCAAGTACCACCACGCTTGGTTCTCATTAATATTTTAAAGGTGATTTTAATGTCTGATTTTTTCATTGGGAAATTTGACCCAAATCATCGAATCTATCACTGCAAGTCCAGGACATGCGCATCCCTTTCCTTTAAACAAACACACGCACACACACATGCACACACTCGGGATACCACTTCACATTTTCAGCTGGGGAAATGGCTTAGTGGGTAAGAGTGCTTGTACAAACATGATGACATGAGTTCAGATCCCAGTGTTGGTAAAAATCCAGGCATGGCGATATATTCTCTTGAAACCCTAGCACTGTGTTGTGAGGGAGGAAGATGGCTGGGACCTGCTGGCAGCCAGCCTAGCTCCTGGTTCAGTGAGAGACCCTGTCTCAAGGGAATAAAACAAAGACAGATAGAGCAGGACAGCTAATGTCCTCCTGTGGCCTCTATAAATGTGCTTGGGTGCATCCAGCCCCCAACACTCATACTACATATACATATATCACACTCGCATTCATACGCACAAAACCCCCTCACATTTTTAGTTAAGAGAATACAGTACATACAGAAAACATGTATATGTATAGTCTACTAAGCTGAATTGTAACCCATTGTTTGCTGTCAGAACCACACAGCAGGATCTCTGGGTGTGACTGTTCGTTTAACAGTATGTCTGGTGCAGTGGAGGTTGTAGGTGCCGTTTCTCAGTGAGTTTTCAACTCTGTCGTTTTCAGAAGAACACGCTTGAGAATGCACTGTGGCCTGGCTCTGCTCAGGCAGAACTCGCTGTTAGAGACAATTCTTCCTCCCATGCTTCCGCTGCCTCTCAACGTGCACCCTGTTGTAGGGCCAAGCATTGCTTTGCTGTTGTTCTCTTTAGCCTTTCCTGCCTGAGTTTTACAGGAATCGCTCATCTACTGACCGCGCCAGATTTCATAAAGTGATTGTAGTTTTCAGGGTTTCCCACTTTAGCCATCACGTCTGGAGCAGTAATTCAAGGAAGGCTAGTCACCACTGGCCTGCCCTGACCAGGCCTATGATTACTTTTATTTGACAAATATATACATAATACAGGAAAAGGGTATTTGTGAGGTTTATGGAAAAAACACTGTGTCTGCAAGATTCCCCCATTTTTATACATATGTATATTTTTCACAGGCCTTCACTCTTTTAAAAAAGACTTCTGCTCCATGCACAATTGAACCAGAATTTCTTCGTAGTTTGCATCTGTTGCAAGTTCTGACATCACGATCATCCTGTTCACTCATACATATCACATGGGTGTTCACACCTACAAATGGAAGTACTGCACCACAGAACGTCATGCTTCCCTTCAATAATTCTACCCAACAGATTTCCGTAACTTGTTTTCCATTTGTGCTTTCACCAGAAGTGCATTGTCCTTGGGCAGTGTAAGCCATTCTACACTTAATGGTTGCTAGGGGAAGAAGGGGCATTTTTGTCAGTCAGCCGTACTCCTGTACATTGTACCTCACCCACACTCCGGTAGGTAACCCCAATTAAGCTCATTGGTTGAAGTGGAAACTTAAAGGCTCTTTGAAAAGTCCGTTGAATGTTTTGCTGGGGCAAACACGTGAAGGAACGTTTGCTTAAAGTGGACTCTGGTATGAAAGGCTAAGGCCGACCCCAATGAACGTTTCTCTGAAGCAGACATAGGAGAGAGATGTCCTGCTAAAGCAGGCATGTGAGAAGACACATGATGAAAGATTCTTTGCTAACAACACACGTGTTGGTAGAGAGAAACACACCATGGACTCGGGAAGATCTGATGCACGTGCTGAAGCAAGAGTTGTTCTGAGGCAAGGCATGTGTAGGATACGTGAGTGATGGAGAGAGCTTGGCTTGCTGGTACAGCTCGCTGTGCAATGCTTGTGGGTCTCACGTCTTCTCTGATCGTCACTTTGCTGAGAGGCGCAGCTAAGAACTTCTCCTGGTGTTCCTCCTGGCATCTCCTGCTGACTCCAGCCAAGGCTGAGGCCTGGCTGTCTCTGCTAGGTCATGCCACTGCTGTTGCTAACCTGACTCTACAGAACTGGACTGCTGCTGTATCCATGAGGTGTTTACTAGTGGATCGAGCCGCCACTGCTGACTGTGAACTGAACTGCCGATTTCCAGACAACACAGACGGGAGTTACTCCAAAGAACCTTTCTAAACAGGTCCACTTCCCCATATCCTTTCTTTGTTTATAGCCTGAATTTCTGCTCTAATGTATTCACAATTATTTGTGTTCTCAAGTTTTCTGAATTTTCTTATGTCCATAGTATCATTTTATTATTTTTGGTGTCTTGGAAATGGAAACCAGGACCTTTCTAGTACTTGATCACTGAACTACATTCCATAGTTGCTTCTGAGACAGGGTCTCATTATGTAACCCACTAAACTCACAAGTGTCTTGTACAAACCTCCCAGGAGCTAGCTTGGATTGTTTCACCAACCTGGCTTGGTATTTTATATTCTTATATTCTTCTAGGAAGTCCCTCCCTCTTGCTCTCCCCACCCCATACTCACAATATATGCAGAAGATAGTTTATTCATATGGAAGAGAAAACAGCTCTAGCACAAGAGTGGTTAAAACATTATGACTAGCCCAATATTTTAGGTGACATTTCTGCCTTCTGCTAATGTTTCATAGCAGAAATATGAGCCCCTTTTCATGTAAACTAGTGAGGGTTTGGACAGAGGACAAGCACATCATATGTTCCAAACATCTTGCAATGGGAACTGTCAAACTTTGCAATCAACATTGCTGCAGTATCACTACTGACATGCTTCCAAAAGATTTCTTTTCAAACAAAAAGCCACCAGAGGCCTGGAACAAAATATACAACCTAGGAAAATGCTCTCCTTTTTACTGTGTGCCTTGCAACATTCAACTGGAGCCAGAGGGACAGCACCAGGGAGGTTCTTTGAAATGTCCTAAAATGCTCTGCGGGTAGCAACATGTTTAGAAGAAGGGATGAGGAAAGGGGGAATCCTCAAGGTATTTTTGTTTTGCTCCAGGGAAAGGCTTAGGACTGATAACTGTGTAAGATTTTATAGTAGCAGACAGATTCTACCAGGGTGTCTGAGCTCCAGATTTCCCTAGAGGGAAAATGGTGGTGAACGAAAGCCTTTAAAAAATAAAAAAGTGGTTTAGTCCCAAGAGAGAAAGGTGGGTCTTAGACTGGTAGCACTCAGGGTGAGGATCTGGCTACACAACAGAATATCTGGGTCCCAGATGATCACCTCAGACCCAGTGCTGTGCTTACCAGAGTGTCTGTTACATCATGTGTGTGTGTGTGTGTGAGAGAGAGAGAGAGAGAGAGAGAGAGAGAGAGAGAGAACACACACCTCATCAAGATGCCATTAATGGATCCAATGTGTCACCTGTTACAAATAGAACCAGGATGTGACTCTTTTTGAGACTGGTGTCACTAGGCCATCACTGATGACCACTTAGTTATGGTATTTTTATAAGTTGGATCTTGTGAATAATGCTGCACTGAACATGGACTACAGGTGTTTTTGAGTTAGTGACAACAAGGCTCTCCTCTAGTTCCTGCCTTGACTTCCCTGAACAGTGCACTTTAACCTGTAAACTGAAATAAACCTTTTTTTACTGAGTTGATTTTAGTCACTTTTTTTCAATACCACAGCAACAGGAAACTAAGATTCAGGAACAGGTAGCAACCTCATGTGTCATTCCTCCTCAGACTCTGTCCATCTTATTTTCTAAGTCCGGGTGTCTCCCTAAGGCCAGGGGGCACACCAAGTAGGTAGTGCTGGCCAGTGAGTCCCAGGGAATTGTATATTTTCACTTCCCTAGTACAAGTATGTGATGTCTGGCTATTTATTTATTTGTATGTCCATGAATGTTTTGCCTGCCTGAATGTCTACATACTACATACATGTAGTATCTGTGGAGGCCAAACAAAGACATTTAGAGTTACAGATGATTTTCAGCCATGTGGATTCTGGGAATCGAACCTGTGTCCTCTAGAAGAGCCAACAGTGCTCTTACCCCGAGCCATGTTCCCCAGACCCTCTGACTTTTTATGTAAGTGCCGCATGTTGAACTCAAATCCTCAGTTTCATAGCAAACACTTTGCATACTGAGCTGTTTCCTCAGTCCCTGTGCTATCATTTAAAACAAAATTTTAACCTAATACTTTTCTGAATTTCACATGTTGTAATGCTTATTTGACAGGGTCATAGTATATGCCTTAGACTAGCCTTGAATTTAGACTCTCCTGTCTCTGCCTCCAAATGCCAGAATTACAGCCATGCATATACCTAGCTTTGTTGACTTGTAATAATTCTTTTCATACTGTGGACCATATCACATACATATTTTGCAAATATTTTCTCTCATGCTATAGGTTGATGTTTGTTCAAACTTCCATGCTGGTATTTGGAATATAAGTTATAGTGATACATTGACACATACTGTTTGTTCATGCCTAATGAAAATTGATTGAGAATAAGAGACAGGCCCTCTTGCCTCAGATTCAAGCCTATTTAACTGTTGTCCAAAACTCCCTGTCCTAGTGAGTACTGACCTCCCTGTCTTGGTGACAAGAAGACTGTTAACAATATTGCACCCTTCAGAACAGCTAGAAGGTAAAAACCATTGCCAACAGAGGTGTTTATCAATCACATGGTAAAAACAAAAACACAAACCCCTGCAGTGGAAATAGGGAATAACTGTGGCTCTCCATAGCTTCCCAGTTGAGTCTGTTTAGATGTCATGAACAACTGATGTTTTGCTGCCTGCTACATGCTATTTTACCTTTGCTCATTACATGCTCAATAAAGTTCTTCAGAAGCAAAAGTATAGCTATCAAGGATCATTCTCTATGTAGTATTCATTCAAATATAAAAAAAAAATGTTGAGCTTTGTACAAAAACTGGTGAAGCTTTGGTTGGACATGGTACATGTAGTGTAGACTTCTCTCTTCATTTCCTCATAAAACATCCTAACCCTAGAAGGCCAAGGTTGAAAGGTCACATTTGTGACCACACACACCACACAATGGCAACTCTACTACTGCCAGGGTCTTTCCAAAGATGACTCGGTGGTTCAGGACACTGACTGCTCTTCCAGAGGTCCTGAGTTCAATTCCCAGCAACTACGTGGTGGCTCACAGCCATCTGTAATGGGATCTGATGCCCTTTTCTGGTGTGTCTGAAGACAAGATACATATTAAAAAAGATTTGTTTAAAAAAAAAGTGTTTCACTTTCCAGGGTAAGGTGTTACAAAGGAGATGCTTCAAGGAAGGGGTTTTGATTAAAATGTTAACAATTTGGGATTGCAAGGATACACTGTTGTCCAAACAGCAGCCTAAATTTTAACTGTTACAGCATTTCAGGCACTTCAGAGGGTCATGCATCCGAGCATCTTGCCATGGCATTAAAACCTTCACCAAAATCTTACTGCAAGCAGCTGAAACACTACTAAGTCTCAATTCTGTATTACTGTCTGGATCTCAGAAATCTTTTAACCGAACACCTCGCCATTTCTTTTTGGCTACTGGAAGAGATTGGGACAGTAAGTAATCCTAGTTGCCCTTCCACGGGTGCCACACGGATTGAGTGGGGATTGAGCACCACTTAGCAAGAAATGGTCTGTGGGTGGGCTGGGCTTCTCTTCCTTGATGAGGTCGGCCTCAGTTCACCATTCTTGGCTTGTACACTGTGTATTGGGTGCAACCACAGCTGTATGCTAGAATGCGGAGTAACATGGTCATGGTTGAAGCAAGTGCCTCTGGACAAGGCTCATAGCCAAGTTGGAGAAAAGGGAACAAGGTGTTCTGAGAGGGAGTGTAAGATGGGCTGTGACCAGGCCTGACTTACCAATCAATCTTGGACTAGAGACCACAGAGAGGACATCTAGACAGTGTTCTAAATATCCCAGGCTACAGTTGCTGTTTAAAAGAATCAAATCCAAAGAATACACACTCAGCCACTAAGCCAGTCTTCCATAAACATGAACAGATCAGCAGACTAAGGTGGAACCTGCAATCTTTTCTAGTGTTGACTTTTTGAAGAAGCAAGATGAGCCTAGTGACTGCCTACTACACCTGCTGGGGCAAAGGGTCAAAAGGGGTTGGTTTGCAATACCATGTCCCACAAAGTCATGACAGGCAGACATTTTACCTAAGGGCTTGCTTTCCCATACCTCTGTAGGCTGTTAACCATTATCTATGGCGGGAGCAGTGCCTCTCCTTAATGCCAGACACAAATCAAGAAAGGGCTTCAGGTAATGTCCATCCCCCTTCACCTGTCCTTAGCTGGAAGAGCTCTTAGCAGTTTTAGAAGCACAAGAAAGCAAGTGGCTTCATTAAGACCGATGAATCAGAAATTAAGGCCGGTGTAATACAGAACAGTTTTAAAAATGTAATACTGTTTATTTAACTTCAAAAACATTTCAGCATTCTAAACATACAAAAAATAACAGAATGTTGCAAATTGCGTTTAGGTTCCGAGGGTCTTGAACATCCATTGATGCAGTAGTTTTTCCGCTTTGCTGACAACGATGAGTTCTACAGTTTCTTTAAAAAGTTTAAAATCTACCGCACTTAACTAAAGAAAAAACTCCAAACACTTCTTTCTCATGCCAGCTGACCCCTCCCCCCTCTTCACAACTAAGAATGTCAGCAGAATGCTATGCCACTATATACAAAAACAAGACAACCTGAAGCTAAATGGATGCCCACCGCAGTATCAACAGGTCCAGCCTCAGTGCACACCCTGAGCTACGGCCCCCTCCAAAAGGCATCTTCCCTCACGGCCTCCACGCCAAACAAAGAGCATCAAGAATCTGTCTGGGTTGCTTTGTTCTCTTTACAAACTATAGATATGTACAGTTGACAACTCAGGACTTCTAGCCAATAACCATATGGTCAACACTACCTTACAGTTGAGAACAAACAAGATGTCAGAAACATCTCCGAATGCCTTGTCACACCAACAGCAAAGTGCACTGAGTGAGGAGGGCGCGAGAGTGCCTTTCATTTTAACAATGTTTGGAGCTATGTACAACTTTGATACAGTTTCAGGGCGCTCCGGACACCCACGGCCACTTCATGTAAACCACTGACACTTTGAGAAACTACAATGTGATCGTGATCAAATTTTGTAATTAAACCTAACAGGGGCAATAGACACGACTCAAATAAGAGATGTGTCGATCACAGCGTTCTCCTACTCTAAGGTATTCACAAGGAGACAGAGTTTCTATTCATCTTCCTCTTCTTCTTCTTCCTCCTCCTCCTCTTCTTCCTCCTCCTCCTCTTCTTCCACCTTTTTCCGGGCAACTTTAGCAGGACCCTTAGCGCCATCAAACTTCCCTTTAGACTTATAGTCAGCAACATCCTGCAAGGAACAGGGACACAAGGGAATCAGAGGCTATAAATTCTACAGCTCAAAGAGCTGAGGTTTGCTTAAGAAAGCAAACAGGGCAATGATTTCCATATGAAAATATTTCTAGGCCACTCAAATTTTCAAGTCAATGGGCCCTCAAGTGTTCTTTTAGTCATGTTAATATCTCAAATTCTTCTCTACAGGTGGAGTTCTAGTTTTAAATAGAGGGGTGATTTAAGGAGGGAAGGGTGGGAGGTTCAAAGTAGCAAGACTATCAGCTGCTTTCTTATGGAGAACCCGCCCCTTGTGCCAAGGTTGAGTGCTTATCTAGTCCAGCAGAGCAGCCACTTACACAACCGAACAGGAAAGCTTCAGCCCTTCCTTACCTTCTCATACTTCTCCTTCAGCTTTGCTGCCTTGGTAATGTAGGGCTGCTTCTCACTGTCACTTAAGTTATTCCACATCTCACCCAGCTTTTTTGCCACATCTCCAATGGAAATGCCAGGGTTTGTGGATTTGATCTTGGGGCGGAATTCAGAGCAGAATAAGAAAAATCCAGACCTTTGGGCAGAAAATTTATGTAAATCAGTTAAGTATGTACCAAAAAAAAAATTCCTAGAGTCTACACACCCCCTTCCTTCTTGTAGCTCTGTAACACAAGCTAGATTCAAATTTTCCATCCTGCATCCTCCGGCCCAAGTGCTGGGCTTTTTCATGTAAGGCAGGTATGCATAAACATACCACTAGGAAATATGATTACTTCTTGCTATCTTTTCTCCTCTCAGGCATAGAATCACTGCACTCAATGCTACACTGGAGGAGTTTGGAACATTTAGTGATTCCACGGTGTATAGTGTGTCTTGATCAATTAGTAAAGGAAAAGTTATACAACTAAGGGCTCTGTTTGTATAAGTAGGAAGGACCAGATGGCTACCTGTGCAATCCCAAAGATGAAGTCTTGACTATAGACAAGCTCCGAATTGAAAGCTCAGTATTTAGAAGCCCCTATCTCCCCATTTTAAGGTTCTTTCAAATAAAAGGTTATTACACGTCCTATAGCCACTTACGGAGGTCTTTTGGGAGCATTTGGGTCCTTCTTCTTCTTGCCTCCTTTAGCTGGCCCATAATCTTTCATCTCCCGATCATAGCGTACTTTATCTGCCTTTGCCATTTCATCAAACTTTGATTTCTCTTTGCTAGACATTGTCTGGGAGAAAAAAAAAAACAGAACTTATTAAATTCCTAGATGCAGTGGAACTCAATGGTCTTAATTCTATTAGCAGTTACAGAACCCCTTGCAAGGGAAAAAAGGCTCTGCATGTTGTTTTTAATGTAGAGAAGCAAAACAGCCACCTGGGGTAAGTGTGCAAGGGATCAAACATCAGAATACCTTCCACCGCTCCGAGCACTTCTTGGAAAACTCCGCGAAGTTGACTGGAACCTCTGGATTTTTCTTCTTATGTTCTTCCCTGCATGTCTGCACGAAGAAGGCGTAAGCAGACATCTTGCCCTTTGGTTTCTTGGGATCACCTTTAGCCATCCTGACTGATGGATAGAAGACCAAGAGAAAATAAAACAATGAGGAACAGTTGAGAAGTAAAAGAGTGGCAATGCCACTAAGGCTTCTTAGTAGGCACTCTCATCCCCTCAACCCGACAGGGTGGCGGCAGAAGGCAGTAAGGAAGAAAGCTTCACTGTCGCTTGTCATTTAACTTTTGACCAGCATGAAGCGCGCTGGTTTACAAGTTACTTCTCTAGAGTGATCACCAAGTTCTTCAAATGGGGATAACATAAGGTGGGGGTGCTGAGCACAGCACATAAGCATTACTGAACTGCTACTATTCTGCAGTTTCTAGGTCCCAAAGTCTGAAGAACTAATGGGAAAACACATTTGTAGACAGCGTAGGTCTGGAGATAGAATTCATTTGAACTAGGTGGTTGTCTCTTTAATTCTTATATTTAAATGGGAAATCAAAGGAAACATAAGACTGGAACAGATGTGAAATGCCAGGGTTGCTGATACATCTGCTTTATAAAATGGCTTTTAGAATGCTGATGATCTGTAAAGCAAGCAGGTATCCTTCACACTATTGCTTGTAACCTGTCACTTCTTCACTAGGAAAAGGGGGAGGGGACATCAAAAGGACTAGTCTTTCCCCTGTGTAATGCAGAAATGCAGGTCCAACCAGGAACACTTTCTCCAAAGTTTCCAAATAAAATGCAGCTGTGGCGTGTCATCCTCCCTGTCCCCCCCACCCCCGCCTGCTTCCCGCCATCTTTTCCTTTTCCCACACCCAAGGTCATCATGTAAAACTAAAGCACTCCCCCATGGCATCAAAGGCCCGCGGGGCTGCTTTAAAGCCCAGCCGCGGCATCCCGGGTGGGGCGGGACCCGTGCATCCAGGCGTTCAGGCCAGGAGCACACAGCCCATGTCCGGCCATGTCCCCGTTGCTCCGGACACCCATAATTCACCTTCCATTTTGTCCAAAGCCTCGGGATGAAAGAAAGTGCCCGTGAAATCCGCTGCTGCCACCCCCGGGCCGAGCGCGGTGCAGGGGGGGCGGCGGCGGCGCGGGGGAGGGGGGACGTGGGGCCCGGCGGGCGACAGTCGCGGTCGCCGCGCCTCTGAGCCCCGCTCGCTAAAATGGCTGATCCGCGCGCGGCCGGCGCAGGCGGCGACGGCGAACAAAGCGGCCCGGGCCCCGCCACCGTCGCCCGCTCGCCGGCCCCCACCCCGCCCCGCCCCGCCCCACGCGGGCCGCCCGAGGGCGCCGAGCCGCCAGCCCGGCCTCCCCGCCCCCGACGCGGGCCGCACTCCTCCGGATAACAAAGGCGCCCATGCAGCCATGACGCTCCGCGCAGCGGGGCCCGCGGCAGCGCCCCCGGCCCCCCATGTCGTCCGGGCCCGCGGCAGCGTCTGCCGCCGGCTGCCCTGCCGGCCTCGCCTGAGTCCGCACCAGCCGTACTCCTCCCGCCGCCGCGCAGGCGGCACCTGCCCCCAGCCACCCACCCCCCCCCGCCACCGGGCGCTCCGCGACGGCCATGTTCACGCAGAGCCACCGGCTCAGCCCGCGGACCCGCACCGTGGCCAGCCCGGCCTTCCCGCGAACTTTGCCCGCGCCTCTGCCCTCAGCCGCACGGCCGCTCCCCGCGGAGTCGCTCCCGGGCTGGGGCGCGCCCAGCACCCTTCCCGCCGCCGGGACGCGCGCCGCCAGAGCCCGCAGCCGCCTCCCCGCTCGCCACGCTGCCGCAGCTGCGGAACATCTGGCCAGGGGCTGCCGAGCCGCCAGGCTGCTACCCCTGGGGGCGCCCGCCGAGCGCGGCTCCGCGGAGAGGGCCGAGACCCGAGAGGCAGCAGGCAGGAGCGCAGGCACTGGAAAAGTTGAGACACCTGAAATGCGTCTTCCTTCCCGGCCACCTAGCAGCAGAGGAGGAGGAGGGGTGGCAAGGACGCGGGAGTGGAGACAGCCAGAGCGGCAGTGGCGCGCGGGCGGAAAGTTGTGCGGGCGCCGCTGCAGCTGCAGGAGCGGCGGCGCGGGCGGCGCGAGACGTACCTGTATTGTTCGCTAGTCTGGGCAGCGCAGGGCACGACGCGCGGCTCAGCGCTCCCCAGCCTCGCGCTAGCTGCCTCCACGAGAGCCGCCTGATTGGCCAGCGGGCTCCGCCGTTTAAAACAACCTCCTCGCCTGGCCATTGGCTGCAGGCCTCATGCATATTAAGCAGCCGTCCGAGCCCATTGGGCGCGGCCTCTGGGCTCATTCATTCAAACAGAACAACCCGCGGTCGCCTGCTGCGAAGGCAAAACACAGAATAATGTCTTTCTCTCAAACCCACCTCCTGCACCGCCCTCTCGGAGCAGAAATGCCTCTCCAAGGAGTTTGGAGAGGTGGCCCTGAGGTTCCCACAGGCCTTGGCCTCTGTCGTGAGAAAAGCGAGGTCGAGCTCAGCTGCTCTGCCCTCTGCTCCCGGGGTGCGACACTTTGGCCGCCCCTAGCTCTCGTCGCTGCCCCGGGAAACTCCCCCGGGCCGAAAGGTCCACCTGTGCCCAGCTATGATGCCGTAGGAGCCTAACTGCAGGCATGTACTCGATGCCCACAGAAGTGCCAACAGTCGCAGCATCCTTGCAGAAGCCAGCAGCTTTTGACGCCTATCGGAAAGACACTGACTGTGCCTTCGTGAATAGCATTTAATGCCGCTCTTTCCAGCCTAGAGACTGTCTAAGTGCCTGCAGTTGTGGGAAAGTCAGGCTACAGTAGCTAGGACCGAAAAACAGACCCGAGAGAAGCAGAAAATATTGTGAGAAATGATACGTTTTCTGAGCAAGGAATGATACAGAGTAGCACAGGTTCCCCCAGGACTGCCCCCACGCAGACAAGCATTTCTTCCTTTTTCCTGATAGTCATCTAGTGACTAAAAAGGTATTTCAGTGATAGACTAAATAGCACTGATGTGTAGATTTTGCCACTGGCTGGTGGTATATGGCCCTGGAGAATCAGACAAAGAATCATCCCTGCTTGAAAACCATCTGGGAAAGCTGAAGTTGAAGCACAGAAATATAGCACTTTTGTGGGGGGGGGTGCCAATGCTCCCATTAAAAAATATCTCCAGGCCCTTGCATCCTGGAATTACTACAAGTTTCTGAAAGGGATTGAAAAAGAAAGGGTGCAAAGAATGTTTAAAAGTCAACAAAAGCTGGAGGCAATAAAATCAGAATCATAGTTTAAGCCGTCATTTTTTATAGATCATGTGATCAGGCAGAAGTTTTTTTTTTTTTTTCCTCCAGATAGACAGTTTCTGTTCTAACCACATTCTAAAGATCCCCACGTGCTTAGGTGGAGCTGCCTTCCCTTCAACCCATATTACCTGCTCCATTCTCCAGGGAGTAGAGTTTAATCTGACCTGTTAACCAAAGCACCAAAGCCTCTCATATACCAGGCATTTGTAGACCAGACAGTCAGAATGGACTCTTGAATGGACAAGACCTCTCTCTTGTACAGCCACACAGTCAAGTTCAATTTGACACTCCTAGAAGATTAGATCAAAGTAAGAGTGTGTCCAACCACACAACTAGACCCTTGCTTCTCCATACTACTGCAGAATCCTTCCGCACTCCCCCATTCCCTCCTTCCCCACATCACTGGTGACCACCTTTACATGTACATACTTCAAAAATGAAGGATTTATTATTTTCATTCAAAGGAATTTTCCTCATCTCTTCTTAAGAGAGTCATACTGCTGGGTATGGTGGCACAAGTCTTTAATCCCAGCACTCAGGAAGCACAGGCAGGCGGATCTCTGCAATTTTGAGGTCAGCTTGGTCTACATGGTAAGTTCTAGGCTAGTCAGGGCTACATAGAACACACACATACACACCATACCATGTACCTATGTACTTTTCTGGTCCAACTTTTCCTGATTCCTTCACTCCTTCCTCATTCTCTTCTCATAACAGCATGCCAGAAAGTAGGTTCCTGTCTAGCAAAAACTCTCATATTTTAAAGCCATGTGTATAAATACCTTCTAATTTCCAGGCAGAGTGCAGCATGCTTATAATCAGAACTTAGAAGGTTGAGAATTGAAGATCTCAGGTTTGAGGCCAGATCTGGACCAACTGCATAGTGTGACCCCAGTGTCAAAAACTATGCCTACTAATAAATAATACAAGGTAGATGAGGTGAGGGAGTAGGGCTAAAAGGAAGGGACAGGACAATCGATGGTTTGGGGCTCTGTCATCAATGTCCTAATATGTATGCACTTCAACATGTCACATTTTACTCTGGTGTCAGTGACTACGAGGTAGTGCCCTTCCAGTGTGCAGCAAATGGTAGCTGGTACCTACTGGCTTGGCAGTCAACGTGGAAAGCGTGCCCAGAACAACTAAGCATGTGAGCAACTGGCCAAGAAGCAGGAAGGCACTCCAGGCCTCAGCATTTCCAGCTGTCACTCAGCTGTGAGGCGCAGCGCCAGGCTAGGCCACAAAAGACAACCACAAGCCAGAGTCCCTTAAGCTGCTTTGTTACCTAGAGAAGTTCTGAAAACATCAAAAGTAAATGCAAAATGGGATAAAGTGTGGTAAATGCTATTTAAAGAGGTTTCCAATCCCTGTCAGTTGAGGGCCCCCAAAAGATTAAACAGAATCTTCATCATTCAGTAAAAATGAGCCCCTGGGTTCATAGCACGTTCCCCATTCCACCTCCACACTCAAACCACAAAGTCTTCACTTGAGTACCCAGTGCTTACATGGGGCTACTAAGAGGCCTTGCCCAGCCAGATTCCTTTTAAGAATCAATAGAAGCCCTAAGTAGTTGAACATTCTGGAAATCCAAGTATTAGGGAGGCTAAGACCTGAGGAGCAGAAGCTCAGGGCTATCTGGTTTCACAATAAGACCCTATTAGAAACAAACAAACAAACACACGTGCTAGACATAATAGCTCTCACCTTTAATTTCTATTGTGGAGACAGAGGCAGGTCAATCTCTGTGAGTCTAGGCCAGCCTGGTCTATATAGTGAGAACCTGCGGAATCAATGGAAGATTGGGATCATGACTCAGAAGTACAGTTGTGAGCATGCGCACGAGTGTGTGTGTGTTGTGTGTGGGTGTACAAGTATGCCCATTTTAGGTTCTGGGTTCTATCCCAGGGCTTACATTAAAAAAAGAAGAAGAAGAGCAAAGGAAGCAAGAGGTGGGCTAAGCTACGGTTGTTCAATAGTTTAAAAGGTGTCAAGGCTGTGAAGACCTGAGTGAAGCAAGACATTGTAAATCAATCCAGACAACAGGTAAGCCATCTTGGACTCCTAGCTAGCTTTCAGACCTTCTCCTCCTGAGCTCTACCTGATGTTTGGCCGTGGGTCTCTGCATCTGTTTCCATCTATTGATGGATGAAGCCTCCCAGGAGACAGTTATGCTAGGCTCCTGTCTGCATGCATAGCAGAGTATCATTAATAGTCATAGGGGTTGGCTCTCTCCCATGGGATGGGTCTCATGTTCAGTCAGTCACTAGTTGGCTGTTCCCTCAATCTCTGTTACATATCTATCCCTGTACATTTTGTAGGCAGGACAAATTTTAGGCTGAAGATTTTGGTGGTGGTTTGGTATACTTTTCCCTGCACTGCAAGTCCTGCCTGTTTATAGAAGATGGCCACTTAAGGATCCATACTTCTAGGACTCTCAGCTAGTTTCACCCCCATAGACTTGGTAGTAGCTATTCCTGATTGTCAACTTGACTTTATCTGGAATGGACCACAATCCAGAACTGGAAGGCTCACCTGTGATCTTGTGGCTGGGAGATACAAGTTTCTGACCTGGATCTTGGCATAGAGATCCTGAGGCACAGTACCTATGAATTCCGGGACACTAAGGCAAGGAGGTCTCTAAATTCAAGGTTATCTGGGACAAAGCAAGTCCCAGATCCAGGCGTGGTGGTACACACCTTTAATCTGTGACACACCTTCTGTTAGAGACATTGGAAGAATGAAGACTCTCTTCTTAGCCTGCTTGCCTTGTGGAACTGAGCAGCTGCTAGATCCTTGAACTTCCATTCACAGCTGCTGCTGACCACTGTTGGGGAGTTGGACTACAGACTGACTCTTTTAAGTCATCAACAATTCTCTTACTATATAGAGACTACCCATAAGTTCTGTGACTCTAGAGATCCCTGACTAATACATACTCCTTCCCTAGAGCCTCCCCTGTTCCAAGTTTCTAGCTTGTCCTAAAGATACCCTCAACAATTTTCCGCCTCTCTTCCAGCCCTCTCACCCCATCCTCACTCTCTCCACACCTGATCCCCACCTGTTCCCCTCCTCATCCTCTCTCCCACAGGGTTCCCTCTTTCCATTTATTTCTAATGTCTATTTTATTTCCCCTTCTGGGTGAGATTCAGCCATCCTCCCTGGAGCCCTCATTGTTACTTAAGCTTCTTTGGGTCTGTGAATTGTAGCTTTGTTATCCTGTACTTTATGACTTATATCCACTTATCAGTGAGAACACACCATGATTGTCTTTCTGGGTCTGGGTTACCTTACTCCGGATGATATTTTCTAGTTCCATCTATTTGCCTGAAAATTTCATGATGTTCTTGTTTTTAATAGCTGAATACTATTTCATTGTGTAGATGAACCACATTTTCTTTATCTATTCTTCAGTTAAAGGACATCTGGGTTCTTTCTAGTTTCTTACTATTACAAGTAAAACTGCTATGAACATAGTGAAGCATGTGTCCCTGTGGTATAGTGGGTATATGTCCAGATGTGGTATATCTGGGTCTTGAGGTAGAAGTATTTCCAGTTTTCTGAGAAACCACCAGATTGATTTTCAAAGTTGTTTTACAAGTTTGCACTTCTACTAGCAATGGAGGAATGTCCCCTTGCTCCACATCCTTACCAGCATGTGTTGTCCCTTGAATGTTTGATCTTAGCAATACTGAAGGGTGTTAGGATGGAATTTTAGAGTCATTTTGATTTGCATTTTCCTAATGACTAAAGATACTGACCAGCTCCTACCTCCCAAGTGCTAGGACAAAAGGTATATAATACCACATTCTGCTCAAGGGGTACCTTTTAAAAAACTGCTCTTGGGTCTGGCTCTGTCAGTATTTGTCAAGATTTAGGACTTGATTTAAAATCCCAATACCACATACAAAGCTGGGTACTCTTGTATGTACCTATGATCCCATTGATGGTGAGATGGAAGGCAGGGACAGACAGGTCACTGAAAGTTCGCCAAACAGCAAAAGTCTAGACTAGCAAGAGATCTTGTCTCTAACAAAAGACAGAAGGTACTTCACCAAGATCAACACAAAGGTGTCTTCTGACGTCTGCACTCCAGTACCTACAAATGTACCCCACTTAAATGCATACAAACTAAAGATACTATTCCTGGAGCAGGAGGTAAGGCTCAGTGGTAGAGGTCTTGATAATTTGCCTAGCACATTTAAGTCCCTAGGTTTCTTCTGAGGCAGTACCACAAATTAAACACCACCCCCATTTCTTTTCTTTCTTAACTTCTGGTTTTTGTTTGTTTCTTTTTTAATTTTATGTATGTGAGTACACTGTCTCTTGTCTTCATACAGCATCAGACCTCATTACAGATGGTTGTGAACCACCATGTGGGTGCTGGGAATTGAACTCAGGACCTCTGGAAGAGCAGTCAATGCTCTTAACCACTGAGCCATCTCTCCAGCTCCTTCCTTCCTTCCTCCCTTCCTTCCTCCCTCCCTCCATCCCTCCATCCCTCCCTCCCTTCCTTCCTTTCTTCCTTCCTTCCTTTGAAGGATCTGTTTGATATAATCCAGGCTGACCTCAAACTGGCTATGTAGCACAGGCTGGACTGGAACTCCAAATCCTTCTTCCTCTACCTTCCAAGCACTGAGATTATAGGGAAAGAAGGCTCTCTTTCTAAAGGAAAGGCTGTACAGACTCTAACCAAAGATACACAAAGAGTATTTGTGAGCCTTCTATAGGCAATGAAGGTACAAACTACCACAGGCTTGGGAAAAGCAAAACTCTTTAAATATAAGTGTGAGTGTAAGGCCTAGCATGGTTGCTTACACCTTTAATCTAACACTCAGGAGGCAGAGGCAGGAGATCTACAAAATGAGTTCCAGACAGCCAGGGCTACGCATATTATGGGGTCAGGCTTACAAGAGGACCTCTTGGTTACAGAGGTAGGCCAGTAATGTACTAAAGTAGGCTTGTATGGGGCTGGATTTTGTTTGTTTTGTGTGCGTACATGTGTGTGTGTGTGTGGGGGGGTCCTAACTAAAGATAAGTCAAACTGGATTGGAATGGAATTACTTTGCTAATGTTTAGGGGTGAGGAGCCACAGAGCTTGATAGCAATTGCAGTCTCCTAAATTCCTGCTGGAAGTGCAAGTGAGGATAAGGAGGGAAAAGGGAACATTTGTAATGTCCCTGTTGTTGTTGCTGCTGCTGCTGCTGCTGCTGCTGCTGCCATTGTCACTACCTCCTGCCCCAGCTGGCTTCTTACCTTTCATCTTAAGAGCTGGATGACAATAATGATGATGAGGGCACACACTGAAACCCAGCTTCTGAAACACTTGATTGGGAGGAGTGAGGATACAGAAGGAAGAGGGCGCCCAATCAGGCATTACCCTCTGTCTTCTGATCCTGCTCCTCTAACATGGCTCCTGATTATGTGATGAGCCAGCATATGTTGCTGGCTAATTTAAATATTTATGGTGGATTTTCAGATTACTTCTTAGCGTGCCAGAATGTTGACACCCTATAAATCCTGTAACTTCCCAGGTGGAAGGGCCATTAGTACCTAGTGTGATTTTTTTTTTTCTGCCTAGCTGTCTAGATGGAGAATTTAGTCCCTTAGAGAGCCAAATGGTGGCTCAAGGTCATAATGGCATTTGTGGCAGAGATGCTAGCTCATTTCTCAGGGCGTTGGCATTGCACCACACCAAAAGCCTCTCCCAAGAGAGTGACGACTAACAAGCTGCCAGTGCTTTGGAAACAGATGGGGGCCATGTTGCTCTTTTCAGAGGGAAGGGAGGCACATCATTCTCTGAAAAGGACAATGAAGGAAACAAGAGATGGTGAGATGCTACAGGCTGAACAGAGTGCCTGTCATCGCCCAGCCTCCCAGATGACAGTAAAGCTAGTACTCAGGGATGCTGCTGCCCCTGTTGTACCAAGTATGAGACCTAGCTCTCCTGAAATCACTCTCTTCCTCTCAAACGGATGAAGGTAGGGAGAAAGATGCATCCAGCTGTAGATGAGTTAAAAGGTCGTGTGAACTTGCCACTAGCTGCACTCTACCTCCACGGTACAACTGCCTTGCAAAGAGGCCAGGGCAAGGCAGTCTGCATGGATCCTGCTGAGGCTACACCCTGCTGCTGCTGTGTGAACACATGATCAGAGTACATGTGGTCAGTGCACAGTCAAAAGCATGGGCTTTGAAGTCAGTGGGATAAGGGTTCAAGTCTCAACTCTGTTCCTTTCTAGCCAAGTATGCTTGCTCTCTCTCTCTCTCTCTCTCTCTCTCTCTCTCTCTCTCTCTCTCTGTGTGTGTGTGTGTGTGTGTGTGTGTGTGTCTCACTCTCTCTCACTCCCCCCCTCTCTCTCTGTCTGTCTCTCTCTCACACACACACACTTTCTGTTTCCTCATCAGTAAAATGGTCTTATTCATAATGCTCAACTTGTCAAGGTGTGGCTGTGAGAACTGCAAAGGGTAAACTATGGTGCGCACAGCTCTTACAGGGTACTCTCCCACTCTCACAGGAGGGACAGATGTGACTAGCAGCCCACAGGACAAGAAAGGCCCCATACTATGGTACTTTTGCTCTTTGTCTTTGAATTTCTTGTGGACGTGTGTGGCACATGTTATCTGGTGACAAGGACAATCAAAGCAAAGCAAACTCCCAACTCCCACTCAACTTCTGCAGAAATAAAGACAGCAGTTTAAGATCTGGACATGGGAACCTTGATCCCAGCATCCTCGGGATATGGAGGAAGGAGCATCTCTGAGTTTGAGGTCAGACTGTTCTTCAAAGAAAGTTCCAGGACACCCAGAGCTCTTACACAGAGAAACCCTGCCTTGAAAAAGCAAAAACAAAAATCAAAAATAAAGAGATCTTGATATGGGGATCTTTATAGCTTGGTCATGGTTTGTCCTCAAAAGTTTTATTATATAACAGTATGAAAGTATTGAAAGGCAATAGGATTTAAGAGGCAAGGTATTGTGAGAGAAATCACAATCACCCTTGGAGAGGATTAATGTAGTTCGTATAAGACTGCGTTACTTGGGAGTGTGGGGGATGGGAGGCTGCTACAAACCAAAAGCACATACACAGCCCTCATTGCTTATGGAAGTTTCTGTTTCTACATGACTGTCATGTTAGGACAAAGCCAGCTACTGAAAACCTGTTAGCACTTTCTGTTACCGAATCATGTGCTAAATAAAACAATTTTCTTTATAAAGTATTGAGACACTGGTATTTATAACAACACAACAATCAGACAGGGAAGTTATACTGGATTATCTGGGTGGGTCCTAGTCCCCCCAACTGCGTGTGTGTGTGTGTGTGTGTGTGTGTGTGTGTGTGTGTGTGTGTGTGTGTGTTGGAGGGAGAATGCAGTGCAAAGGTAGAACCGGGAGATTTGAATATGTTGGTCTTAAAGGTTGAGGTGCCAAGGGATGTAGGCAGCCACCAGAGGCTGGAAGAAACAAGTGATACAAGGGATGTGTTCCTTTGTAGCTCCTCGGGAACAAGTGGGGCCTTGTAAACACCTTGGTTTCCCAAGGACATTTATTTCGGACTTCTGGCCTCCAGAGACAGTGAGATGAAATCCCTGTTATCTGCTCCTTCCAGTTCCTAGTTCTTTGTTATGACAATTCCTGGGAAATTAGCACAAGATTCTCTGAGCTTATTTAACACAAGGGTTTCTGCACATTTTAAGCATCAAAATCAATCACTTTTCCCCTTCTAGGGACAACGGGTAAAAGTAAAGGAAAATGTTGAAAGAGAAGGCCAAGATCTCTACGTGTTAGGATCTGTGTGGTACCTCCTACAGTGCCCCTCCAGAACCTTCTGCCAACACAATGTAAAAACATGTGTCTAGCTGCAAACACCTTACTGTATAAATAAGAGTTGGAGCTGGGGTGAGGGTGTGGCGGAGGCCAGGCTTGATTCAGCCCTATCCCTGGCTTCCAAACAAGCAAGATGAATTTTGTTTTTAGCATACCTTTCTGCTTTGATCAAGGACTGCCAAGTATGTTAGATGTGGCAAAGATCACATGCAGTATTTGTTCGTGAGAGTATAGGTCTTGAGCAGGCTGCTAAAGCATCTTTAGTGATGATTTAGAGAGGAAGCTTCACTGCTTCATTCCTCACTTGCGTGCATTTGGTCTTCTGGAGAGAGCCATAAGGGTTGGGGTACAGGGATGAGTAGGAATGAACAGCAAAATCTAGAAGCTATTGGTATGGATAGAGAGCCCAAATGAGAATATAAGAGAATTCCACAATCAGATTTTTTCTTGCTGTTGTTAAATTTAAAAGTTTTGAAGGTCAGTTCTACCAAGAGGCCTTTGTGGTGGATAAAGAAAAGGTTACAATGAAATATTACTCCCCCTTTCCCTCTGGCCTTGATACTAACAGACAAAACATTAAAAGTCAGGTTCTCTTTCCTCCCCAAGCATAGTCAACATAGGATGGCATTTTCAAAGGGAACTTTACAAGGAACCCTGAGGAACCCATGGGAAATTAAACAAATAAGATCAAAGCCCTCTCCCCAGGGTCAGAGTGGTCGACCATTTTCCAAGCTGAGTCTGGATGCAGGGCAACTTGTATAACTATTTCCAGGAAGACTGGCTTCTTTATATTGTGTGTCTCTGCTACTTTGCCAACTAATATTGAAAGATGTATGGTGAGATGGGAGTAATCATCATGGAACTCAGGAGGGTGAGGCAGCTATTAATTCTATGAAGCAACTATTCCTCTAATACTCAAAAGAAACACACACACACCACATACATACAGAGCTACACATTTTGCTTGAGCACATAGAGAAAAATGACTATGAACTAGATCCAGCTAGAACAGGATCTCACAGATCAATAGCAGTAGTGCTCTCAGCAGAAGAGCGTGCATTGCTCACTACTAAAACAAACGAGGAATGAAGTGTCCAAGGGTCCTTTGCAAGTATTCCCAAACACTGTGCTCTTAGCTGCAGCCTTTGGTAGCAGCCAAGAAGCCTCACCCACCTCTTCAGCTTGAGAAGAGAAGCACCTCTGGGCTTTAGAGTAAGGAGAGCATACCTTCTTTAGAAATGCTAAGGAAACCACACACTGATGCCTTTTGCTGTGACCTGAAAGTTCTTCCCCATTACTTGTTCCTTCCCAATAATCTTTAGAGGGCAGCTGCTGTTTCTGATTTGCCCACTAGTTTTAGTTTAGGATTACCCATGCTTTGTTTCTCCCTTTCTCCCTCCCTTTCTCCCTCCCCTTCTCATTCCCCCTCCCCTTCTGGGTCTCTGTCTCTCTCCCTCCTCCCTCTGTATCTCCCTTTCTCTCCTCTGTGTCTCTCTTCCCCTCTCCCCACCCCCCATGTGTGTGTATATGTATGTATGTATGTATGTATGATGTATGTATGTACCCAGTCTTACTATGCAGCCCTGACTGACCTAGACCTTCTTATGTAACTCAGGGCAACCTTGAACTTACACTGATCACCATGCTTACATTATGGCATGTGAGAAATGGAATCCAGGGTCTTGTGCACGCTAGGCAAGGATCAGCTGCATGACATCCCAGGCCACATGTTCATTTTGCTATGACCATCTACAGAACTGTGATGGAAGAGGTATCCAGTTTCTTACTGGACACTTTTCTTCTAACCCTGTGTGTGTTAACGCCTGTGTCTGTGAGTTCCTGAAGTGGACACCTGTAACTACTCAATTACTTCTCCTTTTCCCCAGTGGTCAGCACTTAGGTTGCTTCTGCTATTCAAGTACTGTGTGATCAGGATCCTGACCTAGAGCCCTGTAATAGGCTGGATGCTGGTTCTCAAAGCTAGCACATCCCTGGAACCCAAAGGTGTTGACTTATGTGGAAGGATTGTAAGCTTGGGGAAATTATCCTTGATTGTCAGGATGGGTAACAAATGCAGCCTCATGTTTACTTAGTGCCTCAGATAGGAAAACACAAACAACAGCAGCCTAACCTCACAGCTCCAGAGGCTGGAAGTGTAAAATTGAGGTATAAGCAGGGCCATACCTCCTTCAGAGAGTCTGGGGGCTAACACTTCCTGACTACTTCCATATTGGAGTGGGCTTAGGTGCACCTTAATCTGTAGCAGAATAACTCCAAAGTCTTCCTGTTTTTAACACTTTTGTGTCTCTATGAGCATTTTCCCATCCCTAAAACGGGGGTTAAGAGTACATCTTAACTATTTAACTATTGCTAACGGCAAAGACTGTTTCTTTTCTTGGCTTCTGTCTGTGTGGATGTATATTCTGGAGGGAAGAGCAGAAAAGTAGTTGCAGGTCCTGGCCTTGAAGATAAGGGTGATAGAGCCACAAACCGTTGGCAGCCACCAGAAGCTGGTAGAGACAAGGAATTCATTGTCCCCTGGAGCCTCCAGGAAGGGCCAGGTCCTGCTGCCACTTTGGTTTCAGTTTAGGTAGTCCAGAACCTTGAGATAATACATTTTCTGTTTATGTTTTTGTAAGATTGCTGTCATCATTATTAATGTTGTTATAGCCCAGGTTGGCCCTGGGCTCATGATCCTCCTGCTTAGACCTACTGGATACTAAGACTACAGGTGTCCACCACCACATGCAGCTAATTTATGCTGTTACTGTTTCAAACAGTGTTCCAGGAGCCCTTTGTGAGCCAATAGGAAAATCCATCGGGGTATACCCAGGCCCGGAGCGGCCAGAGCAGAGAGGGCAACAAACCCTGGGGGCTAGTTAAGTAACACTAGGTGACTCTTCCCAGTAGCTGCCACCAGTCACACACTGGTTTCTCTTTCGTCTTATGCCAGCCAAGACTTGGCATCAGGCAGCTGATTATTGCCAATCTGACGTGAAAATCCTGTCTCTTTGTTTTCATTTGCATCTCTTCGGTCCCCCAGAATCTGGAATGTGAGCCTTTCCTGCACACTCACTTGATAGCCTTTTGGGTGTCTCCTTCTGGAATTGCCTATTCACATGCTTTGCTCATTTTCCTCTTGGGTCTCTTTCTTGTTGGTTTGCAGAATTTTCTTGTGTATTTTTTCCCCATTAATCCCTTGTTGGTTTTAAACAGCAAATATCTTCTCTCCATCTGTCATCTGTCTCTTAACTCTATCTGTGCTGTCCTTAATGGAAGGAAATACTTAATACTTAATTGTGTTGTTACCCAATCTACTTAATTCAAATATGCCAGTAGAGGGGTGGGCAGAGATTCTAGCCAAGCAGAGTGAGTGCTGCTGAGCCCGTGAAGACAAAAACGTGCAAACTGTACAGCAGCAGGCTGTTCAGGAGCACACACCTCCGAGTGCCATTCTCTCCACACTGCTCGTCTACACTGTTCCCCTTCTCTCCCTGCTAATGTGAACAGTTCAGATTTCAGTGTGCACTAATATCACCCCGAGGAGAGAGCTTGTGAAAATCAAGTTTCCTAGGGCTGCAAAGGTACCTTGGTTGATACAATGCTTGCTTAGCATGCACAAGGCCTACCATCAACTCTCGGCACTGCATAAACCAGATGGAATGGTGCATCCCTATAGTCATAGCATTCTCAAAGCGAAGGAAGAAAATTCAGGAATTTAATCTCATCCTTGGATACATAGTGATTTTGAGACCAGCCTGGGATACATGAGACTCAGTCTCAACAAACAAAATAAAACAATACATAATATTTTCTAGTCCCATCCATTTTCCTAGGAATTTCATGAAGTCATTGTTTCTGACTCCATTGTGTAAATGTACCACAATTTCTGTATCCATTCCTCTGTTGAAGGACATCTGGGTTCTTTCCAGCTTCTGGCTGTTATAAATAAGGCTGCTATGAACATAGTGGTGCATGTGTACTTATTGTATGTTGGAGCATTTTTTGGGTATCCTCAGGTAGTATTTTTCTGAAGAACGGCCAGACTGACTTCCAGAGTGGTTGTATTAGCTTGCAACCCCACCAACAGTGGAGAAGTGTTCCTCTTTCTCCACATCCTCACCAGCATCTGCTGTCATCTGAGTTTTTTTTTTTTTTTTTTTTTTTTAATCTTTTTTTTTTAATCTTAGCCATTCTGACTGGTGGAATTTTAGGGTTGTTTTGATTTACATTTCCCTGATGACTAAGGGTGATGAACATTTCTTGAGGTGCTTCTCATCCTTTTGAGATGTCTCACTTGAGAATCCTTTGTTTATCTCGGTACCTCATCTTTTAATAGAATTATTTGGTTCTCTGGAGACTAACTTCTTGAATTCTTTGTATATATTGAATACTAGCCCTCTATCAGCTACAGGGTTAATAAAGATCTTTTTCCATTTTGTAGGTTGTGAAAATATCATCCTGAGTGAGGCAACACAGTCACAAAAGAACACACATGGTATGCACTCACTGATAAGTGGATATTAGCCCAAAAGTTCAGAATACCCAAGATATAATTCACAGACCATATGAAGCTCAATTAGAAGGAAGGTCAAAGTGTAGATGATTCAGTCCTTAATACTCACAGGAGGAAATACAGGGACAAAGAGTGGAGCAGAGACCGAAGGAAAAGCCATCCAGAGACTGTCCCACTTGGGGAATACATCCCTTATGCAGCCACCAAACCCAGTCGCCATTGCAGATGCCAAGAAATACTTGTTGACAAGAACCTGGTATGGATGTCTCTTAAGAGGCTCTGCCAGAGCCTTACTGCTACAAATGCAGATGTTTGCAGCTACCATCAGACTGAATGAGGGGTTAACACTGGAAATATAAATTAAAAAAAAAAAAAAACAGTAAAAATGGAGGAGATAAAGGACTAAAGGAGCTGAAGGGGTTTGAAACCTACATAGGAAGAACAACAATATCAACCAACCAGAACCCCCCAGAACTCCCAGGGACTAAACCACCAACCAAAGAGCACACATGGAGGGACCCATGGCTCCAGCTGCATAAGTAGCAGAGGATGGCCTCATCTGGCATCAGTGGGAGGGGAGGGTCTTGGTCCTGTGAAAGCTTGATGCCCCAGAGTAGGGGAAAGCTAGGGTGGTAAGGCGGAAGTGGGTGGGTTAGTGGGGGAGCACCCTCACAGAATCAGGGGGTTGGGGTAGGATAGGGGGTTTTTGGAGGGGAAACCAGGAAGGGGGGACAACATTGGAAATGTAAATGAATACAATAACCAATAAAAAATTTTAAGAAAACAGACTTCTGGGTTTGTATAACATGGTATGACAAAACTTTTTCTGGGGACGTACAATACATATACCTAACCACCCCAGATAGGGAGCCCACACAGACCAAAGTGTAACACCAAACTCCAACTTGGTGAACTAATGAATCTCATTAGGGTTACGTACAGGAGCATGGACGAGGGATTACTTATAGTATCAGAAATGACTTAAAGACAGCTGCATCGCCAAAGCACACCCCTGAATGGGTGAGAGCTCACAAAGCTGGGGGCCTGGAGTGCAGTGCACAAGCAGGCACCTCAACAGGTTGGAGAGTGTCCTTTCCCAGTAACTTGGTACGTCTAACCCTCTTCCAGATAGCCCAGCTGGTTGCTGCTTCTCTCAGTCTGGTCTCAGAGTCTTCTTTGCAGTTTGACTCTCTTCTATCTAAAGAGCGCTCTCAGTGTTTACTACTTACATTGTTGTGTGGGTGGGTGTCTAGTGCATCTGGTCAGTTTCAGGTACCTCCTGAAACTATTTTGGGTTGTTTACCTTCCTGCTTAAGGATCTTCCTGCCGGATGAAATGTTTACACAATAGTGTAACATCTCAAATTTTGGCACCCAGGAGCCTGAACCACTTTCTGATAAACCCTGGATGGTGCTATGGCTGTTGTTTCTCGTCTGAGGATACTCAGAGAGCCATGCTCAGATGGCTGGTGAAGAGCAGTACACTGGTTAAAAGGAGACTCCCTGGGGAATGTGGAGAGAATAGAAGGGTGTATAATCACCGAGAAGAACCCAAGATCCTAGAACAGACAAGAGATTTGGTAGAGGAGAAAAATGAGGCCCCGAGCTGGGGGTAGGTCAGGTTAATATTCTTTCTCTTCATACCCCCTACTCTCATTATCCTGTGGGATATGTGCTTTGGAATGGCTACAGGGCTTCCTCCACAGTCTTGTTTCCTGAATCAGGATCCATATCGTAGCTTGTCCAGCTGGAAGCCAAGTACTACCTAGAAAGCATGCACAGACAGCAGTGCAGCTGCCACAGGATGGTTCCTCCAGAGCAGCAAGAGTGTGTAGGAAGGGGACATGTCAGTCATGCTGGGAGCAATGGGCAAGGTATCAAGAGATCTTTGCTCTTTCCCAGCTGATACTGGGTGTCCTGTGGCCAAGACACCCAGTTTCCTTTTCTGTTAGCTGATCAGGCTCTTCTGTCTCATCTAGTAATAGAAAAACAGAGACCTTGAAAGATTACCTGAATAATGAAACACCAGGAACTGGTACAGGAAATGAGGCTAACCCATGCCTTGGAACCAGTAGGGGCTTTCTGTCCAGGAAGAGGTCTATAGATTTATAAGGCAGTTATAGGGAAGGTAGAGGAGGAACAGAGGTGGGAGGGATGCTGAGTGGGGATGGGCAAGAGAAGAGAAAATAAAGACATAGGGTATAGCAGAAGGAGAGGACAAAAGGGAGGGGACAAAGTCAAGAACACTTTCCTTGAATATCATACTTACAGTGAAAGGGGGGGATATCAACCCACCCACAAAAACCTTCAACCCAAAATTTGTCCTGCCTACAAGATATGTAGGGACAAAGATAGAGCAAAGACTGGGGGAACGGCCAACCAATGACTAGCTCAACTTGATACCCATCTCATGAGTAAGAACCAATTTCTGACACTATTAATGCTATTCTGCTATGCTTACAGACAGGAGCCTAGCACAAACTGTCTCCTGAGAGGCTTCATCCAGAAGCTGACTGAAAGAAATGCAGTTATCCACAGCAAAATATCAGGCAGAGCACAGGGAGTCTTGTGGGAAAACCACCAACCAAAGAGCATGCAGGGGCTGCACCTACCCCTGCGTTTGTAGCAGGTGTGCAGCTTGGTGTTCCTGGGGTCCTCTGACAACTGGTCCTACTGCACCTCCTTTTCATTACTGGACCGACTCCTTTGCCCTCACTGGGGAAGGATGTGCTTAGTCCTGCTTTGAATTGATGTCCTAGGATGGGGTGATACCCACGGGGACTTCCCCTTTTCTGAGCCGAAGGGGAGGAGGTGAGGGGGGTATTTGTAAGGGTGGGACTGGGAGGAGGCCATTATCAGGATGTAATGGGAGTAAGAAGATAAACTATGAAGAAAAAAAATACTCCTCTTGTGCTTGCAAGAGGAGAGCAGGGTCACTCCTCGCTGGCCGCTGGCCCTGAGCTTGTATTTAAAGGAGGATGAGAGCAGATGAGAGGAGGGGTAGGTAGGGAAGAAAGGAAGCAACACAGTGGGGTAGTCTTGCTCTGTGAGCCAGACCACCCCTCCTGCCTACCTGCCCTTCCACTGCACACTCCAAGGCACACATGCAACTCTGGAAGGCTCATCCTCCCAGTTTCTAGTGAATCTGAAACCAAGGTGACAACATTGGCAGGACATTCAGCAGTTTAGTGCCTGGGTTACTCCCACCTTACGAAGCCAAACCTTCTATTGCAAACAACATAGAGCAAATCCTGATGGTGGGGCTGCAGAGTAGAGGGGCTGCATTTAGGCCTCTCCAGTGGAACTGAGGGCTTGGCTCTTGGCCACTGCCCAAGGGCTGCTTTGGGCTTTACCCTTGCTCTGGATCCTTCTGAAGACCTTGGCATCACATAGTGGGAGGCAGGCCAAAAAGACGTAGGAGGACATGGCCTAGAGTGACCCTTAAGCTATTTGGCCAGCCATCTTCTGGTTTTCTAGGCTACCCTGACTGTCTAGCACCTACTAGCTGCAGCCATCACCCTCCACTGAGCTTACAGGGTCTCAATCAAACGGAGTCTTTGGAAGCCTTAATACAGGTCTCCATTCATTCATTCATTCACTAGCTCGCCCACTCATCCATTCTTGCAGCTGCCTTGGCACTGAACTACACAAAGGCTTCCAGGGTGCTTCCCTGCAGAGACCCGACAGTCTGCCATAGAGGCAGATAGGAAGTCACTCATTTCTTGGCATTCACTTTCCCAAATTTCTCTGATCCCTGTTTTCTCTCTTCCCCAGTTCACTTGTTCCCTTTTGCCCAAGGCTGGTTCTAGACAGTCTCTTCTGTAACCATCAGACCAGCAGTGCCTTCTGCACAGGTTCCAAACCCCTAGCAATGACGGAGAGTCTTCTGCTGCCAGCCTGGGCAGTAATTCCTAGGGAATAGTTCTTTATATTTCCCAGGGTCCCTTCATCATAACCATTTCCTGCACCACGCTGGTTCTCTCTCCTCTCCAGTTCCTTACCCCATGACTCCTTGCCTCAAGTGCTGGAGCTACCCTTGTCTTGACAGCCACTGCAAAGCTCCCACATTCAGCTGCTACCCAGTCTCTCCTTGTGGAGTTCAGATTTTCCTCTCCTTTTCTGGATTCTCCTCCTGAGATCCTTCCATCACATCTTGCTACTTGCAAGCATTAGTGAGCACAGGGGAGAGGGGAAACTTGGACCTTCTACATTATCGTGAGAAACCTCCAGTTCCTTTGAAACTTCACCATAAACTTGTCCTCATACTCACTCTGCTAAGTATAGACCCCAAATCTGAGACTCTGGAATCACACACCAAAACAAAGGTTGCTCATTATTTTAGAAACAACGTTGTACAACTAAGTAGAAACAACAGATACCATGCTCTATACCTGAAAACCCAGAACTAACGAAAGCTGAGACAGGAGGATTGCTGTGTGTTTGAGGCCAGCCTGGTCTATGTAGTGAGTTTCAGGCTAGCCAATACTAGAATGAGACCCTGTCCATAAAACAAGCAATGGAGTTGGTAAGATGCCTTAGAGAGCAAAGACTTCTGCCACCATGCCCGATGCATCTGAGTGGTAGAAAGGAAAACTGTGGCACAACCCATATGCACACTCATACTCATGCACATCGAGAAAAATGAATAAATACAACATAACAAAAAGAGACAATACCCCGTACAACAACCGGCGCAGAAGAACACTCATAATCCTAGAACCAGGGAGGGGGAGAAGAGAGAATCAAGAGATTAAGACCAAGCAGTGGGGCACAGTTGAGGCCAGTAGAGGCTCTAAAAGACCACGTCCCAAAACAATATAGAAGAAAACAAAAGCTCAAATCCATAAACTAACTTCTCAGTAACAGTTGAATTGACAAGCCGTCTGTGACCTATTCACACGGGTCATCATTCAGCCACATTGGTAAGGTCGTGCTCCTCCATGTGAGGCACAGAAAGACAGGTGGCATGATTCTTGTTCTATGAACTATCTAGAAGAGGCACATCCCTAGAGTTGGAGAACCCACAGAGAGTTGTAGGGCTGGGGAAGGCTACGGCAGGGAGTGACCGTTTAGTGAAGGAATAAACGTTACCGAATTACATACTTTTAAATGGCTAAAACACTAATGTTTGTACTCTGTATATTTTACTACTAGGCAAAACACAAACATCTGCATCCCCTTTGGCCTTGATCTTTTTCTTGATCCACATGGCAGAGGCCTGCAGCACCATAGGTCAGCAACTGAATGGAATCTGTTGGGAAGTTGGTTCCTGTTTCCTCCTAATTACAGAATTCCTTCTGGTCTGAAGACTGGAGGCACAAAATTTCAGTAATCAAAGGAGACTTAGAAGGCCCAGGAAGTCCAAGAAAGTTACTTTTTGGAAATGGGGCCCCTGAGGCTAGCTATATGGGCAGTTATCAATTTTGAGGGACAGAGAGACTATTTCTTGGAGCTGCATGAAAGCCCCCAGGAGCTTCAAGGACGCAGATTTTATGAGCTGTCACCCATACTAGTTTGGAATTTTCAGCCCTGTAGCTGCCTGTAAGTTACTCATACACTTGTAAGTAACCCATAGCCCATGTTACTATAAGCAACTCCACTAATTCTAGACGTAAGTGGAACCATACTTCGGCATCTGTGGCCCTATCTGAAGTAAACAGATGTTTGTTTGCCTCTCCCACTGCTGCTGAGATGGAGAAAGTGAAGAGCCAACAGCCAGGCTCACCTCATGTGATGAGCAGTGGGCAACTTGACAGGCATAAAATCTTGGGGTCTGTGATCTGCTCACCAGAGACTTACTCCTAATGATTATAAGGAAAGGAAAAGTTACAGGATCAAAAGGCAGCCGAGGAAGGACGCTGGCACCAGACAATGAGCACTCTGGGGACAATGCTGGGACAAAATGGAGGAGAAGTAAGCTCTTCAATGTGAGGGACTCCTTACCACCTGGGGCTTTCAAAAGGGCAGAGTTACTGACCTGCCCCTCACTGCAAACAGTGCTTATGCTTTGACAACTTCTCACAGCTCACCTAGGAATAGACAACACTTGTGGGCAATTTGCTCACTAGTTTGTGTGTTGGGGATGGGGAGTAAAGGCTGGAAGTGTGGTGGTGGTGGTGGCGGCAGGGGCCTAAAAGCAAGCAGGCTTGGAGAAGACCAGAGGCCAGAGGAGGCCTGAGGTTCGCAGAGCATTGTAGTCCTCGGTAGGATGGGAGAGCCAGAGGGAAAATGACACAGAGATTTGAGTCAGCCCCAGAGGATGGAGGCTCTATAGAAAGGCCTTCCTCGTCCCTGCACCAGGAGGAAATGGCCTGGCTTTCAGTGGTTTACAGTACATGGTTGGTGGGGGCAGAAGGCAGGACAGCCACAGATTACAGCTGCTGCATATGCTCAGAGTGGCCTCTGAGTCCACACGTGATGCCAGGCATCAGGAGTGCTTTGAAAGGATGCGCCTGAAATGCCAAGGCCACTTGAATGGCAGCTAGAGGAGCCCATTAGGTAGTACAGACTTTGCAGGCCTGGAACACGTCTAAATTCTACCATTAGAGACAGTCCTTTGAACTGGATGTTACCCTCTTCTTTCTCCTTAACGGCATCTCTAACAATGCTTGCCATCTGTATGACATTAGACACTCCCCTTCACGCAGTAATTGTGCCATGCTTGGAGACAAGCAAGGCAAGGATCCCGAATCTGATTCAATCACTGCAAAACTTACAGTCCAGGGTGGGGCTCTGAAAGCCCAACTACCCCAGTACACTTAGACATTGGATTCATCTGTCTATCCTTGTAGCCCATCAGCGATTTTTAATAGCTTCTTTCTTTTTGGACAAGTAAACAGCTCTAAAGTAAATCTCTGCTTGGGATTCTAAAATCCACAGGGAAGCCACTGGGTTTAGAGCTTAGAGTTGAAGCTCCAGTTCTTTCAGCCAGCCCACAACATATTTCTGAATAGTCTTATGAGCCTGGCCCCAGGGTGAGTACTTGAGGGATGTGGGAGGTTGATAATAGCTCCCTAAGATCTACAGGTTTAAATCCCTGCAACCTGTTATGAATGTTACTTTACATATGAAAAGAGATTTTGCAGATGGGGTTAAGTTCACAGTTGTGAAGTTGTCTTAGTGAAGGTATCCAGGTGGGCTGTAAATGCAATCACATGTACTTTCATAAAAGGGAGATTTAAACACATACGCAGAAGAGGAGGCTGGGTTAGACAAAGACAGAAACTGGTCTGGTGTGGCCACCAGCAAGCAGCTGGGAGGGTAAAGAAGGCATGTGTGGCATCCTCTTGAGCCTTTGGAGGGAATGTCCTTTAATACCTTCATTTGGAACTTCTGGTCTCAGAACTGAGAGAGAATAAATTCATGCCACGTAAGACACTAAGTTTGTGGTAAGTTGTAACAGCAGCTGCAAGAACAAGGCCCAGACTCTGCCTTTGAGGAATGTCCAGTACATTAAATTCATCAATTCCACAGCAGACGTTTAAGTGACAAACTAGATGAGTGTGTTTACTTCTGTCTGAGAGGAAACCTTATTTCCTGCCAGCAGGCAGCAGGAACTAGAGGTTTGGTCAGAGGTATGTGTATTTTAAAAACAAATCTTTGAATGCTAAGGAAAATAACTTCTTTCTGTTCTTTCAACCTAGGGACCATCTCGGTCTCCCCACGGCTTTAAGAAAACCATTCTCCACCCAGATGTGGGGAATCTGTCGATGCACAGACACATGCAAATCACCTATTTGACTGGTCCCAGGGGACGGAGGAGAAAGTGACTGCTGAAGGCGGTGGGTGGGAGATGTTGGTACTGTGCATCAGAGAGGATGTGTGTACATATATGTGTTAGTCTATACGGATATACATGGGTTTGTGTGTGAATGACAGTTGCAATGAGCATGTGCATGTGAAGGCCTCAGTGTGAGTGTGTACACAGGGAGGTGGTTATGAGACTAAGAGCATATGTGACCCTGTGGGAGCACGTGGGCTTGTGGGATCAGGGTAGGTATGAGGGAGCAGGGGAGTGTGGAGTCAGAGACTGCAGGCGAAACAGGCCTGTGCTGCAGACAAGAAAGCACAGGGATGGGGCTGGCTGACATCTGATTCGCTGAGGAGACTGCTCCTAGCTGTGGGCAAAGTGTGCCCCTGTAAAACTATGCGCCCATGAGCTTAGTGCCTCTAGGTTGCTCACGCACTTTGGCCCTGGAAGACCGAAGCAGCTAAGGTTGGGACTAAGGCTGCTCCCACTTCCTCTCCATCCCAAGCTACCTGATCGGGGCCTCTCATCGGAGGCCTGACAGGCAGTGGGGGTGGAGCTCAACCGCCACTGATGACTTCTGGCTTTAAGAAAGCACGGTGTAAATAAGTCCTGCCAGCCAGGCCAGCCCTGGCTGTTCTCATGGCTCAGCATCAGCCTTAGAGCCTGCCTGCCTACAGATGAATGAAATCACCGGTCCAAGTCAGCTAAGTGTGTTACGAGATGGCTTTTGGGGGTACCAACAAATAATTGCTGGCTGCAACCAGTCTGTAAAGCTTGGGACTCAGTAAAAAGCTGGATTCATCTAAGGTAGCTTGTTGCTAAAGAAGCTGCCCTGTAGGTTCTGTCTTGGCAGGATGTCTCCTTTACTCCAGATGGCATGGGTTGAGAGAGAGACAGAGTTCCGAGTGCTTCTGCTCAGCAGTCTTCCAAGGAGCCCTGGCATGCTTGACCATGGTGAACAACTTGACTGAACTGGGCTCAACTAAGAGATATGAAGATATTTACAGAAAGGATTAATGGAGGTGGGAAGATCCTCCCTCAGGGTGGGCAGCACCTTCCAGAGGCGGCCCGGATATGAAGAGGCCTGAGGGGGAAAGCAGGGTTGCTTTTGTTTGCCTGTTTTTTTCCTTTTTCACGGTGAGTGAATTTATTCAAGGCTGTGGCTGCCACACCCACTCTTTGCAAACACTGGAAGCCAGTTTCTTCAGCTTTTCAATAATTGGAGAGTGGTGTCTCTCTAAGAATCCTCCACGCTCCAGACTGGGACTGCGAGGTGTTCAGCCTCATGGACTGAGCAGCTCCCAGGTTCTCAGCCTCTGGTATGAAGACAGACATCGTTGTACCACGCAGTCTGTATCAAGTAAGCCAGTCTAATAAATTCCTTTAGCAACATATACCCATTCCATCAGCTCTGTCCCTCCAGAGCAGAAGGTCTCAACCTGTGGCTCACAACCCCTTGGGGGTCGAATGACCCTTGCACAAGGGTTGCCTAAGACCATTGGAAAATGCAGACACTTAAGATTCATAACGGTAGCAAAATTACAGTTATGAAGTAGCAACAAAATAATTTTGTGGTTGGGGGTCATGACAACATGAGGAACTGTATTAAAGGGTCACAGCACTAGGAAGGGCGAAAAATGATCTAGAGTTCTGACTAGTACAAGTACTGACTAATACGAGACCCATCATCAATTATTGATTCTGGGTACTGTAGGGTGCCCTGTTTTGGAAAACAGGGGCATTTTTCCATGGGCCAAGTGATGTAAAAGTAAGGTTCTAGGTTGGATGTACATGTGACCAATCAGGAACACCAGACTCCTCAAAGCCTCCCTCCTGCCAATCCAGATCGTCTGCCTGAAGAAAAGGGTATTTAACAACTGCTTGCAGAATTCCATGGTTCCAGTGTGAGCCATGTGGATGGACAGACAACCTCATGGGACAGGTTAACCTTCCAGGTTGCTCAAATATTCTTTAGAGTTTAAGCACAAAGCTTACTCTAGAGATTCAAAGGTACGTGGTTGGGCTCCTGCTTAGAATATCACAGGCCGGATCTCTGCCAAGGACCCCACTTAGAGTAAAGAACCATTTATTGTCCACAAAGTCTAGGTTCTTGCTGCTTTTTCTGGTCCTTCCTCATTGCCCTGTGTCTTCTGTTTCTGCCCTATCTGTCCACTATCCCAACTGCTCGGTCCTCAGGTCTTAGCTTTAAGGGCTATATTCTCTGTTTCCTTTGTGTGGCCATGATGGATTGCCCCTATAGACCGTCTGTCTTCCCTGTATTCTGTATCACCATCTGCCTGGTAGAACCTTCTCCCTGATTTCTTACTGTTACCTCTAGAGCAAAAGAACCCCTGTTTTCCCTCTGTGTCCTCTCCCTGTTGTTGATCTGAGGGTCCACCATTGTAAAAACACCAGGCCTTTCTAGCTACTGTTCTCATTATAGGCATTTTTGTGGCTCTGGCCATCCCTGAGGCTGTCCACTCCTCTACCTATGCTAGGTCCCCATTCTGGCCTCTGGCAATGGCTTTCTAATTAGATTCAGCCTCTACCATCATCCTTCCTGCATCCCACTTGAACTGTCACTCAGCTGCCAGAGCCTCTAATGAAAATGCAAATGGGAATTGGAGAGATGGCTGAGAGGTTAAGGGATCTGAGTTCCTCTAGCTTCTGTGGGTAGCAAGCATGCAAGTGGTATGTATACAAGACACAAACACAGGCAAGATTCCCATGTGCATAAAATAAAAGTAAAATAAAATGCAAATATCAGTGCCTTCGTTCTTTTTTCCATTACTGTGATACAACACCATGACCAAGGCAACTTAGAGAAGGAGTTTGTCTTACAGTTCCACGAGGATAAGATTCTGTAAAGGCAGAGACTCATGGCAGCAGGCATGGGTGAGAGCCCACATCACAAACTTGAAGTAGAAAGCAGAGAAAGAAATATGGGAATGGGGCTATGGTTTTGAAGCCCACCCCAGTAATGTAATTCCCTCAACAAAGACATACCTCCTAAATCAACCCAAACAAATACTTAAATGCCTGCAGCCTTGGAGGGTATCTCATTCAAACCACCATGGTCCAATGGTTTGATGGAGCTGAGTTGGTGGCGTGTTTGCTTAGCATGCACGCAGGAAGCCATGTTTCCATGCCCAGTACCATATTAACTAGATATAATGGTCAATATCAGCAATTCCAGCACTTGTGAGGATAAAAAGTTAAAAGTCATCCTTGCCTGTAGTTGGGCCTGGGTTACTCGAGACCTTGTGTCAATGAAAAAGAAAATTCAATGTCACTTGTTCCCTTCAGCTCCCGTCCTCCAAAGCTCTAGTTACTACAGGGAACAACCTCATGCTTACTTTCTACCCCTTAAAATTGTGACCATTTCCCTGCTGTCTGCAGCATCCTCTCCACTTCAAAAAGCACCAACCCAGATGGGTGTTGTGGTCTACCCTACAACACTAGCACTTAGGAGATTGAGGCAAGAAGATCAGAAGTTTGGCCATTAAGAGATTTCTAGACCAAACTGGGCTACTCTGTGACAAAGCAGTAAACACTGACTCCTCAGCCTGTGCCAGGAGAGAAAAGAGAGTTCCTGTCTGATGGGTTTGCCACTTACTACCACATTCAGTTTAAGCTCTAGCCACACACATACAGCTCTGTACCTGGGCACAGAAGAGGCACAGACCTTTCCCCAGCCACTCCCTTTCAGGGAAGAGCCAAGATCTCCCAGGTTGGTGTTGGGTTGGTGTCAGGTTCAGGCAAGCAGGCCTGGCATAGCCAGCCTTCTACAGTGCAAGGGAAAGGTGCTTCAATAGGTCTAGTTGGCAGGTTCATCAGGGCCATAGCTGAGTTAGCCTTTGTGGTCAAGAGATTAGAATCATACTTGGAAGTGAGAGAAAAAGGGATTGTGGGGAGGATCAGGTGAGCCAGCTCTCTCACAGTGGGATAGGAAATTTATGCAGATATGGGGATGTGCAATGCTGCACAGAACTCTCAATCCAAGCAGCAGGAACTGGTGTGGGGTCCTGGCTTGAGAGAGTTGGCTGTTTCTTCACTGTGTCCACATGGAAGGGGCAGTGGCGTTTTCCAGAACTCACCTCACCAATATGCTGAGCCTTCTGTTTCCCAATAACCTGGGTACTTAAGTTCTTTCCCAACTAAACCTGAGGGGGAGAAGGATCTGAGAATATCTTCTCTCTCCTTTTAGAAAACATGTTAAAGCACCCTCTTCTCGGGAACAAACAAATCCAGTGCTGTAATATCAGCTTCCATGTGCATCAGATAGTAAGCCTTTCTTTTGTAAATCACTCCTAAGATGTTCCTGACTAGACTTCAAACACAGGAAAATAGAAGGTTTTTTAAAATAACTTGACTACTTTTCCAAACTTTCAGGGTCCAACTAGTGACAATAGTGCCACCTGTGATCCAAACACCCAGGAAGCTGGGAATTCCAGCCTGAGATACATAGTGCCACCATGTCTCAAAATCAAACAGCAAGAAAACTATAGAGGTCATGCAAGACAAAGAAAGGTTGAGAAACTATTCAGGTTGAATAACAATTGCATGCAGCATGTGCAATAATATTAGAATCAGAAAAAGAAAAAGAAATGGAAAAAAGTTGTTGGCAGGTATATGTCTTAGTGTTCTGTTGCAATGAAGAGATGCCATGACCAAGGCAACTCTTTTTTTAAACTTTATTTTAAAAAACAAAGATAAAAGAAAAAAATTTTAAACATTTTTGCATAAATGTATACAAATACAATTGTGTCAGTGCTTGGCTTTTTTTTTCTTTTTTTTCTTTTTAAGGTTTGATACTCTGCATTAAGGTCTTACTAGTTACAATGAGCAAAAAGTACATGTAAAACAGGGTTTAACCCGGAATTAGTCAACGTTTTCTTGGTGTGTAAGGATTGAGCATGACTTTTTTGTTTTGTTTTGTTTTGTTTTTTTTTTTTTCTTTTTTTCTTGGACTTCACACAGTCTGTGAGTTGTTTCTGGGGCAGTCCGAGCCTCTGGGGTTAGCATCCCACTATCAGTGACTGCATATTATGTCTGTTCTTTTGTGACTGGGTTACCTCACTCAGGATGATCTTCTCTAGATGCAGCATTTTCTTAAGAATTTCATTAAGTCATTGTTTCTCATAGCTGAATAGTACTCCATTGTGTAAATGTACCACAATTTTTGTATCCATTCATCTACTGAAGGACATCTGGGTTCTTTCCAGCTTCTGGCTATTATAAATAGGGCTGCTATGAACATTGTGGTGCATATATCTTTGTTGTGTATTAAAGTGTCTCTGGGGTATATGCCCAGAAGTGGAATAGCTGGGTCTTCAGGTAGTACTATTTCCAATATTCTGAGGTATCACCAGACTGATTTCCAGAGTGGTTGTATCAGTTTACAACCCCACCAACAGTGGAGAAGTGTTCCTCTTTCTCCACAACATTGCCAGCATCTGCTGTCATCTGAGTTTTGGATCTTGGCCAATCTCACTGGTGTGAGGTAGAATCTCAGGGTTGTTTTGATTTGCATTTCCCTGATGGCTAAGGATGTCCAGCACTTCCTTAGATGTTTCTCAGCCATTCAATATTCCTCAATTGAGAACGTTTTGTTTAGCTCTGTACCCCATTTTTAATAGGGTTGTTTGATTCTCTGGTGTCTAGTTTTTTGAGTTCTTTGTATACCTTGGATATTAGGCCTCTATCTGATGTGGAGTTAGTAAAGATCTTTTCCCATTCTGTTGGCTGCCGTTTTGTTTTCTTGACAATGTCCTTAGCCTTACAGAAACTTTGCAATCTCATTAAGTCCCATTTATTAATCTTTGACCTTAGGGCTTGAGCCATTGGTGTTTTGTTCAGAAAATTTTCTCCTGTGCCTATGTGTTCTAAGGTTTTCCCTACTTTCTCATCTAATAGTTTCAGTGTATCTGGTTTAATGTGGAGATCTTTGATCCACTTACACTTGAGCTTTGTACAAGGAGATAAGAAAGGGTCTATTTTCATTCTTTTGCATGCTGAGTGCCAGTTGGACCAGCACCATTTGTTGAATAGGCTGTCTTTTTTTCCATTGAATGTTTACAGCTCCTTTTTCAAAAATCAGGTGACCATATACGTGAGGGCTCATTTCTGGATCTTCTATTCTATTCCATTGATCCACATGTTTATTTCTGTACCAGTACCATGCAGTTTTCAGCACAATTGCCTTGTAATATAGCTTGAGTTCAGGGATAGTGATTCCCGCAGATGTTTTTTTGTTGTTGAGGATGGATTTCGTTATTCTAGGTCTTTTGTTATTCCAGATGAAATTGCACATTGATCTTTCCAACTCAATGAAGAACTGGGTTGGAATTTTGATGGGGATTGCATTGAATCTGTAGATTGCTTTTGGTAGGATGGCCTTCCAATCCATGAGCATGGGAGATCTTTCCATTTTCTGAGATCTTCCTCGATTTCCTTCTTTAGAGGTTTGAAGTTCTTGTCATACAGGTCCTTCACTTGCTTAGTTAGAGTCACACCAAGGTATTTCATAGTTTTTGTGACTATTGTGAAGGGTATCTTTTCCCTAATTTCTTTCTCCACATGTTTGTCCTTTGAATATAGGAAGGCTACTGATTTGTTTGAGTTAATTTTGTATCCAGCCACTTTGCTGAACTTGTTTATCAGCTGTAGGAGTTCTCTGGTGGAATTTTTGGGGTCACTTAAGTACACTATCATGTCATCGGCAAAGAGTGATGTTTTTATCTCTTCCTTTCCGATTTGTATCCCCTTGATCTCCTTTTGCTGTCTAATTGCTCTGGCCAGGACTTCCAGTACTATGTTGAATAGGTACGGGGAGAGTGGGCAGCCTTGTCGGGTCCCTGATTTTAGTGGGATTACTTCAAGTTTCTCACTGTTAAGTTTGATGTTGGCTGTTGGTTTGCTGTATATTGCTTTTATTATGTTTAAGTATGGACCTTGGATTTTTATTCTTTCCAGGACTTTTAACATGAAGGGGTGTTGGATTTTGTCAAATGCTTTCTCAGCATCTAGTGAGATGATCATGTGGTTTTGTTCTTTGAGTTTGTTTATATGGTGGATTACATTGATGGATTTCCTTATATTAAACCATCCCTGCATCCCAGGGATGAAGGACCAAGGCAACTCTTATAAAATAAAGCTTTTACTTGGGACTTATATGTAGTTTCTGAGGTTTTCTCATAGTGGGAGCATGGCGGCACACAGACAGACATGGAGCTGAAAAAGGAGCTGAGAGTTCTACATTCTGATCTTCAGGCAGCAGGAAGAGAGATTCTGGGCCTGGCTTGAGCATCTGAAACCTCAAAGCTCATCTCTTCAATGACACTCTTCCTCCAACAAGGCCATGCTTTCTTATCCTTTCAAGTAGCGCCACTCTTTGGTAACTAAGCATTTACATATATGAGCCTATGGGGCCATTCTTATTCAAACCACCACAGTGTATTAGTTAACTTTTTGTTGTTGTGATGAAAGTGACAAAAAGCTACCTAGCAGAAGAAATAATTTATTTTGGCTTACAGTTGTAGAGGAGATGCCCACAATTTCAGGTAGTGCATGGTACCATGTGACAGAAGCAGAAAGATGATTACATTTTATCTTTACAGAGGACACACACACACACACACACAGAGAGAGAGAGAGAGAGAGAGAGAGAGAGAGAGAGAGAGAGAGAGAGACAGAGACAGAGACAGAGATACACAGAGACAGAGAGATGGGCATAAACACTGAACTGAGGATGAGACTGTAAGCCCTCAGTGATGTCATTTTTTCCAGTGAATCTGTACCTCCAGAATGTTCCTCAATCTCCCCAAACAGGGCCACCAGCTGGGAACCAATTGTTTCAGAACATGAGTCTGTGGAAGGCATATTTCAGTCAACCACCACAGTGGGCAAGGTTGTACTAGCTAGTGGTAGAACACTTGCCTAGCAGGCATGAGGCTCTGGTGTAGTAGTTTTTTTTTTCTCAAGATTGGACATGACCATTGCCATTTTAACCTAGAATACACGTGATCTCATGAGGGCAAGCATAGTAACATTTCTCTGTGGGAGGCAAAGATACGCTTTAGGTGCATGAAAATCTTCTAGAGGTTTCTCTCTAACCTGAGGTTCTTTAAGAGGTATAAACCATTTCTTGAATTTGTTCATCCAGAGAAGGGGACATTGAGGACAGAATAATAGACATGATCCCTCCCAAGTAGCCTTGCTCTGTGTCAGAGTCACACACAGGAAAGACTCCTAGATGAAGCTCTGTTCATTCAAGAAGCATCTTTGCCCTGCTCTCCTTTCTTGGATCCTAGCAATGCCAGCATCCATGGGGCCCAGATGTTGACTCTAGAACTACAATGTCCCCAGAGATCTTTTGCAATGGTCTTCATCTTGCCCTCCTTTGAAGGCAAGGGAACTTACACAGTGCCATGCCAAGAGGCCACCAAGGTGAAAGCCACTGGTTTAGGCCCAATCTATTTCTCAGGAGGTAAGAGAAGGCCCCAAAGGGAAAATGGATAGTTGCCTAAGGTCTCAATCCAGGTGAGCTTCCAGTTACTTCCCAATACAATGAAAAGGAAGAAGACATCTCACATCCTTGTGAATATGAGAAAGTGGGAATAATACATCGTGGAAACAGCCTATGTGGTAACAGAAATGTTCTGAATGTTATTGTGATTATGGTGGTATTTGATCAACTCAAGAAATTTCCTCACCGCCACTCAGTGTTATGTATGACTATAATTTATGCATTATCCTTCAGTAAATCTGCACAAAAAAGCACTATAACATCTCTTTGGAAACTTGTATTTATCCAGCAAAAACGACTAGAAATAAAGCCTGCATTAGTGTTTTTGTCTAGGGCTGGGGGAGCTCAGCAGTAGAGCACTTACTTAGCACGCACAAGGCCCAGGGCTCCATACCTAGCACTGCAAAAATATTATTTTGTCCAACAAGATGCAGGTTTTTCAAAGACAGAGCCAGTGGGTAGTCCACCAGGGACTTCCTGGGAGCAGAGACGGTTCTATAAGCACACAGCTCAGTGTGTGTGTGTGTTTGTCTATATCTACGTCTCTCTACTCTAAAGGCATCCACAGTAGGGGGATTTGGTAGCAATATAAACATCTGGAAAGGCAGGAATACTGGGGATAGGAGGGGAAACAGAACAGGTACCAGGGACTTCATCGTGCAGAGAGGAAGTACGCCTAGCTGAGTACTCAGTGCCAACCACCATAGGAGCCCCCACCCCCAGCTGCCTTGGCGGCCTTGTGGCTGGGCCTCCCCCTGCCGCCTCCCTCTAGCCTTCCTTCAACTCAATCCATTACCTTCTGTTTACAGCCTCTTCAGACAGTTTTTCTTGGCTTGATGCCAAGCCAATTTGAATTAATTTTCCAAGCATGACCCTGTGAGTCACTATATTAAATGTCTTCCAGATAGTTCTCACTGCTGCATACACACGGCGTGTTTGGCTAGCCATCTGTAATCACAATGAGGCGCCTAGCTCAATGCAGGGGCACCCAGCACCAGCAGCACCAGTCTCTCAGATGGTGATGGGGCAGACCAGACTGCCTTATGGCCCACAGACCTTCTTCTAGGTTTAATTTGGCAACTGAAAGAGGCAGGTTCATTACAAAAGGACTCACAATGACTAGTTTTTCTTTTTAGAAAAGCAGTCTTATTGACATCTATTTCAAATACTATATAGCTCAGCCATTTAAGGTGTAAAATTCACTTATATATAAATTCCCAGGTAGGTGCAATCATTCATCCCTAGTCAATTTTGGAACATTTTTGTCACCCCTAAAAGAAACCTGCTATACTTTAAACTATTGTTCTCCTGCTGACCCCTCCCCCAGCCTCTAGCAACTGCTGATATATTTATTAGCCTACAGAGTCCTCTAGTGTAGATATTATTTGAATGGGATCATATGATAGAGCGACTTTATTGGTCAGCATCTCAAAAGAAAAACTGCCAAAGGACTAGAGCCCATTTTCAGAAGGGGTAGCAGGTCCCTTCAAATTGTAAGAAAAGGAAGGGGTGATCAAGGGGCTTTTCAAAGGAACCAGTCCCACAAGCCCTGACCTCTAAATCTTAAGGCTGGGAGGCTTGTGCCCTGGGTGATCTGCTCTGCTTTGCCCTGCTGCTTCTCCCAGTACTATTGTCCCTGAAAGAGGAGAGGAGTATTCCCTGTTCCCTTGTCATAGCAGGGGCTACAGGGAGTTTTGTTTGCTTGTGGGAACAGAGGTTCACAGCTGACTAGGACAGTAGGTGGCCTGCTTTTTGAAAAGCCATTCTTCCAGTGTAGAATCTGTTTCTGAATGGTGCCTGCTACCTCCTGTCAGCTTCCTTCTTGTCTTCTTGAAGTGAGTTGCCTTCTTTCCATCTGTGAGAGGCCCATGGTCAACGTTAGCAACCTCCCCACAGAGGCATAACTGGACCCTGTGCAAATCAGATAAAGAAAGCTCCTCAAGGTTGAACATTCAGAGGTTATCTGGCAGCAGACCAGGCCACAGCAGCGCTACCAAGGACTCTCAAGCTTTGGTTGTCCTGCAATGTCCTGTTCCTCTGTCCCTCTCCAACCCTTTGCGCACACCCCTTCCCAGCCACTGCTGTTGGGGCTGCAGCGCAGAGGTGGAGAGAGCACTTGCATAGCTTAGTCAAGGTCTGATTACTCGGAAGTGAGAGAAGGTAATAGGGAGAAATGTTTTTTCATAGAAAAGAAACTGCCTCCCTACAATTAGGTCCTCCTAATTTGACTGCTCAGACCTGGGGAAAATGTTTCTCCTTGACAGTCCTGAAGAGACTTGACAACAAATGCTACTCTACTGTGAGTCTTGTTTAGCTAAGCAACTAAATCCCAGTGAAGTGTATTATCACTGTCTGCTTTAAAACATGCTCAATGTCTCTCATCCATCTTTTTGTATCTATCTATCCATCTGTCTATATATCAGCATGTCTATCTATCTATCTATCTATCTATCTATCTATCTATCTATCTATCTACCTATCTATCTACCTATCTATCTTTCCATCATCTATCTGTACCTATAAAACAGGAATTTGATCCTATGCTTCTGGCAGCACAGAAGGTTCTTGAACTCTCCGTTGCTGGAGCGTGGATGTCTTATATCTACAGTAGACAGCAGATCTTAGCTCAGGCACAGGGGGAGGGAAGATTCCTTTATTTCTCAGTTCTTAAAATGTTTATGCTTCTCATCTACTATGCATTGGTTTTTGTATGGAAAAAAAAAGTCCAAATACATTCTTTTTACATGCACATATCCAGCTATTTGTTGAAAAGACATTTGAATTATGGTGGCTCACTTGTACACAATCAACCACAAATTCGAAGGTTTACCTCTAATATTTTTGGGGGAAGGAAGGATACTCTAGTTTCCTTTCTGCTGCTGGTATAAAACACTCTAGACAAAAGCAACGCAGGGAAGAAGAGAGCTGATTTGGCTTAAATGTTCAGGACACAGTCTGTCATAGAGGAAAGTCAGGGCAGGGACTCTAGCAGGAGCCTGAAGCAGAAACCATGGAGGAATGTTGCTTGTTGGCTTATTCTCTATCTCGCTCAGGCTCAGACTTGCTAGTTTTTTTGTTTTGTTTTTTTTTTTTGTTTGTTTTTGTTTTTTTTGTATGACTCAAGACTGTGTGCCTCAGGATAGTATTAGCCCCAGTGGGGTGGGCCTCCTTTATCAGTTGATAATCAAGACATTGCCCTCAAAGACATAGCTACAGGCCAATCTGACCTAGGCAGTTCCTCAATAGATATTTCCCTCTACAGTGACTTTAGGTTGTGTCAAGCTGATAAAAATAGAGAGGCTGTATGGACTCTTGTAGCCTAGGTTGGCCTGAAATTTACTGTGTAACTTAGGCCAGCATTGAGACAAACTTCTCAATGTGTGAATCAATTTAAGAAGCCCAACATCCCACATGCTAGGATTCTAGCAGAAACCACCACTCCTGGCTACTTAATTTCTGTCTTTTTTGTTATTGTTTTGAGGCGGGATGTCATAAATGTGCTTCCAGAAACATAGACAAACACTGTCAGGATTTATTGAATAACAGTGAGTTCACAAGGTATAGCTGTTTCAACAAGTTGTCAGATTTTCCTGCTAACCCTAGCAAGGTCAACACAAGTTTTTTTTATTCCAATCTTAATTACTAATATTAACTCTCAGATTACACACCGCATAGCAAATATATCTACACATATCTATGTCAGTTACAAAGGGGTGACAGGGTTCAGAGGCTATAGCTGAGTTCAAGAGTTGTTAGAAGTAGGCTGATCAAAATGCAAATACAGCTTATATAGATAAGATAAAGACTGAGAATAACCTAACTGTACAGAAAAAGCTGGCTGGGGAAGGAGCATCTGTCACAGGTTTGAAAGTGGAACTCGAGAGATGAGTCCAATGCAAAAGGGCAGGACTGAGTCCAGACAATAGGTTATACAGGTAGATAGATAGATGGGAGATTCAGAAGGGTGAACAGTAGGCTCAAAAAACAGGAACTGAGGAAGTTGAATAAACACCAGACCCAACTGTGCTATATAGCCTCAGGGAAAACCAGGAGCCTTCCGTCTTTTGGTTCCTTTATGCATGCACTAAGTGGCCAAATGGCAGATAGATGTGTCAGGGGCTGTCAATATTAGGAACCCCCTGTTTTTTGCTTAACTGGTTTGGTGGTTTGTATATGTTCAGCCCAGGGATTGGCAGGATTATAAAGTGTGGCCTTGTTGGAGTGGGTGTGTCACTGTGGGTGTGGTCTTAAAACCCTCACCCTAGCTGCCTGGAAGCCAGCATTCTGCTAGCAGCCTTCAGATGAGGAAGTAGAACTCTCAGCTCCTCCTGAACCATGCCTACCTGGATGCTGCCATGTTCCTGCCTGATGATAATGGACTGAACCTTTGAACCTGTAAGCCAGCCCCAGTTAAATGTTGTCCTTTAAGAGTTGCCTTGGTCATGGTGTCTGTTTACATCAGTAAAACCCTATGTCAACTAGGAACAGGTAAAGGAGTTATACCATTTCCTCTAAAACATTCTTGGATTAGGATTCCTTGATAGAATTGTAAATATCTGCATGGTCCTCTACAGTCTCAACTCACATCAATACATTTATAGAGTAGAATAGATACTCACCCTAGAAATAAGTCATTGTACAGTTTACACTGTGTTTGTGTGGTACTAGGCACATGGTATCACTAATGTGGAACGTTCATAACAGTGGTTCTCAACCTTTGCAATGCTGTGACTCTGTAGTACACTTTTTCCTGTTGTGGTGATCCTCTCCATCCCTGAAGTCATTTCATTGCTGCTTCATAGCAGTAATTCTCCTACTGTTATGAATCATAATGTAAACATCTGATATTCAGGATATCTGATATATGACAGGTTGAGAACCATTGCTTTGAGATGAGGAACTATGCTAGAGGTAGTATGGCCCTGGGGCTTTCAGAGCTTAGAGCCTTACCCCATTTCTAGTTTCATTCATTCTGCTTTATGAAGATGTGATCTCCTGGGTGTAGTTAAAGGCATTGCTCTCTCAGCTTCCTGCTCTGGCTGCCATGCTCCCTACCATTATGAACTCCACCTCTAGAACTACGCTAGAATGAACTCTCCCTTAAGTTACCTTTGGTCATTGTGTTTTATCAGCAATGAAAAATAACTAATTCAAAAGTATATATGTCTATGAACATTATATTAGTGTTCATATATACTGTCTGAATTACTTCACTTAATATGATATTTTCCAAAATATCCAGGTTCCTAAAATTTTCTTTATTTTACAACTGAATAAAAACTCCATTGTGTATATACTCTACATTTTCATTATCAGTTCATCGGTTGATGAGCATCTAAGCTGATTCTATTTTCTTGCTACTATGAATAGAGCAGCAACAAATGTGACTATGCAAGTGTCTCTATGGGTAAAATTCCTTTAGGTATATGCCCAGGGGTAGTATTCCTGGTATTCCTGAGTCATGTGATATCTATTCTTAGTTTTTAAGGAAATCTCACGAATTTCCATAGTAGCTCTACCAGTTTACTCTCCCACCAGTGGTGAATGACTGACTGTGCCTCTTTCCCCACATCCTCTCCAGCATTTGTTGTCATTTGTTTTCTTGATCATAGCTGTTCTGACTAAGGTGAGATGGAATCTCAAGGCAGTTTAATTTGCCTGATGAATAAGGATACTGAACATTTAAAAAATCATGTCAGGCATTTGTGTTTCTTTTAAGAATTCTGCTCATTTGTTCATTGAGACAGGGTTTCATTATGTATCTCTAGATGACCTGGATTTTAAAAAATAAAAACATTAAAAATCCAGGTGACCTGGATTACTATGTAGATCGGGCTGGTATCAAACTTTACATGATGCTTATGCCTCTGCTCCCTGAACACTGAGATTACAGATGTCAGTCACTTCAGCTCCCTTTGCAGTTTTTAACTCAGGGCAAGTGCAAAGATAGGATGGCAAGAAAATATCCCTTCCAGGACAAATTATTTGAAGCAGACTTTTTTCATTTGAGTTTGGGGTTCTCATTAATTGTCTATGCTAGTCTCAGACTCATGGGTTCAAATTATCCCCCTGCCTTAGCCTCTTGAGTACCTGAGATGACAGCTGTGTGCCAACATACCCAGAATGTTTTTTTTTATTTTTTAAGTCCATATTATTTCTCTTTCATTACTCATATTTTAATCCAATGAAGAAAACCATTGCTACAATCAATCATGAAGATTTACTCCTACAGTTTCTTGTAAGACTTTTATAATTTTATAGTTGTAGCTCTACATTTTAGTTTTTGATCAATTTTCAATTCATGGCAGGGATAGCTGCTTTGATTTACTTTCTCTTATGCTTAAAGTCTCGTTCCCTAAGGCTATTGTTTCCTTTTGAGTCTCAGAAGGTGACGTTCAATCACTATTCATTTTGCTACAAGTTGATCAAGAGCTTTGAGAAAAGCAGGATTCCACCAGCAGAGCTGGAGAAGCATAAGTCTCCCACATCCACGTGTTTGGCTGAGAGAGACTGCACACAAATTTTTAATTACCTCCTACACTGGCTCCAGCCCCAGCCCTTTCAAAGAAAGCTTTTGCCAGGGAGGTTTCTGAGCAAAGCCCACATTGCTAGCAGGTACCCAGCAGAACTGCAATCAGTGCTTTCTCATGCTAATCCCAGCAGCTTTCTGCAGCGCTCTGAAGCCCGAGACAGGAGGCTTATCTCAAGTTGAGGTACACCCTGGTCAGTGGACTGAGATCCTTATTAGCCAGAGGTACACAGCTAGAGCCCATCTCAAAAATAAAGATACATAATAAAATGCATGTTTCTAGTATAATGATAGACCTATAGATCAGTTGAATTGAATTAAGAATTCAGTAGATGGGTCTGGAAATATTTCTTAGCAATTAAGGATGCTTAGTGCTCTTGCAGAGGTCTAAGTTTGGTTCCCAACTCGCACATCAGCTCCAAAGAAGAGTTTGGGGGAGGGGAGTGAAGATGTTAATTAGCAAGATTCCTTAGTGATGACCTTGAAACTGCCCAAGCATAGGGATCCATTTCTAAGACTGTCATCTTTTCTCCAGGCTGGGGACATGTCAACCTTAGGCTATTGGTTACAAGAATACCGTGGGTTGCGAGGCTGAAAGAATCCCTCCATGTGGTTGCCAGGGGTGGAGAGGCACACAGGCAAGCAGGAGATTTTTACCACGTGGCACGTCCAAGTGGAAGGGCACAAAGAACAAGGCTGGGAAGGTTCCCCTTCCTTTTGAAATCTCACTTCAGTCTCTGATAATGTAAGAAAGAACTTTATATGCTGAACTGCATAATAGAATCCCACGATGTTTCTTTTCTAATCTCTGGATCTGCCTGATCTGCCATGGATGTGATTAAACAGAGAATCCTGACTTGGGAGATTATTTAGGGCCAGTATCATCACATGGGTCCTTGACAGAGGGAGGTAGGGGTGTTACAGTCAGAGAAAGATTATTTAACTTTGTTATTATTATTAGTAGTAGTAGCCTTGTAGGGTGGAGAGGGAGGAAGGGAGGGAAGGAGGGAAGGAAGGAGGGATGGAGGGAGCAGACAGCCCTTATACCATGCTGCACATATGGAGGTCAGAGAAGAAGTTTCAGGTGTCAGTTCCATCCTTCCATTCTGAGGTCTGGGACCTATACTCAGGACATCAATCTTGATGACAAGGACCTTTGCCAGGTAAGACCTCTCTTTTCCTTCCTTTCTCTCTCCCTCCCCCCTCCGTCCCTCCCTTCCTTCCATCCCCCCTCCTTTCCTTCTTTCTCTCTTCCTTTTTGAGAAAGGCGCTTATATCCCAGAGTGGCCTCAAATTTGCTATGTAACTGAGAATGGCCTGAGAGCCAGTCTTCTACTAGCAGCCTTCAGATGAAGATGTAGAACTCTTAGCTCCTCCTGCACCATCCCTGCCTGGATGCTGCCATGTTCCTGCCTTGATGATAATGGACTGAACCTCTGAACCTATAAGCCAGCCCCAATTAAATGTTGACCTTACAAGAGTTGGGCCCTTGGTCATGGTGTCTGTTCACAGCAGTAAAACCCCAACTAAGACAATGTGTGGGTGTGTGTATCATTACATATAAACTTACTATATATAGTAAGTTTCACTTGATTCTAGCTTAGAGCAGAGCAGTGCTCACCGTTGATGACACTCCCTCCCAGCTATGGCCGTTTTTATTGATCTCACTGTCTCCAATAATCTGGCTCTAGAGATGGCTGCTTCACATCTCAACATCCAAGAAAGTAGATGGCAAAATATAGTAGACCCTGGATGGACAGAACTGTCTGCTTTATGTCAAAGCAGTGAGATGTTGCCAAGACATTTTATTTTGTATTGTGTTGTGAGACTGAATCATGTCTCCAAGAAAGACACACTGAGATCTAAGCCTAAGGTACCTGGAAATGTGCCCTTTAAAAAAAAAAAAAGGATCTTTGAATGTATAATCAATTTAAGATAAGGTTATAGCTGAGAAGGGTCAGGTCAAAAGCCCATCAATTGCTGTCTTTTTAAGAGTGGTATAGGGCCGTGGAACTTTCAACTATAAGGAAGTGTATGTATGCATATGTATAGATGGAGGATGAGAATGGAGTGATTCATCTATAAACCAAGGGACACCATGAATTGCTGGAAGCCACCATAGTTGCAGAAAACCTTGGGATAGAACCTTCTCTAGAGACTTCATGGGAAGAGTGGCCCCTGAAGAATGTTGGTGAATGAATAAACAAACCCGACTCATATTTTAAGCAGAGCACAGCTATGGTAGAGCAATGAAGTGAATGAAGCTCACATAGACATGACAAGTGCTGAAGAAAACAAGAGGTACCTGGTGAGGAGCCATCATGGCCCCTGCCAAGGTCAGAGCACAAAAAAAGCCTGGAAACATGTACATGAGTCAAGATTTCTAAGGTGTACAGGCCCTTGTTCCTCTCATTCTTCCTTTTCAATCTACCAGTGACCCTCTGAGACCTTCAGGATGGTCCAGATCAGAGGTATGTGAGAATTAAGGGGGTTCTTTTAGTTCACATAATTTTGCTTTCTCTAACATTTTGCTTTAAATTTTACCCAAGGTTCTGAGGACTTCTTAAATAGAAAAATTACCTTATTTGGAAGAAACAACAGTAAGGACAATCAAGTCATGGGAACATGAGTGTTGGTTCTTTTAGTGAGTAGATTCCGAAAAGAGAAAAGTATATTTGAGAGGCGGGGGAGGGAAGAAGAGAGAGAATAAACATATCTTGGTACACAGTATCTGAGGCTACACTTGAAATTTTGAGTCTCCTATATCAGCCTTTCAAGGGGAGAGTTCATAGACTTGCATTACTATGCCCAGTTCAGAGGAGTGATATTTAGACAATGACATATTCATGTCTTTTAACCTTGTATGACATCACACACATTTAATGCTAGAATTCAGGAGGCTCATGAAGTATCTCAACTACATAGTAAGACTCTATCTCAATACAAACAAATGGACAATAAGTGAACCTCCCTTTTGACCACACTTTGTCACGCCATGAAGAACAGATAGAATGTTATACATCTGATTATAGATAATATAGACACATTCTGCATATAAATACAGGCTAAACAGGCAGAATTCTCTTCACTAAGCAAGTTGATAGAACAGGTCTGAAGATTATGTCTGTTAGACCGTGGGATATTGTAGCAAATTGTCTTCCACAGAACTCATATCAACATATACTTTGTCAAGAAGCCAATGGATACCAATGCTCAAGTCACCATCTCAGACTGCAGTAACTTTTCCAAGTATTTAATTTCACACTGGGAAGTTTCATTGGAGTCTTGGGGTTGCTCTTCTAAACTACACACAGATCCTCCAAACTGATGTAAAGCATCAGGACTGGAATGTGTAAATAACTTGGTTGCTAAAACACTTATCTGGAAAGCATAAGAATATGGGATCCATCTCTAGAACTCACATAGAAGTGCTGTGCATAGGGGAACCATTTGAATGCCAGCACTAGAGAAGGGAAGACAGGAGCATCCCTGGTTTTTGTTGGTCAGCTAGTCTGGGGAGTTTAAGGACAGTGAAAGACCTTGTTTCCCCCCTCCCTCCCCATCCCTCTCTCTCTCTCACACACACACATACAGAGAGAGACAGAGACAGAGAGATACACAAAGAGTATTCTTTTCCATTGGTGGAAATCAGAAATCTAAAATTTGTGTCAATGAGCCAAAACCATGGTATGTATTTATGTGGAGGTCAGAGATTGGTATCAAGTGTTTTAGTGTCTTTTTCTCAATTGTTCTTGATCTTGTTTAAGATAGAGTCTCTGTACATAGCTCTGGCTTTTAAGGAACTTTTTAAGGAACTCATAGAGATTCTCCTGTCTCTGCCTTCCAGTTCTGGATGGGATTAAAGATTTGTGCCACAACACTCAGCCTTCAATCTTTATTTTTTTAAGGCAGTGTCTTACTGAATCTAGAGGTCATCTATTTGGCTAGGCTGGCTGACCAACAATGTTTTGGATCAACCTGTTTCTCCTGTCCAAGTGCTGAGGTTATGAGTGCATACTATCATTCTTGGCTTTTTACATAGGTCTAGGGATTTAAACTAATATCTTCATTCTTGTGTAGCAGGTACATTAATGACTGAGCCATCTTTCAAGCACCATAATAAACTTCTTTAAACAATATTTAAGTATGTATGTGTGTGTTTCCCTGCCTGCATGTATCCACACCAGAAACATGCCTAGAGGCCAGAAGAGGGCATCAGATCCCTCAGAACTAGATAGTTGTAAGGCACCACATGGTTCCTGGGAATCGAACCTGGGTCCTTGGGAAGAGCAGTCAATGCTCTTAATCACTAAGCCACCTCTCTATTTTTATCTCCCACGAACAAACATCTCCTCCTCCTTCTGTCAGAGAATAAATATGTATATTTTAAGCCTTTGGGGTTTTAGCAATTTTTAATAAGCCATATAAAACCATTACCAAAGTAGGCTGTGAACTATTTTCTCCATGATTTAGAACACATGTATACCTTTATGGAACTTCCAATGGGCCAGCTCATCTAGAATAATTCCCTCTCTACATTTTTCTCTCTTGCTGTTTATCTGAGTATCTGCCAATCACTTTGAAGGCCTGTGTGATTCATGCCATTAGAATCCACTTCAGGATGAGGACTGGGCTGTATACAAAACTGTGTTCCCAACACCCACAGAGGGAGTCAGATGCACATATAGGGCATGTGCATTGGATAGTCACTTCTAGCTGGCAGGTTCAATGAGCTTGCTTTGTTTCCATTCTCCAAAACAAATAAAATATCCGGAAACATTTTTTTGAAACAAGGTCTCTCTGTGTAGCCCTGGCTGTTCTGGAACTAGCTATGTAGACCATGCTGGCCTTGAACTCAGATATCTGACTGCCTCTGCCTCCCAAATGCAGTGATTAAAAGTGTGTTCCACTACCAACCAGCTCAGAAAGCAATTTTTTTTCAATTAAGGTAAACCTTGTATAAGTAAGTGTAGCCTTTAATTCTAATACACACTACAACATGGGTGATCTTTAAAGAAATGGTGCTCAGAAAAATAAACTAGGCAGAAAAAGGTGGGAGCATGGCAGCATCCAGGCAGACATGGTGCAGGAAGAGCTGAGAGTTCTACATCTTCATCTGCAGGATACTTGCTTCTAGGCACCTAGGGTGAAGGTATTAAGCCCACACCCACAGCAACACATCTACACCAAAAAGGCCATACCCACTGGAACAGGGCCACACCTTCTAACAGTACCACTTTCTTGGCAAAGCACATACAAACCATCACATTCCAATCCCTGACCCCATGGACTTGTTCAAATATATGAATCTATGGAGTTCATACCTAAACATAGAATACTCTGGATAGAAAAGCTAAGTGGAGGCTCAGTAGACAGAAGAGGTTCCATCGCCAAAGGTCAGGAGACCTGCTCAGGGTACAGAGTACAATGACCAGGATGGATGGACTGAGACAGGAGGCTAGGCATGGAATGCCAGGCCGAGGCATGTGGCTCAATCCTGTAGGTAATGAGAAGCCAGGGAGACATTCTGTTTAAAGCAGGAAGTAATTGTGGTTGTGGACATTCTCTGAGCTGAAACACCATGGAAACCACCCTGACTTCAGAGGACTTTCACAGAAATCAGTACTCCGTCCCTGGGCTCTGCCGTAGACCCGACACTGAGTATATACAGCTGCAAAATGTCAAATGTCACTGTAAGATAAGTTCCAGGGATCCTGCTGCCAGTGGGCTGGTCCCTGCAGTGATTCCAGGACATTCTGATTTGCTTCACTAGAAGCAAGCAAGGTGAGGCAAAGGGAGAGGTGGAATACACTCAGTCGGTGGCAGGCCCGAGAGCCCAGCGGCTAGCCAGCACTCAAAGAGAATAGATGAGTTAGCTATGCCTCCTTGCTGTGATAAAATACCCTGAGCAGATCAACGGAAAGAAGTGGTTTGGCCACTGAACTGGCTCCTTAAACCTGCCACCTTGGTTTTTTTAAATAAGGTCTTCCACCAAACCTGGAACTACTGGTTTGGACAGATTTGCCGATCAGCATTTCTTAGGGCCTCCGGGTCTCTCAGGTCTTCAGGCAACACTTTTCTCATTCTATTTATTTATTTATTTATTTATTTATTTATTTATTTATTTATTTATGTTTCTTTTTTTTTTATTTTTCAAAGCAAGGTTTCTCTGTGTAACCCGGGTTGTCTTGGTTTAGACCAGGGTGGATTTGAACTCAGAGATCTGCCTGCCCCTGCCTCTCAAGTGCTGGGATTAAAAGGGTGTGCCTCCACTTTCTAGCTGTTTTTAATTTTTACACGTATTTGCTCACTTCAATTTTGGGGGAGGGCATTTGCTTGAGTGTGAAAGTCAGAGAACAAATGACAGGAATTGGTTCTCTGCTTCCACTATGTGAGTCCCGGGGATCGAACTCATTTTGCCAGTTTGGGTGATATGCTGGCTGGTTTTATGTCAACTGATAGAAGTTAGAGTCATCAAAGAGAAGAAAACTTTAACTGAGAAAACCCCTCCATAACATCAGTTTGCAAACCTGTTAAGCATTTTTTTGTCTTCTCATATATTACATCCTGACTGCAGTTTCCCCTTCCTCCCCTCCCCCCAGATTCTCCTAGGTCCACTTTCTCAGATTCACACCCCTCCTCTATACCTCAGGAAAGAGCAGGCCTTCCAGGGACTGCCAAACACGGCATAATCAGCTACAATAAGACCAGGCACATGGCATCTCATTAATGCTGGACAAGGCAATCTAGTAGGAGAAAAGAGTCTCCCAGGTAGTCAAAAGAGTCAGGGACAGCTCTCACTCCCAGTATTAGGATTTCCACAAGAACACCAAGCTACTCGGCCATAACATATATGCAGAGGACCTAGGTCAGACCCTCACAGGCTCCCTGATCTCTGCCAGTTCACATGAGTCCTAGTCGGTTGAATCTGTGGGTCATGTTCTCCTGGTATGTCCCTGACACCTCTGGTCCCTCTCATTCCCTGCTTCCCCAGAACTCCCTCAGCTCCACCTAATGCTTGGCTAAGCGACTCTGAGACTCTGCATCAGCTCCCATCTGCTGGATGAAGTCCCTATGGTTACTTTGATGAGGATTATGCTAGGCTTCAGTCCCAGGACACTCTGCGGGCAGGAAAACTGGAGGTTGAAAGTTTCATGGCTGTGTTGTTTGAATATGAAATCCCTCCTCAAAAGGTCTGTGTACTGAAGGCATGGTTCCCCAACTGGTAACACTATCTTCAGATGATCCAATCGAGCTGATTTTGAACTCATAATCCTCCTGCCTCACTCTGTCTCCTGGATAGCTGAGATAGCGCGCGCACACACACACACACACACACACACACACACACACACACACTTCAAAATGTTGGAACTGTCACCTGTGGCAAGTTGAATACTGTTCCCTGAAATCTTGTTCGAGACCAGCTCGGGCAAACAATAGGGGTCCCCCACAGCCGGAGTGAGGATTGAAAGAAGAAAGACAAGTTAGTTAAAGTTGCAGCATGACTTCGGCCGGACTTGAGGCCTAAGCCTCATGGCCGAAGCAAAGCTTGGGTTAATTTGTCCTCTTTTTAAATCACTTTAATTACACACAAAAAGGTAACATCTGTTCTGAGACAGGGTTCAAGTGAGATAACAACCAAAAAACCTGAAAACATCTTACAGGAGGTCAGGTGAAAAAGGTCAGACAAAAATGGATGCTGCTGTGCCTACATCCTGAAATCCGCCCTTCCCTGAGCTGCATTCCTAAGGATAACACCTGGAGCTTCAAATACGAATGTACTTCCCTATGCCACATTCTTAAAAGCCCTGCCCGGAACTTCAGATGTAGATGTACTTCCTTATAGCCTCATTCTTGAGAGCCCTGCCCTGAACTACAGATGTGGCTGTACTTCCTTATAGCCTTATTCTTGAGAGCCCTGCCTTAAGCTACAGATGCCAATGTGCTAGATACTAGCCTTTACAGGGCGTAGCACAGAAGCCAGCTTCCTGCCTTGGTCATTCCCAAAATGATTTGGAATAATACTAACATTACTCTGCCATCAACTGTTCAGAGGTGCCAAAAATGCTCTTCACAAAATCCGCATCTGTTGGAAACTGTAAAATGTGTCTTTGTAAATAGGGCCTTTATGGATATAATTCGGTATCCTAACATGATATTGGATTGCATTCATATAGGCTCTAACTTAAATCCAAACCCTGCTTTGCTGCTAGGGAGGTCTTGCAAAGACAGAGGCAAAGATCAGAAGGATGCACATATAGGAAAAAAATGTTGGTGAATGCCTAATGTTCACTCAAAGCTTCAGGGAGCAAGAAAAGAGTTTCCCCTAAAGTCTTCAGGCCTCACTATTAACTGAAGACTTTTGGCCTCCAGAAGTACAGGACAGAAAATTGCCAGTGTTCTAAGGCACCAAGTTTTCAATAGTTTGTCAATGAAGCCACAGACAACTAATATGGGCTCCAATGGGAGTACCAACATTGTTAAGTCTGAGTGCTTATCAAGCTAAGTGATTATCAAGCACTGAGTACATTGCTTAACACTTCTGTGCTGGTTGATCTTGCTTGTCAACTTTGATGAATCTAGAATCAACTAAAACACAAGCTGCCGGGTCCTCCTGTGAGTAATCTTAAAATTAGATTTGAAACATTTTATAGAAGAGAAAAACAAGGCCCAGAGAAAGGAGAATAAGCTATCTAAAGCTACAAAATGTTAAAAATTTAAAGACTGAGCATTTTAAAGTTATACTATATATTATATATCATATATTATAATGGCATTGATATGGAGTCTTGGAGGCAAATAAGGAAAAAGTTTAGCAGTGTTGTGTTTGCCTTCGAAGTTCACAAGGGATCAATTGCACTGGTCAGTTTTTGTCTACTTGAAACAATTTAGCACAGACTTGGAGTTGTCCAGAAAGAGGGTACCTCAGCTGAGGGATTGCTTCCATTAAGTTGTCCAGTAGACAAGTCTGTGAGGCCTTTTCTTCACAATGATTGATGTGAGAAGGCTAGTCCACTGTAGGTCCTGCCTTTGGGCAGGTGGTCTTGGGTTCTATAAGAAAGTAAACTGAGCAAGCCAGTAAGCAGCTTCCCTCCATGGGCTCTGCTTTGGTTTCTGCCTCCAGATCCCTATTGAGTTACTGCTCTGGCTTCCCTTTGTGGTGGACTGTGTTGTGGAAGGATGAGCACATATAAATACTTTGTGCTCAAGTTGTTTGTGAGTTATGGTATTGGTCATAGCCATGGGACGAAAACTAGGACAGCTTGCCAAGGAGTGCTGCTTAGTCCCACATCCATAGCACAAACCAGACTCAACCCCTACTTACTAGTGTGCAGTGTCCCCTCCCAAGTCCCACAAATTCTCTGGTGGCCTCATCAGATTACATGGTAGGCATATACCTGGCCCTGTTCTACCGGGGAGAGGGGTGAATCTATTTAAATGTGTACTTCGGTTGCTGTAGATTTGCTGGCTGAGATTGAGTTGTCTTTAAGATTATTAGATCGGTAGACACAGTGTCCTCCTCCTTTATCCACTGAGGAATGTTTAGGTGAATTGCCAGTGAAATTTGCACTTGAAGTTACTTCAAATGATGAATTTGTTGCTCCGTAGTTTCTACTGATGAAAGTACTGTGCTCATCAGAAAACCTGGAGTGGTTAGTGGACTCAGAAACAGTTCTGCTCAACCAACTCATTTTACAGAAGAGAAAAACAAGGCTCGGAGAAAGGAGAATAAGCTTTCCAAAGCTACAAAGTGATCTCCCGATTCTTCTCCCACCCAAGTAATGCCTGTATGAGGAGCAGAAGTCAGCTCTTGAGTGCTGATTGACGTCCACAGAACTACCCACAATGTGGCTTCTTCAAGCTTCAGAAAAGCAGCTGCGAGAGAGAGAGAGAGAGAGAGAGAGAGAGAGAGAGAGAGAGAGAGAGAGAGACAGAGAGAGAGAGAGACAGAGAGAGAGAGGGAGGGAGGGAGGGAGGGAGGGAGTAGTTTTCTAACCACTGCTGCTGAAATCTCAAGACACCAGCTGACTTTGGGAAAAGGCAGTGTCCAGCTTTGGGAGCCATATAGAATCCATAGTAGATGAAACACAAAACGTTATGTGTCAAAACTGTTTATCAACACTGAACTTCCACGGCATATGATTTTTGCATCTCATGAAATAGTCTTTATAATTTGTCTTAAGTACCCCTTGCTTTAATGCCAAGTGAAAACAGGTAGTGAGTGGAGCTTCACTCTCTAGTTAGAGTTGTCTAAGTCAAGGTCACATATATTAACTAATGCTTAATCTCCCCAGGCTGAGTACTTTGGAAACTGAGTTCAGCATCAGCATGGTAATTTAATAGCTTCTCTGATTCCCAGAATTCCACGTATGTAACCAAGAAAAATGAAAACACATGTCTACTCAAGGAATTGTATAAGCATGCATGTAGCAGTATTATTTACAATACTCTCAAACTATAAAAAATCAACCAAGTAAACAATTTATAATTATATCAGAGAATATTCTTCAGTCATAGTTAAGAATGAAACTCTAATATATGGTGTGAATTCACAGGTGTGGTTTGAGTGTGTGTCTGTAGGTCATTGAGCCACTGTTCTCAGAAGACTTGAATATAGCTCCTGTGGGACTGCGGTTTCTTTTCACAGCGCATGTTGCTATAAGTGAGCAAGATTTGTCAGATGTTATGTCTTATCTTCATTGTTAAATTGGTTGGACGTTGAATCACTAGGAGACACACCTCTGGTTGTATACATGAGGGAGCTTTCAGAGAGACTTGGCTGAGGAGGGCAAAGTAGCTCTGAGTGTCTGAGTGCGCTCAGCAGCATCCCACGGGCTTGGGTCCTGGACTTTCTGAAAAGGAGAAAGTGAGCTGAGCACTAGGGCTTTCTAACCACAAACTGTACATTCAAACGGTGGGCCTAAGTAAACCCTTCCTTCCTTAAGTTGCTCAGATATTTTTGTTAGATCAACAGGAAAATAATTATAGTATCACATATCTGCAATCCTTGCACTTGGTAGGTAGAATTTGGAGGACCAGGAGTTCACCACCAGCTTTGGTTGCAGAGTGAGTTTGAGATCATGTCTCAAAGAAAGAGAAAAAAAAAAAAAAAAATCAAAAGCGAGACTGACTCCAGAGTCTCAAAAGTCCCGTCTTGCTGTGTAATCCCTTCCTCATGTTTCTACAGAGCTTGAAGATTTCAGTCTCCAAAACTGAGCCAGATAAACCTCTTGTCTTTATATGCTTCCTTGCCTTTAGTACTTTAGTTATAGACAAGGCCTAATTGTGGTGTAATGTGGATGAGCCTCAGAAACAATAAATGAAAAAAGGTAGACAATAGAGATTACACAGTACATGACTCTTCATATGAAAAGTTTATATGCAAATGTTTAAGCTGGGTGTTGTTAATTTCATCACTCAGGAAGCAGAGGCAGGCAGATCTTCAAGTTTGAGGTCAGCCTGACCTACAGAGCGAGTTCCAAGATAGCCGAAATGAGACAGAAAACCTGTCTAAAAAAGCAAAGCAAAGCAAAATAAAGCAAGACATAACAAAAAACAAAACATAACAAAACAAACAAATACCCCAAACCAACTAACCAAACAAAAAGCAAATTTTGAAGACAGAAATGAGGTTAGTAGTTTCCAGGGGTTAGGGACAGGAGAAATGGAGAATGACTATTTAAGTTGGAGAAGGCTTTGTTTTATTTGGGGGTTTGACAGAAATGTTCTGGAACTAGATAGAAGTGATTATTTTGAATTTAACTGAACCCCTATAAAAGGTTTGGGTTGTGTTTATAAAAAGGAGAGAAGGAATATGTTTGGTGGATATGTAGTCAGGTGTGGGGTAAGCGAGTCCTTGCTGAGGCATCACCCCACCCCAGGGACCAGACACAAGACAGCATAGTATAGAGTATAGTTTATTCAGGGCATGGGGAGGGGAGAGGGTAGCAGAGACAGAGAAAGGCAGATGGGGGGAGGAGGAAGGGAGGGAGGGAGACAGACAGAGAGACAGGGAGGGGGGAAGGGGAGTAGAGAGCTCCCCATGAGCATGTGGGGGTGGGAGGGAATGCAGAGAGGGGGAAGGGACAAGACAGAGCCCAGGAGCAAGAAGGCAAGAACAAGAGAATGAGGAGGCCCAGTAGCCCCTTATATAGTGAGTCAGGCATACCTGGCTGTTGCTGGGTAACTGTGGGGCAGAGATAAGACAAAATGCTAACAATTTATGTTAGATTTGTCCTTGTGACAAGATGCTTATGCAACTCATCAGATGAAAGGAAACATTTATTTATTGATTGATTTAATCCTATGTGCGTCTTTCTGTGTGTCTGTGGTATATGTGCATATCTGTGTGGGGGTGAGCATGCAGAAAGCAAGGGAGAGTATTGGGTGTCCTGATCTGTCACTTTCTGTCTTACTTCTTTTGGTTGTGGTCTCTCACTGAATTTGGAGCTAGGCTGGCAGTCACTTAGCCCAGTGATCCACACTCCACAGCACTGAAGATGCAGGTCCAGGCACTACCACCACAGCTAGATTTGAGAGAAGGTTATTTTGGCTCATAGTTTCAGTCCATTATGGAAGAGCCGGTGGATGGTGGAGTGGGGGAGGGAGGGAGAGAGAAAATATGCCTATGTGTAAAGTTTTTTCCTTCCCTACTTTTATTCCTTCAGTTGAGCCTGTCCAGAAACACCCCAGAAACCCACCTAAAGGTGTGCTTCACTGAGGCCCTAGCTCTAGCTCTGCTTGTTTCCTTGAGTCTTGTTTGGTATTGTTTGGAAGAGTGGGGGCGGTGCAGTGGGGGGCTGGGGTAAGAGGACATGGGGGTGGAATCCAGAGCTTCCCAATGCTAGGCAAGGGCTCTACCCAGTGATGCCTCCAGCCATCTTGAGCACTTTAGAAAAAATAAACTCAAATATCAGAATTAGCCAGCTCAAGGGTGATTTGTGTTATGTGAATGATACTTCAGCCCACACGCTATTATCCAGCTAGGGCTGAGGAACATGGAGCCAGGAGAGGCAGGCAGCAAATCTCACAGCAATTTGTTCCCAAACCTGCTTGCGTGTGTGGCCGGGTTGGGGTGGGTTTAGGGTCTACAGCAAGTATCTTTCTTTGATCACTCTTCCTTCATTAGTTTTAAATAGCATCTCTTCCTGAATCAGAGGCTTTTAATGTGGCTGTTGGCTGGCCAAGGAGCTTCAGGGATTCAATTCTGTCTGCCTCCCACCACATTTAGCTTGTTATGTGGATTCCGGGGATCTGGACTCAGGAGAAAAACAAACGCAGGAACAAACAAGCTATCTAAAAGCTTGGTGTTAGAACCAAGCACAGGGCCTGGGGGAGTGGAAAGGATACATTCTTAGTGAAAATGATACATTTTGTTGACATAGGAGGCAACAGCAGGTTCTAGCATGGGGGCAAGTTTAAAGCGGAAGCAGTGATGGACAAAGGCAAGCAAGTCATCACAGACAGGTGTGACGGAAGAGTTGGGGTTGGCAGATGCCAGTAAATGAGTGTAGATCTTCCTGAAGCTGTTTGTATTTAATGTTAATTCCACTTCCCCAGGAAGGGCCGGCTAGTTAGTGACTCCACCTGAACCTTCCCATTTTAATTAGTAAAATAAAGCCAGTGACCTGGCAAGGTGAGGGAGGTGAAGAGAGGAGAGGTCTCAGAGGTCAAAGGTTGGAGGGGGAAGAAGGTCCTGGTGCTTGGAGCTTCCCAAGGACCAGCTAGACCCAGGTGGGATTTATTGGTGTTAAATAGCTATGAACATTAAGGATTTTACAGGTCTAATATCTCATATAGAAGGGCAGTTTGTATTTTTGTCTATTTGATGAAATCTTGCTATGTAGAGGGTTTGTGGATTAAGAGTTGAATATAGGGCTGGAGAGATGGCTCAGTGGTTAAGAACACCGACTGCTCTTCTAGAGGTCCTGAGTTCAAATCCCAGCAACCACATGGTGGCTCACAACCATCTGTAATGGGATCAAATGCCCTCTTGTGGTCTGTCTGAAAACAGCTACAATGTACTCATCTACATAAATAAATAAATCTTTAAAAAAAAGAGTTGAATATATAAACCTGTATGAAAAGCTATCAGGCTGTAGAGTTGTGTTTGTGTGGGATTTGGGGGTATAGAAATACCCCGGGACTGGGGCAGAGGACAAGCGGTAGTAAACCAACCGCCAAGGGAAGGGAGTTACGTGGACAAGTTGGGCTGTGGTGGCTCAGACCTGGCACCAGAGGTGCGCCTGGCTCTGTATTAGGGTTGGGCCTGAGGAGTGACTCGGGGCTGGTAAAGAGATAAACCAATTATTATTTTTTAATATTTACTACAACACATAACCTGATACATTTTGCAGGAAGGCAGGAGCTGAACCAAATCTCAGTGGGATGTGTAGGTCTGGGAGGGATCTGTTGGTCAGGGACAGTTTAGATTTCTTGGTGAGATGCAGAACCTTTAACACAAGCTGCAGAGCTGGTGTTGGAGCAGCTACCTCTGAGGCTTCCTCTACGTGCTGGGTGCAGAATGCTGTGGAGGAGTCTGCTGTGGACAGAGGGATGGACAGAACTAACCAGGAGAAGCTCGTGGCCGCTTTTGGGAGAACAGCGATGGCATTTGTTAAGAAAGAACACTGGATGGAGGAGGAGCTGAGATTCTGGTGACATCGGTAGACACTTGTGGTTTAGACATTGCGATGCCTCTTGAAAGTCCTATTGGAACAAAATGGCACGGCTCCTAATTAGAGCTCTGTTAACATTTATGTCTCACGATTTCCCTGTGAGGTTTCTTAGGCAGCTTCGCTGACAGGAAAAGATAACAGAAAAAAGCCCAGATGCTGATTCTGTGATTTGAGTTTCTCAAGTGCTTGCAGGGAAAGATTTCACCAGCTAAGTTCAATAAAGCCTAACAAATATTAATTCTTGTTCCTACCGAGGTCAGGATACCGAGTAGAAAATGCTGCCTCGGAAATATTATGGCGATATTAGTTATTTTTTGCCAAGTGCTTATGCAAATTCCATATTAACTCGACTGAGCCTTGAAATGAACAGTGCAGAGGGTCTCTCACATTAGGAAAACAAGCAGGTGGAAGGTTTGCCTGACTTAGCATGATTCCCAAAGCCTTTGGGTATCTGCATATGGATAGACAGAGAGGAGGGCTCCTTCTCATCATAATGAGCCTCAGCAAGGACTGGCCTTTTGTACCTATGCACCTTGTTTTCCTTTTGGACCATTGCACTAAGACTGGTACTGCCCTTGTCGTCACCATGGTGTGGTCCTTGAAGTGCTGAGAAAGCTCCTCAAACCCCAGGAGAAGGCCATGCAGCTCCGTGGTTAAGTACATGCCTTGAATGTGTGAGGCTCTGTGCTCAATCCTTCCAGTCTCCTCCTCCCTCTTTCCCTCTTTCTCCCCCTCCCATCTCCTAATCTCCTATCCCCTCCTCCCTCTCCTCTCCCCTCCTTTCCTCTTCCCCCTCCCCTTCTTTTCCATTTTTTTTTCTTTCCATCTGTCTCCTCCTCCCCTCCCCTCCTCTTTCTTTGCTAGGGATACAACACAGGATCTCCCCCACACTAGTCGAACATGGTTTTCTAAGGAACATGCTGGCTTTTCCACAGTAGGGTTCTGAGGTTCCTTGGAGAAACTGATCTACAAAATCCCAGTGATCTGATCTTATACTTTTTGTGGGGTTACCCTGCTCCTGCCTTAGGAGAGAGTAAACTTCCCCAAGTCTTGCATGAGGCAGTTCTGGCAACTCCTCTTTCATGTGTGTCTTCTTATCTCCAGTCCCTCCTGCAGTCTCCTCTTTTCTCTGGGAACTTCTTTCTTCTTGGCTGGGTGAACTGCTATTTTCCCTTTGCGTCAATTCTGCAGGACAATCCTCAGTAGGCAAGGTTGCTCTAGCATCTACAAAGGGCCTTGACTATAACTGCTTCCCTCTCCTGGCTCAATCCTTGTGTCCTTGAATCTCTTCATTTCCCCTGCCCTGTAACCAGGCCCAGACAACTCCTCCTACTCTCTAAAGTGGCCTCTAGAATCCAGACCTAGCCTTTCCTCTTACATTATGCTGCTAGTCTATAAACCACAGCCCTTGTCAAGCTACGGGTTCCGTAACAGCCTTCAATGCTTTTCCTTTGTTCTCAGGATCAACCCTTTGCTGTTTGTTCACTTGGCATTTAAGGCCTTGTCTGACCGAATCCCCAAAACCAGACATGAAGAGTGCTGTGGGCAGTCTGGGGATAATGTGCTTGCAACTCAAAAAAAGAAGTGGGGGCTCCCTTTCTGGAGCTTCTGTCCACTTATGGGGTCTGTTCTGCCAGTTTCCATACATCTGTGTCCTTATGGGCTAAAGGCTCAAAGATGTGTCAATTTTGCCTGCTAGATTTTGTTTTCTTTTTCCTTTTCAATTTTAGAAATAGTAGGCTTGCAGATTTTTAATTTTCTGCAGCAAGCACTTTAAACAAAACACTGTAATGTTCCATGAAATAAAGGACTTTTGTACAGCAACAAAGTTCATGGTTGCAGAATAAAGGTCAGGACTCTGGGGGTTGGGGCTTCTTTTTGCTTCTCTGCATAGAACTGGCCAAAACCTCGAGTATGAGGTCAGCCATGGAGGATGGGGGTCAGTGGGGAGCCAGGTTGATGAATCTTCCTTTCCTAATGCTCCCTCTTCCTGCAGCACTGGCATGTGTGTGTGTGTGGGGGGGCGCTAAGGAATGTAGCAGAAGCTCCTGGAAAGCAGCTAATGCCTTGAGCATTGGCTGAGTCCCTTTGGTGAGATAAAGGGTAGCCCCAAGATGAATTAGGTAGCCTTCATCTTTACTTCTTCCTGCCAGTGTTACCAGCGTCAGAGGTGAAACACCAGGGAAGGACAAGTATGCAGGGTTTTCCTGTGTAGCCTTCGCTGGCTTTGATATTGTAGCAATTCTCCTGCCTCAGCCTCCGGATTGGATTGAAGGGATAAGCCACCACAACTGTCAGGGAAGAGCCACTTCAAAGGGGCAGTTTATAGGCATCTGCAGCAGTATCTATCCTGGATGATAGATGCCACCTACTTCAGTTGCTTTGGTCAAGGCTGAAGGAGGTCTCCTTGGAAAGGTGACTGGCACATAGAATCGAGGGTGACATTTTGTGAGGCTGGCTTGGCAGCTGTTCATTTGGGTCTTGGCAAGATGCTGAAGCCCACAGCCCCCAAGAGATCATGGCTTAAATGGTCATATTTTACCCTGGGTCTGGCACAGCCTGAGAAGCAAGCCAGGGAGTGGTTGAACACCAGGCTGTCTCCAGAAAGACACTGAGGGCCATAGCAGTTTTCTCAGAGTGTGCTCTGGACAACTGCTGTGCTTCTGGGATCATGACACACTTTTCTGTCTTGTAAAAAAGGTCAGCATTTTAGGAGGAGAGCTTGAAGAATCAAATGCTTTTATTCCAGTTGGTGGCAATATTCAGGGCATGAGAAGTTCAGGGAAGAGCTAGGTGTACAGAGTAAGGAGAAGGGCGTAGTGTGTCGACAAGATGCTTGATCAGCCATTGGTCCCAGAACTCAGATACATTGGTAATAGCGAAGTTGTAGTGGAGGGGACAAGGATCATGGCTTGTAAGTGTTGGATTTCCTGTGTTTAAATCAGTTCCACGTTCAGTTGACATTCAGCTGGACAACAATTACCTGACTAAGTTGCTCACCAAACTTCAGGTGAGCACTTCTCGCCAACTGAAAGATGCACCTCGCTTCCCAGACTCACATTCTCCCCACTTAAGAGACTGAGAGACACACTAGGCCCCAGATACATCATCTTACAAAGGGAGTGCTAGCTCATAATCGTATTCAGGCATTTCGACTAACTAGTTTTTTTGTTTATCTGGTATCATTTGACATAGCACCAGTCTTTTCTCTTGGTTCTTGTGCCTGTATCTAGGCAGGTTATCTTTTATGCTTCTGTGTTGGAAAGACGCATAGCCGTTAGGTCCTGCCTCCTGGTTTCTTAGACTTCTCATTATACTACGCCACCTTCCATCCCCCCACTGACTTTGTTGTTTAGCAAGGTCTGTTCCATGGGATTCTGAAAGCCTCTGTTCTTGGCCCCTTTGACTGCATGGTTCCTAGGTGACTCCATCAAAGTCAAGGCACACTACTCACTCGTCTCCTCTCCCTGATTATTGAGGGAATACAGAAGGCCGTTATAAGAAATAAAGATCTATTAGCTATGGCTATTTCTGCTCTTCAGCTCCAGCTGGGATTTGCCCATGGGAAGGTGTACTCCTGACACTTTGTGTGTTTGTGTTTCCCAGTCTCATATTTAGTGCAGGTGTGTGTATGCGAGCGTGCCTGCGTGTGCGCGCACCTGTGCACATGTGCTGTTTCTGCCCAGGAACCCTGGGAATAGGAATAGGAGCCATCCTTTGAAGTGGCCCCAGGGCAGCTTATGCCGCATGATGACAAGGACAGGTTCCATGCTGCCACCCTGAGCAGTGTTTCTTTGTCCTAAGGGCTCACTGCAGCCTGGTTCATCTTGGGAGCTTTCACTTCCAGCCTGCAGTAGGCTTTTGGTTACCGCAGCAGAGAGAATTTGCATTCTCACCGCCAGGGAGGTGGACCATATTTGCAGAGATTCATGGGAAAAGACTGCAGCGCGTTTGCGGGTCACAATAGATTGAGCAGCTGTGAACTTTCGCAGTACTAACCCTGTTCCCCAGAGCTTTAACTCTGAACTGAGCCCACCCTCCCTGTTGCCTGCCACTATCGCCAGCTTCCATCTGGTTCCCAGCAGCTACCACAGACCAGTTCTTTTAGTCTGGGGCAGGGATTTTGTTGCAGCTTTCAGCCTAGAGTAGCAAGTGCTGGGGTCCTCTAGAACTGAACTAGAGGAGGAAGGTGCGGTCCAAGATCATAAGCTCTGAGTCAGGGTGTAGTGGTCTCACAGGTGGCCATTTCTGAGCACCATCTCTGCTCCTGCTTCTACTCCCCCCCCTCCCCCGCTTCTGGTGACACACTGCTAGAGGTTAGCAGACCACTTCTGACATTCCCATAGCGACGGCAAGATGGGAAGGGGTCTGTGGGCAGCAAGTAGACGTGCCACCCAATCCAGATCAGGCTACCCAATGGGTGTCTGTGAGCCCCGCCCCCGCCTTCTCCCCGTGTCCTGCCCCCGCCCTCTCCCCATGTCCCGCCCCCAGACTGCGGCCAAGTTCCGGAGACAGCAGTGTTTCCCTGTCTCCTGCGGTGGGCCCAGCAGAGTTGGTCCCCCAGATTCCCCGCGCAGGCTTCTAGGAGCGCCTCGCCACTGCCCTCTCAGGCTGTGCTACTGGTGCCAGCTCTGGGCGGGGTCCTGCGGTTGTGATAGGCTCCTCCTCCCTGGCTCCTCCCCTCCCCCTCGGGTCCTCCTGCACTGTGCTCCTCCGGGCCCCTGCGCCTGCTCCCAGCCATGGTGGCCAAGCTCACTGCTTTCCTCGTTTGCCTCGTTTTCTCCTTGGCCACTCTGGTCCAGAGAGGTAAGGTGGGTGCGGGCTGGGGCACCTAGGGACCCCGCCCTGTGGCCCGGGGGTCGCTCTGCGCATGAGCGGCCCTGTCTCCGCCTGGCTGGCCTGAGGTGGGGGGGGCATTGGGCGACCTGGCAGCTCTAGGCCTAGATAGGGGTGAGGGTCTAAGACTTCTGGAATTGAACCCACTGTGAATTGAAGATGAAGGATGGGACCTTCGTAGAGCTGGTATTAAACCACTAGGATGTTAAAATCCTAGCCAAGCATTGGTGATAACAGCTGCCCCTAGGAGTGTACCTTGGGAAAAACCTTGAAAAGAAACCAGTCATTTTGAAAATTGGCTGTGAGGCCACCTGCAGCAAAAGCATCTGGAGAGCCTTCTAGGAGACTTTCTGGCCACTTTTATTGGGATCTCGGAGGGTTTGGAGTGAGGCAAAGCAAAAATAGGGTGGGGGCAACTTGTAGGTCTTAACAGCTTCCTATGTGCTTTTGCTGTCTGTCCCTACACTTCTAGAGACTTTGGTCATATTTGTGGAGGAGGTGGACACAGAAATTGTGCTGAATCAAGGGAACAAGTTTCTTTCACTGAGTGCAACTCAATTTGTGTAGCAGGCCACATCACCTGGGGTCTAATGTTAGCAATGCAGTAGCTTATGGCCTACTGAGTCAGATTCTGTGTTTTATTTAGCGGAGAAGTCAGATGCCCCGGGAATCTGCAGACACAGTCAAGTCTGAGTAGCGGCTTCTTTTGACAAATACAGCCTGACTGAGAAGAGCATCTTAGCATGTACCAGCAGTCTTCTTTCATTTATGTATGTCCCATCTCCACATCAGGAAGGGAAACATCCTCCAAGAAACCACTGCAATTGTTTAATTGATTCAAAGCAGGATTACGCTTTGAGCTTTCTGAAAATGAAGGCAAACTCAACCAGTGAGAAACATAGGCTTAGGCAAACAAGACTTGGTCTTAGCACTGACTTGTAGCAAGGTTTATGTCACATATAAGGAACACTGGGAAAGAGGAGACTCCTAGCCCAGGACATTATGCTAAATAAATAAATAAATACATTTTCCTGAGGCAACTCTTGGAGATACGGCCAGTTTAGGTTCTGGGTTCTAGGAGCTGCTACAGGGTTGAAGACATCCAAGACTTGTATCTCGGAGATGACAATCCGATAGAGGAGGAAACCCAGCATGAACATCAGATCTAAGTCATAGATGGTTATGGAACAGTCACAGGGATTAAGCGTGGCTCATGGTCTTAGTCTCCCTTTGGGGATAACATTTTTATTGTCTAATGGGTTTTGGTAGAGAAAAGTATCCTGTAGCCCACCTTATCCTTGAGGGTTGTGTTCCAAACACTGCAGGAGATGCCTGAGACTACAAATGTCTATTTCTTTTTTCCTTTGCTGGATTGGAACATGAAACCTTGTGCATGGTAGATAATTGCATCTTAAAGCATGGAGGCTTTGAAACTAGACTATAAATGCCCTTAGGTTTTCCTGCTTTGAGTTAAGAGAGATTGGGGAAGCTGGTAGAGGTGAGGTCATACAGTGATTAATTGGCAGCTAGGGTTTGTTCCCAGGCTTCTATGACTCCACAGTAACTATCTTAAAACACTAGACATAATTCATTTAGGCCTGGAGGCTGCCCCACTTCTAACCTTCAGTGGCTTCCTGAAAATGAGTTCTCTAAACCTGTTTAGTCCATATAATGACGGACAATCGCAAAGATGTCTTTGGTCCAGGAATGTGCCCATCTTAGATCAGCTACCACTTCCTGGGTGTTTCCTGTGCATATCATATGTCGTCCTGCCTTGTTTGCTTGCTTTTTTTTTTTTTTAAAGACAGAATCTCATGTAGCTCAATTTGGTAGCGTCTAATTTGCTATGTGTTCAAAGCTGGCCTTGAACTCTTGATCCTCCTGCCCTGCTTTCTGAGACTTTGGATTAGATTTCTGATTTTCTTGCCTCTGTGACCTGAGACCTGAGTTTACACTTATGTGTTACCATGTTTAACATGTATCTTGTTCTGAATCAGCACAACAACTGTTTAGGTTCCAGGTGAGGGTACTGTAGTCACATATCAGAAGGAATAGCAGGGTTCAACCTGATAAGAATGTCACTCTGGGATCTTTTTTTGTTTTGTTTTGTTTGACCTCAGAACACTGAACCAGAAGTATCTTTGTTTTGAAGGCAGGGACTTTTTTTTTTCTGTAGTGGGGTCCAGAGAGCTCTGCCCCAGTGTCCCTTTATCCTTGTTCCTGGTCCTCTGTAATGGCATACACCTGAGGAACCCTAGAAGGCATGCAAAAGGTTCCAGAAGCACGTCTGGGGATAAGGGGTAAAGTCCCTCCAGGCTCTAGGAAGTAGTGACAGATTTTAGCTATCAAAAGTTGAAAGGGAGGTTAAAAAGTCACTCTAAAGGCAAAGGGGAGTTAACTTTAGTGTCTGAAACATCTTCTCTCCCTCCCTCCCTCTCTCTCTCTCTCTCTCTCTCTCTCTCTCTCTGTGTGTGTGTGTGTGTGTGTCTGTGTGTGTGTGTGTGTGCACTTGCATGCTTGTATGTATGTTTAAGAATACCAACAGTGGCTGTACTTCAAGAAGACCTTCCAGGAGCCAGACTCTTAGTACATCATACACATGTATGGGATGTAACAACCTGGCAAGGTTGCCACCATGATCTGCTCTGCCCCTCGACACACACAGTGACCTGTTTCATTCAGTCTTGAAAAAAATAAACGAACAAAAAGGGTCTGTGCAATTCAAACTGCTTTGCAATTCAAACTGCTTTGCAATTCCATCTCACCACAGTCAGGACCACCCAATCAGGAAATAGACAGCTCTCAAAAGACCAAATATAAATGGCTAATAAATATTTGAGGAAATGTTCAACGTCCTAGGTCTTTGGGGAAATGCAAATTAAAATTGCTTGAGGTTAGAGTGGTGCTGATGAAGATGTGTGTGTGTGTTTGGGGGGCGGGCTTAGCCACTGTGGAAATCAGTATGAGGTTCCTCAGAATCTACAAATACAACTCCCATATGATTCAGCTCTACCACTCTCGTGCATATACCTAAAGGACCTCAAGTCAAGAGACCATGAAGTTAGCCAGGATATGGAATCAGTCCATACTCCCATCAACTGACAGGTGGCTAGTGAAAATGTGCTACATGTACATGATGGGTTTGGAAACAATTTAAAATATTACCATTGTTATATTATTGGTATTATTGGGGTGTGTACGTATAGGCACTATGCCACACTGAAGGGCACACATGGAGGTCAAAGGACAGCTTTCTTTTAGTTGATTGTCTTCATCCATCATATAGGTCCCAGGGATCAGTCTCAGGTTATCAGGCTTGATGGCAAGTGTCTCTACCTACTGAACCATCTTACCAGCCCCACAATGGAGTTTTATTCAACTGTGAACAAAAAAGGTTATATTCCTTGCTGGAAAATACGTAGAACTGGATATGATCATGTTAAGCAAATACCTGAGTTTCTTCTCTCATATGCTGAGTCTATATGTGTACCATGTATATATTTATATTTATATGACATGAAGATAAACAGGACTGTTGAGCACAGGTAGGGGAATAGTAATGTGACAAGAAAAGAGGGGGTTAAAGGGGAAAAGCTAACTATAATGTTTTTCTCAGATGCAAAATCAATGAGGAGGCAGAAGGAGAATAAGTGGATGCTGGGGCCGTGAGCATGAGGGAAGTGTCAAATATCATAAAGAAACCCATACTTTGTATGTTCATTTTGAAAATGAGACCTTCTGGAGACTTAGTTTCTTCACTTACGCCTTGGGGATAACGGCCTTTTCCTCCTGGCGTGGCAGCTAGTATGGTTAAATAAATGTAAGTGTCTAAAGTTCTCAGTGCAGGATCTACCCTCCAGTAGTTCCATTCAGATTAGTGCATAGTAACCCTATATCCTCCAGGTTCCAGGCAACATTTAAAAAATACACTTTGCAAATCCTGACAGTGAATGAATAAATAAATGTAAAGTAAGCTGGATGTGGAGGCCTAAGCCAAGGAGCTTCACTGAGTTCTGGAGGTATACTTTCTAGACACACTGACTTTCCTATTTCCAGTTATGTTTCCTACCTGATGGCTTGGCTTTTCCAACTTTGTGTTTACTGTCACTTTGTACATTTTGAGTGTCATTCATCTGCTGCTCTTGGGTTCCTGGGAAGCCTGGCTCAGAGGTTCCTGAACCTTTCTTTATTCTAGACTCAGCTCTTCCAAAAGTCTGCTCAGTGGTCCATTGACTGAGGATTTGTTATTCTAAAGTAGGTATATAAGATCACCATTGGATTTGGTGGTGAATGTCTTTAATCCCAACATTCAGATGGAGGAGGCAGGAGAATCAGGAGTTCAAGGCTAGCCTCAGCTACACAGAAAATTAGAGGTCACCCTGTGTTATATGAACTCTGACACCACTCTTCCATATGTCTGCATATATGCTCTTTAGTCAACTGACCTTCGAAGTCATAAAGTGTTGCTTTCATTGAATTCTACGTGTTATGAGTCACATAGGATAGTTGATATTCTAGGTAACAATACATATTCTACCTTGCAAGTAGAGGAGTGTCCAGTAACTTTTAGCCCCAGTTTCAAAACTGTGGCACAGATTCACTGAGCTGTAAGATCCTGTTGAAATGATGCATCCCCCAAAGCTTTCCCCAGTCCTCCTGGTGGCAGTGACTGTGTATACCTCTAGTGTGAAGCTGGTCCCTTTAGTTCTCTGGGTAGCAATGATCATTAGAGGTATTTGGTGTCCTGCACATCTCTTTATCTTTAGCCCTTTGAATGATGCCAGGATGTGTCTGTCAGTTGTCAATTGTATTGTCCTCTCCAATGAAGGGAGTGAGCTAGTTGGATCCAAAGGCTTTTCTAGAATTTTCTCTATGGTTGAGGCTTCATGTAGAGAGTACAATGTTCAGTGGGACAGCTCCCTTAGTGGAATTGGCAGAGCATCGGTCTTCAGAAGTCTAGATCTAGATCAGAGAAGAGTTACTTGGGCTTATTCTAGATGCAGACAAGAGAGCAGTTCCTTACCCCCAGGCCTTTGAACTTTAGCCTGGAAGTTGTATGTGGGTAGGATAGCATAGTGTGAGAAGCCTGTTTAGCATATACGAGGTTCTGGGTTCCAGGAAGTGGTGGTGGGGCTATAACAGGAAAAGTCTGAAAGTTGCTTTGTTGATAATGGATATTTTGTTGGCAAGGGAAAAGTGTAAGATGTTTGCCTTTACCCAGTACCTGTCTTGCAACATGACGATGGCTGCAGATAGTACCCAGTGTGTGCTGGAGGGTAGATCTCTACTGCTGGAGTACTACTGGTTCTGGCAAGGATGTGTATCTCATAACTCTCAAGATGTTTCTGTATGTATGTGGTGCTAGGGATAGGCATGAGAACCTTGTACGTGCTACTCAAATGCTCTACTGCCAAGACACACCCCAGACCTTGACAGATTTTTCTGAGACAGGATCTCAATGTGTAGCTCAGGCTAGCCTTGAACTCACCTACTTCTGCGTCTGCTCCCAAATGCTAGGATAAAAGGTTTCAGACAGCTTGCAGATGTATTCTTCAGAGTTCCCTCTCTGATTTAAATATACTCACGAGTCACCAAAGTTTCCTCACCGCCTCAGGATAGATGTGATGGAAGGACTGAGGTCAGGGGCCATCTTTGTGGGTGTCAGCTCCACTGATCTCAGATCCAGCCTGGACTCTGGTGAGCTTTGGCTGTTCTACTGTACAGGAATTCAATGAGATGGGTAGACATTAGCTCTCACCAATCTCAGTGCCTGATGATTTTTGGTTTTTGTTGTTTTTGATTTTTGTTGTTTGTTTGTTGTTTAACTTGAAAAGCTTTTATAACAAAAGTTTAAATAAAAATGTGCTTTGATGCTAGTGGAGCGTGTACTCTGTTTTGTGCCTTAAAAATCCATATTAACTTTTAATATGATAAATATCAATAGTTAGAAACCGTATTTAAAAAACATGAAGGTGTTCAAGTGTCTAAGCATCTAGAGTTGTAAGACCAAAAAGTTTGATGCTTCCTATTGCAAAATTACAGTGTGCTGTGCACACTGCTTATCACTTCATTGTCTCCTAAAGTGGCTGTTTTGGTTTTGGCCACCAGCAGTATACTAAAGTAGCCATTGTGTAATGGCCTTGCCAGCACTTGGCCTTGTCAACTTTATCATGATAGAGACCTACAAGAGTTACACATTTATATTACTCTGCTTTAAATTACATGTCTCTGTGAGCTTGTCTAAGATGGTTTCTTCTTTTAATGAATTGCCTGGTCAAGCCTTTGGCTTGGTTCCTTGTTTTACTATTTTCTCCTGGTTTCCTCTCACAATGCTCTATTTTCCTGTTTTCTTTGCCATATTTTCTTCTTACAATATCTGTCCGTCCGTCCGTCCATCTATTTCTATCTCTCTCCAAGTCATCCCCACTGTTTGCCTTAATCTTAAGTAATACAAGAAAGGGCCGTTAACTTCTTTATTGACTTATTTTAAAAAGTCAGTATCGTTTGTTTATTAAGTCAGGTGTTTTGTGTTAACAGACATGGAAGTAAAACATTCTTCTTTGCTCTCAGTTAATAATCTAGTACAGCAAAACCCAGAGAGTAAACTATAATATAATCAAATGAAGGATTGCAGTGGTAGCACTAAAGCATATATGTACACACACACACACACACACACACACACACACACACACATACACATCTCCAAGTCATCACCATTGTTTGCCCCAACTGATATATGTATGTATGTCTCTCTCATACATGATTTCTGTTGAGTTTTTGTCATTTGCCTTGTGTGGTGGGCTTTGTTTGGTGTCACCAGCTCTTAGATCCTTTCAGTATCTAGGGCTTAATTTAGGAAACACATTTTTTATTTTTTTTTTTTGCTTTTGACTCAGTCTTATTCCTTGGCTCTAACATTTTGGGTTCCCAATTTTATTAGACTAGAATTTCTGTTACATTTCTTAACTTACCATGCAGAAGCTTGAATGTGGTCCTTTGTCTGCCTCAGAGAAAGTGGCTGCATATGTGTGTGGCCACCCACATTTCTGCATTTCATTTCTTGTTGTTTCATAAGCTTTATCAATTTTGTTTGTTTGCTTCCTTATTTACTTTTAAAGTTGTTTTTACTCTTTGAATGTTTTATACATTTATACAATGCATAAATAACTGAGTATATCCATGTACCACTCCCTCCAACTTCCCCCAGTTCTCACCCCACCCTCCTTCCAAATTCTTGTCTTTTTAATTGTTATCAATATTTTTCAAAATCAAATTAATACTGCACATATGCACATGAGTGTGTGGCCACCCACTGAGGCATGAGATAACTACCAGAAGCCACACCCCCAAAGGACAGTGACTCTCAGTAGCCATTAGCCTGCCAATACCTCCTCTAAAAGTTTCAGGCCCCCTATGGTGGCCTCAAACTCACTCCACCACCACAGTGCTAGGATTATAAGCATGCACTCCCAACACGTATAGCGTGTTTTTGAGTGTGTGTGTGTGTGTGTGTGTGTGTGTGTGAGAGAGAGAGAGAGAGAGGGAGATGGAGATCAGAGGTGTCTACCTTTGTTGAGTTCATTTCTCACTGAACCTGGATAGTTGTAGATTGTACAGCTAGCAAACCCTCAGCATCTGCCTGTTTCCATTCCACACTGCTGGGTTGCAGACTCATGTTGCCATGCTTCTATATGGGTGCTGCGGATCCAAACTCAGGTCCTTGTGCTTTTGTAACAAGCACTTGACCCACTGAACCATCTTCCCAACTCTCCTGAGCATCTATTTTTGTTTGTTTTGGTTTTGGGTTTTTAAGACAGGGTTTCTCTGTGTATCCCTGGCTATCCTGGGACTCACTGTGTAGCACAGGCTGGCCTTGAACTCTTAGATATCCACCTGCCTCTGCCTTCCAAGTGCTAAGATTAAAGGTTTGTGCCACCACCACCCAGAGTTTGTTTGTTTTTTTTAGACAGGATCTCCCTATGTAGCCCTGACTGTCCTGGAACTCTGTAGTGGACACAAAACCCCAACCACTTCTGCCTCCTGAGTGTTGGGATTAAAGGACTGACCTGTTTCTAACCAAAACCATATATATTTGTGTGTGAGTGAGTGAGTGTGTGTGTGTGTGGAGGTCAGAGGACAGCTTATGGGAGTCAGTTTTCCCATTCTTCCATGTGTGTTCCAGGGATTGAGGTCAGGTAGTAATCATCTTTACTCTCTGGGCCATCTTTCTGGCCCAACATGTAGGGGTTTTAAAAGAAGGCACCAGATTCCCATGAGCCACCTGATCTGAGCGCTAGGACCTGAATTCCCATGCAAGTCCTGCCAGCTGTGTTACACCCCCAGCTTATGTCTTGTAGGTTTGAGTTAAGTTTTAAATAGTTCTGAGTGAATTCCCTGGGAGGCAGAACTGAGTGAAAAGGGCGTGGCTCTCATTCTTTGTTATTTGGGATGGTGCTGAATTAACTTAAAAGTACAAAGCAGAGAACCAAACACTCATCACTTGAATTTGTGGCAGATGTCTAGGCAAATGGCATCTGAATAATGAACCCCGTAACCTTTGACTTGAACTTGGGATCAGACGTTGTCTAGGAACACAGTTAATGATATAGCTGGTCATTTGTGTCCTGCAATTAAAAAAGTACGTTTAGAAATTTTACCATCTTCTTCCTGATCCTCACTAAGTTCATTTGTTTGCTTGTCCATCTGTCCATTCGTTCCTTTCTCCCTTGTTCCTTTCTTTCTTTCTCTTTTCCCTATATGCATGGATGTGTATTATGTGGTGCTTTGTGCCCTCAGAGGTCAGGAAGGTGTTGGATCTCCTGGCATTGAAGTTACAGATGTAAGTAGCTATGTAGATGCTGGGAATGAAACTCAGGTCCTCTGCAAGAGCAACACATGTTCTTAACTGCCTGGTTGGAGTGAAATTTGCTCTATAGATGAGTTTGAGGAGAATCAACTTTAAGAATTTGTAGTTTAAGGGGCTAGAGAGATGGAAGTGATGAAAGGCATGCAGTGAGTGCCCAACACCTGTGACTCCAAGTCCAGAGGGTCTGAGGCCCCGCTTCAGTGGGCACTGCACTAATACATGTACAACTAATACTCTGCTCTATATACATGATCTTAAAAATCTTAAAAGATGTAATTTTCTTTTCCATTATCGAGATTTCCCATTCAAATGTGATCTATGTAATTCTTTATCTTTGTTTTCATAATCTTATTCATCTTCGTTCCCCACAATGTATAGATTCCTGTTATGAATAGGAGTTCTTCCTCCTCCTCCATTTCTCTAACTCAAAAACATTGTTGCCTGAGAAAGCTAATGAATTTTTTATATATCTGAAATTAGCAGCGACACTATTAACTAATTAAAAAAATTTGTGTGTGCTTCTGATGATGGGTGACCCATAGCCTCTACACACACACACACACACACACACACACACACACACACACACACACACACACAGAGAGGGAGAGAGAGAGAGAGAGAGAGAGAGAGAGAGACAGACAGAGACAGAGACAGAGAGAGACAGACAGACAGGCAGGCAGGCAGAGACAGAGAGAGAGACAGACGCCCATGTTTTCTTTTGCTATGTTGCCTGGTTTTGACCAAGTTTTTGAAGTGTATGTAGTTATTGAATAATGTCCATTAAATTCAGTTGAATATATTATTTGTATAAAAGTAATTTTTGGTCTGTTTTATTTAGTGTTATATCCCTAGGGCATGCAAGAGGGTAGGTGCTTAATACTTTTCAGTTCAATGGAAAGAACAGATAAGTAATTTCCAAGTTTTCCATTCATGAGCATAGAGCTATAGAGATTTTGTTTTGAACCAGGCATAGTGGGGGAGTTGAGGTAAGAAGATGGTTAGTGTGTCTTCTTATCCTCTTGATTCCTTTTATGTGGTAGCTCTCTGCCTCACAAAGCTTCTTGTTCATGAATTTTCATAACACTTGATTTGAAATTACCCAATACTGGAATGAGCTCCAGATCATGGAATGAAACGTAACAACCTTTTGGTAACTCCACTGGGAGAGATGATGGTTCAGAATCGAGGTGAATGGAATCAGGCAAACAGTCTGATTCCACATGTATGACTTTCTTGGAATTACATCACTATGGAGGCAAAGAACAAATTGGTGGGTATTTGGGGTTTGGGATGGGTACAGGATGAAGACATAGGAGAGGTGAGGAGAAGGAGTTGTTATGGTGATGGAACTGTTCTCTCTGGACTGTGGTGGTATCACATGACTCTATACATGTGATAAATGTGTATGGAGATGAATAAACACTCTCAAATGAATGCAGGTAAAACAGTGGAAGTCCAAACTCAGTGTATGGATAGATGAATTTTGGTGTCTTTATTGAGATAATATACTGTATTTTGTCATAATGTGACCTTTGGAGGAAACTGAGAAAAGCACAAGAACCTCTTTCTGTTTCTTCTCAACTCTGTGAATCTATAGTTAGTTATCTGGTGAATTCTTGAGATCATGTCACTCAGGAATCTTGAAGACATCTTCTAGGTACATAAAGCAAGAGGCATTTCAAAAAATAATTTGTTCAGCAAGGAGGCATGCAGGGGAAAGGGAAGAAAGAGTTGGCCATGAATTCTTAGTATTTAAACAGTTCTCAGGAAGTTTAGTTTGGTCAAGAGAGAGACCTGGCCCCTGGTGCAGAGCTCCGCAGCCCCTGTGAATGCGACCACCTAGATGTGGAGGAACATAACAGAGACAGGTGGAGAGGTGACCATGAACGTTAGCATTCTGTAGCACACCTACATGGCATGAAGGTCACTGAAGTGACACAGGATAAGAGTCACACAAGAGGAAGACTTCATCTCAGAGACAAAGGACCGAGAGAATCTAGCCAAGTGGCATCAGATCCACTAAAGGGGTGAGGAGGCTAAAGCCTCCATTTTCCATGTGTGTTCTTCCTCAGGCCAGCCTCTGCTATATCCCTGGCTCAGAGGGTGTCACCATCTAGTCTGAAATGACAAGGCTCGTCCTTCTCATGCTCTCACCTGGCCCCCTCCCCGATGTCCTCCCACCTCTCCCTAACATGGCCTTCCTCCTCTGCCTTGTTTTCTTTCTCTGGGTTCCTGCCACACACCCTGTCTCCACAGGCTCTCTGGGGCTGTCTGTATGATTGGTCTGACTCAGGAGGCTTTCTCTGCCTCGCTTTTCTTCTGTCCCTTTGCGTGAAAGGCATGGTCTCTTTTGTTCCAGTGTCTCTGCCAACCTCCCACTTTCTAATCCTTTCTCCTCCTCAGTACCTGGTAATTGGTAGGTACTCAGGGTTTGGTGGCTAATTCATCCCATGCTGATGTTCTGGCACAAAAATCCCATGAAGGGCATTTACCACAGGTTTTCTGTTAAGCAAAAAAGCTCCTTATATATTGTGTGTATATTTGTGTTGTGTATATGTTTGTGTGTTTTGTGCACATTTGTATACATGCCATGGCTAGAGGGCAACACCATGTGTCTTCAATTGCTCTCTACTTAAAAATAATAATTTTATTTATTTATCTTTTGTGTCTGTTGTGGCAGCTCATATGTAGGTACATCACTTACATATGTGTGCAGTGCCTATATGGCCAGAAGGGGGTTCGAGTTCTCCTTGAACTGGAGTTAACAGGTGGTTGTAAGCCCCCTAACACGGGGTTCTGTGAACTGAACTTAGGTCTTATGAAAGAACAGTGAGTGATTTTAACCACAGAGCCATCACTCTAGTCCAGGCCACCTTAGTTTTTGACAGTCTGTCACCGAAACTATAGACTTTACAATTGACTAGGTGGGGTGACTAAGGAGTTCCAGGAACCGCCTGTCTCCATATACCCAGTGCTCGATTTACAGATGAGCACCGCCACATTCAGCTTTTACATGGCTGCTGCTCATCTGAACTCAGGCCTCTATGCTTGTGCAGCAAGAACTTTACTGAGCCATCTCCTTAACGCTGTTTGACTGTTTTAAATAGAAGGAGGTTTTCTGAAATTGGAATCAGAGCACCAAGTCCCCTGTGTTTCATGCTTGGGCAATCAGGCTTAGGTTTTGGTTGGAAGCCAGGTATATTTATGGTCCGTAAGACACATGACCTGCCTCCCTTCTTGGCTGTTTCTCTTCCTTCTCAGCACACACTGCACAGGCCATCGCTGGTCCAGGTCCTCTGAGATGTGAGACGCGGCACCCACACGCTCCTCTTGTCCCTGGTCCAGCCACTCTGTTATGCTTCCCTTACCGTGATACACTTTATTCTCTAAGACTTGGAGTCAGTATAAGGTCTTCCTCCCTGAGTAGCTTCTGTCAAGTATTTGTTCCAGCTACAAAGCTAGAAATCAAAAAATGGAGAGATGGAACTGGGCTGTGGCTCACTTGGTACGTCACATAAATCCCAGGCACACTGGCTGCAGTTGCAACTCGTTGTCCAGGTGCATTCCAGCTGTAGAACGTGTCTCTATTCCTTTGCCCCCACTGACAGCCCGTTGGGTAGTTGGACAGCTTCTTAGGATAGCCTGTAGCCACCTGGTTGAGGGTGTTTTCTAGAGCTGACACACACAGTCATGTTCATGGATAACAGTTGTTAATGCCAGCCTTGTCATTTCCCAATGAAAAGTCTAACAGGTGCTAGGTCTGTTCAGGGAATCTGCTGATCTCTCTCCTCTATCACTTCCTTCCTCTCTAGTTTCACTTCTCTCCTTTCCTTCTCCTCTTCTTCCTCCCCCTCATTTCTTCTTGTATTCCTTTGAGCAGACTAGATTTGTCCCAGTGATGCCCCCCCCCCCCCCCCCCGCTTCTGCCTGTCATGTGCTGGAAGATGGCTGTCACAAGTGATCTATGATTGGCCAGCTCTTTTTTACTGTTTCCCAGGGGGTTTGGAGAGACCAAGGATATAGGTATGCATGCTTGAGGACATGATGTTTTAATTATACAGATGTGTGTGGCATCCAGCTTGAAGTTCCCTGTAAAAGTGGCCTGTTCTTGACTTTTTCCTCTTCTCCGCCTTTTCTTTCCATAGAGGCAGATAGCAAAAAATGATGATTTCTGTTCCCTCTGATCAAAGTCTGTTAACCTTTCAGCCATAGCCTTAGCACAAAGCCAAGAACTACTCATTGAAGGGGGTGGGATGGGCCTGTTGACATTTTACAGGATTTGAAATGTTAAAGATCTTTTTTTTTTGTGGGAGGGGCCAAGTGCACAAAGAAGTCTATGTGAGATTCCTGGTGGGGGGCAGGAGGTGAGAATTGTTTGGCTGGGTCCTCCAGTGCTCAGGCAGGTGGGTGGCGATGCACTGATCTTTGTTCCTGGGGGAGAAGCACCTGTAATGTGTGCAGTGTCCTGCTTACTTCTCAGGGAACAGCTGGCTACTGCTTTGTCTGTACTCTTGGAACAACACGTACCCTCCTTTGAAGGACTGGGGTTTGTTGTGCTGAGGAGGGGCATGTGGTAGACTGGAGTGAGGCAGCAGCCCTGTCCTCATAGTCGCTATTGAGGGAGGGGTGCAGGAGATGGAGCATGTCTGGCTGTATTCTTAAACAATGCTTTTTATTTGGGGCTTTGATATGTTGCTTAGGCTACGACTAAGCACAGCACCTCTCTCCCCATAGAGCGGAACACACAGGTTTGTATGGTGCCAAACTGGCAGGAGGAAGCAGTTTCCTAAGGGAGAAGGTCTGTTTTTTTCCCCCCTGCCTTACATTTAAGAGCAGGGCTCAAAACCTCTGCACTCTAATTCGGTCAGTCATCATTGGCTATCTGTTAGTCTGGCAGGCATGGGTTGTAAAAACAGGAAAACGGTATTGGAAAAGGATGTTCCAGCTCAGGGGGAAGCCTGGGCTAGAGGCTTGCCAACTTGACTTTAAACATCTTTTTCAGTAGAACTTATCACAGCCAGTGACGCTGGGGGTGGGGGTGGGGGTGGGCAGTGTAGGGAAGAAACCTAATTATGCAAATTTTGATCTTAAAGCTTTATTCGTATGTTTCCTGGCAGGCTGTTCTTTAATCTCAAGAGCAAGATTGCTCAGAATTACCATATATTCTCGTTAATTGCATTAAAATTATAGCAAAGGTTGTTTTTGCTATAATCAAGAGTGATTTTGATTAATACTTAGGAAATCAAACGCCTCACCAGCAGTGGGAATGAGAACAACCTTCGCAGTCAGTCGTCCTTTCTCCTCCTTTCCTCCCTTCCTCCGAAAGGCCAAAGATACAAATGCATTGAAGGGAGTTTGAAGAGTCTATTTGCTTTTACAGACAGCCATTTTTTAAGGAAAACACTCTAAAATGGGAGTCACTTTTCCTCTTTCTTGAGTGTGAAGGGTATAGTATAGCTTTGAGGAAGGCAAAGGATGGGGGGGGAAGAAGGGGGCCCCCAGAGGGAAGGAGAGAGGGAAGGAGGAAGGAAGGGAGGGAGAATAAGCACACATCAGTCTGCCTTGGCTGAGAGCAAACAGTGCCAGGAGCACACGCCCTGTCTTACAGCACTGTTAAGTCAGCCGAGCACACTGGAAAAATCTAGGAGAAGGTAAAGAAGATAAGACACCCACGTAAGGATGATATGAAAATTACAGCCAGGTATGAGATAAGAACTAGAGGACTGATTGGAGGTGGCCTATCTTTGTTTCCAGAAAGCAGATGTATTCAGCCACCCCACATTATAAGTTGCTTTGTCCTCAAAGCATAAATGGACAAGTGTGTTTGTGTGCTTATGAAATGTTCATGAGTGTTCATTAGTATACTGTGTATAGTGTTAGGAGGAGCAGGTCGTGGAGGGAGAAAAAGATGCTGGAAAGATAGTCATTTGGAAATGCTATAGTTTCTAAATTTATCTTGCTACTTGTTCCAATGACTCTCTCCTCCATTTTTCCTCCCTTCTTTTTCTTTCCATTCTTTTGAGTGCTGAGGCTGGAAACCATGCCCTTGTGCATGCTATGCAAGCACTCTACCAATGAAGTACACCTTTGGCTTATGACTTCTCTCTTAGGGTTTTACCGCTGTGAACAGACACCATGACCAAGGCAACTCTTATAAAAACAACATAATATTAATATTACGTTTTTCTTCTTAAGTTCATGGAAAGATAAATAACACAGGAACATCTTCCTCTGGGGAATAAGGAGTGACACACACACACTCATACACACACTCACACACACACACACACACACACACACACACACACACTCACACTCACACACGAATACTGGAAGAGCTACCTTGGTGCTGCAATGCTATTCTTAGGAAGTCTGTACTGGCTTCATTTCCTACCATAAGGAACTGTGAGTTTCTGTGTTGCTTCCCTATTCATTTGTGTAATAATTTTCAGTCACAGGATAAGTGTAAAGTAGTATATTTTCATTGTCTCCTAGTTCAAGAAGTGTTCAGTACTCTAGTCAAAGGCAGAAGCCATTTGTCCATTGTCTTTTTCCTTGCCAACCTCTATGATTCCTGCTTTTAGCTAAAGTAGTATATTAACAACTGGCCACACAGCATCATTTGGTCAATAAAAGACTGAATATATGACAGTACGTATTAGTTACTTTTTACTGTGTTGAAAGACACCATGACCAAAGCAAATTAAAAATAAAATTGGGATTATGGTTCCAGAGGATTAGAGTCCATTATGACAGAGTGTAGACATGGTGTCAAGAGTAGCTGACAGCTTCCATTTTGCTTAATTCAGTGTGAGCATGAGTGAGTGAGGGTGTGTATATGTGTGTGCTGTGTCACCTTTACATGGGTTCAAGGAATCCAGCTTAGGTTATCAGGGTTTCTGCTATTTATGCAGAGGATAATTGTACAATAAACTGGGTAGCTTAAAATTTGAAAAGAAATAATAATTTTCTTACAATTCTGGTAAGTAGAATTCCTCAGAGCTCAAAATATCAGCAGAGCCATGCTCCCGAGTTCTCTTGGCTTCTGGATGGAATCTTTTCTTGCATCTTCCTTGCTGTTCTTAATCATTTTGTATCTCACAAAAATATAAGAATAGCTAACTGTTTTCTCGTGGATAGATGTGATCTCTCGGAAGCCTCTCTTCTGAGTTTTAGGTTAGTATGACCAAAAGATGTGTCCCTCAGGTGGGTGGAATGCTGTCATTTGTCACCTCACCTCTCACAGGTCCTCTGTAATCACAATAATTGGAAGAAGCTGTGCAGATGACAGGGCCATGGTACAATGTTCACAAATGCCAATGTGTAGCAAAGGCCTAATAATACACTAGGTGTGAATTATGGACCATAATTAAGGCCTTTGCCAGTCATATTGCCCAATTAGAATATACATAATTGTAAGTAGGACTCCATTTTTTTTTTTACAAAAAGAATAATTGCTTGTTGAAAGTGTGACATTAAAGAATAGGATCTGGAAAGATTTCCAAATGAATACTGCAGACCTCTGAAGAACAAAGGTGAGCACGTGGTTTATTTTAAACAGATGTCACCTGCTTTGGAACTTCTCTCAGGCAAAGAATACAATGTTCTTACTATTCTCCAGCCTTGAGATGGTATCTGGATTGTTACATAGGAGAAAGAGGCAAATAGTTTATTTCTGCCTAAAGCAACACAAATCCATTCCTTTACATTTTTGGGTACTGGGTGACTGAAAGATCCTCATTTAGAATAAAGTTCAGGGTTAACAGTGTTGTACCCCTTTGAAGGCTCTAGTTTCTTTGCCTTTCCAGGGTTTGTTGTTTGTTTTGTTTTTTGAAATGTGTCTTTATCTCAGGAATCATGGCTTCTTCCACTGATCCACTGACCACGTGTTGTCTGATCATCACTCTTCTTATGGTGACCTCAGAGCCCATCCAGATAATACAAGATAATAGCCCTATCTCCAATACCTTAGAACTTGGCTTACTTACACTTTATAGTGATTTCTGCCACATAAAATATCAACTGTATATATCCTGACACTTGAAATGAGAACCCCTCTGAGGGATTGCACCCATCACAGGGGACTGGACATTATATCATTAGCATTGTGTCATGATGTCATATTGCTTTTATTTTACATAAAACCACAATAGATTCCTAGATCATATCTAGACAACTTCCATATATGCTTTTATAAACAGTGTAAGATCTTATGAAAAACAGAAATGAAAATTCCACAATCTGTGTGTTAAGTGAGGGGTCAGATGAAATGACTCTGACCCATTGCAGGGGCCTAAGTACATTTTTCTTCCACTGAGTGGTGGTTAATAAGCACACACTAAACTAAATGGACAGCGCATGCAGTCTTCTTTTGTAGCCTGGGTTCTGCTATTCTGTCCAGGTCTTCTGGTATTCATGTTATTTCATGTGTCATCCACTTATTTGTGTTCCCCTCACTCGGGAGTATCTATGTTCCTCAGAATTCTAGGTAGGTGAATTCCTCTGACAAACATGTTGAGTGTACTGTGGGGTTGTGTCTCAGTGGTTCTACTACAGGTGTCTGGCCTCAGGCCTCTTGGGCATCCTTTGTGCAGAAACGTTAGAACTCATCTACTCTGTGACTACTACAGGGATGTGGGGTGATAGGCAGGACAAAATGGTCCTCTGGTTGAGGGTAAAGGGGGAAAGAGACTTGATGTTTCAAGTGTGTTATAAAAATTATGTCTTTTATTTTGAAATTATAATATAATTACAACATTTCTCCATTCCCTGTCCTCCCTCCAAACCCTTCCATGAAGGCTGGAGAGATGGCTCAGTGTTTGGAAGTATATATTATTCTTCCAGAAGAACTGAGTTTGGTGCCCAGCACCCATGTCAGATGGCTCACAACTGCCTGGAATTCTAGCTCCACAGGCTCTGACACATCTGGCCTCCTTGGCCATACACAGCATGACACTAAAATAAATGTTAAAATGCCTCCCATCTACTCCTGCTTGCTCTCTTTTAAATCCATGACCTCCTTTTTCATTAATTGTGTTACATGCATCTATGTGTAAATACAACCTATTCAATCTGTGATGTTACTTGTATGCTTATGTTTTCGGGGCTGACTCCTTGGTATTGCATAACAATTGATGTACTCTTCCCTGGGGAAGACTATTTCTCTCCCTCAGCATTTATTTGTTGTATGTAGTTATTTGTGTAGAGTTGAGGCTTTGTGGGCTTTCCTCCACGTTGGCGTGTCTATTAGCTTGGTGAATCAATGAATTTATTGAGAGTTAGTTACTTAGAAGAACATGTGTGACCCAAAGGCAGCTCCATCATCAAAGGCTCACCACAAAGGCTGGGGAGATGGCTCAGTCCATAAAGTGCTTGTTGCACAAGCACAGTTCTCTGAGCTCAATACTGAACTCCTATGTCCAAAGCCAAAGCTGGTGGCGCACACTTGTGCTCTCAGTGTTGGGGAAAGGGAGACCGAGAGATCCCTGGCACTGACTAGCCAAGTGACTTAGCTTAGTTGCTATGTTCTAGGTATGTATGAAAGACTCTCTCAAAAAAGAAAACACTCAGGGTTGTAGAGAAACATAAACATACACACCTGCACATATATCTACAAAGTTTTGTTTTGAAGTTCCATCCAGCATGGGTGATGGCTCACTAAAGCTGTAGCCGTAGGACTCTCTAAACAACTTACAGGTAGATCTGAGGAAGCCCCTGACCTTGCAGAGGGACCAGAGGCATTTCATTTTAAGTTTCATGAGTCCAGTGAGCCTACCTTCTGACTCCAGGAAGGGATTAGCAGTAACTGTCTTTATGAAGGACTGTGATTTCAGCCTAGAAGTGGCCAAAGTCCTTAAAGAAAACAGCGTGCAGTAAAGGGTCACAGGGCAGGTTGGAGGTAGACTGGAACTGAAATAAGTCTTCGTCATGCCTTGGCAATACCTGCCCCACTCCAGTCCATTTCCATCTTCACAAGGCCTCTCCATTATAGATCTCCCTCTTCTTTGAGGTAGGGCTTCAGTGTGTAGCCCTAGCTGGCCTAGAAGTACTTGAAGTCGTCATATCTACCAGGCTAACCTTGCGCCCGTGGTAGTGCTCCTGCTGCCGACTCGAAGCTCCTGCCATGGATTAGTCTATTAGTCTATCTTCTCATCTGGTGTCCTTACCATTAGATTGACACCACACTACTAAGCTTGTTTTAACTTGATTACTCCTCTTTACATTGTTTCTCTGGAGACAGCGCAGTGGTTCAAAGTACTTTGGCTTTTGCAGAGGACCTGGGTTCAGTTCCCAGCATTCACATGATAGCTCACAGATGCCTCCAAGTCCAGTTTTAGGGGATCTGATGCCCTTTTCTGGTCTCCAAGAACTCTTGCACACACATTGTTGATTTTGTGTGTGTGTGTGTGTGTGTGTGTGTGTGTGTGTGTGTGTGTATCATATTAATGATATATATTAAACAAATGAAAAATATATTTACAAATCTTTTGCCTACATATGTGCGAGTATCAGTCTTTGCCTTTGCTGCCCCTAAGTCATCATCTAGCTCACACACTGGGAATTCCCAGCAAGTATTGCATCTTGTTATGAGTAGCAGTAATTAGATGAACCAAAATGTGACAAGGGGAGTGGAGCGATAAAACAGGCAAAGTAATTTCGCATTATTTCCAGAGTGGCATCTCATGGGAAAACTGCTTAATGGGTTGCTTGTTCTGTAAGTTGGGCGAGCGTTCAAGTGAGTGTCTCTGGGGCACTACTTTGGCCCAGGGCTATAGAGAGAGCTGGACATCTCTACTGGTTTCTGGATAAGATCTCTGGCCTGAGTGGGGACTGGTTCAATTACTTTGGCTAAGGTACCATTCATAGAAGGGTTGGCTCACCAGCTAAAACCTTACTGAAAAGATAGGGAGAATTACTGGTTTTTAAATGAGACACTGTACTTATCTTTCCCACCACCATAGTTCAGAAGCTTACAGACCATAATCATGTAAAAGGTCATGAATCTGCCTTATGGACAATTTAGAAAAGCATACATATTTTTTCCACATCTTTCTATCTCTTTTCTAAGTGTTCTTTCTTTAGTACTTGGGGCTTTATCCCCAGCATTTTGGGCTTCCCTACTCTTTTCCCTAAAACCTGTAACCCCACATATGGCTGCTTGCTGGCCATGTGCCTGACCTCCATGGCAGCTTAAAGGGAATGGCTTGTCCCTTCTCCTTTCTCCTCCTCTGGGGAGCTGCTAGGGTTTTACAGTCCTGTGATTTTTCTTTTGAACTCTAATAAATTGTCTTTGTGGTTCCATTTGATTCTATTTCTAAGTTCTTTTATCAGTGTGATAAGGAATTCCAAAGGGGACCTTGATCTCCTCTGTATCTGTATCACTGTAGGAGGAAGATTATAAGAGTTAAACTTGATAATACTGAACCCCGTGTTCAGGATTTGGAAGGAATATGTAAAGGATGCTGAAAAGAAGCATGCCTTGGCTACTGGGCTATAAGCTTTTGGCTCATAAACTTTTTAGGTGCACTTGCAAGCTTGGCACTAGCAGTAATTGCCAGATTGTGGACAGGGCCCACATGACCTTGTAGCTTTGGGCAGGTTGAGTATGGTACACTGGGCTGTTCCAGTTAAGTGGGGTTGGCAGTGCTGCTTGGAGGGGTATATGAGAGGATTTGGAGGAAGGGAAGGGAGAAGTGTTGTAATTATAATTTCAAAATTAAAGGGCTTAGGATAGGAGTCAGTGGTAAAGCAATTGTCTGACATGTGTGAGGCCCTGGAAACAATAAAATAAAATAAGCTTTAAAACTTGAAAATATACAATAGGTAAAAAACTCATCCTCTCTGGTTAGTCTTCCTGAAGCCATTTTTCTTGTCCATATTGCATATTATTTATTCATTATTTTGATTAATTATTTTATATCCCAAATGTTACCTTCCTCTGGTCCCCCCTTGCAGATTTTCTCCCCCTCCCCTTCACCTCTGAGAGGGTGTTTCCCCTGCACCCCAAGTAATACCCCTTCCCTGGTACATTAAGTCTCTAGGGGATTAGGCACATCTTCTATCAATGAAGTTAGACAAGGCAGCCCTCAGAGTGAGAAGGTCCAGATTCTGAGATAGACTTGGTGATGGCTGGCTTTGTCTTACTGCTTGCTTAGTTATTTTTCTATCACCATGACAAAACATGACCGATGCGCCTTATGGAAGAAAACATTTAGTTGGTGGCTTGCTTACAGTCAGAGGATGAAAGTCCTATCACGGAAGATCAGTGGAGAGGGAAATGGTTGGTGCTTATTGATCATTGCAATCGGTAACAGTGCTTCTCCCCCCAGCCAGGGTGGCCACATGCGATTTTCTACAGCCGAGAGTCCGTTACCTTGCATGGTTAATGGGGCCTTCCAGACAAGTGTAATTTATAGGTCTGGAAATGAGAAGCCTGCCTGAATTATCCAGCAGTGCCAGTGGCATCACGAGGGATGATCCGTCAGGACAGGAGCAGAGGGTGCTGGCTGAGGATAAAAGACCATGAACTAAGGGATGCAAGTAGCCTTCAAAACATGGACTAGGCACGAAAACAGACTGTTCTCCAGAGGAGCCCCGAAGAAGGTTCTATATGACTTGCTGGTGGTCAGATTTTTCACTTACTTCAGGCTTTTGGCTTCCAGAACTGTGTGATCACAGTGTGAGTAGTATTTACTCCAGTGCTTTTGTGTCCGTGGGTTTCTGCATTCTGTTAAGGAATGTGCTAGTTAAAGAATAGAAAATGTGAGCTCTGTATCTAGGCCTCTGAGTCCTGTGTGTTTGGAGATAAACACGCCATGCTTAGTTGCTGCTCATGCCCACTGCTGAACAGTCTTGTGTACCTCAGGATAGACTCAAACTGATTATATAGCTAAGAATGACCTAGCCAACTCCCAAAGGCTGTCTTCATCTCCAGAAGGCCAAGTTTATAGATGTGCACTAACATCCCAGGTTTCTGCAATGTTACGGTTCAAACCCCGCTCTTTGTGCAAGGTAGACAAGCTCTTACTTACTGAGCTACATCTCCGACGCAGGAAACTTTCTTCGGGCTCTTCTTCCTTTCTCTTCAAATATCCAGATCTGTCATTTCTAGTGGATTTTTTTCTTGCCTTGTACTCCTTTTTTTTTTTTTTAAAAAAAAAAAAAAGATTTATTTATTTATTATGAGTACACAGTTGCTGTCTTCAGACACACCAGGAGAGGGCATCAGATCCCATTGCAGATGGTTGTGAGCCACCATGTGGTTGCTGGGGATTTGAACTCAGAACCTCTGGAAGAGCAGTCAGTGCTCTTAACCACTGAGCCATCTCTGCAGCCCTGCCTTGTACTCTTAAAACATCTATATCCTTAGTGTCCCAAAACAATCCAAGGACTTCTTTTGTGTGTGCAGAACCAAATGCAGACTGTAACAAGGAAAGGCCAGGTGAGCAACTGCACTTTTATCTTTCATAGTATTCAGTAGTTTGCTTGATTTGTTTCTGTTACTGGGTGATGTATGGATTGAGTTGGGGAAATCAGGCAGATTTGGGCCAGGTAATATTCATTGAAATTGCTCTGTAGCCCAAGACAGAAATCTCCCATTTTCTGCAGAAGCACAAACCGTGGTGTTTTCTTCCTTTTAAAGGATTTGTATCTGTGAGAGCAGCCAGAGTGACAGCAGGCAGGGTGACACACTACTCTCAGGAGGGTGTTAAAGTTCAGCATGTATTTATGGCCAAGGACTGGCTCGTTCTGACTTGACCCTGCTGCTTAGACTGCTCAGTCACTGTAGAGTACCACACCAGATCCAAGGCTGTGACCCTCTGACTGTGTACACAAATATTTGAATTTGAGTGGGTGTAACAGAACCTCAGTCTGCCATTGGATGTCTGTGGCAAGGGGATTTGAGCCACTTACAGGCAGTGTGACACCTATGAATAACTTTACATAGGAAAGCTGCACAAGTTGAATTGAGGAAGGGACAGAGAAGAATTGGGGCTTGTGGTGGGGAGATGTCTTTTAGTGCAGGCGGTGACCCTCAACAGCCAGAATAGTGCTTTGAATGCTTATGGAGTCAAAACACATAGGTTTCTAATGTGTGGTTCAGTGTAAAAGCTCTGTCTCTCTGTGTTTCTCAGTGTCTATCTTTGTCTCTGTATCTCTCTTCTGTGCATGTGTGCGTGCATGTGTGCATGCATGGTGATCTATGTAGTCTAAGTTACATTCGGACTCAAATTCTGCTTCAGCCCCTGAGCATTAAAATAACAGGTGTGCAACACAATGCATCTATCCAAGCTAATTGTAGCAAGCCATCTTCTCTATTTTCCTCTTCCTTCCTTTTCTTCTCTTTCTTTGAGATAGAGTCTCACTCTGCAGGTGATACTGGTCTGACATTTTACTACATAGTCCAAGTTGACCTTCAAAATGTGCCAATCCTCCTGCTTCAGCCTCCTGGGTGCTGAGATTGCAAGCACGCTGTGAGCAAAGAGAAGTGCGTTTGTGCCTTCCCCAAGATCAGAGGTTACTGAACAACAACACAGGGAACAATATGGCAGATTCCTGTACTTTCCTTCATAGCCCTGGCTAAGGCAAATGTGGGTTCTTTTATTTGAATCCTAATTTCCAATATTAAGTTTTAAATCACACATATATATCATACTGCAAAGATCTCTGTGTGTCTGTCTCTCTTTTTCTGTCTTTGCCTCTATGTGACACATATGTGACTGTAAATGGTTAAATAGGCAGTGTTTCAAAGAAGCCTGAACAACCACAGCTAGGGATATGACTAAAATACACAGTAGTCTTTGTGGGGGAAGATAATGAACTAGCTAGAGATTTTCTTTTCTTCCTTCCTTCCTTCCTTCCTTCCTTCCTTCCTTCCTTTCTTCCTTTTTTTTTTTTTTTTTTTGGAGAGAGACTGGGGCTTCTGGCTGCTTTTGATGGGTTCTGGATCACAGGTTTGTGTGCAACTGTACAGTTGAATCCAGATGCAGACATGAAAAGGCAGGATGAATGGACATCAGATAAACAGCCAGTCCAGACTGGGGAACAGGAGGATGATGTGCAGATAGCAGCTCAAGAAGGCTCTATGAACTGAGCTGAGCTTAGGCCCCTCAGTCAGGACCTCTCTGTCTGTACGTCTTTTGACAGCTATAGCAGGTGCTCACTGGGCCAGTGGCTCTCAAATTGCTAGGTGTCTACCTCTTTATGGGCACAGGTGAGCCAGTTGAATTCTACTCTTGGTGTAGTTTCTCTGATAAGTTATCAGGCCTGGTTTCCTGACATGATTTTACTATGTTCATGTATCCCTATAGTTGCAATGAACCCTGATAAATTTCTGGGGTGGCATTCTACTCTCAGTAATAGGTCATTTATCAGTCTATATTGTATGGGTGGTACTGGAAAGATGGTGCCCATGACAGTGCCTACCTGGGTGCATAGTTAACATCTGTCCTCTTACCTGAGTCTCTCAGGGTACGGTACAGCCTGAAAATTACTGTGGAGTAACTGAAGCAGGTACAGCCTAATCTCAACAAGGCAGGGACCACCATACCTGGCCAACCTTATAATCTTTAATCATTTCATTTTCCCCTTTGTTTTCCTACATTTTATATTAGTTAATTAATTAATTAATTAATAGGAACTCAGTGTATATAGCCCAGGCCTTACTCTGTACCTCTGACTGGCCTTGAAATCATGAGAGTCCTTATGCTATAGCATCCCAAATGTTGAGATTAGAAGTGCGACTCTCCACACCTGGCTCTTTAACTATTTTTAAGTGTATAGTTAGTGCTTTTAAATGAATCCATATTGAGATTTCTGCTTTGTTGGCACTGCTCTGGTGAGCTCTGTGAAGCCATCCAGAGCTAAAATGTGGTATTTCATTATGGTTTTTATTGGGATCACGTAAGCACTGTCCTTTGGACAAATTAAACATTAAAGTATCTGGAGAATGTAAGAAAGTGTCTTGGGTGTCAACTATTTTGTTAACAGTAGCAGTGGTTTCCAGAAGAACTCGATCCTCAATGGAACTGTAGCTAAGTAAATGGAATTCCTGTTGTGCACCCAGTCCTTGCCCTAACACTCTGACCACCACAACATAATGCTTTGATGGCAGCAGAAGTTTGATTCTCTCTTCCTTCCCTTTCCCCACACGAATGTCATTCTCTGGTCAGCAGTTTGGTCCAGATAAACTGTCAACTGCCCCCAATCACAAAGTTTCTGCAAGAGTTGATCACTGCTCTTGTCCTAAGGGTAGTGGTGCCTCTTCTAATTGAAATAAATATTCCCCCCTCCAGCGCCTAACAAAGGTTAGAAGGTTCAGTAAGCTCATGAGACGTAAACGATATAGTAAGCTTAACCTCACAAAATACACAAGGCGAGGAACTTCAGTCTTACGTGGGCCTTTGCATGATGCAGCTGGCCGAGTTCTTAGTTTTTTGTGTGATGTGTATTCATGTTCATTTGTGTAAGTACATGCATGCAAGGGTTGTCAGAAGACAACCTCAATTTCCACCCTTGCCTTCTAGCTTATTTGAATTAGGATTTGTTGTTCACCACTCTGCGCACCAGGCCAGCTTTGGAGCTGCCAGGGAGTCTTCTGCTTCTGCTTTCCGTCTCACGGAAGAACCCTGGGATTTTATGGCCTCAGACTGTCATGGATGCTTTGCATGAGCTGTGGAGAAGTGAGCTGAGGTCCTAGCCATCTCCCAGTTCTATTTTTTTTTTTTTTTTTTTTAGATTTTAGTTTTATGGATATGAATGTATGGTGGCCTTGTGTGTCATAGGTATGTGGGTGTCCAGTGACATCACACCCCTTGGATCTGGAGTTAGAGATGGTTATGAATACTTGCCACAAGTGCTGAGAACTGAACTCAGAAGAAGAGCAAGTGCTGTTAACTAAGCCATCTCTTTAGCCTTCTCCAATTCTTATATCCACATTTTTATGCAACTGGACTCTTGATCAATTTTCATGAATTGAAATATATTCCCCATTAAGCTGTCTCCTATCTCTCCATTCTTTTTGCCCCTAGTCCTTCCGTTTGCCCTAAGAATCTCCTATTCTATTCTCTGTTTCTGAAAACACTATTATTCCAGGCACCGTGTGTAAGTGCTATCATGTAGTATGTATATTCTATGACTAACTTACACCCTCAACTGTCATTTTATTTCTAATTCTTGCTTATATTTTCTAAAATTTGCACATCCAACATGCACAACTTGAAAATAGTCTTTAAAGGCACATGAAACATCGAGAGGCCTAGATGATTAGGGCCACTTCAGGCCACATGGCTTTGAAGACCATATTTAGACTTGTGGAATTTATAGGTAGTGTTGAGCTTTTGAGTATCAAAGTTGATGATCCAGGCTGTATTCAGAGAGGAGAAAGAAAGGTGTCTACCCACTTGTGAACTGGAGATGGTCTTGGGGCCTGTTTTCTACAAAGTGTGTTATCTTGAAAGTCCTGGGAAGTGGCATGTATAGTGTGGCTCAAGGAAAGATGCTTTCTGCAAGATGCAGAGAAGCAGGTGGTCCTTGGGCATTCTGTAGAAATGAATTTATAGTTCTTGTGATGGCGTGACTTTAGAGCATGAGAGAGACAGGCAAAGTGGTTTGTAGGATTTGGACTTGGATAATAACGTGGGCAGCTGTGCCAATCAATGAAACTGACTAGGACTAGCATTTGGCTATGGGATATTGGAAAGTGGCTCAAAGAGGAGGGAACAGAGCCTAGATATGCATTTAATAAGTTTAGTCATGAAGTCAAATGATGGCTTTCTACTTTGAAATGGGCGATGTTAAAAATAAATGGAATGATATTCCTCAAATAGATCTGCAGATTCCACTCAATACTATTAAAATCTCAGCAGCCTTCTTTTGTAGAAATAAGCAGGATGCTCTTAAACTTCACATAGAAATTCAAGGGAACCAAAATATCCAAGCAGACTTGCCAAACAAGAGAAAAGTTAGTGGATTCCCAGTTCCCAGTAACGAAGACGGAGAATTCCCCAGGCAGGAGTACGATGTGTAAGATTTGGATCCCAGAGAAAGGGATGAGCTAGGGCCAAGCCTTTCTCCCTCTGTAGGGCTTGGCTGGGTGGGAAGATGGAAATCTCGATGGGGTCCTGTAAATGCAGACTGGGATTCTCCATGCAGGCCTGTGTATGAACACAGAAGGGACCCCTTTGGCTAACACTGTACCTCACAAAGTGATAGCTTTGCTTTCTCTTGCCTCTGAGGTTGTGTAGGCTCCATTAGGCTCTCTGTGTGGATTACATTGGGTTCTGCTCATGTTGGCTCATGGGGGATATAAGCAACTCAAGCTTCAGGTAAGCACATTTATACTGCCTAATGAGCTGTCTTATAGTGAGAGTCTACTACTACAAGCTTGAGGCAGAATGAGGAAAACCAAACATTTATTTAGTTAGTTCTTTATTTTTATGTGGGGGGCATTTGTATGTGAGGGGGACAATGCATCTTCGTGTTATGTTATGTGAGGGCCAGCGGTCAACCTTGGTTTTTGTTCCTCAGGAGCCAGGGTCTCTAACTGGCCTGAAATTCACCCAAGTAGGTTAAACTGGTAGCATATTGAGCCTCAGAAGAGTCCCCATGACCTGGTTCTCATTGCTTGCAAGGCAATCCCGTTACTGTCTTGAGTGGAATCACCAACCTTTATCTCAGAGTGAAACAAATGGATTGGACCTCGTGATCTCTGAGGTTCCTGTCTTCTCTGCCAGACTCTGCTTTGGAAATGTTCATGTAAGAAGCACAACCAGATGCAACTCCCCACTCCTCCGAATTTACACAGAAAGCCACTGCTGCTTGTAAGTGGGCATGGATTTAGGTGAGAACATGGCCTGTTGTCTCCGAATGTACCACACTTTTGAACATGTGAGCAGGACGTTTAGTGGCTCTACTTAACACCACACGCGATAATAATTCCTGTGAGGTCCCTGTGTGTCAGGTAATTTGATAACCATGTGACGTAATGACCTGTTACTCCTCATGCCAGTCCGCTGACGGGGACTCTCTGTTGTCATATTCATTTTACACATGAGAAAATTTTATTAGTATTTTTGTGGGTGTGTATGTATGTTGATATATATGTGTATGTATGTGTGAGCATGTTTGTGAATGTGTAAGTCAGAGGTTGGTGATGGTGTCTTGCTTAATAGGTCTCTACCTGACTATTTGAGAAAGAGTCTCTCAATGAGGGGAGTTTTCTGATTGGCTAGACTAGATGGCTAGGAAACCCCATGAATCTTCCTTTCTCCAGATTCCCACTGCTGGGTATTTGCTGCTATGCTTGGCTTTTATAGATGCTGAACTCAGGTCCTTATGATCACACAGCTATCTACAGTGGTGACTGGGAGGGCTGGATCTGCATCTAGACTGGCTCCCAAGCAGATCATCAGTACTGCCAAGTTTCAGTGTTGTCTCAGAATAGCCTTGCCTCCATTTTAAAGAAGGGGCAGATGATCTCTAAGGCCCTGGGATAGTACCTGGAGACAACCACCCCTCTGGTCTTTGTTGAGATGTAAATTATAGAACATAAAGCCCACCATTTCAATATCTGTACTTCAGTGTTTTCAGTGGACTCACTACACTGTGCAGTCATTCATTTGGTGCCAGAAAATTCTGCTGTCATAAAATGAACCGTCATGCCCATTAGCAGTCTGGTCCCTTCACCTCCAGCCCCAGGCACCCTCTCCACTTGTCTTTGGCTCTCAGCTCCGACTTCTGTGCAGAAGGTTCTCTTTGTGGGCATCCAGTACACATTTGTGATTTTGTTTGAATATCCATCATCAACATTTTTTTGTCTGGAAATGAAGAATGAGACCCTCCTTTTATTACATGCTCATCAGTGAAGTGACGTTTACAATTTGTACAAATCCTTCTGAGACGTTGGAAACCAAACAGCCTGTTATATAGGACACCCTAGCAATGTACAAAATGACTTTCAGCACTGGCACCTGTATTTGAACAATGCCATGCTTGCCGTGTTCCTCTTCCCTAGCAGAAACTGGAGCAGGGGATGCTCTGTGCATACTTGAAATCAGCTGGCAGAGCCAATACTCAGTGGCTGCTGCGGTTGAACTGATGCTGCTGCTGACTCCTGGCTTCTAGTGAACCCCTGCATTTATGTCATTATTGTCCTCTCTGAGAGTGCTTTAAATTTATTCATGAACTAGTTGGAGCTCAGGTGGTGACAGCAAAATGCATTTAGTAATCAGAATAAGAGGCAAGCTATTTTCACATTCCTTAGCAGTGCGCAGTGCCTAACTAACCCAGAGGATATTAATTGCTCAGCATGCTTTGAGGTGGAGAAGCATACATTTATCAAGACAATGTGTTCAGGTCTGGATTGAGTACCATGGCTTAGAATGCTGCACACATTTTAGGTAGATTGGGCACTAGCATTCTTGGTTTGTTCTGTGACATGAGGCTTGGATACAAATAACACTTGTTTGCACTAAAAACAAATTATTTTCACCAGAGACATTTGTTAATTTGATCATATATACCAGCAGCTTTGTTCTATGGACTTCCCATGAGCAGTTTTCACGAATGTTCTCAGGGAAACCACAGAAGTGTGAATTTATTTGAATGACCTACAGCCTTACCTTTTCTTGGCTGTGGCCCCAGTGGCCCTCTGCCCAGGGATCGGAGGACATAAGGTTTTGCTAGCAGCTGTGCAGGTGAGGCGTCAGTGTTTGATGGTAAGCAGGTATTATACATGATTCATTTCAGGGGCCAAGTTTAGTTTAATTTTTAAAAATGTGTGTGGGTGTGTGTAGACATGAATATTCATGTGTGTATGTGTCTGTGAAAATAGGCATGTGTGGAGGACAGAGGTCAGCTCCAGGTCTCATCCCTCAGGAGATACATACCTTGTTCTCTGAGACAGTCTCTGGCTGGGCTGGTTCTGCCTCCCTAGCCGTGGAGTAATAAACATGTACCGTTATGCCCGGCTCTTGTCTGTGCGCATTGGTGTTTGTCTGCATTCATGCCAGTGTGAGTGTGGTGGATCCCCAGTTGCTGTAACCACAGACAGCTTTGAGCCACCATGTGGTGCTGGGAATTGAACCTGGGTCCTCTGGAAGAGCAGTCAGTGCTCTTAACCTCTGAGCCAACACTGACCAAGTCTGTCTCTTTTTCATAAGTAGCTTTGTGCCCTGGGAGTTGTTTAGACACAGACACTAGTCCAGATGCAGGGCAAGTGAGTGGCATTATGGCTTTCGTGGACACATGTAAGTGTAGAGTAGGTTTTGTGAACCTCCATTAAGGCAGACACATCTAGCTTTACCAGACTAAGGTGTGTCTGGTGTTCTTTCTTATTCACTTCTACAGATAATGGTTATGATCTCAAAATGTAAAAACTGAAGCAATTCAGATATTTATTCAGTTAGGATTGATACTGAGCTCTTCTTCAGAAAACCTGGAAACTGCTTACATGTACAAATCAAAGGGACAGAGTGGAAACTATCCTTAAGGGGAACGTGTGTGTGTGTGTGTGTGTGTGTGTGTGTGTGTGTGTGTGTGTGTGTGTGTGTCTGTGTGTGTCTGTGTCTGTGTCTGTGTGTGATAAGGCTGTCACTGGCCACTCAAGAGAAACTGAGCTCTGCTTATGTCCCAACATTACCTGTAAAATCCTTCACTGGAAGGTGGCCCAGAAACCTCTGAAGTTCTTAGCCAGTCAGCAGACAGGAAGCACGCCCCTCTTGAGAGGTGAATTTGCCCTCGGTCTAACTCAAAATGGATCCTTACCAAGTTATAGTCAGCACTATGCATTGGTAACTGGTAATTGGAGAAAGCACTGGCCTAAACATTAGTTGATGTTTTACTTACTTTATTTTATGTAGTGAGTGGCTGCCATGTTGGACAGAGCATGCCCATAGAAGATTCATTTACCTGGATGGACAAAGTGAAACGGGCAGGAACAACGGAGGCAGGAACAAGTGCCAGGCTGCTTAAGAGCCCATCAGTAGTCTCTCCAGGACCACATGTCTTCATCGGGTCTTTGGCATCATGGCATCATGGCTAACAAGGGCTCACTTTGCCTTATTAAGATACCACCCCCCTCACAGACTATATGAAGTTCAAGAAAAACAAAGGCCAAAAAAATGAAAAATCATTATGCTTAATCTTTACACACCAAGAAAACTTTGACTATTTCCAGGTTACATCTTGTTTTACATGTACTTTATGCTCATTGTAACTAGTAAGATTTTAATGCATACTAACAAACCTTTAAAAAAAATCAAGTACTGACAAAAATGTATTCGTATACTTTTATGCAAAAATGCTTAAAATCTGTACATTTAGCTTTGTTTTTTCAAATAAAGTTGTTCAATTAAAAAAAGAAAAAAGAAAAGTCAGGGTTAGCAGCCATATACTTTCCCCATAAACACGGATGCAGAGCGGAGGTATAATGTTAGTCATGGCTGCAGCCCCCACTGACTGCCACGTACTGAGTTGGTGCCTGTATGTGTTACCTTGCGCCATCCTAAGGGTAAATGATGTCTTAGACCTTGGCTGGTAATGAAGAAACTGGAATGGGAAGGCAAGAAAACTTACACGTGCTTAAAAGAAAAGAAAAGATACCACCCTGGCTTCCTACGCTAGGTAAGTCAGGTTGTAATGGAGGTCAAGTTTATTCTCTCTCCTCAAAGAAAACAGTGCTAGAGGACAGAACCTGGCTATCCTGGTGTGCTGGATAGAACCAGCACTTTATTTTGTAGAGCCTTTCAAGGACATGCACAAGTTCACAGGGAACATTTCCAAAATTCTTCTCTATCGTTGACTTTGAAGAAGACTGCTTCAGACAGGTGTTATGAGCTCGTGGTGTGGTTTTCCTATTCAATTCTTAGTGGCCTTCTGCAGTAGATGAAGAAACTTTTCTGCTGAATGCTGGAACACTGCCCTCTCAGATTCCAGGGCTTATGAGTTGTGAACTGGGCCTAAGATCAATCAGCTGCTTTCTAAAGAGCATATGGGACACCTGCTGGCAGCCCAAACAGAGTTGAGTTAGAGCATGGGTGAGCGGCACCAGTGGGACACCCTTTGCTATATGTGGTGTATCGTGAGGACTTCTGTGCCTGATTCGGGTTTAGTTGTGCTAGGTTGTAGGTATTTGTTATTTTGAGGTGCTGAAAATAAAACCCAGGGCTTCATGCATGTTCCTTAAGGGCCACACTATTAGATTACATTCTTATCCTAGTTGTAGGACTTGAAGAAGTCTTAATAGATCAGGATTGAGCTTGAGGGTGAGTGCTTCATTCAGAGATGGTTTGGGTCTGTTGAGTCCAAAGTCAGTAAGAAATTAATTAATAAACATCACAAAATTGTGTCTTATTGCTCTTAGCCTCTTACCTAGTGACACATGACCAGATATGTTAGGAGCTCTACATGTCATTAGCCTGGTATACTATTGTGGAGTGAAGTGTATGCTTTTGTTGTTGGGTGGTCAAGTAAGGGAAGTGTTAAAAGGAGACTCAACTGCCTGATAGGCTTATGGTTTGGAAGACACTGATACAGAACCTTGAGTTATTGTAAGAAAAGGACATAGACACGATTACAATAAAAAAAAAAGCAGCCAAAACCCGGACAGGAAATAGTTCCTTCCTCTTGACACCTGTTCTTAATTCTTTATACACAACCTGTATTAGCAGCTTCCATGTGTGAACTTGTAGAACGTTTTTATGGTTGAGGATTTAGATGTACACACACAAATGTAAGAACATTTCTCTTGTCTCTTGCTGGATTGTAGAACATATTTCATGTCAATATACAGGCATTCCCCATCTTTTCTACCACAGTGATGTAGTGTGTCATTGTGTGGAAGAGCTGTGTTTCACACGGCTGGTCCTCTCTGGTCACCTCTGTTCTGCCTGTGCTGGTTTGTCGTAAGCAGAGCTACAATGGAGACGTCTGTGAACTCTGCTTTATGTCTGTGTTACTACTTTTCTCTAATACATTTTTACGTGTGGCATGATTAAGTTGGAAAATGCATTATAAAATATTTAAATGTTGAAATAACTTTAGGCATCTAGAAACTTTGCAAATACAGTATGAAGAGTTTGGTCTCAAATCTCTTTGGAGTACATTGGTTACCTGATGCACTGGCTGCCCTAGTCTCAGCACACTGGACTATATACTTCCAACAATGCAGGATGTTCACTATGCCAGCATCTAAGTCTCTGACTGGCTGTTCAGTTCTGAGAGCACTTGCTTTGGGGATTTTGTCTTCTATGGATGCTTTTCACCAATTGGACACATCCCTACACTAAAGTTCATAATTGTCTCAACGTGTTTCCTGTCCTTTCTCTCCCCTTTGGTGTCTTTTGTGAATTTGATTGAGTTTCATCATTTATGTTGTTTTACAGATTTTTTCTTAACAGTTTTGAGGTGATATAATCCATATATTTTTATTTGATAAATACTCGTATTTGCTATAGGAAACTTTACTTTTGGAACAATAAATTTTGGAAAAAAAAATTGAAAGCAGCAGAGAATTCCTATATGCACTGTACCTACACTCTCCTGTCATTGCTAAGATGAGTTTTTCTCAAGTTAAGACTTTATGTTGGCACTCTTATTAAACAATAGGAGCCCAACTAACTGCATGTGCTACAGAGCTCGGAAGTCATTGTCCCCATAGGGTCCCCAGGCAGGGATACCAGACTCTCCCTGGTCTCCATGATCTTAAAAGTTGAGTAGGGGGCCCAGTATCCCCTAGTTGGTATTTGTCTGTTATTTTTCTAATATTTATTCTGAGAATTGGGCAGTGTGAAAAGACCATTGGAAGGAAATCACTATCTGTTTCTGCTGGTTTGGTTGCTTTTAAAGATGCCACCATACTAGGCACAGTCCCAGCACTTGGGAAGCAAAGGCAGAAAGTTCTGTGTAAGTCTTCATAATTAGTATTAGGCCAGCCAGATACTAGAACCCACAGCACGCAGTAAGTATCAAACTCAGTAGGACACAGGGATGGATATGTGGGACAGTTAGAATGGCCAGTTTACATCCCAGGGATCAGCATGGAGGATGAAGTATTTTGAATTGACAAAATACTTTGTGGGAATCCAGGGTAGTGTGAGGATGCTTAGTCCATTGTCAGTGAGCCTGGAGAATACAGTACCCTTCCTTGTAAAAGCCATACTCTCAAGATTTCCTGCGTGATTGCATCTTTTGTTTGTAGTAAAGGAGAACCCTGATTTTCCTTGTTGTTGCTATTTCAATTTTGGAGAAAGTATATTGTTTTTAGAAGGACATCAACTCTGAGTCTCTGGTTGTGGTTTTGGATGAATTTTTTAATTAGTTATTGTTCTGTGTACATGCATGATGTTTGTGCCACAGCAGCCATGTAGAGATTAGAGAGCAACTTCGTAGAGCTGGGGACTGAACTCAGGAAACCAGGCTTTTTCACAGCAACATGTTCTTTTACCTACAGAGCCATCTCAACAACCCCAACTGTCTTTTGATAACAGTTGAAGAGTAAGGACTCTTTCAAGAGTGTGTCACTATATTGTTTTTCATATAAAATAATCTATAAATCTATTGTAGAGATAATCTAAAATATGTGTTTATTTATTTATTTGGTATTGAATATTGAACTCTACTACTGAGTTATTCCTCCAGGTGAGGTTTATTCTGATTGACACATAATAGTATTCTGTATTTATGGGGCACACTTTTAAACAAAGTCTGTGTATAACCTAGTCTAGCTTTGAACTCAAAATCCTGCTTCATCCTTCTTTATGCTGGGATTACAGACACGCCCTACCAGACCTCTTCCTAATGGTCAAGGTCCAGTTCAAGTATGTGTAGGTTCTTAGTGTCCTATTCACAGAACGGAAATGAAGGCGTGTGTAGATTGCAAAGTACCCGGAAGCTTATGGCCTTTCTCTGGAACAACAAACCAAAGTTATCGTTCTTCCTTATGTTGCTGCTGCTCATGGTGTTTTAATGCAGAACAGTAACTGACTCCAGGGCCTTTCCCTCCATCCCAGCCCCTGTCACATGCAGGGGAGAAATGGCAGCAGGTATCCATCCAGGCAGGAAGCTGAGAGCTCAAACCGGCAAGTGTGAAGCAGAGTGAATGGGAAGTGAGGCAGGGCTATAACCCCACAACTCTGCATTTCTAGATTCCATCTACACAAGATCTTGAAGCATTTATCCATCTGTGTTGCTGTGAGTGATGTGATTTCTTTTCTTCTTCCATATGTTCTTCTTTGTAATGCTAGGAATTGGGCCTAGGGTTTTTTCCACATGCCAAGTAAGCATGACATCACCAAGCCATATCCCTATTCTAATAATGTATTCTTTATCCATTTACCACAGATAAAGCTTAAGGTTGTTTCCCATATCTTGGCTATTGTGAATAACTGTGCAATGAACAAGAGAGTGCAGATGCCTCTGACATACCTTAGTCCCCAAGCTTGGTATGACTGGATTATATGATGATTCCATGCTTACTTTTCAGGAGCGCCCATACTGTTTTTAATTTATATTTCTTCCAACAATGTGCACAGATTTCCTTTTCTCTGTAGCTTCTCCAACACCTGTTACCAGCCATCTCTGATACTAGCCATTCACTAGGAATGAGGTAGAGAAGCTCCCCGAGTTGTTTTTGTGATTTCTTCTCTCTGCTCCCATCTCCTGTCCTTGCCTTCCTCTTCTTCCTTTCCCTTTTGTTGACAGTCTTTCAATCTGTGTTTCGAAGAAGATTAGAGAAATATCACTTAATTGTCATGTCCTGAGCTGTGGTGAAACATTTCACTTGGATGCAACTATGTTAGTCTCCTTGTTTTTGTGATGCTGGGAATTGAAGCCAGGGCTTCCTACATGCTAAGCTACACACATGAGCACTTGATCTTTAAGCTGCAGCGCACTGTTGCGGTTTGCTTTCTGCTTATACTTTTGGAATGCTCTTCAGGAAACGATCAGCCAGACCAATGCCTGCCACTTCCTTTAGTAGCTCTTTAGGTTTGGGTATTGCATTTAATAAATTGCAAATTCATTATGACTTGGTTAGCTACTGTACTGGAATAAAGGTCCTGAAGGCTCTACCCATAACTCCTTGTGCATTTCTATAAGAGTTACACTGGGTTTATTTCTGGGTTGTGCATTTTATGCCACTGTCATTTTGCTTTTATTTTTGGCGGCTTTGTAGCATACAAATCCCTTATACAGATTTTAGATAATTTTGGGTTTCTGACTTTTGTATTATACTCACCAACCTGTAGTTTGAAATCAGAGGTATGGTGCCTGTCACTGACCAATGTCTGCCCCGTCACTTTTCACACTGGCCACACAGGGCTTTCACTTATTCTGAACTGTCTCCTAGGATCTGTGCTGTGATTTTTTTTTTTTTTTCTGTTCCTTGAGTGCTTGTTTAAAATCTACACTTAGACTTGAATGCTAGCTTAGTCATTAAGAGTTTGGTTCCCAGCATCCATGGTGGGCTGCTAGCAACAAATCTGTAGCTCCACCTCATAGATCTGACACCCACTTCTGGCTTCTAAGAGCACCTATGTCCACAAATACACACATACATGATATTTCTTAAAAATTAAGAATAAGTAAAAATTCAAATCTAGACTCTCCATTTGAGATAACATGTGTGACATTCAGCTTTCTGAATTAATCCTTTTATACATGTTTCTATGAATTCAACCATTTCTTCTGTGGGGCTCCAGAAATGACTCATCAGTTAAGAACACTGACTGCTTTTCCATAGGACCTGGGCTTGATTCCTAACACCCACATGGCAGATCACAATCATCTGTAACTCCAGTTTTAGAGGATTTGACACACTCTTCTGTTCTCTGAAGGCACTGCATGCATGCCATGAACAAACATACATGCATCCCAAACACACACACACACACACACACACACACACACACACACACACACAAAGAAATTTCAATAATTTCCTTTAGATTGCCCACTTTGTTGATGAATAGAGGTCCGTGGCAGGCTTTTAAGGTCATTTGTATTTCTGTGATCCCAGCTGCATTGTCTCCTCTTTTATTTCTGAGTTTGTGTTTTCTCTCATTTTGATTTGTTACTGCAAATGAAACAAACTAACGAACGACTGGAGTTTGAGGCCAGACTCCTATATATAGGAAATTTGAGGCCAGCCTGGATTACATGAGACTCTGGATCCCACTGACTGAGCTGGCTACAGAGCTTCAGGGAGTCTCTACCCCTCTGTCTCCAGGACTGGGATTAGGAGAAAGTCATGCCACCGAGTGCTACTTTTCCTAGGGTGTCTGGGGAGGCAAACTCGTGTTCTTACACTCACACAGCAGGCACTTCATCCACAGAGCTCTCTTTGCAACCAGCCTGATTTTCTAGTTCCTATTTTATTTTCATTCTGACCTTAAATTTTAAAAAAATGCTTTTGCTATGCTTGGCTTTTCTTTTGTTCTATTTTCTAACTTTCTGAGGTGTAACACGAGGGCTGATGTGATGGAGACTTTCCTGTCAGGAATGCTTTCAGTTTGAGTGTATTGTGTTTCCATTTGCCCTTGTCTCAGGATCCTGGTTTGTTTCCCTCTTAATGTTTTTTGTTGACTTACTGATTGTTGAGAAGAACGTTGTTTAATTTAATCTCTCACCATTCAGTTTTCGTTTCATGCTGTTGTGGTCAGAAAGAGACTCTTATGTCATCACTGCTGGAATGTGCTTTGTGCATTAGCACATGATCTGTGACATTCCCTGTGTGTGCATTCGCAAAGAACACTTGTAAAAAAAGAGGGGTTTTTTTTTGTTGCTATGCTTAGATCATCCATTTGATGATGAAAGTTTCCTATTACTATGTTGCATTCTTTGTTCATATCTATTGATTGGCATATATGTTTGGGTGCCTGATGATGGAGACATAGATATTACATGCATGTTGATAAAGTAGGCCTTTTGCATTATGTAATGATCTGTTTTTTCCTATCACATAAGAGTGTTTCACTTCTGGCCTATTTTTTCCTGGTGTAAGTATAGCTACTTTTGATTACTATTTTCCACTTGCATTCACATCCCTTTATTTTTTTTAAATGACAAAGACCATGTCAAGAGTATATTTTAGCATCATCCTCAGTGGTTGAACACTTGCCCAGGACATTCTAGGTCCTAGGTTCAGTTCTTAGAGCCACAAATTATAATAGTAAGGACAAAGAAAATATTACAATGTTACCTTCATTTTAAAAACCACCTAAACTTAAAATTGTCTTCTTCTTTGTAGGATACGGAGACTTCAATGATTTTAATCTGGAGGATGCACTGAAAGAAACTTCCTCAGTAAAGCGTGAGTCAAGCAATCAAGTCCACAAAGCAAGCACTAGTGGTCAAGCATGGAACACACACACACACACACACACACACACACACACACACACACGCAAGGCTTGTGTCATCTAGTCATTTCTTTAGCCTGCTGTACAGAAGGAGAACTCTGACCTGTTTCCCTCATTTTTTCTGTTTTGAGACTGTGTCCCTTGATTTAGCCCTGGCTGTCCTGAAACTCTCTGTGCCGACCAGGCTTTGACTTTGGTCCTGTGCTAAAGCAGCGGTGACTCTTGGCCACTGATCTGCATTTCTTGATTCAGAACCCATGACATGTTATCATCCCTCAGTGTGATCCCTACAATGGCCTCAGGGACTGATCCCAAGCCTATTCTCATGATGTGACTTCTGCAAATCATAAAGTAGCTGATACAGTTTACAATCTGCTCCTCCTGTCCTCCTTTCTCCCTTCAGAGAGATGGGACCACTTCAGCACAACTAGGAGACCAGTAACAACCAGAGCCCCAGCAAATCCAGCAGGTAACAAGGGCTGAAATGGGAAGTGAAGAAGGACTCACTGGAACTCCATCTGGGAGAGTATCAGAAGGAGCCATGTAGAGTTTATAGCTGCACATATAAAAAGTCAGCAAAGACATACATCTGAATGTTGGATTTAATTCAGCAGAAACCTATCTGGTGGGTTACCGTGCCTTATGTGAAGGCAGCCATTTTACTTCCCTCTTGCTTTGGGTGATGATGAAGAAAGCAGGTACAGGAGGCGGAAGGGAGTGAGCCGAAGCCTTGGGCTATGCTCGTGGTTCCCCAGTGCTGTAACTGTATAAGCATGAGCCATTCATAGTCTAGCAGAGTGGGACAACCTCAGGCCACTGAAGATGACCAAACATTTTCTGTGAATTTCCTAAGTTTTTGAAGATCTCAAGAGAATTTGTTTATGTGGATCACAGCTATAAATATTTCTCATCTGAGAACTTAAAACTGAAAAACTCTGATTAATCTAAAGAAAATAAAAAGCCATATGCATTGACATATGTGGCAGATTTTTATGAGAAATAACTGTTTATAAAATGAAAACACAATTTTGAGTGATGAGTGACATTATTTTATAATTTTCTGTAATGTCTGGCTTAAATAGAATACACTTGGATTCTTTGTGCTGCTCTGAGACACTATATTACTATGTAGCTCAGGATGGCCTGGAACTATGTAGAGCACAATTTACTAGATAGACCAGACTGGTCTCAAACTCACGGAGATCTATCTACTTGCCTCACACCCCCCCCCCCCCCAGTGCTGGGATTAAAGATGTGCATCGCTACGCCAGGCTCCACCTGGATTCTTTATTTTAAGATTTCTTTTTTAAAAAGATCTATTTATTCATTATATGTAAGTACACTGTAGCTATCTTCAGACACAGAAGAGGGCATCAGATCCCATTACAGAAGGTTGTGAGCCACCATGTGGTTGCTGGGAATTGAACTCAGGACCTCTGGATTCTTATATATGCATCTGTACTGAGTTGTTATGAGTTCCTGAGGTCCAATGCAATATGTGAAGAAAATCTAGGCTCATGTTGATATTCAGTGTAAAAAGGAAAAAGAACTTAAATGTGCTTTTCAAAAGTTTCTTTTAATTTATTTATTTATTTATTTATTCATTCACTCTATATCCTCATTTCTGCCAGTTTCCCTGTCCCCCCTTCTCTGAGAAGGTGGGGCCCCCAGGGTATCTGACCCCACCCCTAGCACATCAAGCCTCTGGCGGATATATACATATCCTCTTCCACTGAGGCTAGACATGATAGCCCAGCCAGGGGAACAGGATTCATAGGTAGGGAACAGCTTTAGAGACAGCCCCTGTTCCAGTTGTTTGGGGACCCACATGGCCAAGCTACACATCTGCTACATATGTGCAGGGGGCCTGGGGCTAGCCTGAGTTCAGACTCTGAGAGCCCCAAAGGGTCCAGATTAGTTGACTCTGTTGGTCTTCCTGTGGAGTCCATGTCCCCTTCTGGTCCCTCAGTCCTTCCCCCAACACTTCCATAAGACTCCCAAGCTCCATCCAATGTTTGGCTGTGGGTCTTTGCATCTGTTTCAGGTAATGTACCTTTGGGATCAGTTGAGACATTTTTTTGGACAGGACACCAAAGCCTGAACAGTGGTGGTTTCTCCCAGAATAAATGCAGCGTGGAGCATGAAGCTCAGCCTCATTGGACTCTCCTATTCTTTAAATGGTTTGCACTGGCCAGCTGGAAACACTGGTACCCTGACTAATGCACAGCGCCCATATTACACTATATTGGATTACAGAATCACATCTATTACTGTTGCCACCTATCTCATTAAAAAAGCCTTTAGCAAGCCACATGAGGTGGCATTCACCTGCGATCCCAGCACTGTGGGGGCAAAGGCAGGGAGAATGCCCAAAGTTTGAGGCTAATCATGTTCTTTATTGCAAGTTCCAAGGTAGCCAAAGTTACAATAACAAGATCGCTTGTCCAAAAACAAATAAACAAAGAAATAATGAATAAAAAATTAAAAAATCAGCTAGATATTGAAAAGCTGCTCATATCACAGTCACCAGAGAGTTCTTTGAAAATTCTGTATTTTAATTTAAATTTCAAGTTTCGTTATTTGCAGCAAATACCATCAGGGAGGCTGGAGAGATGATTCAGTGATAAAGCACTAGCACCCGCACGGCAGCTCACAGCTACAGTTCCAGCAAATGCAACTTCTTAGTCACACCCATGTAGCACAGATATGCTTGCAGGAAAATCACTTGTATACATAAAATAAAACCATTTTTAGAAACTTAGATCTATCAGGGTTTGTGTTCAGGTAGTAGGAAATTCTGTATCTGACACACATCCAAGTTGGCGTAACAGTTGTTATTTACATTAAATCTTTAGGTAATAATCTTGGTTTCTGTGATTCAGGAAAACTATCTGCAGAGAGAAGCACCTTGTGCTGTTGAGAGTGTGTTAGTGTGTGTGTTTGGAGTGTTCTTTAAACCATTCAAAGACACTTCTATGCGAGAGAGAACTTTTATTTTGTTCACTTAGTCTGAGACAGGGTCCCACTGTGTAGCTCTGACGGATGTTGAACATGCCACCATAGACCAGGACAGCTCTGGATTCTGGCTGCCTATGCTTTCTAAGCTCTGGCATTAAAGGTGTGCACCGCAACCAGGCCATACTTCAATAAAAATACTTATACTTTGTAGTAATTTTCCAGTGCTGCTAACCACACTACCCTAAAGACATTTAGCAGTTTATACCAATATTCACTTTTCTTCTACATATTCCTATGATGAGTCTCAAATTTATTTTTATCCAGTGTTTTAAAATTGAAATCTTATTTTGGTTTAGCTTTGGTTTTGGGAAGTTTTTATTTCTTTTTTTCATAGTCTTGCTATGTAGCCAAGCTGGCCTCCAATTTCCCTTCCTCTTTCTGCCTCCTTGGTACTGAGGTTTAGACAATCCTATCTGAAAGTACTAAATTTTAATTTCTAGTTCATCATAGATTAAGTCTCATGTTCTCTTCACCCATGTTCCCACAGATAAGTTTTGTCTGTCCATTTGGCAGTTTTATTTGTACACATAAATATCATTTGGCCGTCTGTGCATCCGCCATTCTAGTCAGATACTGAAGAGTACCATCACTGTAAGCACTCCCTGACCCCGTTGTATAGTCTTAGGTGTAGGCTTCTTTCTCCATTCCTTCCCTAATCCTGCTAATCTGTTTTCCATTTGTAAAATGTCTTTTCAAGAAGGTTATATAAATGCCCTGTGCTGTGTTGAGCTTAAAGAAGCATGAATCAGAAATTTCTGTCCGTCCTAGTGGAACAGATAGAGCATGCTTGTAATAGTGGGTTCTCTCCTTTCTTCCATCTTATGTTGTGGTCAACACATTTAGGGTCTTTTCCTCTTAAGTTAATGGTCCTCAGAGATACCTCATGGACACACCTGAAGAGATGATTTACTGATTTCCCATGTATTTCTTGATCCAATGAAATTCCATCCAGAGGCTCTGTGGCTTTCTTCCCTTTTGCCATCTACATTCTTTGGCTTTTGACTACTTCCATCTTCAAAACCATGGACATGCCAGTGTTTTCCTTATTCAGTTTATGCCTGCTTTTGTGTATCTGTTTGTAGCCCAGGCTGATTTAATACTTGTTACATAGTTCAGGCTGTCCTCAAACTCCTGATTCTCCTGAGTCTGCCTGTCAAATTCAGAGATTATAAGTGCACCACCACACGTGGCTCTTCCAGATCTTCTATGAATGCAGTCCTGTCACCTACAGACCATTTTCAGCATCCTTCTCTTATTCTTGCTGCTACCGCTGCCATTGCATTGAATAGAATTGGTAGAGTGGGCACAGTTGTCTTGGTCCTTAGGTTAGAAGAAAAGCTTTCAGTGTTTCCCCTTTGATTATGATGTTCCCTTGTCCCTTATCCTATGTGGTCTTCATTCAGTTACATTACTTACATCTTAGTTACTTTTCTAGTTGCTGTAAGAAAATACTAGGACAAAAGCCACTTAGAGGAGAGTTACTTTGCCCAGTTTGGGCGATGATGGTGTGTGCTCTCGTGTATAGGTCAGCATCTCAGAACAGAGAGCAATGCTATCTACTGTAGGTGGTTCTTTTCACCTCGTCAAGATAATCTCCTACCACATAGACAGAGGCCTGTCTCCCAGGTGGTTCTAGAGATCTTTGGGTCAACAGCTCAAGTTAACCACTACAGCTTCTATGGCTCATATGTGGAGAATTTTTATCAAAAAGGTGTTAAATTTTATCAATTTCTCTTTTTATATCTATTAGATGATCATATGATTTTTATGCTTCATACTAATTTATGTTGAGCAATCCTGTATCCCAGGCATAAATCCAGCTTTGATGATGGGGTGCAATCTTTTAAATGTGATATTGAATTCTGTTTGCTAATGTTTCCTTGATGATTTTTGCCTCTATTCATGTACTTTTGATTGTTTCTGGCTTTGCATGAGGGTCATGCTGCTCTCATGATGTGAATTTGGAATTATTTCCTCCTCTTCAAATCTTCAAGGATTTGAGGATTAGTTTTAATTTTTCTTTGGGTTTATTTGTATAGCCTTCTCTTACCTGGGTATTTCTTTGTTTGGAGGTCTTTGATTATTCTAATTATTATTTATCCATTTATATTTTGATTTTCATGATCATTTTAATAGTTTGTGTGATTCTAGAACTCTATCCATTTTTCTAGCTTGTGTGCTTTGATGGAATATGTTGTCCATTGTAGTTTCTTAGGGTCCTCTGTATTTGTTTAGTATTAGTTGCAATGTCTTCTCTCCCACTTTAGCTTCCTGGGTGCTGGCTGTTCTTCCCAGCTTCTTAAGAAGTTTTCCTCTTATGGGCCATGATTCTTTTGTCAAATATGTGAGCTCTTTGCCAAGCATTCAATTCTGAAACCCTTCCTTCTGAAAATTTTATGGTTTAATATTTAAACAAATATAATCTATCCAATTGCAGTTAAAGTTTTATAAAATGAAACCTGTTGCTTTTCATTTCGGTTTAATTATTCCAGTACCTTTTGCTGAGAAGATTTGTTTCTCCCTTGAGTTCCTTTGCATATGTATAAATCGTTTGAGCAGATCTGAGGTCTTTTGAGCTCTTCATTCCGTTCTGTTGCCTGTATCTATCTATCTGGCACATCTTTGACAAATACTAACTATAAAATGAGCCTTAATGTTAGGTAGAGTGATTCATCCCAGTTTATTCTTTGTAAGGTTTTAAAAATCTAATATAAGGTTCTGCCTTCCCAAAAAAGTTTAGATCAAATTTGACTATTTCTGTAAAGAAACAATCAGTGGGACTTCTATAGGCTGGCACTGAACATAGAGCATGGGAGCGGATGTTGTCACTCCAGTGTGTTTTCCGGTGTGTGTGTGTGTGTGTGTGTGTGTCTGTCTGTCTGTGTCTGTGTCTTTTTTGGATCCTCTTTGTTTTATACCTTTAGGTTTACTTTACCTGAACATAATCATTTCCTGCACCTGTTTTGAGTTCAGCAGCATCAACATGTAATAGTGATGGCCATTCAGCATCCAAAATCCACCACTTGCAGAAAGAACTTCCTGTGCTCTGTGGGGTGGCAATGAGATTGCTTTGCTCCTGATCTTACAGAAAGAAAACTCAGTCCTTAACCAAGGTGCCTGGCAACTGCTTGCCTAGAGGACAGTCTTGAAATTGCAGTAGTTCTTGTTACTCTTATGACTCAGCTGCTCACATTGTCCCCACACTCAGGAAGCACAGAGACAGAGGCAGGAAGTGGGCTCATAAAGCTCTAATGTCAGCTTCCAGTGACAGATTTCCTAAAGCAGGCCTCAAGTGTCCCAATGCATGAGCCTCTAGGGCCATTTCATGTTTAAACTACAACACTGCTATTCTGTAACATTGCTAGTTGTTTGGAAAACCTTGCTTTTTCTTTTCTTTTTTGTTTTTGTTGTTGTTTCTTTAAGGCAGGGTTTCTCTTGGCTGTCCTGGAACTCACTCTGTGGGCCAGGTTGTCTTCAAACTCAGAGATCCTCCTGCCTTTGCTTTTCAGAGTGCTGGGATTAAAGCCACCAACTCCACGGTCTTTTCATGTTAGTGCCATAATTATATGACTTGTTTTCTTTAGCCTGTGTATTGATTATTTTTCAGGTCTTATGTAGCTAAAGTGTCATATTTCCCGTGGTCTGAACTCTCACTGTGCCCCTTGGGAATTGAAACCCCAAGACACACACACACACACACACACACACACACATACATACACACACACACACACACACACACACACACACACACCACTATATTTTGTTTCACTTCTTTCTCATACCTCCTCTTTTTTGTTTGTGTGTTTTCTTCTGTGCACCTCATGAATCCCTGGTGCCTAAGGAGGACAGAAGACGGTGTCAGACCTGATGGGACTGGAGTTACAGACAGTTGTGAGCAGCCTTGTGGTTGCTGGGAATTGAGTGTGGATCCAAGCAGCCAGTGCTCTTAACCACTGAGCCAGGTCTTCAGCTCATATCCATTTATTTCTTTTGATGCTTGTACTTTCATATCCAGGAAGTATCTACAAATGTAATATCATATTTTTCAAAATGTTTCCTGCTGGGTGTTAAGATACTAGCTCTTTAGATCTTTGATCCACTTTTAGTTGATTTTTTATATATGGTATAGCATGATGGTCAAATTTGCTTCTTTGCATGTGTGATCATGGTATTTTCCTCTTGTGTTCTGGCTTTAGTGTTGAATGTCTTCAGGAGTAGGAACAATTATGGCAGATCCTAAGGTTTAAAGAAGGAACTCATGAGTGCCACGTAACTAATACTAAGGCAATTCAAAAAAGTATGTGTGTCTGTGTGTATGTCTGGGTCTGTGT